>NC_092216.1:542509-1262509 GCF_030445035.2 Dasypus novemcinctus | reverse complement strand
CCTAGGCACTTTGCTGACTCTGAGGACATTTGTATGGGAGTGGTATCTAAAAAATATCCATTTCTGCAAGGTTTCTCCACACCCATTCGACTGTCTTTCATGAACTCAACTAGTTGTGACCATAATGTGTAAATATCACTCATAGGAGTTCCTCTTTTGAATCACTCTCCACACATTTCCAAGAACAGCAGCAGATTATGACTCAAGAGAGTGAGAATGTGTGAATGGAGACATGAAGGAATATCATTTACCTAATAATAATTAGGTATTACTGCTTTTTCTAATGATGTTCCATGATGGCCTCACCATTTTTTTGGGGACTGGGTCTGAACTTTTGGAAAAAAAGAACAAGGATTTGAAGGGTACTGAAGAGGACCCCGGGAGATTGTTTGGCCAATCATTTCTAAAACCATGGGCTGGGGACCTGTTGGGTGGTGGAATGAGTTGGGGAAGGGGCTTGGCCCTATTGTGTGGGGTCCAAGAACCCTCACAAGCTTTAAGCCTTGAGTATGACCAAATACACAGAGTACAAATATTCTCAGGTGAGAGGAGCAGCAAGACTAGACATTTAAAAGAGTCTCCAAATACAACATTCAGAAAGATTAATTATAACTCCATGTTATAATCGATCTTGTCCAGGATGGATGAATCTCAAGTACATCGTGTTGAGCGGGAGAAGACAGCTACAAGGTCATCTACAATGTCAGTCCATTTATATGAGGTTCTAGAGCCTTGGAACATACCTATGCAGTTAGAGCAGCTGGGTTTGGGAGGATATGGAAGAGGATTATGAGGTGGCTTCTGGGGAGCTGGCAATGCTGCGTATCTTGATATGGGCGCTGGTTGCAGGGCCATGTTTCTTCCCTACAAGTTCATACAACTGTTCTGATGCTGTGTTGTGCTTCAGTTCAAAGTTAACTATTTTTCAATTATTATTGCTGAGGTGAAATTCACGTAACATAAAACTAACCATTTTGAAGTGAACAATTCATTGGCATTAAGTACATTCACAAAGTTGGGCAATCATCCCCAGGAAAACTGGGCTGTTCGGTCACTGGATCTGCAGGAATGTTCCTAATCCTAAGCAAGGCTTAGAGCATAAGTCTAGAAGGAATCCTAAAGAAAAGGTTCTGGACCTTGATGGGGATCTTTCTGTACCAAATACCCTCCTCTCAGAGGTTGATGTTTCCAGCCCTTTTTCTTTGCCAGGTCTTATCATGGCTAGATCAGAAATCTAAATATTGTGTTGATGCAGGTCTGTGTTGGAATATTAACTTTAAATTTCATCTATGAATTTTCACCAGAGAACAGATACCCCAGAAGAAATTTTCCTATGTTTCAGCATTTTGGGAGGCTTTTTGATTTTTTTAAAAAAATCTTGGTTACCTCTTCCACTTTTATGGTACTGTTACTGACTAGATGCACCGCCCAATATGTGATATTTCAGGCAGAAGTTCTGGGTTGGTGATTCTAGGAACCTGCCATGGATTTGTCTACTGTTGGGTGGGTATTTTGCTCCCCCTTGCTTGGATTCTCCTCTGAATGGCTGGGCTTGCTGAGAGCCTGTGTCTTGGGTAGGGTTCATTGGTTGCTTGCTGTAAGGGAGGTATTCAAGAACATTCTCTTTCCACGGGTTTCCAGCATCTGGCAATGACACTCACAGAAACTGAATTTCAATTCCTCCTTGTTTCAGTCTGTCCTTAGACATGTCTCCTCCCTATACCCTGTCCAGCCTCCTCCAAGAAGAGGGACTCTTTGTGGCAAACTCCTCAGTTCAAGCTGCATCTTCCTCTTAGAGTTCTCTATCACATTAAGCTTCATCCAGAAATCTGTAGAACTCTGTTCTCCACTAATGCCTGCCCCTCCTCTCCTCCTCACACTTGTGGATTTACTCCTTTCTTTTATTACTGTTTTGCCATGTGAGTGGAGTTCCTGGAGCATGGTCCATCATCATCAATCTGAGAGACAGCAGGAGGAAAATGGACATGCTGAAGGGTTTGGAAGCTCAGGAAGGAATGAGACCTTTTTAACTTAGAAAAGAAAGCCATGGCTGCTATCTTCAGTTATCTGAAGGATGCTCATATGGAGATGGATTTTTCTCTGTGGTCTGAGGAGAGGTTGGAGGGCAGGGAGGCATGGCAGATGGGCGACCTATACATTTCCGACATTCTGAAATGTGCTTGGCTGCTCTGTGTGTAGACACCTTGCCTACCCGTAGAATACTCAGAATGACAGCTTTCAGGGATCCTAAAAAAACAAGACTGAATCCCATACTTCCATGCATCCATGCACACATCCATATGTCCATCCATCTATCCATCCACTCACCAGTCCATCCATTTACCTACTCATCTATCCATCCATCCATCAACTCTCCCACCTACCCATTCAAAAATCCATCCATCTAGTGAACTCATCATCCAACCATTCATCCATCCATCCTTCCATGCATCCATCCACCCATCTATCCATCCATTTATTCTTTCAGTCAGATTTTAGGAACATATGCTCTCTGTTTGTCAGACATCAGGTGGATGGACACCAGGCTCGAGGAAGTATAGACCCAGACTGACAGACTGACAGATCTCTGTTTGTCAATCATCATAATGCCTATTATGTATTTATTTTGGTTTCCATTCAGCCAGTTTTTATTTATTTTTTAAAAGATACTTAGATTACATAAATGTTACATTAAAATATAGGGGATTCCCATATGCCCCACTCTCCACACCTCCCATTTTCCCCCACACTAACAACATCCTTTGTTAGTGTGGTACTTTCATTACGATTGATGAACACATTTTGGAGCATTGCCACTAAGCATGGATTACAGTTTGCATTGTAGTTTACACTCTCTCCCACCCAATTCTGTAGGTTATGGCAAGATTTGTAATGGCCTGTATCTGTCATTGCAGTGTCACTCAGGATAATTCTCAAGTCCCTAAAATGTCCCCCTATTACCCATGTTTTTCCCTCTCCCTGCCCTCAGAACTTCCAGTGGCCACTGCCTCCACATCAATGATATTTCTTCATTGTTCGAATCGCAATAAGTCTATAGTAGAATACCATTATTCATTCCCCAATTCTGAGGATTCTAGGATGGTGATGCCCACTTCACCTCTAATTGAGAGAGGATCTAGATCCCATGGGGCAGATGGATGGGACTCTCTTGCTTGCAGTTATAGGCACTCTCTGTTCCTTGGAATGGTCTTTGTCTGTCACCGCCTTCTTCTTAGTTGTCCTGGGTGAGACCAATAAACTGGAGAGCAGGTATTGCAACTCCATGGAGACTCAGGCCCAGCTGGCACATGGACAGGCCAAAGATTTATGTCCCCAGGGCATACACCTAACAACTCTAGTACTAATTATAGGTTCAAATGGAAGGATAGCAGAGTCATGCATTTCAACCAATTTTCAAGTTGTAATTTCACTCATAAGACTTTCTCACATCACAGATACGATTGCATTGCCTTTTGTTAACAGATTGCATTTTGTAAGGCCAAAATCTCCCCCTTATGTCCAGGACTTCAGACACCAACTATTTCCCTTCCTAGAAGGGAAGATGCAGCCCATGACTGCACTCACACACCCTCTGAAATCAATTCTCCCTCCAACTTGGAAGATTATGGATGAGACTATGTGCTGCTTCCAGTCTTAGAAACAAATCTCTTCCAAAACAAATGAAAGGACAAGTGACTTTCCACATTGTTTTGTGATACTCCAACGCTGCTGTACTCTATGTATTTTGAAATGCTGTCCTCTCTCTGTAAAGCCACGGAAATATTTCTGTTATGTAACGATTCCCGCTGTGGGTGTAAACTTTGATAGGTCTTTGCTCAGAGATGAATCTGATAGCAAACCACAGAGCTCATGGTGCTGAGTTGCAGATAATTTTCATGATTACATCCAGTGTGTATGGCAAATTTTGAAATAGAACTGTCCAGAGTAAAGATAAGAGGTCACCATGTGACACACATTTTGACCAAATTACATAAGGAAGAAACTTTACCTTTGGAGGCTGGGGAAGGCTTAACAGTCATTAGAGGCATTGTCATTGCAATTCGGACACTTATCTAGAAATTAACATAAGAATTGAGTTTTTGACTTGGAAATCACACAAAGCCTTAACAAAAAGGAATGTCTATTACTGAGAACTGAAGGTGGAACCAACCTCTTTGCAGCAATTCCCAAGGAGAGGGGTATGCTTTTTCTCTCCCCTTGAGACTGGGTTGACTTGCTGTGACAACTAAATGTTGTGGAATTGACAGACATGTGAGTGGGCCATCTAGAACACTCCCAGCCAACCAAGACTCCGTTGGCCAACAACTGCAGCCAACACCTCATGGAGAAGAAGACCCTCCCAGATGAGTCCTCAGAATCATGAGAGACAAAACAGTCTGCAGTTCACTCCTATCACTAAGTTTTGGGACAACTTGTTACACAGCTATAGATAAATAAAAACGGATACATATAAGAAATAAGAAAACTATTCCTAGAGTGCTTAATTTTTTAGCTACATTCAAAGAAGTATTTTACAACTCCATTATTTTCTCTTTTTTTGCTAGCTCATTGTACACATCTGGTACAGTGAAATACAAACAGTACAATTTTTTTTTAATTTCTTTTTTTTTATTGACTTTGTAATAATATTACATTAAAAATATATATATATATGTGAGGTCCCATTCAACCCCACCCCCCCACCCCCCCTCTCCCCCCCCAACAACACTCGTTCCCATCATCATGACACATCCATTGGATTTGGTAAGTACATCTTTGGGCACCTCTGCACCTCATAGACAATGGTCCACATCATGGCCCATACTCTCCTCCATTCCATCCAGTGGGCCCTGTGAGGATTTACAATGTCCGGTGATTACCTCTGAGGCACCATCCAGGGCAGCTCCATGTCCCAAAGACGCCTCCACCTCTCATCTCTTCCTGCCTTTCCCCATACCCATCGTCCACCATGTCCACTTTTCCCAATCCAATGCCACCTCTTCTATGTGGACATTGGATTGGTTGTGTCCATTGCACCTCTATGTCAAGAGGAGGCTCAGATTCCACATGGATGCTGGATGCAATCCTCCCATTTTCAGTCAAACAGTACAATATTGGGTTGAGGTTTTGAATGGGGACAAAGGAGAAAAGGAAGTAAAACAGCTGAGTTATGTGTCATCTCTATGAGAGAATAGGATGACCTTCAGAACTCATGTAGAATTAGTTTCCATTGTGGCATCCAGGAGGGAGGAAAGAGCTCAGCTAGCCTTCTACGTTAATAGGAAGGACAGAGAACTTACATATCTTAAAGAACTCACACAATGGTTCATCTTCATCAGCCCAGCTTCAGTGAGCATTTTGTTTCCACTAAATATCTGTTCTCTGGTCTGTTATTTTGAGTTGTTGTTTCAATGTTAGGAGTAATGAACCACGAGGGACACTAACATATTCTGAGGAAGTTTGAGAGAGCGTGGCGTCTTCCAAAGACCTTGTTGTACATCTTTGGATCCCCAAGAGCAAATGCTCTTGTTGCCATTTGATTGACCTGAGTCGCTGTGATAACCCATTTTCTTGAAACACACGTTTCTGTTTCCATAAAATACGAAAGTCACCAAATCACAATTACTGTGACACCTGCAGAGAAGCCTGAGTCTTGACTGTCTTCTTTGGCCTCAGATTGGTCTCCTGGGCCATTTGTGCCTGTGTTATTTGCCTACATCTCACCCCTTTTATATGTAAAATAAATGACAGTTTCAGGAAGGCAAGGCCTCTGCTGGAGATGAGCTAGAAGTTCAAGTTTCACTAGAGCAGTGGTTCTCAGTGGGGAGGACAGCTGTGATTCTGAATCCTAGGGGACCCTTGGCTATGTCTGCAGGCATTTTGGTGGCCAAGGCTGGGATGGAGATGCTAATGGCATTGAGTGGGTAGGGACCAGTGGGCGGGGGTCAGCATATAAAGCATAGGGCAGATCCCCACAGCAGAGAATTAGCGAACCCCAAATGTCAATCATGCCAACTTTGAGAAACCCTGGCTCTTAGCATGTAAAACTCTATGTGCCCGTCTATCTATCTATCTATCTATCTATCTATCTATCTATCTATCTATCATCTATCTATCCATCCATCATGTATGTATGTATGTATCTATCTATCTATCCATCCATCATATATCTCTATCTATCTATCTATCATCTATCTATCCATCCATCATGTATGTATGTATGTATGTATGTATGTATCTATCTATCTATCTATCTATCTATCTATCTATCTATCTATCTATCCATCCATCATGTATCTATATCTACCTACCTACCTACCTACCTACCTATCTATCTATCTATCTATCTATCATCTATCTATCCATCCATCATATATCTATATCTATCTATCTATCCATCCACCATATATCTATATCTATATCTATCTATCTATGTATCATCTATCTATCCATTCATCATATATCTATATCTATCTACCATCTATCTATCCATTCATCATATATCTTGTATCTATCTATCTATCCACCCATCTATCTATTGATCTCTAGCTAACTAGCTATGTATCTATTCATGCATCTATCTATGTCAGTGGTCTGCAGGTAGAGGTGATTCTGTCCCCCCCAGGGACACTGGAAGTATCTGGAAACATTGGTTGTCACAGCTGGGGAGAGGGATTGCTGCAGGCATCCAGTGGGTGGAGGTCAGAGATGCTGCTCAACATCCTACCATGCACAGGACAGACCCCACCACAGTGCATTTCCCATTCTAATATGTCCACAGTATTGAGGTGGAGAACCTGCCCTACAAGAGTTGAACAAAAGGCCAGGGCCTCTTCCCTCATTCCTGATAAGGAATGATATGAAAAGCCTTCCCTGACATTCTCATGGAGGAAAGCAAGCCTCCCCCAGCCCTTTTCTTCTCTCCTCACCTGCTCCCCACTGTCTGACCCATTACAGATGCTTTTGCTTAGGTTCCACTCCTTCTGCAGAATACAGCTCCCTGAAGGCAGGGATATGTCTGTTGGGTAATCTTCTGTTTATCTCTACAGACTTGTCCATACTGGACACCAACAAATACAGCTTCATTGCCCACTAATGATAGAGAGCCCTCATTGTGCTCAATGCTCACACTCTTTTGAGCTAGGTGCTATTTAATAGTAACACCTTGGTGCCTGGAATCTAGTAAGTAGACACTCAACACTTGTACCTGGAATGAATATTGAATGAACTCCCTTTCTACACCTGCAGCCACAAAATACATTGAGTATCCTAGGCTGATAAGCTTGGTGAAACACATCCTGGCTTCCCACCCCTGCTCTCTAGGATGGTCCTGTGTCACATGAAGTTCTGGCTACCTCATTATCTAATCTTTGAAACCACTGAAAACATGGTGATTTCTACATTTATGGAACCTATGAGATCCTCCATGCCTTGGCTCATGTTGGTCAAATTATAGCAACTGAGAAGTCTTAGCTCCTTGGTAGAATTTCCTAAGCCTCTGGGTGAAACACATGCTGGAGGGACGGAAAGTGCCATCTCTGATTCAGGGGCATCTTTTTTTTTAATTTTAAAAAAGATACTTAGATTACATAAAAGTTACCCCCAAAATATAGATGATATGCCCCACTCCCCACACCTCCCACATTTTCCCACATTAACAACATCCTTCATTAGTGTGGTACATTCACTGCAATTGATGAATACATTTTGGAGCATTGCCACTAAGCATGGATTACAGTTACATTGTAGTTTACACTCTCCCAGACCCAATTCTGTAGGCTATGGCAAGATTTATAATGGCCTGTATCTGTCATTGTAATGTCATTCAGGACAAGTCCCAAGTTCTAAAAATGCCCCCTTATTACACTTGTTTTTCCCCTTCCCTGACCTCAGAACCTCCAATGGCCACTGCCTCCACATGAATGATATACTTTTTTTCCATTGCTAGAATCACAATAAGTCTACAGTAGAATACCAGTAAGTCCTCTCTAGTCCATCATTCATTCCCTAGTCCTGAGGATTCTGGAATTGTGATGCCCACTGCACCTCTAATTGAGAGGGGGCTTCAGTCCCATATGGCTGACGGATGGGATTCTCTTGCTTGCCACTGTAGGCTCTCTCAGTTCCTTGGGATGGTCATTGCCCATTATCTCGTCCTTGTTAGTTGTCATGGGTGAGTCCAGTGAACTGGAGAGTAGGTGTTGCAACTCTGCTGAGACTCAGGGCCCAGCTGGCACATGAACAGTCCAAAGATTTATGTTTCTTGCACATACATCTACTGACTTCAAGGGTATCTCTTATCATGTAGAGAACGTAGCCCTCGATGGTACATGTCTTGGTGGCAGGCTGTACCTTGACAAGCAGTGGCCTGAGTCTTCAGTATCAGGCTGGATGTAAGGCAGCTTCCTCCCCTGGTTCGCATGTTCTGCTTGGGTATCAGAACTTTCCCAGCATTCTCAGCAGCTCAGTCCTGGACATTGGGCACTGCAGTATGGTAACCCAGGATGGGTGATACCTTCCACTGAAACATCAAAAAAACTATGGAGACATTACAGAAGCTACCTTTGTTGCCCCCTGGAGGGGACCAGCTCAGTCTTTTCCATCTGACTCCCTAACCTCCACCAATGCCTTCTTGGGTCTTTCCACTTCCTGGTCAGGAGTTCCCAGCATGCACCATGGCCAGGTAAAGGTGTACCATGTCACTGCTCCCACCTGGGGATGAGGTCTGTCCTCCAAAATTGACCTCTGTGATTGGCAGAGTAAAACCCTGCCCCCTAAAGATGGCCGTGCTCTAATCCCTGGAACTTGTGGGTACATCAAATTACACAGCAAAAGGGACTGTGCAAGTGTGATTTAGTCAAGGACTTTGAGATGGGTTATTTGGGCAGGCCCAGTGTAATGTAGGGTCCTTCTTAGAAGGAAGCATGAGGGCTAGAGTCAGGCAAAGAGGACATGACAAGTATGACAAGAAAGCAGAGATTGGGGTGATGAGCTTTGAAGATGGAGGAAGGGACCATGAGTAAGGAATGCAGGTGACCTTTAGAAGCTGGTAAAGGCAAGGAAGCAGATTCCCCTCTGGAAACTTCAGAAGGAAAAAGCTCTGCCCACATTTTATTTTCAGAGGTAAAAGGGATTGAATCCAGTACCTCATACTGGAAAGCAGGCACTCGACCACTTGAGCTCCATCTGCTTCCCTGCCCTCATTTTGATTTCTGCCCGGGGAGACAAGTTTTGGAGTTCTGGCATCCTAAACTGTAAGAAAATAATTTTGCATTGTTTTAAGCTACTAGGTTTGTAGGAATTTGTTACAGCCACTCTAGGACACTCCAGGATGTTAGGAGAGAAGATGCTCTTGGCATGAGTCACAGGCTACAGATAAGACCTGAGCCTGCCTCGAACAAGCAATTTGGAGAAAATCACCTCCCCCTTAGCTTCTTGGAGGCTCAGTTTTTAAACTGTAAAACCGAGAAACAGATATTAATTTTCACTTTACCAATTTCCCATTGCTCACAGATTTTTGCTGCTTAATATATGAAAGCACTTTGTGTCTGTGAAATGTTTTTATAAATACAAACTCTCATTATTGTTATTTTTAGTAAGACTTGTTGGCACCAACTCACATAGGTGAATTTGTAGGCAGAAGTGGTGGTCATAAATTGGCCACTCACATTCCAATTCTAGCTTCCGGCTCTCAAACAAAGCACATCCTAAAGTCTCCCTAGCATCATCCCCAAAATTGATTGACTGAACACCAGAGTCTCCAGATCACATGCCTTACATATATAATCCTTACTTCTGCTTGCTTCTAGGGTGGAGTGATCTCAAAACACCTCCAGGTCTGAATTCCCAGGGAGGATGTGCAATCTGATTCTGTGCCCTTCGGATTTACCAACAAGGAACTGCAGAAGAGGAGCAGACAATTTTTAAGGTGTTGTACCTGCTTTAACCCGCTCCTCTCAGCTCTGAAACTGGGGTTCCAGATCAACAGGGACATGATCATGCTGTGTTAGTTGAGTGTGGCAGTTCACTGGCCAGGAGGTAGGCAGACAACGGAGTGGGGTCTTACATGTAGAGGGTGAATGTGTTCTGAACCATTATCAGTCAGAGAGCTACAGCAGCAGGCTGGGCACACAACTTTTATTCCTTGTGAGTACTCCAGGGTAGCTAATCAGAGTGTATGCAAATAGTTATCCTGTTTAGCATTTTTTTTACAAGTGTCATTTTTAAAACTACAGCATGACTGTTTCCTGTAGTCATCTCTCAAGTTCCCTTTCCGTCTGTTTAAAATGTGGTGACCTTGTCTATTACTCATGAATGCAAAGTTCTCTGAGTTCATTGACTCTGCTCACTGCCTCTTCTCTCCAAGCATGAGGAGCTTCTTTCCAGCATGGGCAGCTGTCACCACCCTTCTGCTCACAGACGCGATGGTTTTGGAGGAAGTAGGAAGGACAGGTAAGCTGATTTTTGGAGATATGGCCACACACTTGTGCAAAATGTTTTCTTATTTTCATATCCCCTCTTTTTTTTTTCACCATCTGGTTGTCAGCCACACTACTTTATTCATAAAAGTTTCTACAGGTGCGTCGAAGTTACTAGATCTCTTCGAATGAGCTCAGATAAGCTAAATCCATTGCAAATAGCCCCGTCCAGCTTGAATCTAGGATTACATAGGATGGAAAAAAAAAAAAAAAGGTTGCTTGCCACATGAACAATCTGGGGTGGCTTTAGCGGTGTTTCCTAACCATCATCTTTCTACCCTCAAAGTGGTTGAACCCTTTGTTTTTTAAAATCAATACTTACCTTCCTGTGTTGAGGTCGTATCTCAGGACAACTTCAAATCATTTTCTGTGAAATCATGAATGCCACAAGGGGCCCAGGCAGGCGAGACAGACTCCCATGCCTTCGCGTGTGCCAACAGAGAGCAACATGCTTGCCCACATCTTCTAGAGTCTTCTCTTGCCATCCCCATGTCTTATTCCTGAGGCTTTTCCAGATGATTGTGACCAGGGCTTGTGCTTATGCCATAACTGTTGTTCAAGGCAAACACAGAAGTCAGATGAGAAAACGTAATTCAGGTTAGAGCATGGAATGGGTCTTGAGTCAGATGCTGTCCATCTCAAGTGCTTGCCTCAGAAGCAAATGGCTATTTAGGGTTCATTTAATTTCCAGACTATCCCCATCTGTCAACCTGCATGGGATGCTTTCCCTTCCTGCTGTCTGGGTTTGCAGGGCGCTCATGGTCTTGTAAATGCAAATTGGATGATGCAGCAAATACCACGAGGGAACCTAAATGTAGAGTGTCCACCGGACTTGAGGTGACGGACACTTGCGTTAAACCACGCCTGCTGTCTACCAGCAGCAGAACGCAGCTCTAGTGCACCATGGCAATGGATTTCAGGATCTTTCTTGATAGCTCCTTTTTCCTCCCTAAGGCCCACAACCCAAGTAGGAATTTGCTGGGAAGACGCATTTTAGACAGATTCATTGTTAGAGTGGATCTAAAATCTGTCCATGCATATCCAAGGTGGGTTTCCTACTACCAAGCCAAGCACTGTCAAGAATTTCTTAGAAAATGCTGAAGGGTTCTCTCTTGATGAAGCCTTCTGTGGCTTGTTTTTCTTTTCTCTCAATGCATCGTCTTTTACTCAAAGGTATTCGAGGTATAAAAGCTGAACCAGCGACATCCTGCAGGGATACAGAGATAGCACGGCATTTAGGAAATCTCCCTCCCTTGCCCCTGCCCTAGTGTTCCTGACCATAACCCTGCCAGGACCCGGTCACTGGGTCTGTCAGCACAAATCAGTGAGGATCTCATCCGTGCCAGCTGAATACCTACAGAGCCCTGTTGGAGCTCACACCATTGAGTGGATCTATTTCTAACCTCCTATTTTAGAAATAATGGTGCAATTTGGCTTTCAGAGAGCATCTCCATCAGAGAAAGTGCGACTTGTCTGATGGAGAATAATGATGTCGGTTCACCCAGCATGAGTCAACCTCATGGGATGGTGCCAAGTTAGAATGAGGGAAAGTGAGAGGAAGAGTGGCAGTGAGTGTGAGTGAGATGGATGTGGGGATCCATTAACGTTGACAAGATGATGGAGGGAAAGACGGCTCCTTCCCACACACACACCCCAAGGGCTACTTTGATCCATTAGTCCATCGACACATTGTTTTTCATTGACCCACAGTTGGGTGTACCCAGAATTCTGCTTCACAATGGAGGGTGCACAGCAAAGGAAGAAGAAATAGAAATGAAGAGCTGAGTCTGTGTAGAAAGTGGAGCATTGGGAGGGAGGAACCTCGCAGCCAAGTAAAGGTGCATATGGGTGCAGACTGTGATGGAAAGCTGGTCCGGCCAGGAGGACTTCAGGACAGCCTCAGGTTGTAGGGCCCTGGGTAAGGCAGAGCAGAGCGCCTGTGTCCACTGGCTTTATCATAGAAGATGTGGCCTCCCTAAGCCCAGTTTCCACACTTGAAGTGAGCAGGTAGTAGCACCTGCCTCCTACTATTAGGAGGCTATTGTGGGGCTAATGTGGAGGAAGCACAGCTCAGCCCAAGCACACGCTCTATGCTCTACAGACTTCAGCTGTTTCTATTACAGAGGTGTGCGGAGATTTGGGGGCCAGGACAAGAAGGTTGCTGTGAAGAAGACAGGTAAAGTGGGAGATTCAAGGAAGGTAGTGGTAGCATAGGTTACACATTTTTAATACTGCTCCATTCTGGGACATTTCCCTATAATCCAATATGGAGATATCTCTGCAGCTGAACCCAGTTATTCATCCTAAATGGAGCAGAAATTGAGACTTGGGTTAAGGCAGGAGGCATGGAGGTGGGCAATGGTGAGGAAAGGTAGCCGAAACAATTCGTGGTGGCCCCATAAACTGTCTCCAGGAGAAAGGCTCCTGGTCTCTGGTCTGGGAGATGAGGAACATCTGAAAAGTATAATTTAAATGGAAATGGGAAGAGATAATGACAAGAGTTTTGAGGTGATGGTGGGAAATCAATATGATGTCTTTTGTGGTCATGAAATATAAATCTCTTAAAATTTACCATTTAACCAGTTTAAGTGTCTAATTCAGTGGCATTAACTACATTCAAAATGTACAAACACTACCTTTATCTAGTTAGAGAACATTTTCATCACCCCACTGTATGGATGCACCACATTTTGTTTATCCATTGGTCCACTGATGGACACTTGGGCCATTTCCACTTTCCACATGCTGTCTACAAGGTGCTTTATAAACACACTCTTTTTGGACATTTACCTCTTTTGGAGATGGGAGAGAAACAGCATGGCCCTCAGGCTGGCACAGCATAAATGGGGCTGCTGATGAGATCTTGAACCCTGTCTGCCAGTGACTTGCAGGGACACCCAAGAAGAAGTTCAGAGATGCATTGGGGCCAGTCTATTCCCTGATACACCAAAAAGCTCAACGCACATCCAACACCATTACGTGCATCAACTCCCTTTTTCTACACTGGGAATGATGCAACGAGGTCACAGGTGGACAGATACCCATTATCAATATCCAGATACCCTGTGTCCAGTCAACCCTCCACGTAGGAGCTCTTGGAACATACTATGTGTCCTGGGTGTTCCTTCCCAACTTGGGAGGGCTTGGTGGGATGTCAACTAGAGCATCAAAAACTACAAGGGTGGTGGGCACCTTAGTGTCACATGACTGTCATAACGAAAAGAACCAAAACCATAGAAATCTATTCTCTCAGCGTTATGGAGACCAGAAGTCCAAAATCAAGGTGTTTGCAGACCACACTCCCTCCAGAGGCTCTCGGGGAAGGTCCTTCCTGCCTCTTCCAGCTACGGGTGGCTGCTGGTGACCCTTGGCTTGTGACTGCCTCACCCCAGTCTCTGCCTCTGTCTCCTCTTTTGTGAAATTCTGTCTCTGTGACCAAATCTCCCTCTTCTCACAAGGACCTATCCTATTGGTTCAGAGCCCACCTTAATCCAGTTTGGCCTCACCGAATCTCATCTACAAAGACCCTCTTTCCAAATGAGGTCACACCTGCAGGGACAGGGTTTAGGACTTGAACATGTCGTTTTCTTTATTGTCTTTTTTTTTTTTTTAAAGATAAATAGATCACACAAAACATTACGCTAAAAAACAAAGAGGTTCCCACGTACCTCACTCCCCACTCTACCCTACCCCTCCCACATAAACATCCCCTTTCATCAGTGAGGCACATTCATAGCATTTGGTGACTACACCCTGGAGCACTGCCACACCGCATGGACCGTAGTTTACATTGCAATTCACACTCTCCCCCATTCCACCCAGTGGGTTGTGGCAGGATAAACCTTGTCCTGCATCTGTCCCTGCAATATCATTCAGGACAACTCCAAGTCCTGAAAATGCTCCATGAACATGTCTTTTGGGGAACACAATTCAACCCATCACAGTGGGATAATCTGAGCTAGGGAGAGGGGCTGTAAATCAACTCAGTCATTATTTCAGCCATCAGGTTTATGATGGGGATTTTGGAGAGTATCACTTTGCCTCTTGATTCTCTGCAAGGTGGAGTTGGGCAGCAAGGTGTAGCAGGATCCTCATCCTCTATGAGAGAGGTTGTAAGCACGGAACAGGTGTGGAGACAGACTGTGAATGGATGAGAGGACTTGGGCAATGAGAGGAGGTGAGGAGACACAGGTGGGGTCTACCTGTGGATGGTGAGGGCTTGAACTGCACTGGGGGAGATGCAGGTATGGATGGAAGTGGGAGAGTGGTATACCTGTGTGGCCCACTTTGCATTGTACTTGCTCATTTTAATACTTTCCTTTGCATTTCAGCCAAATGACTTTTAAAAAAGGAATGAAACTCCAAAGCCCACATTTGCAACTCTTAACTGATCAAAAAGCCAACTTCACATTGCTAATGTACTGAAGGATTTTAATAGGTGCTCGTTTTAACTCAGTACTGGGGAACTTGCTGTGCATTTGGCACAGAAATATTTTTCTGGAATCTTCCTTCCAGCCAAGGAGAGGCCCCTAGAGGAGGATGGAACTTGGGGTGTAGGGCATCAAGGGATGGAGTCTGGGGTCCCTCTTTCTGCCAGATTTCCCTCAGCACCCCTCTCCACGTTGATTTTCTAGTTGCTCATTACATCAGGATTCTTGCCCTATATTTGGGGATCTTTACATTATACGTTCCCCCAAACTCTCTGCCAATGGTTCTGGGTGGACAAAATGACTCTTTTGATTTGAAGATTTTTATTTCTGATTAAAGCTGTGGGTGCTTGTGACCTTTACCATTTCAAAGACCACTTCAAATGTTTCTTACCAAGTAAATGTGAAGTTCTACGAGGGTTTTAAGTGAAGTTAAGTAAACCATGACTTCCGAGGTCGACCAGGTGTCCACTAGTTTTGACCACTCTCTAAGTATTGGGGTGTGAATTCCTTGTCACACCCAAGCTCATTACAGCATACGATTGAGATTCATCATCTGTTCAATGCTTTTTAACTGAGCAGCAGGCTCTAAATTCAAAAGGAAATTCTTGGTGTTTGAGTGATGTATCGGTATATCTGTGACCCACCGTGAGCAAATCTGTTCATCTCCAGGTTTCCTCCCACTCTTGTGTTTTTCTGAGAAATAAAAAAAAGGACAGGTGGTTGGGGGTTATGGAATCAAAGGCAGCCTCATAAACATACCAGGACTTTCATATGGTTCTGATCTGTGGTGATACCAGCCTTTGTTTCCACCTTGTTGGGCACCTGCTTATCAGTGATAGGAAATATTGTCATTATCAGAAGAGATGGGAAGTAACCCGAGGCTGAGCCTTGGCAAAAATGGTACAACAGGAGGGTAATTTTTGTAGCAGCTTTGCTGAGATAGAATTCACAGACCCTACAATTCGCCCATTTAAATGTACAATTCAATGCTTTTTAATATATTCAGATACATGCAACCACCCAACTGTCAATTTTAGAACATTTTCATCACGAAAAGAAACTCTGAACCCTTCAACTATCACTCCTTATTCTTCTATGACGTCATCCCTCCCTGCCCCTGGCAATTTCTAATCTGCTTTCTGTTTCCATGCATTTGCATATTCTGAACATTTTGTAAAAATGCGTTCATGTGATATATGGTCTTTTGTGACTGGCTTATTTCACTGACCATAATGCTATCAAAGGTCATCCACATTGTGGTATGGACCAAAACTTCATTTATTTCTATGGTCAAATACTATTCCATTGTGTGGTTATACCACATCCATATATCCATGTTTATCCTAAGAGATGATTTTTAAAAGTTTCCCCAGATATGCTCAGATTGGAACATCCTGGTGATCTAAGATCTGAAATAAAAACAGTGAAATCCATTTCAACCATTTCTTAACATAGACAATCCCAAGTTTACAATACATAACATTATTTCAAGTGATATGATAAAATAAAATTTTTAATAAAATAAGCAAAAAAAAAAAAAGCAAGCAAAATTAAGTAGCTTACCTTTTTGACATCAGAAATGTGACTGGTAGTGTTCCTTGCTTGGAGCTTGCGGCCGGTATAGGGTCTTGAAGAAGGTTTGTTTGGACGGTGGGATTTTGAATGTAAATGTTCTGTTGATTCAGGGTGGAAATCAAAAGCACAGAGACCTCTCTTTCTCTGTAAACTTGTTTCTCTCTCTCACCTAGGTGGTTATTTTTCACCAGGGTTCTGCTACATGATAGGATTTCTGGTACTACTCAGCATGGATGCCTCTACCTCTTAAAATTTCAAAATACATTAATAATATCCAAGGAAACCAACACATGTTTTCTGGAATGACAATTTTAGGTAAAACGCAGCTCCAAGAAAACATGAGTTCCTTTCTGTCAAGGAGCTTAGAATCTTGTTGAGGACCTGATTTCAAAGGTGAGGACTGTGAAAATCCAGGAGAAAAATGGCAACTTCTCATGGAAGCGGTGGCCCTCGTGAATTTAATGACTGAGGGACAGATGACCCAGGAGGGCGGGTGGTTCCTGGAGATAGGAAGAGGAAGCAAGGATAGTTCTGAAGCAGAGGGCAGGGATGAGGACAAAATGGGCTCATACCAGTCTACAAAGGGCTTGCGACTCTTGGACCTGCTGTCAGGTCTGATTGTGAGCTGACTGCACCGCAAGATCAAAATTGCAGGACTGAAACATTTTATGGAGTCAGTGGGAAACCTTCCATGATTTCCCTCACAGGCCCCTTCTCAGAGCAATGTGGTTGACCACATCCACGTGGTGAGTCTGAGGACCCCAATCACACCCTTGATCGAGACTGGGTCCCTATGGTCACTGGTGACTCAGCAGTAACGGTCAGTCCACTGGAGGCAGTTAGGGGCAGTCTGCACAGCGGCATTAGGTGGACAAGTCACTTCCTTATCTTTCTCTTTCTAAAGGACAGGCACAAGCCCAGGAGTCTGTGATGTGCCTCCTGCCCCTGAGTCTGACTCACCGTGTGGGGAAGTCATTTAACCACAGAACATTTCTGCTTTTCTTCTGGAAAATGGAGGTGTGGGTGTCTACCAATACACATTTTCCATGGAGGTCCAGACACATGACATACGATTCACTGAGGACTGAGGACTGAGTTGTCTTTACAAAGCCTGGGAGACACTCATGGTAAGGGCCAGACAGAGGCTCCTCTTCCAAAATCAGGGGACTTCCAGTTGCCCTGACACCCTCCCTGATGGCCCGTCTTTACATTTCAGAAGGTTATGGCTCAAGTTCAATATTAGTTACTTTGTTGTCAGTTACGGAGTCAATGATTGTCAGCATAAAACCAAAGTATTCCGTACACCTTGGACATATATAGGGAACTCCTTTCTTAAGACCTCAAAGGATGTTTATGTCCATTATCTAATTGTATTCTCTCACTTATTTTTAGCTCAATTCAGTGTGTGCTTTCTGACCATTTCTCTATGTACTCAGAACAGGTCTATGCGTGATGGGCTACTGAGAGCTGTCAAACCGTTTCAGAAAACACAGTGAATGCAAGAATCTGGCTGAGAAGGGTACAAGAGGGCTTAGTAGTGTCCAAACTGATTGTAATTATGCCAAAAATGTCAGGTATAGAGAGTCTGGTCTGGATGGCTAGAAAGAGGAAAGAATATTGGTCAGAGATCTTTGGAGAGACTTTGGAGAAACATGAACCCAGGTTACTTGACTCTCAAATCTGGGTACTTAACTTGCTGTGCTTCCTTGACATACCACATGGTCTGGAGACACTCTTTCTTTATGTGTTATTAAATACCATTCCTGTACTTTGTCTACTGGAGGGAAAAATGAGTACATCAGTGTGCATGCTCTTCTGTAAACTTTAAATATATAACAGCAACCAGGACTTTAAAAATATCATTAAATATACACCATCAACATGCCTTTTAATGGTCAAAAGTTCCCAATAATTTGGTGGTCTTTAATGAATTGCACATGCTGTATGTTTAGGTAATGTGTGATTTTTTTTTTTTTGCATTATGAATGAAGTGTTGATGAATTGTTCAACAGAAATATTTGCACACACTTCCACTTGTTTGTTCAGAATAAATTCCCACAGGTATTTTATAATTTCTCCATGCATACAATTTTTTTTTCTGAAAATTTTCAGAACAAGTTGCAGACATGATGCCCCTTTAAAAAATACATCCTCATGTAACCACAGTGCAGTGATCAAAATCAGGAAATTAATGTTGGTATAATATTGTCTAATCCACAAACTTTATCTGGATTTTACTATTTGTTTCACCATTGTCCACAGCAAAAGAAAAAAAGATCTAAAACTGACTACAGTCCAGCTTCAATCTGAAACAGATAGTCTTTCTTTGTTTTTCATGATTTCTCAATTTTGAACAGTGTAAGCTAGTTATTCAGAAGATTTGGGATAGTCTATTGTCTCTTCATGATTAAAGCCAGGTTATGCATTTTATGCAAGAATATTTTAGCTAAAGTATCACAGAACCAAATGTGCCCTTCTTAGAGCATCTTCTCAGGAGACCCTTGGGTGTCTATTTGTCCCAATTCTATTGATGTTAACATTGGTCACTTGATTAAGATGGTGTTTACCAGCGGAGGACTTGGCCCAGTGGTTAGGGCGTCCGTCTACCACATGGGAGGTCTGTGGTTCAAACCCCGGGCCTCCTTGACCCATGTGGAGCTGGCCCATGTGCAGTGCTGATGCGCGCAAGGAGTGCCGTGCCACGCAGGGGTGTCCCCCGTATAGGGGAGCCCCATGCACAAGGAGTGCCCCCCGTAAGGAGAGCTGCCGAGCGCGAAAGAAGAAAGTGCAGCCTGCCCAGGAATGGCACCGCACACACGGAGAGCTGACGCAGCAAGATGTCGCAACAAAAAGAAACACAGATTCCCGTGCCCCTGACGACAACAGAAGGGGACAAAGAAGATGCAGCAAATAGACACAGAGAACAGACAACCGGGGTGGGGGTGGGGGGAAGGGGAGACAAATAAATAAACAAATCTTTTTTTTAAAAAAAAGATGGTGTTTACCATGTTTTCCTACATGATAGTTACCCCTTTTTCCTTTATAACAAAAGATGATGGTTGTAGGAAAATATCTTGGGCCATGTAAATATTTTGTGTCCCATCATATTTTTACCCACCAATTTTAGCACCCATTGACAACTCTTGCCTGAAACAATTATTTTTAAGGTAGTTGTCAAATGTTGATTTTTCTAAAATTCCTTCTAAATCATTATTCTGTAAGTCCTTCTATTTTTTTTTTAAAGATTTATTTATTTTATTTAATCCCCCCCTCCCCCGGTTGTCTGTTTTCTGTGTCTATTTGCTGCGTCTTGTTTCTTTGTCCACTTCTGTTGTTGTCAGCGGCACGGGAAGTGTGGGCGGCGCCATTCCTGGGCAGGCTGCACTTTCTTTCGCGCTGGGCGGCTCTCCTTACGGGGGGCACTCCTTGTGTGTGGGGCTTCCCTACGCGGGGGACACCCCTGCGTGGCAGGGCACTCCTTGCGCGCATCAGCACTGCACATGGGCCAGCTCCACACGGGTCAAGGAGGCCCAGGGTTTGAACCGCGGACCTCCCATGTGGTAGACGGACGCCCTAACCACTGGACCAAGTCCGTTTCCCTGTAAGTCCTTCTAATTCATTATTGGCATTATCCTGTAAGGAAAGACTTTTCATTGGCTCCTGTTTATTTATTTCTTCATTCTTTCACTTATGATTCATTTATTTATATTAGTATGAATTGTATCCTTTGCATTAGTATGTTTGTATATTCAATGATGCAATTTATTAGTATATAATTAATAGAATGTAACATAATATAGCAATACAATATGATATATTTAACATAATATTGTATATTCGATATATTATTTATAATGAAAAATATTCTATTACAAAATATTGTATTAGTATTTATTCATTTATTATTATTAGTCCTTTTATATTATCCATCCACTCATTTATATTAGTACATTATATCAATCTTGGCAAATAGCCATTTATATTATACTCATGGTTATTCTATTGATTATGATCTATTATTACCATTATTTACACTGATTCTTAGATTTCCCCACTTGCTCCATCAAGCTGATGCCTACAACTTTTTACCATGTCCCCACATTCTTTGAGCACTTTCTCACTCTTTGGCACAAAAACATTGTCACAAGCTCACCTTATATTTCTCCTGTCCAGTCATGAGATTAACCATTCCAGCAAGGAAATTTGATTCCTTTTAATTAAGTATTATATTTAGAAATGAATAATGATGAAAAGTGTGCTTATTGCCACTGGGGTGCCCTCACAGTGGAAAAAGGAAGGATTATTTTTAATCTATCATCATCTTTTTCATCATCATCATCACTTGTCTTCATCCTCAATATCTATCATCTATCTATCTGTCTGTCTGTCTCTCTGTCTACCTATCTATCTCATCAATCAATTATCTATCCATCATCTATATTGGTCTATCTCTCTATCTCTCTATCCATTCATCCAACGTCTAACTATCTATCTTCTCTATCCTGGCACTCCCACTTCCAATCTAGCACCTCATGGCTCTTTCTAGCTTTCCATCTCTCTATATTTGTAACTCTCTTTTCTGACTATAGGAAACCTGGTTCCCATTGTCTGTAATATAGTGACACTCACTCAATCCTAGCATACACACCTTAGTTTCTGAATCACTAACCCATACCTCTGAGAAAAGAAGAGCTACTCACTAGCTACTATATGAAGCAAATATTGAAGGACTCATCTGTCTTGAGCTTTTCTTCAAGATGTCAAGTATGGCGTTCTGAGTAAGTTGGTGAGGTTGGTTGATGGGACGTCGGGCAGTGTGTGATGCCTCTTTATTTGCTCACAAAGTCTATGTCACTGGGTACCCGTTCTTAGTCTGTTTGTTTGCCCTAATGGGCAGCCATTACCTAATGCAAACACAAGAAGAAAAGCAAGGATAATTTGATTTCTGACTCTTCTTTCTCTGGGCAAGCGAGATTTCTCACTAAGCTTTCTTTGTCATGTGACTCTTGCTGAAGTAATATTTGACTGGCTTGTTTGTAAAAACACCATATCGTTCTTAGGCAGAAAGGTTGACATCATTCTACAAATTTCAAACTGTTGAGCAATACCTCAAAATGTGTTTTGTTTGTTTTCTTTTATACGCAGGAGAAGAGATGCAACTACAGCTCATCAATTTTAATTTTGAAACGATGCAGGTTACATGGAATGCAAGTGAATATGCTGAGACTAATTTCACTTTCGTGTACAAGTGAGTGCCCTCAGGAAGTGTATCTGAGGCTGTGTGATAAAATATGTCTTCTTCTGAGACGTTGGCAATTGGGGATGCCAGAAAGTAAAGATGTGAATCAGAACAAACAAGTCTGAATCTGTACATTCTGTTTAGATCTCAGCTCTCACTACAACCACAGTTCTTGACCCTTCTAATTGAATGATGTCTGAGTCATACTCAAAACCACCTGAATTATTTTATTTTATTTCATTTTCTTAATTATCTCTTTTTAAAGTTAATAGATCACACAAAACATTACATTAAAAAACATGAGGTTCTCATATACCTCACTCCCCACCCCCAACCCATAATTTTTTATTGTATTTTTTGAAGATACATAGATCACAAAAGATGTCATATTAAGAAATATAAGAGGTTCCCATATACTCCACCCCACGCACACCTCACTCCTCCTACACCAACAACCTCTTTCTTCATTGTGGCACTTTCATTGCATTTGGTGAATACCTTTTGGAGTACTTCTGCACCACATGGATTAGAGTTTACATTGTAGTTTACACTCTTTCCCAGTCCAGCAAGTGGATTAGGGCAGGATATATAATATCCTGCATCTGTCCCTGCAATATCATTTAGGACAACTCCAAGTCCCCAAAATGCCCCCCTATCATACCTCTTCTTCCCTCTCCCTGCCCTCAGCAACTACCATGGCCACTTTCTCCACATCACTGCTACACTTTCTTCCATTACTAGTCACAATAGTTCTATAGTAGAATACCAGTAAGTCCACTCTAATCCCCATTGTATTTCTCCATCCTGTGGACCCTGAGACACACCTCTATATCAAGAGGGGCTTTAGATTCCACATGGATGATGGATGCAGTTTTCCTTCTTGTAGTCGTAGGCACTCTTGGTTCCCTGGTGTGGTGGTTGACCATCTTCACTTCCCTGTTAGATGACCTGGGTAAGTCCAGTGAACCAGAGAGTAGGAGTTTCAGCTCTGCAGAGGCTCAGAGCCCAGCTGGCACATGGACAGTTCAGAGATTCAAGTCTCCTGAGTTAACACCAACCCTAGCACCATGACATTCTCCAAGTTCTAGACACACCCAGTGCTGTCTGCCGTGTCACAGAAGCTACCCTTTTCTGGAGCACCCTTGCCTGGAGACCTTATCTGCTACAGGGCTGTGGCAGAGATTTCCTGCTCTGAAACTTTGGTGCCAGGTTACTGGTTCCAACAATGTGTCTCCCTGCTGTGGGCTTATTTGTTTTGCCTGTTACTCCCCAGGGCATGAGTATAAATGTGGGAGGAAAGTTTTTTCCAGTGGAGTTAGTCTCAATTCTATAAATAAGAGGTGTATAATGTGTGGTTCATTCTTTGAAGTTTGATAGTACAGGAGATAAATTGGAAAGAGTACAAGAGAGAAACTTTAAGATAAACTTAGTTGGAAAAAAAGACTCATGAAAATAAAAGTCCAGGATTTTCCAGGTGGCCACATCAATAAGTCACTTGCATTTTCTGAGATCCAGTTTCCTCATCCATAAAGGAAATGCTTCTTCATCCAGCCACTGTTGGATTCTGGAATTAATGAGGGAGCATTATTTGGTCTTGTTATGGGTAATAAGCTTCTTCTCGGTGCTCCAAGAAAACCTAGAAAGAGACACAAACACAGAACAACCTTCCTTTAGAGCACCTCCTCAAGTTAGGCGTTTGGTTATTCTGCAAGTCAAAACACAACTTAGTTTCCTAGGGCTGTTATTAAAAATCAAGAGTACCGTGGTGGCTTGAAACAACAGAAATTGGTTTTCTCATAGTTCTGGAGGGGACAAGTCCAAACGTAAGGTGTTGGCAGAGTCAGATTCCCTCTGAAGGCTCTAGGGAAGAATCCTTCCTACCTCTTCCAGCTTCTGGTGGCCCCAGATGCTCCTTGGTGTCGTTGCCTCACTCCAATCTCTGCCTCCATCTTCACATGTTGTCTATGTCTTGGGTGTGTAATATCTTTCTGCCTCTCTCCTATAAGGACCCTTACTGTTGGATTCTGCTCGCCCTGATAATCCAAGATGATTTCATCATCTCGAGATCCTTACTCATTATACCTGCAATGAAGCTTTGTTCAATTAAGACACATTCTGGGCCTAGGGTATAGATGTATCTTTTGAAACCATTAGTCAATCCACTTCAGGAGCCACTCAAGGTGTTTAAATATCTGAAAGGGGATACTTTTCTGTTTGGAAATGTCTGTCTGTAGCTATGAAGGAGGAACCTGAAGAAAGAGAGGCAGGTTCTGATTTGAGTCCATCTGAGTTTGGAGAGAAAGAATGGATTTGGGACATGCTAAGACCCTATTTTTAAAATGCACTATAGGGAAGTGGACTTGGCCCAGTAGTTAGGGTGTCTGCCTACCACATGGGAGGTCCGTGGTTCAAACCCCGGGCCTCCTTGACCCGTGTGAAGCTGGCCCATGCGCAGTGCTGATGCGCACAAGGAGTGCCCTGCCACGCAGGGGTGTCCCCTGCATAGGGGAGCCCCACGCGCAAGGAGTGCGCCCCATAAGGAGAGCCGCCCAGCTCGAAAGAAAGCGCAGCCTGCCCAGGAATGGTGCCACACACAGGGAGAGCTGACACAAGATGACGCAACAAAAAGAAACACAAATTCCCAGTGCCACTGATAACAACAGAAGCGGACAAAGAAGAAGACCCAGCAAATAGACACAGAGAACAGACAACCGGGGCAGGGGGAGGGAGGGAATAAATAAATAAATAAATCTTAAAAAATATAAAATAAAATGCACTATAACTAAATGGTCGTCTCTACCCATAGACTCAGTGGGGATGAGGTGTTTGGCCAATGTCCCCACTATATTCTTCATCAACATCACCCAGTTGGGTGCATCCTGGAGGCTGGAGATGATGTTCTGGAGTTTTCCATCTTGAACGGGACACAGCCTCTTCTCTCCAGGAGTCTATGGACCAGCACTTACCGTGAGTGCCCAGAAGAGAGCTCCTTGCCCAGTCACCCCAGAGCTGAGCCTGTGAGTGCCCCCTCTGAGACCCCAATGGGGACGAGATGGGCCTTCTAGAAAGGTCCATCTCAACACTCAGGCTGGGGAGGTATGCATCCTGGGGGTGCGGTGGGAAACTGAGTGACCAAGAAGGCTGTGATTTGAGAGAAATGAGCTGGAGATGAGGCATGGTGCTCTTTCCTATAGAGGGAGAGAGAAAAATCCTCTTACCCACCCACCCCACCCTATAGTGCCCTTATGGTTGACGCTCAATCATCAATGAGTGCCCTTATGGTTGACGCTCAATCATCAATGAGGAAAAGTTGCACAAGTGTAGTGAAACCCTTTCTCCAAACTATTTATTCTTTATTCTGTAAAGCAGTGGTTCTGTTATAAAAGAGTGTCACAGATCCATTTCACTATCTAATGGGAGCTAGGAGATTTACAAGATCTCTCATCCACACATACACACATGTGTTTTTCACACAATTTCTGGGAGTTCCTTCCACAACACACTCACAAGTCCTTGGATCTAAATTAAATTCCTCTACAAAGGTAATAAGGACAAGTAAACCCCAAATCTCCTAAAGTATTAAAAGAAGGATTGAGGCAGGCAAGATAGTGAGTTTAATCAAATATACAATTAATTTTGGAGTGGTAAAGAGTTTATTTTTGTAAAGAAAGTCACCATTTTGTTTTTCCTTCTCAGTGAAACCCAGCTCTCCGAAAGATGTAAACTTCCTGTGGGATAATGAAGCAGTTACAATGACATGTTCCGAAGTGGCCTACGAAGGCCTCTTATATGAAATACAGTATAGGAGCAACTTTGATGCAGAGTGGCAGGTGAGTGTATTGGGAGTTAGTGTCCCGAAGCTGTCCTCATGGGCCTGGGTGCTTCCTCCAAAACTCCTCTCTCCACTCTCTCAACCTCACTGCATTTCATTTCCCCTTTTCTTCTTGAGTGATGTTTAATCCCATTCAACTTCCCTTCTTCTCCTTCCATTGGGCAATCACATCTGCACCATACAGTCTTCTGTAAGTGTGTCCAAACATAAGGGAGCATGATTTGAGCATGTGAGCAGGACAAATGGAAGGCATTAAAATTATGTGACTATCAAAGACTAAGGTGCCCCCATAACTGTCCTTTGATATTTAAAAGGCTGTTCTGTAATCGAGGGATTAAGCTCCTTTGAAGGTAAAGAATTGGGACCAATGGCCCAAAACTGCAGAGAGCAAATAGAATCAGGTGTAGCCAGGGGCCCGTTCCTGGAGGTGTCCAAGGTAAGGCTAGAGTCCATTTGGAGGAGCACTCCTAAAGGTTTGCATCAAGCACTGAGTGGATTTTAAGAGTATCTGGATTTGCGCATCCTTTCCAACCACAAGAGTTAACCATTCTGCAGTTTGAGGTGTGCAAAAAATAGGGTAAGTGGACTAGAAGGGAAAGTTTTTCCTTTCAGTATGAAGCCAACTCATATATTAGAAGGAACTACAGAATTAGAAAAGTCAACATTTGACTTTTACTACCCTAGTAATAATTGTTTCAGGCAAAAATCATGAGTGGATCCTAAAAATTTTGTGCTCTGATAACTCAGAAAGTCAAGGTAAGAGTGCCTGGTCAGACTGTCCTACTGGACACCATATGAGGTGATGGCTGGACGTTGGCTTTGAAGGCAGCTATGCCATAGATTGTGAGGGTGAGGTGCAGAAGAAAAGAAACACATCCATGTGCTAAGATCTGTTGAGAGTAATCTACCTACCTGCTATCCCAAAAAGTCCTCACATGACCTGTAATCCTGGTGGGAACTCAGAGGTAGGATGTAGCTTTTTCAGGTACCTTTGTCCCCATCTTTTTGTCCCTGCCACTTTCAAGACATGTCTGGCCATTCACATGTCAGGAGCCTGGGAAAAGGCCTTTTGCCATTTTTAAAGGAGGTATTAGGGTTTGAACCTGGGACCTCATACATGGGAAGCAGGCACTCAACCACTGAGCTACACCTGCTCCCCATATCGTCATTTTTGAAACTGTTTTCTAAGGAGATGACCCATGGTGCCCTGAACAAGATGGTATTGCCACCCAGGGAGAGTCCTGAGCAGGGTGGGAGATTCAAGAGTTTGGTTTCAAGTTTGTTTTGCAGGAGTTGGTGAAAACTTCCAGAAGGGACATAGGCTTCATTAACTCTCCTTGAAATTAGATGACTTAGTCAGGATGTATTACCATTCACTGCTACTTGACTCATTAGGCACTTAGAAGCACCTCCTCTGTCACTAGATAGCATTGGGTGTACCCAGCCCATTTTTTATGAGTGTGGTGTTTTCCCAAAGGTAGATCTCAGGTATAACCAGAGAGAAACATAAGCCCAATAATTTCTGAGAGCCCATAATAAATGCTCAGAATTAATTCCCAAATGTCTTTCTGCTCATGAATAACAATGTTGAGATAGTAACAGTTAGGTTCAGTTTTCTGATACTCTGTCTTATTTATGCAAGAAGAATACAAAAGCCAGATAATAGCAGGACTATGAGCAGTGAAATGAAGGAAGTTTAGAAGTGAGCTAATGGTGCTGCCAGAAGAAGACATCTCATTTTCATTTTATCTTTTAGGATTTCACACTTACATATACCAGACCCACGAACAATTGCACTTTCCTGGAGTGCACCTTAGGGTTCTAAGTGCATCCATTTGTTCTTTTTTTTATTTTTTATTTTGTCTTTATTTAATTTTTAATATTACATTTAAAAAATGAGGTCCCATATACCCCCCAACCCCCTCGCCACACTCGTCCCCCCATAACAACAATCTCCTCCATCATCATGAGACATTCATTGCATTTGGTGAATACATCTCTGAGCACCGCTGCACCTCATGGTCAATGATCCACACCATAGCCCACACTCTTCCACAGTCCACCCAGTGGGCCATGGGAGGACATACAATGTCCGGTAACTGTCCCTGCAGCACCACCCAGGACAACTCCAAGTCCCGGAAACACCCCCACATCACATCTCTTCCTCCCATTCCCTACCCCCAGCAGCCACCATGGCCACTTTCTCCACACCAATGCCACATTTTCTTTGATTACTAATCACAATAGTTCATGAATAGAATATGAGTAAGTCCACTCTAATCCATACTCTATTCCTCCATCCTGTGGACCACAGAATGGTTTAACTTAGGGCAAATATATATGATCCACCAAGGGAATGTACATGGTTGAGTGGTTTGAGCTATAATTTGAGTTGAGAAACTTCACAAGAGATCACAGGAGGAAGAAGAGGAAAAGGGAGAGAGGAGTTTTGACAGAATTGTTGCTTCGATGAGGAATAGGTCAGGTGGGAGTGATGGTGGAGGAACTGACTTGCCCTAAAGCTTGGAAATGGTGGAGTTAAAATATAGCAGCAAGCTTAGACATCAGGACAAAATGCCTCCATAAGAAAACTATAGTGGAATCTAAGCCCGCACTTGACATAGATGTTCAATGGACACAACCAATCCAATGTCCACAGAGAAAATGTGGCATTGGTGTGGGAAGGGTGGCCATGGTGGCTGCTGGGTGCGGGGAATGGGAGGAAGAGATGAGATGGGGAGGCGTTTTCGGGACGTGGAGTTGTCCTGGGTGGTGCTTCACGGACAATTAAGGGACATTGTAGATCCCCCCAGGGCCCACTGGATGGAACATGGGAGAGTCTGGGCTATGATGTGGACCATTGACTATGGGGTGCGGCGATGCTCAGAGATGAACTTACCAGGTGCAATGGATGTGTCATGATGATGGGAGAGAGTGTTGCTGAGGGGGGAGTGGGGGGTGGGGGCGGTTGGGTTGAATGGGATCTCATATTTTTTGAATGTAATATTTTTTTAAAAAATGAATTAAAAAAAAAAAGAAAACTATAGGTAATAGAAGCAGGAAGACGCCCCTCAGAATGGGGGAAAAATGTTAAGAGATACCAACATACTGCTGGACCAGTAGAATCTACCCCTCTGTTCATCAAAAAATGCAAATTAAAGCAATTGGGGGACACTGATTTTTGTCCAAATAGCATGGAAATATGATATTGTTCAATGATGCTGAGAGGTATAAAATTTACGAATTTATAAATGGTCCCAGTTTTAACCCAGAAATTGACCCTTTTTAGAATTCTATTCCCCAAAGGAAATAATTCTAAATGTGGACAAAGTTTTATGTGTAAAAATATTATCCAAGCATTATTTAAAATAATACACAATATTGGTGACAAGCTGTGTCCTACACGAGGAGAATAGACAAATCAAGTATGGTGCAGCCTTATAATAAAATATTTAAGACCCATAAAGTCACATCTTAAAGAATTTTTAGTGACAAGAGACAATTCACACAGTAAAAAGTTAAATTAAAAAAATTACACAATTACTTTTGGACAATGTGACCCCAATTTATTTATGTGAGTGCTCCCGGAAGGAAATAGACATCATCAACTTGTTAGTGGTGATTTTATCTTGGTTTTTAATTTTATTCTTCTGCCCTCTTTGAGTTTCCTAAGGTCTCAAAAACCTACATGCTTTACTTTTATAATCATAAAAGATCTTTTTTTAAAAGAAGCACTTGTCACCGAGTAATTTTTCCAAAACATCTGCAGGAGTAATTGTTACAAAGAATTTGGGGGGTATATAGGAAAGGGGGGTAGAAGTGTTACTGTTGACCTTGTTTGGGGAGATGGATAAAGATCGGGCAGAAGAAGAAAGTGAAACAATAGACTATGAAGACCTGAAAGTAGATTTTGTACAAGTCTCTGGTTCTAAGACAAGGAAATTAGATCAAGACACTAGTCATTCACTGTAGATCCCCCCAGGGCCCACTGGATGGAACGTGAGAGAGTCTGGGCTATGATGTGGACCATTGACTATGGGGTGCAGTGATGCTCAGAGATGTACTTATCAGGTGCAATGGATGTGTCACGATGATGGGAGAGAGTGTTGCTGTGGGGGGAGTGGGGGGCGGGGGCGGTGGGGTTGAATGGGACCTCATATATTTTTTTTAATGTAATTAAAAATAATAATAATAAATAAATATTTAAAAAACAACAACAACAACAACAAAAAAAAAAAGTTCTCCTTCATCAAGAGGGCCTTGGTGGCCCACTGGATGGAACGTGAGAGAGTCTGGGCTATGATGTGGACCATTGACTATGGGGTGCAGTGATGCTCAGAGATGTACTTATCAGGTGCAATGGATGTGTCACGATGATGGGAGAGAGTGTTGCTGTGGGGGGAGTGGGGGGCGGGGGCGGTGGGGTTGAATGGGACCTCATATTTTTTTTTAATGTAATTAAAAAAAAATAAATAATTAATTAAAAAAAAAAGACACTAGTCATTGGGACTATTTTTTCTCCAGCCCAAGGAGGAAGAAACCTGCAATATTATAGTTGAAGGCTTGGATGATGAAAAATGTTATTATTTCCGGGCCAGAGTGAAAACAAAGGAGTCCAGCTATGGCTCTCACACATATCCAAGTGACTGGTCAGAAGTTTCGCACTGGCAGGGGGGTCAAATAAAAGGTAAGGCTTGTCACACAATGATGTCACAAAAGTACAGCACAGTCCCATACCTCTAGTGAGGATGAGGTAGGAGGAGAGTACATGAATACTGTAATGACTTCAACTCCTCTTTCAAAGATCGAAATGAAAGTGATTCCTCAATATTTTTCTCTCTAGGCAGTCTTCCTCAGAACAATAATCACAAGTACCTTTTACTAAAAACTTGATGTGTGCCAGTTGTTACATACATTACCTCTTATCTTTGAAATGAAACTCAAATTATTTTTTAAAAAATTTAGGAGGTACCAGGGATTGAACCTGGGACCTCATATGTGGGGAGACAGATGTTCAACCATTGAGCTCCATCCACTCACTATTTTTATTTTTTGATGGTGAAATGAAAGGAAGTAAAATTATGTACCCAAGATTACACAGCTGGTCCATTGCTGAACTGGTCTTTAAGTCCTAGGTTACCTGGCTTTGCATGCATGATAGAAGCAAAGCTCTATAAGTACATATCAGGTGGTTGGGTGAGTGAGTGAATGGGGGGGTACACAGCTGTGTGTGTGTGCATGAGAGAGAGAGTGAGAGAAAGAGAATGGATAGATGGGTGCATGGATGGATGGATGGATGGATGGATGGATGGATGGATGGATGGATGGATGGATGGGTGGGTGGGTGGATGGGTGGATGGGTGGACGGGTGGATGGATGGTTGGATGGATGGGTGGATGGGTGGATAGATGGGTGGATGGATGGATGAATGGGTGGGTGGGTGGATGGATGAATGTTCTTCTCTGAGCATTTTGGACCTCCATAAATTTAGGTTGAGTGTTCTATTTAGTGCTTATACAGGTATTTCATGAAACATACATCTAAAAAGATGTGGGGGTTTTATGATGTGGTTTCCCCTCTTCACATTGTTCCCCACCCCACCTCACCCCCAGACTCTCGATCAGTACGTAGATGCTCAAAGCCATTCAGGACTACTTCCTACATATCCCAAGGTTGGAAGATTTCCCTTTCTTTTCCGCTACCCACATCTCTTAGTTGATATTTGATAAATAAGTTGATCATTAGATACCTGTATTTAAAGAGGCAGCTTCTTCAACCTTTCTGAGTCATTCACCAGATGATATTAGAACTGATAAAGCCTTCATCCAAAGGAATAAGTACCAAAAGGAATAGCCAAGGCTCTAAAACAAGTCAAGAATGAGATATTCTTGGACCGAGAGAACTTCCCAACACTTTGAACTGTACTCTTCAGCTTTTGCCTATTCTGTATCTCATAGTCCATAGCAGATAATCACCAGATTGTGGGACTAAAGCTGTTTTCAAATTCTTATTGACATTATCATACAATGCCCTATTGTAGACATTGGGTTATTGATTTATCTCTCCTGCTACATAAAATCCTTTCATTTACTCCAACTAAAAACAGCTAGAAGAGTCCTTTAAACAAAATACACATTTTTCTGTCCCCATAATTGATCAAACCAGAGAGTTGTATCAGGAAACAGACTCAGCATGGAAGGAAGTCAGAGAAAATGCCTTCAGGTTAGAGGGAAATAAGGAAGCCAGGAAAAGTGGCACATCTTTCTGTTGAGAGTTTTGTGCATCCCTTGGAATATCTGGGGCATTGCTTTCCAAAGGCAAAGAGGAAGAACCTTGCCTTAGTCTCCTATGGCTACTGTAACAAAGCACCAAGCAGGGGGTGATTTAAAACAACAAAAAGCTATTGTCTCGTGGTCTTGGAGACCAGATGTTTCACATCAAGGTGGCAGCAGGGCTGTGAAACCCAGAGGGGAGAATCCATCCTTGGTTTATCCAGCTTCTGGCATTTGGCAAGAATCCATGGCCTTTGCGCCTTCATCTGTGTCTGTGTACAATTTTCCTCCTCTTGTGAGGTCACCAATCATTGGATTAAGGGCCCACCTACTCCAGGATGACCTCATTTTAACTTCCCTAATCTTTTTTGCAATGACCTTATTTCCAAATTAGGTCACAGATCCTGGGGGTTAGAACTTCAACATAACTTTTTAGAGACACAATTTAAGCCATAACACAGCTTCTGGTGCTAAATGCAAGGACTTTTTTAAAAGGATGGTCTTTCTATCTTTCTTCTTGGGTTGTTCACTTGAGACCAAGCAGCACTATGTGTTTTTCGTTTGTTTCTTTGTTGTTTGTTTTTTTAGGAGGTACCAGGAATTGAACCCAAGACCTCACACACGGGACACGGGTGCTCCACCCCTGAACTGCATTCACTCCCCAGCAATGTGGTTTTGAGCATGGTGTCTGCATTGTGTTCTCTCCATCCCAAATCTAGTTTTGTCATTTTCTCACAGTGTGATTTTAGACAGAGAACTCAGCCTCTCTGTGAGGACCCTGTGCTTTGGTAGCCTTATCTGTAAATGTGAATGGCTTCCTCCATCAAGCTTGGTACTACATCAATGCCTGTTTTAATTTGGGCAAACAGCTCAGTCCAGTGTACCCAGAAACTTTTACTCAACCATGGAACCAACCATGTATTTGATCCCTTGAGGCATTGGTGATGTCTTGTCCCAGCAAAATAGTCCTAGCCAGAAGACGTCTCAACTTCCCTGCCCATCTCTAGGCACATGGAGACCCCAGTCTTCTCTGGAGTCAGCCAAAGCTGTCATGAAGAGGCAAACTCAGGAAAGGGAAGAGGCTCCATTCAGTATCTCTTGTCTGAGCTTTCCTGCTACCTGGAACTGAACATGTATCTATGGTGCATCAGAATATGTCAGGAATGGGCATCCCCAAAGAAGTCAATTTTTTTTCCCTCCCTTCCAAGAGAATGCCAGTGACCCTTCCTTGACAGGACCTGATTTATTTTCTCTGCTCATAAAAATCGCCAATGGAAAAGATTCCATCTTTCAACAATCTGTTTATATCTACATTTGCTTACATTCACAGAACTCTTCCTCAGAATGAACAGAAATCTCTCATACCACTGTCTTAGCAAGAATGATATATCTTCATTTCTCCTTCATTTTTGTTGTTGGTCGAATATTTTGTTTAACTTTTGCTCCTTAAAATGTTGGATATTATGTTAATTAAAACATCTAGACACATACAAGAAACTCTATCTATGTTGAACACGGATGTCTCTATAGGTATGCAAAAAGTGTCAGTGGCAGGAGAGAAAGTATGTATCAAACCCTGAGAGTAATTTGTTGTTGGGAGTGGGAGGAGTGAGAGAGGACTTGGTGTGAGGGATAGGGAATTTGTGTTAGTTTTGTAATGTTTGCTATCTTTAAAGAAGCAAAAGGACAAACATGTCATGGGAGGGATAGGACAGTGAATGTTTAACCATGTTCTTCTTTGTGTATTTCTGCAGCTTTTCGATTTATCAAAAAGATTTAAAAAAACTCTTTTTTCTAGACTTCTCACAGGATGTAAAGTCAGGAAAATGAGTAAAACTTGCAGATTAGACTTGTCCTTGCCTAGATGACTCACTGGCAAGGTGGAAAATATGTGCATGGTAAATGGTCAAGATTTCTTACAGAGGAAATTACACACATGCTTTCTTGTGTCTGCAGAGACTCCCGGTAACACCAGGTTAGATGGTACTCAGTGCCTTCATGAGGGCCAGTGGAGACCTACCTCCTTCAGCAACTGCTCAAATGCCACTTTTTGCATGAATCCTTATCTTTCTACCTATTAAAAATAACACCCCCATCCCCCAATTCCTTCCAACTGCTCTTCCTAGGTCTCTTTCCTGTTCTGGTCTCCTCTGCAGCACTCAGTACCATCCACTGGATGTCATACTTTTTTTTTCTTCTTTGTTCTCTCTCTGATGCTGCCCAGCAGGATGTTAGTTTCACATGGCAGGGCTTTTTGTCTTGAATAATTTTGTTGTATCTGTCTTTTGAGTTCATTTCCCTACCCACTGTAAATTAATGGAGGGTGGTGTGGCTAAAGAGCAATATTGCAAACTAATCCATTCCTCTGGATGTGATACCTTTTGATTGCATTAAATTCAGCTAAGGACTATTGATTAGATTACCTGTTAAGATTGCTATAAGGCTTTGTATTAGACTATGTCAGTGATGCACAGTTAGATTGCATTTCTGCCCCTTTGTTGAATCTAATATAAACAGACAATCACTAACACAGACACAGAAAGCGAGCGAGAGCTCTGCTATTTTTTATCCTACCATGTGGCAGAAAGGAAAGGTTCAAACATATGAGGCCTCAGGGAGAGATGTGTGATTTGCTTGAGCTTGGGAAAAGAGAGGACAGCTGAGACCGATATAGGAGGCCCACAAAGAGAAAAGCCACATGCCAGCTTGGAAGTAAGTGGAGCATCTGAACCTGAGAGAAGAAGCCTGGAGGGGAAGGCAGAGACCAGGCAGAGATTGCCTGCCATCTTGCTTCAACATGTGGCAGCTGACTTTGCTGAGAAATCACCTCTTATGGTGCCTTGATTTTTTATGACCTTGGAAATTTGAGCTTTTACCCCAGATAAATCCCCATTATAAATGCCACCAGATTTCTGATACTTTGCATCAGCAGCCCTTTGGCAAACGAATACAGATGGTGTATACTTTGAGCGCATTTCTTCTGTAGCAAAGAAGTATCATTAAAAAAAGTAAACATGGCATCTCTAAGAAGCTAGGAGGGGAGAAAGAAGAACAGATCCTATAGCTTTCCACTTTTGGTTCCCATCCAACCCTTCAGCTCATCCCTTCCCTCACCAGATCCCAAGTATCAGGCAGGCAGGAGATGAAAGTAGGCAGGAGGTAAGAGCAGAGACAGACTGAGAAGGGATTCCTGAGCAGGATGTCAGGAGTCCCTTGCAGGTGGGGAGCAAAGGGGCACAGCAATAAGATCCTTCATTCAGAAAGAATGCCCAGGGTATGGGAAGATGGCGAGGATGGTTCCCAGGCTCCAGCTTGATCTGGCAAATGGACCACTCACTCAATCAGGGGATGTCCCAAGAAGAAAGGGCATGGTAAGAGAAGAAGCACCATTTTGGGTAAATTCACTTTGAGGTCCTTGTAGGACTTCAGAGTTGAGATGCATGATGGATAGCACAACATACCTTGAAAGTGAATTACATACTTGTGCCCCATGCAAACAGACTGCCTTGGGCATTCTTAGGTGACATTCTTTGAGGGAAGAGATCATGTTGAACTCATGTCTCTGCTCCCAGGTTCCACACAAGTATGGCATTTAGCTCATCATCAATGGATGCTTCACATCCACAACTGAACAAGTGATGGTTCTCTTCTCTGGAGTCAATGGAATCCCTTTTGTATTAGTTGGTCAAAGAGATACTGATGCAAAGTCCCAGAACTCTATTGGTTTTTATAAAGGGCATTTTTGGGGGATAGAAGCTTACAGTCATAAGGCCATAAAGAGCCAACTCAAGGTACCATAAGAGGTACGTTCTCGCCCAAAGTCTGTTGCCATGTGTTGATGCAAGATGGCTGGTGACATCTGCAAGGATTCAGCCTTCCTCTTCCCTCTTAAGGTTCCATGGGTCCAGCTTCTTCCAATATCAGATGCAGGCTGGGATAAGGCTTATCTCTCCTCCTGGGATTCATTTCTTTCCAGGCTCAGCTGCTCTGGTCCCTTCACACGGTCAGCTGTAAACTATTACGCAAATGGCTCAACTCTCCCCTTGCTCCATTGTCAAAACCAAGTTCTCTTCTCTGCTGTGTCTTTTTCTGTGTTCTCCTGTGCATCTTACCTGTGTATCTACTTCCCTGTGTTCTTGATTGACTGCCTGTTTATATATCCTACCAATGGGGGAGCGGGGGGGACTCAACTCTGCATGCCCTAATGACATGGTTGAACCAAAGCCTTCATCTTAAAATAATTTAATGAAAGGCATCTCAGCTGAACCTAATACAACCAAAAGGAATCATGGCCAGAGAAACAGACCAGTTTACAAACATAATCAATCTCCTTTTTGGAATTCATAGATAATACCAAACTGCCACCCCTTTCCTTCAGCCTGTTCATGGAAGTCCATGTAGATGTCTCTGTAGTTGAGAATTCTAGTAGGTATTTAGCCAGAGGATGACTTTGAAGTTCCTAACATCTGTCTTGGCCACTGTGTCACTTTCCAAGGATAACCATAACAAATCACCATAAACTGGGCGGCTAAAAACAACAGAAATTTATTGTCACAGCTGTGGAGGCCAGAAGTCCAAAATAAAGTGTTTGTAGGATTGATTCCTTCTGAGGTTCTAAGGGGGAATCCACTCCATATCTTTCTCCCAGCTTCTGATGGTTGTTGACAATTCTTGGTGTCCCTGCATTTGTAGCTGCATCCCTCCATTCTCTCCCTGTCACCACATGGTCTTCTCCTCTGTGTCCAAATCTTCTTCTTGTAAGAACACCAGTCATTGGGTTAGGTTGCAGCAATATGACCTTGTCTTAACTTAATTCTACTTGCAAAGACCCTATTTCCACATAAAGTCACTGTCACAGGTTCTGGTACTTAGAACTGCAACATATCATTTTTGGTGACACGATTCAACCCATAAGAAGACAGCAGCCAACAGTCATAAATTGCACCTGATATTCCCTTAACACCCCCAGGCAACACCAGGCTTCCAAGAGCAGGGTTTCAAGTCTATGTGGGGATGACTGCATGACGTGCCTGTCTGGAAATACCATCTCTTTTTCCAAGATATTTCCCACAGCAGTGAAGATTTGCTAACACTGACATTTATAAAAGAAAAAAGTAATTGGGGGGGGGGGAGATGCAATTTAATATCATGTTGAAAACTTACAGCAGTCATTCTGTTTTGCTTTAGATTTCTGCCCACAGGAGGAAAAGCCTTTCCCAAAATACATCTTAATTTCTAGTCTGGTGGCCCTCCTGACATTGTCCCTTCTACTTTTGTCCCTTTGGAAACTACAGAGGTAAGGATGACACCATATCCTAACCACAAGGACAGAGGGATTCCTCTAGTCGCCGTATGTCCATAAAAATGGAATAAAAGGCAAATCCCCTGATAGGATCATCTTGCTGAGACTCACACTCACTTTGCCAAAGGTAAATTATAAGAAAGTTGAAAGGGAAATAGTGCTAAAAGCATAGGTATATTTGTACTTTCCATAAGAATGCTTGTGAAGACAGTGAAATGGATATTTGTTAAGCTTTTCCTGGAAGGTCAGCTGGTTTCTAACGTGGACCTCGGTTATGTTGTGTCCTTCCTTTCTTGGTGTCTTGCGTGTATCAGGTGCTTAAAATGCTTTGGGATTTGATTGAGACCAGTTAAACTAAGCAAGATGGTGATGACTTTGATAGACGAAGCAAAGCAATATTCTTTGAAACCATAGGAAAGCTTTTCAAAAATATTATACTAAACAGTTGTCTTTTTTAAACTTTCATATAACAATTTAACCATCATTATTTCCATTTTTATTTCATCTTATTTGGAGACTATTGGCGTTTGAAGGCATCTATGCCCAGGGTTGTGGTTGTCATCCTGGTTTCGTAAGATGAATTTCCCACAGCAATAAAGGAATGATGAAGAGAGACAGAAAGACTTTCATTCCAGAAGGAATGGAAGGAAACACGTTGAGCCCAAGCTATGCTGACTTATACAACTTCAAACACTTCCTGTCATAATTTAATATAGCACAGGGAAGCTACATTTAAATGCACGCCCCTCCAATAAACTCTTATCTCTTTTACCAGCTCAAATGCTGCCGGTAGCATCCTCTGCCAGTGAGGAAATGAGGCAATCAGATAAGAGCATTAAGTGGTACAGATGCATCATTGATGATGCATCTGGGTTTTAATACCGAAATGAAATCATCTCCAAGGGAAACTAAGAGACATTCTTCCTGGGATAAAGTAGCTAATGTTCGACTGGTCTTCAAGGGAATCCCCTGTTCAAAATGAGTGGGGAAATCAATGAAGTAATAAATACTTCCCCCCGCTCGATATTGTGCAAAGAAAGTGGCTCTCGATTGGTTCATCACAGTTCCCAACAGAGAGCTTCATGCATGTGGGAGCTGGATGCAAGGGGAGGTAGAGGGGGGCACGTGCTTTGGAGCCTGGACCCCACCAGTCCTCTGCCATTTTCAGGGTTCTCTGTCGCTTTCAGAGTCTATACCCATGGAAGGACCCAAGTTTGTCCTATATGACCAGAACCTCTTGTCCATTTCAGAGTCAAGAAGCTTCTCATGCCCAGTGTGCCAGACCCAAAATACTCCTTTCCTGGACTCTTTGAGGACCACAGAGGGAACTTCCAGGTAACTCAACCTTTCATTGCATTCTCGTCTCTTCACCAAGTGGATTTGCTTCCTTATGGCCAAATGTCTCCCCAACAGAACATTGTCATGAGCATTCTCATTCCAGCTACCTCTGACCTTCAAAGAGCAGCCTTAGTCCTTTATTATTCAACTAGAGAGAGGAGCTCCCAAAGTTTCAAAGAGAAGCTGCCCTTCAGCCCCAGGGATAGCCCCACATGGGATTTTCCAGTTTAAAGCCACCTTCCAATTTAATGAGGAAGCTATGTTTTTGATGTTTCCCCAGGCAGGGCTGAAAAGAAACTCCATACTTCCACTTTAAGGCATTTATGGCCACTAACTCACTCATTGGACAAATGTGTATGGTGGGCTGACCAGCAGAGTGGGGATTCAGGATGGACAGAGCCTGTGCCTGTTCCTAAAGGCTCACCAGCAAAAATATTTTACAAACCCAGTATGATAGGGACCAAAGTTAATTTTAAAATTGTGTGGGTATGGGAGCAGATGTGGCTCAAGTGGTTGAGCGCCTGCATCCCATGTATGAGGTCCCAGGTTTGATGCCTGGTACCTCTTAAAAAAAATAAAATTAAACAAATGAAAAAAATCAACTCGGGGGAGGCGGTGTAGCTCAGTGGTTGAATGCCGGCTTCCCACATGTGAGGTCTGGGTTTCAATCCCCAGCCTCAGTACCTCAAAAAAAAGAAGTGTGGATGTAGGGAGAGGGGAGGCAGTTAGGGATTTGAGGACAGGAAAAAGCTGGATTTAAGAACTGAGGTAAAGGAGATGGAGGAGACTGGGGAGAGGTGAGCAAAGAGTCCTACCACTGGACAGAGTTCCACGGCCACCCCTTATTCAAGAAGTGGTCCCTGGAAGCCTGGCAAACATCACCTTGGTGCTTCTTAGAAAGGCAAAGTCTTGGCCCTACCAGAGCCCAAGCATCTAAATCTGCATTCAAACAAGAATCCCCAGGAATGTGTATACACATTAAAGTTCAACATCAGCAGCTATAGAGGTCATATTTTTCCTTCCCTGATTTTAAAATAGCCCCAGGAGGTCATCAGTGGATAGGAAAAAAGTTACCTCCTCCCAAAAGATGCAGTTGGGAGAGAAGAATCAGTATTTGCTGCCTTGCATTTGGGATACGTTTCTACTCAATATTTCTTCAGAGCTTCCCTGTGTCTGAAGGGTAATCAAAAGGCCAGTCCATGACCATGTGATAGCCAGGCCCTGAGCCTCAACAGACTTGCAACTCCTACACTCTGGTTTATTGGACTTACTGCATTCATCTAACATGGAGGGGAAGAAGGTCAACCACCACACCAGGGAGCCTAGAGTGCCTACAACTGAAAGCAGGAGGATTGCATCCAGCATCCATGTGGAATCTAAGCACCCTCTTGATATAGATGTGGAGTGGACACAACCATTCTAAGGTCCACAGGATGGAGGAATAGAGTATGGATTAGAGTGGACTTACTGATATTCTATTCATGAACAATTGTGATTAGTAATCAAAGAAAATGTGGCATTGGTATGGAGAAAGTAGCCATGGTGGCTGCTGGGGGTAGGGAGTGGGAGGAAGAGATGAGATGTGGGGGTGTTTTCACGACTTGGAGTTGTCTTGGGTGGTGCTGCAGGGACAGTTACCAGACATTATATGTCCTCCCAGGGCCCACTGGGTGGCCTGTGGGAGAGTGTGGGTTATGATGTGGACCATTGACCATGAGGTGCAGCGGTGCTCAGAGATGTAGTCACCAAGTGCAATGAATGTCCCATGATGATGGAGGAGGTTGTTGTTATGGGGGGAGGAGTGGAGTGAGGGTGGTTACATGGGGACCTCATATTTTTTTAATGTAACATTAAAAAAATAAATAAGGACAAAAAAAAAAAAAAACCCTGTCCACAGAGGCTGATGAAAAAAGACAGATCTGAAACTAGTGTGGGCTTTGCAGAAAGACCTCAAAGAGGAGACCTTCCTGGTCCATTGGGGACAGACTTCCTGTTGGAAGCTGCCTCGTTTCTGAGGATGCTGGCTCAGGAAAGTCCATGGGAAGAGGCAGTATCCATCTGTTCTGGATGCTCGGCCAGATTGCCCTTACCGCTATGTCCAGATGGTTTGCTGTGTCCCATTTTCCCTTTATTTAAGCTGGAATCTTCTCTCTATGCAGGAGTGGATCAGAGACACGCAGAATGTGTCCTCCTTGAACAAGACGGAAGGCAAGGAGAAGGAGTGTGTTCTGGAAGACGTGCTAGTGGCCCAGCTGGTCCAGGCAGAAGTGGACAAGCCCACTATCAGTCGGTTGAGCATGCAGACAGGGGAGGAAGAGGCTGAGGGCTCTGAACAGCTCCCTGACCGCCCTCTCCAAGGTGGTGATGTGGTCTCCCTCGGTGGCTTCAGGTTTGTGATGAGTGACAACGCATACATGATGCTATGAGGAGGCACGCAACATCAAAACTGAGACAAAAGCCTATGTTGTGGTTAAATGACCAAAAAAGCATCCCAGGGGGCTCAGAGCCACCATGGAGGACCATCCTGGACTGATGATGCTGCTGTCTAGAGCCACTGAAGCTGCCCTTCATCAATCCAATGAGATACTGGTGTCATGTTTCAGTGTCTTGACATCTCAGTTCATTGGAGGTAGAAGACTCAACCCATTGGCATCGTTTTTGCTCTCAGTTTGGATCTCTTCATGTCTGATGTTTTCAACATAAATCCTGAGGAGGAATCTCCAGGATGCACTGAAATCACCTTCCTTCGAGCACACAGTTTGAGTCTTTCTCCTTCACCATTTCCCCCTTTCTTCAGTTCTTACATTCTCTGTTCCTTTGCATGCCTCACAGAAGGTGATACTTAGAGTTCCTGGGTTGTTAAAACAATCCTGCTTCTAAAATATCCAACATCCACCAAGAAACCATGGTTCTGAAAGGAGAAAGCCCACCTTGGCAACAATTTGAGCATTTTCTTAAGGAGAAGCACCTTTGTTCCTGACTCTATACTCGTAATTCTTCCTTTTAGAGCCTTGTGGATTAAAACACCTAAAGTTTCAAGCCCCTAGAGTTTGTTTTGTTCTGTCGTCTTTGAAAATAAAGAGTAAAAGAGAAAAGTTGGCCTGAGAGCTATCTGTGAGATCTAAGTTGTTTGTTGGCTTGAAAGAGTGGAGAAAATTATTCTAGTAGCCCTTTCCCCTTCTCTTAGTTTCCCAGGGCTGCTAGAGCAAATACCATACAGTGATTGGATTAAAGAAAAGGGATTTATTGTCTCCGTTTTGGAGGCTACCAATTCCAACATCAAGAATCAACAGGATCATACTTTCTCTGAATTTTGTGGGGTTCTGGTGGTAGTTTTCCACAAGCCCTCTTCACTTTCCCATATATCCATTTTTCCCCCCCAAATGTGTCCTGCTCCTCCTGTATCCAAACTTCCTCTGCTTACAAAAACTCCAGTCATATTAGTTCAGGGCATACCCCGTTCAGGTTGGACTCATCCTAACTAACAACACCTTCAAACGTCCTGTTTACATATGGGTTCACACCCACAGGACTTGAACATGTCTTTGTGGGGAAGATGAGTTAATTGCCAAGACTCCCTCAAGCTTGAAGGCCATGGCATTTCAGGATTGTTGAGACTTTAGTTCTTTGGGCAGGCACTGAATTTTCTCTCTAGCTTGGCTCTCTCTCTGCAGCATCCTGGAAAAACTTTGCAAGTTCTTGACCAACCACACTTGGAGTCTGTTTGTGTGAGGGTGGGTCTGGAATGAGGGAGGCTCCACTCTCAATTCCCTGGTATCCACGCCTCCCTTTGGGAGAACATACTGAGGATTGTGGTAAATTTGCCCCAGAGGCTGCCCTCTCCAGGGGTCCACAGCTGAAATGACAACCCATGGTTCTGCTGTGTTCTGACCCATGCTTCCCAGATCAGCTGTTGGCTAAGCCATGGGATAGGACAAGGCGGGCAGGGAGGTAGAAGCAGGAGAACCATGTGTCTCAATCCTCTGAAGCAGATTTTAGGAAAGACACTTGGTTGGACCTTAACCTTTTATTTCTGTGCCATGAGAGGGTTTTACAGCATCATCTTTTCAGAAAAAAAATAATGCTTTAACTTTGATGAATCCTATTCCATGGTATTAAATCATCAAGAAGAGTAATGCCTGTTGGCCATCCATCTCAATCCATTTAAAATGTGACTAAAACCCTAATCAAGGAAGATTTGGGTCAGGTTGCCACCTGCCCTTCATGGTCCCCAAATGGTCACCTGTAAACTTGTGAAATAAAGGATCTAGAGCAGGAAAGACAATTGTATCTCAAAAGATTCAAGAGTCTAACATTCTCTTGAGTCTTCCTCCATAGTTCTCCATTTCCCACCATCTCTTTTATAACTGATTCCATTGACAATTCATTTTATAACTGATTTGGGAGACATTGATCTTAAATCCCTCTGGGATAGGTACCATTACTCCAGCCCTCAAGGACTTTGCAGTAAATGCATCCCTGTAGTATTTTAAAACTCTCCAGTCTTTTCCAGGTCCCTGGAAAGAGGCAGGTGTAGGGTCACCCCACAATCTAGAAAAGGAAAGCTTGGAAAGCTGTACTGGATCGAATCCACACAGGTGAGAGGTCCTCTGGGTTAACAAGCTTTCAATCTTATTATTTAAGGCATTCACAAAACCTGACCTAAGTTTGCAAGTCCAAGGTTTAATGCAAAGTTTATGAGCCAAATCCCAACGGGAAACAACAGGAGCCATGATGGAGCCAAGGACTCAAGCTTTCTCTCCTCATCGTGCATTCCCTTTGTACCTATCTCAGCTGTTTCTGCCCCACTTTGCTCTGACTCCATCACTGAGCCATGCCAAGCCATTGCTCATGAGCCTGTATCTCCTGCCTTCTAGATGACAAGCTGGGTGTCCTGGTAGAGGAAGGTGAGAAATGAGTGAGGTCCAGGGGCAGGTCACTGTATACCACACTCACCTACTTTGCTCCCATAAATGCAATGACTTCCTGTCATAGAGAACCTCAAAATACAAACACCAATTTAGGAAACCAGATGAACTTATTTCTGCCACCTGCAGGAGAGTGTTTGGGCTCAGAGGAGCTGGCCCAGGACTTATCTTATTCATTGAAAACATTATCCCATTCCTCAAAGGAATAAATTTTTCAGGCACCATGTTTTGCCCCTGATTATATCCCAAGAGAAATACGGAACTGCAGAGTGGAAATATACATTTTCAGACATCTAAGAAACATTTGTAACTCATTAAAAGCAGGGTTTGTGCCTACCTGCAAATACCAATCTTCTTTTTTATTTTATTTTTATTATTTATTCTTTTATTTTCTCCTTCCCTCCTTCCCACCATGCCTTCCTTCTTTACTTCCTCCCTTCCATGTGTCCAGAGTTCTTTGCTCTGGGTGAGACACAATTCTACATGCAGCCCAGATTGCTCATAAGAAATGTGTAACAGAATGTGATGGTTCAGTACATGCATCATCTCGGCTAGGTTATGGTATCCAGTTGTCAGGTCAAGCAAACACTGACCTGATTGCTATTGTGAGGATATTTTATGGATTTAAATAATCAGTAACTCGACTGCATCTACACCTGATTGCATCTACCATCAACTGAGGAGATTGCCTTCAACAATGAGAGACATCTCATCCAATCAGTTGAAGGCTCTGAAGGGACAACAGATGATTCCAGCAGCCCAGAAGTTCTAGTATTTCAGCCAGCCAGCTTCTTCTGGGGAATTCATTGAAAATCATCAGCGTTCCTAGCTTTCAGCCTGCCCTATAAAATTTGGACTTGCCCATCCCATATTTGTGTGAGCCAACTCTTAAAATAAATCGCATAATATCCTGTTGATTTTGTTTCCCAGATTAATACACTGAGTGGGGGAGAAAAGACTGGAACACATGTGCATTTCCCAAGTTACATGAAGCAACATGGAGAACACATCCAAAGCCCACTTTGGACCTGGGAGCAGCTGTGTGGGACCCTCAAGTCTATGTTCTCCAGCATCCCCAGTAAAATTCTTGCATGTCCAGAGATAGACAAAGGATGAGATGAGAGCAAATGTGTCTCCCCAGATACACCAAAGCACCTTCCCCTTAAATCATTGCATTGATGCACCTTCATTTGCCTGACGACCATTCTTCAGAGGTGCCTGCTCCTTGGGGACCCCGAAACCTGAGAGGATGACAGCAGGAGGATGGAGGGACACCAAGCCTGAAGTGCCTCCTCCTGGCTGCCCCCCAGGCTGCCCGCCTCCCCTCCTTTTCCCTGGCTCTGCATATTTGTTCTTCACTTGGTTTTGCTCTTCACTGGTGTCCCCACTGTCTTCCCCTCTCTGTTCTCAAATCTGTCCTACGCTGTAGCCAGAGCCAAAGAAATAAGCGCATGTGTGCCCCCCATCATTACAACCCACCCGCATCCCCATAGGGCCCTCTCTCTCATCATGGTAGCCCTGCCCTCTTTTCCCCACCCCCCCGCATGTGTACATGTGTTCAAGACCCACCCCATGTTGGGAAGTTCCCACCTCACTTCTCCTGCCTCTACCTCCCAAAGCCCAAATTGTGTTTGTTGCCTTCACGAATCCTTCCCTTATCTTCTCAAACAGTTGCCTTTTCCTTAGGATGGGATATATTCCAAGACCGAGCTGGCAGAGTGAGGGCAGATGAGTCTGGCCAGTGTCCTGGACTTCCAGTGGTCACACAGAGAAATCTGTCCATGAGTGTTTTGATGGGCAAAGCTGACCATATTTTTTTTTTTGAAAGCACCCTTTCTCACTGGTCAAGTACACAGTGGAGACCTGCATTGGGGCCAAATAGTAACTTCTTCTAGTCCTCACTTTGGATGGGACTTGGATATTTGGACATTGTTCCTCATTGCCAGCCTCAGCCACATGCTCCTCTGATTGGAGTTTTCCCCCAAGAAACCTTATGCCCTGCCTCTTGGTGGGCTTCCATTTAGAGACACATGAGTCCTTCTCTTCCAGGAAACCTGAATGAAGCACCCTGAGACCCTGTGCCAGGTTCACACCTACAGCATCGGATAGGATATCAGGGACTTTGCTAAGAGTATCCCAGTGATAGCTGGAAAATGTGCTTATTAAAATTTCTTCACTTAGCAGCTCTGAAAATTCTAAAGCCAACAGAGCTGGTGTTCTATTAATCTAATTTTAAAAGTTTACTCTTTGCATGTAGTTCCCTGAAGAATATTAACCCAACCTTCTCAGTTTTACTTACAGGAACAAGATAAAGTCTCAAAGCAAAACCAGACAGAATGGTGTCAAAAGAACTTTATAACCCAGGGTATCTGTAACTTTTCTCAGAGACAAAAAGCTTGATATCTTTGAGTGGTTGGCTGAGAAAGGAGCCATGAAAACCTTCCACTTGCACAACAATATCTAAACTGTAGTTCTTTAACCACTGAAACCAAGGACAAGTTGAACGTGCTTGAGACAAAACAGGACTGACAAATTTCATATACCCTCCTCACAAGACCCCTAGAAGATCTAACATCATCACTTGTTTATTTACTTGTTTTCTTCCCCCCCACCCCTTCTCCTTTTGTTGCAAAACCTTACCTCCCATTCTCTCTTGGAACTGGTTTGGGGAAGATTCCCCCAGCCCCTTGCTTGTGCACTCACAATAAATCACCTTCTCACCGAGACGTGTTTCTCCTTGGTGGTGCTGGATCGGGTGAGCCCTTTTGTTGGAAATAGCCGTCCTTATAGTAACACCAGATTCTTAAACATTGGCTCCCTCTCCCCGGGAGTAAGTTGTGCAGTTGAGAGAGGGGCTTCCAGGGAAGGGCAGCCCATCAGCAAAAGTCTCTGCCACACTTGCTTGACACCATTGCAGAGATGCTTAGGGAAGCAAAGAAAGGTTACTTTTGGAGCTCCTGTCAACTGAAGCCATGTTCCCCATCCCTCAAGACTTTCTAACACTTACGAGCATCCATTTGGCCCACACGGTTTAGGGATGTGATGGTTAAGCTAATGTGTCAACTCGGCCAGGTAATGGTGCCCAGTTGTTGGGTCAAGCAAGCACTGGGCTAACTGTTCTACAAGGACATTTATGGACTTTAGTCATCAGTGAGTTTACTGCATAGATGGCTGATTACATCTACATCAACCAGGGAGATTGCCATCAGCAATGAGTGATATCTTATCCAGTCAGTTGAATGGCTTAAAAGGGGAAGTAATTTCACCATTAGAGAGAATTTCCCAGCTCATCTTTGTTCTCACAGAAACTCATCAAGAACCTTCACTGGACTTTCATTGGAGCCCCTGGTTTGCACCTGCCTGCAGAACCTGGACTTGTGCATCCCCAAAGTCATGGGAAATACTCTTATAAAATCTCATACTATTTACAGGTATCTCCTGTTAATTCTGTTTCCATAGAGAACCCAGACTAACCCAAGAGAGGACTTCCTTCTAAGGAGTTTTATGATAAACAAATGTGAAGACAAAAGTTAGGAAAAGGGAAACCTCTGACCCAAGTCCTGGCCCTTTCCTTTCATCCTTTCCTTTTTTTTTCTTTCAGTTTTAAAAATAATTTTAATAGACTATTCCTTAGTGCAACTTTAGGTTTTCACCAAAAGTTTTGAGAGTCCCCATATACCCCTCTCACCGGAGTTTCCTCTATTGTTAACATCTTGAATTGGTGGGGTACATTCATTATTGGAAAAACTCATACAGATACATTGTTATTAACTAATTAATTAACTAATATCTGCAGATTATATGTTGGCTCATTCTTTGTGTTGCCCAGTTCTACAGGTTTTGTCATGTGCCCATCAGTAGTATCACAGAGAATAGATTCTAAAAATGCCCCATGTTCCATCTATTTATTTCACACATTTTAATTGACCATGTGACAACTCTTTGAATCTGTACATTGGTTTCACAAAAGGCTACCTGAAATTGAGTTTTGCATGCTGAAAGAAAACCAGTCTAAAGTACGATGCAGACAATGTTCGAGGTAAAACTGATTACTCAGAGATACTATCTTCTTTTTGTCTGGGCACAGGTTATTCGTGACAGAGGCCTCTTTAGCTTTGCTCAACCTGTGTACTGGTTATCGCTCATAATCAATAATGGAAATGACTGTACCAACCTCCGCTGCCAAGAACTGAAAACCCTGACTGTAAATGGGTGTTCCAACCCAGGATTATACTTAGGAAAGGCAGACAAAAAGTGGTCAAGTTCAAGTTGAATTGCTAGGAGAGATATCCCTTTGTCCAGAGGAGGAATGCAGAAGGAGAAGAATCAGGACTTCCTAAGATAACAACTCACTCCACCTCTATATTAAGAGGGTGTTTAGATTCCACAAAGATGATGGATGCAATTCTCCTGCTTGCAGTTGTAGGCATTCTCGGTTCCCTGATGTGGTGGTTGACCATCTTCACCTCCCTGTTAGCTGGCCAGGGTAAGTCCAAAGAACTAAAGAGTAGGAGCTGCAACTCTGCTGAAACTCAGGGCCCAGCTGGCACATGGCCAGTCCAGTGATTCAACTCTCCTGAGTATACACCAACCCCAGCGCCAACCACAGGTTCAGTAAAAGTGACAGAAGAGGCCTGTGTAGAAAGGTCGCATCTGAGTCCAAAGCCATCACACTGAGGAACACAAATTCCAAAGTAGGGCCCACTGACAAGGCACTGATCTCCAGAGCCATCTGTCATGACCATAGAACCTGTGGGTGTCCCTAGACCTCAGGAGCACCTGTACCTGGGGTTGTATCAACTTCAGTGTCTCTGGGGTCCTGCTGAGGTGTGCATAAGCATAAACCCTCCGATGACCTCCCAATTCTTTTATGAAGATTTGTAGTCATATACACTCCTTTGTCTTTGCCATTTTCCCCTTTTTTTTCAATCACCATCCCAGGATCCACAGGATGGAGGAATAAAATATGGATTAGAGTGGACTTACTGGTATTCTACTATAGACCTATTGTGACTAGTAATGGAAGAAATGGTAGCATTGATGTGGAGAAAGTGTCCACGGTAGCTGCTGAGGGTAAGGAGAGGGAAGAAGAGATATTATATGGGGGCATTTTGGGGACTTGGAGTTGTCCTAAATGATATTGCAGGGACAGATGCTGGACATTATATATCCTGCCATAACCCACTGAATGGACTGGGGGAGAGTGTAAACTACAGCGTAAACTACAATCCATGAGATGCAGCAGTGCTCCAAAATGTATTCACCAAATGCAATGACTGTGCCACAGAGATGAAAGAGGTTGTTGATGTGGGAGGAGTGGTGTGGGGTGTGGGGTATATGGGAAACATATCTTTTTGAATATAACATTTTTTGTGATCTATATATCTTTATAAATACAATTAAAATTTGATGGGGGTGGCAGGGTTGGGAGTGGGGTATATGAGAACCTCTTATGTTTTTTGATGTAAGTTTTGTGAGATCTATTAACTTTAAAAAAAGATAATTAAAAATAAAATAAAATAAAAAGATAACAGCTCAGTACTGCAGCTGTGCTGTGTGGCTGAGAGTGATTTCCTACCTCTTCTGAACCTCCTCTGAAAACCTGCAGTTCCTTCCTGGACCTGACAACAGGGTTAGATGAGCGGAGCTGCTTGCCACAGGGCAGAGATGGGAAAATAATTTGAAAAGCCCTTCACATCAAGTATAACCAGACCCAGATTCAGTTTGAGACGTCTTCTCCCAAATTGTTCCATCCTTGGGAAAGGGTCATATTCATTTTTTTGTGTGCGATTAAATCTTCAGTATCATTGCACATTTATAGGAGTATCATTGCACATTTATAGAATTTATAGGAGAAGGTACATTTTCAGATGAAGAGATGCAAGTTTATAAAATAAAACGTTTCCAATCCAATGTCCACAGAGAAAATGTGGAATGGGTGTGGGAAGGGTAGCCATGGGGGCTGCTGGGTGTGGGGAACGGGAGGAAGAGATGAGATGGGGAGACGTTTTCGGGACGTGGAGTTGTCCTGGGTGGTGCTTCACGGACAATTACGGGACATTGTAGATCCCCCAGGGCCCACTGGATGGAACGTGAGAGAGTCTGGGCTATGATGTGGACCATTGACTATGGGGTGCAGCGATGCTCAGAGATGAACTTACCAGGTGCAATGGATGTGTCATGATGATGGGAGAGAGGGTTGCTGTGGGGGGAGTGGGGGGCGGGGGCGGTGGGGTTGAATGGGACCTCATATATTTTTTTTAATGTAATTAAAAAAATAATAATAAATAAATAATTAAAAAAATAAAAATAAAACGTTTCTCCATATGCCAAGAAGTCAGAAGAGACCCTTCCCTCAAGGCCCTCAAGAAAGGTCAGCCCTCCTCACACCTTGACTTCATACTTCTGGCCTCCAGAAAGGAGAGAGTAAATTCATGTTGTGTAAGACCCCAGTTTGTGGCTCTTCGTTATGGCAGCCATGGAACTCGAACACACAAAGTTAGGGACACGCTTTGGAACCTCATACCTCACATTGTAGGCTTCTCTTGGTTTAAGCGACAGGCTCTGGCTGCCAACTTCTTGTACTTTTCTGGGGCTTCTGAGCAGTTTCAAACACGCTGAAGAAATTGTAGGAAGTACGAAAGCATGTCCTTTCCCGCAGACTGACTTAGCACGTTGGGCATTAAATCAAAGAAGAGGCGCCTTCAGAAATTTCAACGGCGTTTTGGTGGTTGTTTTTCAGCGAGCCTGGCAGCTGTACCTTGAGCCAGTTAACTCTAGGGATAAGTTGTCACTTTCCAATAACATTTATAATTGCCGAAGAGATGAAGAAGCAAGTGGAAACAGCAGTGGAGGATTGCCTAATGCATGCCTCACAAAGCGAAAATGCCAGAAATACGATGGGTCGTGGGAACTTGGCTCCTCGGCAGTGGGAATTTCAAATGTTCATGGTTAGCCAACGGGGAACAAGCAGACATAGGGGAAACTGGAGGCTAGAGGACAACGGAGGCCCCTCTGCGTGCGGCTCCCAAGCAGCTCATTGTCCAATAGTCGGTCTCTAACCCTGAAGATTTTCTTGGTCTGAGTCTTGCTGATACTATGTAGTCCCTCTCAGAAAAGGCCCATTTATCTCCTAAAGTCCAGGTGTTTAGTTAATTAAATGGATTCCATTTGGGCCAGCATGCTAGAGTCCAAAGCAGTTGATAATTACATATCTAATAAGGAACCACAAAACCCATTTTCCTCAACAAATCCAGTTTCACTGCAGAGACATCTGGTCTACCTTTGCAGCGCCATCCCCTGATTTCCCAGATTCCTGATCCTGAGGTCACAGCCACACCATGGCCTGTCTTTCTCTAGTCTGAGTCTTCAAAAGAAACCTCAGCCTGGTGTTGTGGAAGCACAGAATCGCCTTCCTAAAACCAAGCCCAAAGCATAGAGATGCAAATATCCCTTAGCTTTCACAGTCTCTGGTGTTGGCATGTTTGGTTTTTGTTTACATAGTCAACGAAGTTACATACTTGAAACCAAAGGATACATGGCCAAAGCTTGTCCAGATTTTGCTGTGGGTCATGTCTTAGTTTGTTGGGCTGCCTTAACAAATTACCACAAACTGGGCGGCTGAACACAACAGAAATGTACTGTCTTGCAATTCGGGAGACCAGAAGTCTGAAATCTGGTGGGAAGAGTCCTTCCTTCAGTGCCTCTTCCCAGCTTCTGGTGATTTCCCTGGCAAACCTTAAGATCCAGTCTCTGCTTCCATCTTCTTATGACCTTTCACTTTTGTCTTAAGTTCTTCTCCTCTTCTTATAGGACATAACTGGATTAAGGGGCCACCACACTCCAGTATGATCCCATTGTAACATAAATTCCATCCTCAAAACCCTATTTCCAAATCAGGTCACAGTCATGATACCTGGAGATAGGTTTTGAACATGTCTTTCTGGGAGAGAAAAATTTAGCCCATTACCGACAATATGTGGAGAAACTATATCTACCCCTCCTTTCTGTATTTTAATGTTGGGACTTTATTCTTTGTAACTTCATTAGTTTAATATAATTTAAAACTTACAGAACAGTTACAAAAACAGTAAAAGGAGCACTTGTGTGCCTTTTAGTCAAAATCCCAGCTGGCTACATTTTGCCCCATTTGCTTTATCATTCATTCTCTCTTGAGTTGTGGTATGTATGCATATCATTTTCTCTGAACCAGTTGAGAGTAAGATGCAGACTTTGAGTCCTTTATTCCTAAATGATTCAGGGTATATTTCTTAAGAAGAGGAAACCTCATACATACTCACAGGGCAGTTACTAAAATCTAGAAATTTTACATTGATAAAAATCTACTTCTAATCCCATATTCAAAATCTTTTCACCCATCCGTTAACATCCTTTGTAGCTATTTTCCCCCCATCTGAGATGCAACTCAGACAGATGTATTTCTGTTTGGTATCCTTTACACTGCAACAATTCTTCACCATTCCTTGTCTTTCTTCACCTCTCTGTATTTGGAGAGTACAGGCCAGTATCTTGTAGAACAGCCCTCATTTGGGATTCGTCTGATATTTTCTCGTGATTAGATTCAGGTTATGCAAGTTTGGCAGGAATTGCATGGGGGTGAGGCTTTGTATTCTCTATGCACCCACGGAGAAGCACTTGGCATCTGTTTAATTACTGGAATTTTAACTGTGATCCCTTGGATAAAGGAACACCTGCCTAATTTCTCCACTGTAAAGTGACTATCTCCCCATTTGCTAATGAAAATTTTGGGGGAAAATACTTTGGGGGCTTCATTATATCCTGTTACCATCAAACCCACCCACCAAATGCAGAACCCATTGATGTTTTCTTACCTCAGCCTCCTTCCGTATTTATTAGTCAACGTTCTAGTGTTGGGAAGTGCTTTCCCACCTCACTTATTTATTTATTTGCTAATTTATTTGAACATACAGACTCAGGGATTCTTATTATATTCAAGAAGCTATAATCCATCGCTATCATTATTTATTTCAATGTGCACATATCCCCAGAGCTGAAGTCCACATCTTTTTTTTGTCTTTATTTTTTTAATGTTACATTAAAAAAATAAGAGGTCCCCATATGCCCCCCACCCCCCTCACCCCACTCCTCCCCCCATAACAACAAACTTCTCCGTCATCATGAGACATTCATTGCACTTGGTGAATACATCTCTGAGCATCACTGCATCTCATGGTCAATGGTCCACACCATAGCCCACACTCTCCCACGTTCCACCCAGTGGGCCATGGGAGGACATACAATGTCTGGTAACTGTCCCTGCAGCACCACCCAGGACAACTCCAAGTCCTGAAAACGCCCCCACATCTCATCTCTTCCTCCCACTCCCTACCCCCAGCAGCCACCATGGCCACTTTCTCCACACCAATGCCACATTTTCTTCAATTACTAATCACAATAGTTCATGAATAGAGTATCAGTAAGTCCACTCTAATCCATACTCTATTCCTCCATCCTGTGGACCCTGGAATGGTTGTGTCCACTCCACATCTATGTCAAGAGGGGGCTTAGATCCCACATGGATGCTGGATGCAATCCTCCTGCTTGCAGTTGTAGGCACTCTTGGCTCCCTGGTGTGTCCACATCTTTTCGATGCATCCCTACCATTCTTTGAGCATTTCCTTACTTTCCGGCATGATATGCTCTGGGCTCATCTCGTACCTTTAATCTAAGGAGAAACAATTTCAACATATCATTTCTAAGTAACTGAAGTATTTAAACTAAACTAAAGTAAATGTAAATTGCATTAAGCATTTAATGATTTAATTTTGATTAATTGAATTGAATTTTGAAAAATCATTTCAATGCATTAAATTTTTATTTGATATAGTAAATAAATTTACATTGAATTTAAATAAAATAAAAACGATGCAGATAAAAATAAAAATCCATGAGCTCATACGACTAATACCCCCATTCCAATATAACACCTCTGTGCTTCCTCCTCCCCATATCTGTGTCCCCTTCTCCCACAGTGAGTAACATGACTTCCATTATGCTCAAGAAATTAACTCATTTGCTTAAGCCTGGAACCCACAGAAAGGATGCCATCCTTGAGTTATAGCCGCTCAGCATTTATGTGTGTTCATAACTTAGCCATAAAAACACATGCTAGAAATCCCACGAGGCAAATTAGTCCTCATTTTAATGAAAAGTTACATCCGGATTTGCAAGCACAATTTGTCCGAATCCCCTTGCACACAAGGCTAGACATGCCAGATCTAGGGTGTGTGAACTTAAATCACACGCGGTCGTCAATTAGGTTTTCAATAGGGAAAGAAAATTCCAGACATTAGCCAGTCATAGTTAGGTGCCTCTGGTTATTTTGGAAAAATACATCGTAAAAATGTCTAGGTTTTGTCAGCATCACTGCTTACTACATTTTCACTTTTTTCCAATTAAAAAAAAATCCCCAACGATGAATATCTAGAGGCTAGATATTGTGCCTCTGAATGCTTGCCAAAACAACCATAAATTTAAGACGTGCTGAGCTTTGGGGGTGAGAGGCTCCAAGTCTTAAGCTGAAATCACTTTTTACCAATTTCTTACCTGCCACATAATGTCGAACACACACGCTCACATATCTACATTCTAAAACCTCAGTTCGTTATGCACGGACTCTTGTAACTAACAGTTAAATTTCACCTCAAGCGAGCAGACTCTTTCCTATTTATCCATTTGCAGAGCATTGTCTCACAATCTTGTCTTACCAGAGCCTGTGAATCTAGAACTCCTTAAACAGAGAATTATTCTCAGCTCCCTGCTTGTGTGGTCTCTGCCCGTAATGCTGGAAATGGGGATTCTCGAGCCCATTTTTGCAGGAGAACTTAAGGACTTTTTAATTTCTGTATCTCATAAATGTGCATTTATTTGGATTTGATGAGCCCCTTGGAGGGAAAGGGTCATAAACGGATCCTAGGAAAATAGTGTTTTTCTTGCAGCTACGGTCATTAGATACACCTCGGGCTCACCCACGTCTTAGGAATTCTGTAGTAGACAGAATTCTGCATCCTTTCAAACATAAAATCCGAACGGCTTTGACCCATGACCTAATTTATCATCCCTCTGCTGTTCATGTGCCTAGAAATTTTTAAAAAATTCATGGCCATTCATCTTCTCTAGAAGTCTGAATTTCCCAAATCAGAGAAAACTTGGGTCTTTTTAAGTGTCTTTTCTTTTATAGGACTATCTTCCACCATCTTGTAATCCCCCTAGCTACTCCAATGCCATATACACAAATGCCTATTTCCCCCCAAAAGATACACTATTTCATTACGTATATTGGTAGTTAGGTGTCTGTAAACTGTAAGGTGGGAATTATGTTATTCTATATAAAACATAAAGAAGTTGTAATCTAGCATCCATGTGGCATCTAAGGCCTTTCTTGATATAGATGTGGAGTGGACACAATCATTCTAAGGTCCACAGGATGGAGGAATAGAGTATGGATTAGAGTGGACTTACTGATATTCTATTCATGAACCATTGTGATTAGTAATTGGACAAAATGTGGCATTAGTGTGGAGAAAGTGGCCATGGTGGCTGCTGGGGGTAGGGAGTGGGAGGAAGAGATGTGATGTGGGGGCATTTTCGGGGGTTGGAGTTGTCCTGGATGGTGCTGCAGGGACAGATGCTGGGCATTGTATGTCCTCCCATGGCCCACTGGGTGGACTGTGGGAGAGTGTGGGCTGTGGTGTGGACCATTGACCATGAGGTGCAGCAGTGCTCAGAGATGTATTCACCAAATGCAATGAATGTCTCATGATGATGGAGGAGGTTGTTGTTATGGGGGGAGGAGTGGGATGAAGAGGGGTGGGGGGTATATGGGGACCTCATATTTTTTGAATGTAACATTAAAAAAATAAAGACAAAAAATAAAATAAAACATAAAACAGTGGGCTCTTACTGCCTCTCAGTTTCTGTAGTCAGAAGCTTGCACACCGTGTGGCTCAGGCACTCACAGGACAAAATGCACCCACAGAGCTGCGTGCATTCCTTTCCTAAAATCTGCGGAGAAGAATCTGCTTCCACGCTCTTTCTGGATGTTGGGAGAATTCCTTTCCATCTCACGCCTCCCTCGCCACTCCCTGCATCTTCAAGCCGGCAGTGGAGGGACAAGTTCTCGCGGCATCCTGATTTTAAGGGCTGGTGTGATTACATGGACCCTTCTTTCAGAAAACCCAAGAGAATTTCCCCACTCAAAGGCAACCGATTAGAAACTTTAATTACATCAGCAAAGTCCCTTTTGCTCTGCAGCGTGACACATTCGAGGAAATCTCTCCCTCCCCCATGTGTTTTTCTTCTTCAAAAAGGTCTTGGACAGTCTATCTTTTACTGTGAGTTTCAGGAGAAGTTTTCATGTCCCAGAGAACTCTGAGATATTCGCTAGAAATGTATTGACAGAATCTATGAATCTTTCCTTCCATCCACATGGCCAGCATTGACATTTGCTTAGATCTTCTCTCATGCCCTTCTGCAAAATGTTCCAATGTTCTTAATAAAGGATTTGAACATCTTCTGTTTATTTTTTTTCCTGGACGCTATATTACTTTTGTGGATCTTTTGAAGTGGATATTTTTTAAAATTATATTTTATAGTCAATTGTTGCTGTTAGGCAGCAAAATTTATTACAGTTGGCTTGGGCATGTTGTGGATTTTATATGCAGACAATCGTGTTGTCTAAAAATAATGACACTTTGGGAGAAAGTGGCCATGGTGGCTGCTGGGGGTAGGGAGTGGGAGGAAGAGATGAGATGTGGGGGCATTTTCGGGACTTGGAGTTGTCTGGGTGGTGCTGCAGGGACAGTTACTGGACATTGTATGTCCTCCCATGGCCCACTGGGTGGACTGTGGGAGAGTGTGGGCTATGGTGTGGACCATTGACCATGAGGTGCAGCGGTGCTCAGAGATGTATTCACCAAGTGCAGTGAATGTCTCATGATGATGGAGGAGGTTGTTGTTATGGGAGGAGGAGTGGGGTGAGGGGGGTGGGGGTATATGGGGACCTCATATTTTTTAAATGTAATATTAAAAAATAAATAAAGACAAAAAAAGAAGAAGAAATGCTAGAAAAGCAAAAAAAAAAATAATGATACTTTGACTGTTTATGTTTGTTTCAATCTGCATATTCCTGATTTTATTTTTCTACATGGGTGAGGTATAGATGAGAACAAGGACAATTTGGGAATAAAGGCAATGGAACTCACTCTTGTCCCAGATTTAGATTCCTTTTTAAATAAAATAGTGCTGCTGAATTCTTTTCTATTCTTTATTGTTAGGACTTTCATTTGTTATGTTTGTTCTTTACTCTTGTTTTCAACCTTAAATGGGCACTGAATTTTATCAAGAGCTTTGTTTTTCCTCTTTTGAGAGAATACAATATTTTTTCTTTGCTGTTCTTTTAATGTGATGAATTACACTGATACATTTTCTACCACTAAGACATATTTTAAATTGTGGTCTGTTATTTTGATTTAGGGTTTTTGCATCTAGTTCATAAATGGACATAGCGTTCACGTTGTTGATACCTGTTTATTTAAATACATTATATTGAGGTATCGTTTACAAATAATAAAATGCACAGAATTTTAAATGCACTGTTTGACGAGTCATAACAAATGCATATCTGTATAACAATTGTCTTGCTGAAGAAGTAGAATATTTCCATTATACCAAAAGATTTCCTAGTTCCCTTATAAGTAATCCACCCCAGCCATTGGCCCAGGCAAGCACTGATTTGATTCCTATCATAAGAGATCAGATTTTTCTTTCCTAAATTTTTATGCAAAGGAATCATATGTTATATGATCTACTCGGCCTGGTTTCTATAGCTTAGCATAATGTTTTTTATTTTCAATGTAGCACATTTTTATTGTAATTTTTAAAAATACATAGATCACACAAAATGTTACCTTAGAAAATGTAAGAGGTTCCCATATACTCCCCTACCACTCCTCCCACATCAACAACCTCTTTCATCATTGTGGGACATTCATTGCATTTGGTGAATACATTTTGGAGCACTGCTGCACTGCATGGGTTAGAGTTTACATTGTAGTTTACACTCTCCCCCGGTCCATCCAGTGGGTTATGGAAGGATGTATAATGTCCAGCTTCTGTCCCTACAGTATCATTTAGGACAACTCCAAGTCCCAAAAATGCCCCCACATCACATCTCTTCTTCCCTCTCCCTGCCCTCAGCAACTCATGTGCCCACTGTCTCCACATCTGTGTTACAGTTTCTTCCATTACTAGTCACAATAGTTCCATAGTAGAACACCAGTAAGTCCACTCTAATCCATACTCTATTCCTCCATCCTGTGGACCCTGGGATGGTGATGTCCACTCCACCCCTACATCAAGAGGGGGCTTAGATCCCACATGGATGATGAATGCGGTTATCCTGCTTGCAGCTGTAGGCACTCTTGGCTCCCTGGTGTGGTGGTTGACCTTCTTCACCTCCCTGTTAGCTGACCTGGGTAAGTCCAGTGAACCAGAGCATAGGAATTGCAACTCTGCTGAGGTTCAGGGCCCAAGCATACTTCTGGATGTGAAAGGGTATCTCGTTGTGATTTTGATTTGCAATCCTCTAATGGCTAATGAAGTCAAACGTCTTTTCATGTGTTTATTGGCCATTTGTATATCTTTTCTTTTTTAATCCTTCATGGATTTTGAATGTTAAAACAATCTTATGTACTTGGGACAAACCCCATCTTGTCTGGGGGAAATGATCTTTTTCCATATGGGTGGATTCTATTTGCTTCTAAATTCATGATGGACATCATTCTATGTAGTTTTCTTTTTTAGAAATGTGTGTCTACTTTTGATATCAGACCTCATAAAATGAATTGGGGGGAGGGTATTACCTCTTCTAATTTCTGAAAGAGATTGTGTAGGATTGACAATCCTTTCCCAGAGTTATGTTAGACCCTTTGTCCAAAAACAATGCACGGGTATATTTCTAGACTCTCAATTCTGTTCTATTTATCCATGTGTCTGTCCACCAATCTCACAATATCTTGAATATTGTAGATTTATTGTAAAGCCTGACATCAAGTAGTGCCATTTCTGTGCTTTCACGTTTCATCCAACTTTGTTCTTCTTTTAAATAATGCTTTTTGGTATTGTAGATGCCTTGCTTTTTCATATAAATTTTAGCCCTCATTCATTGATTTCAACTAGTATTTAATTAAGTTTGCATTTAATCAATAATCCATTTGGGAGGATTGTCATATTTGCCAATACTCTTTCAATCCATGAACACATTATAACTCTTGTTTAAGTTTTCTGGGATTTTTATCATGTGCTTTGTAGTTTTCAGCACATAGATCCTGTGTGTGTTTTGTTAGATTTATTCTAGATGTAATATATTTTTATGCTATTTCAAATTGGACTGCTTCTCAAATTGAATTTCTAATAATTTTATGTTAGTGCATAGAAATACAATTAATTGACTTTTTTTTGTATTGACCTTGTATTCTGTGAACTTGCTAAACTTACTTGCTAGTTCCAGTTACTTTTTTAAAGATTTGTTTTATTTATTTCTACCCATCTGCTTGTTGTTTTTCACTTGCTGTGTCTGTTCATCTTCTTTGATTCATTTTTTATGATAGATTTTTAAAAATTTTTAATAAAGATAAGTAGATCATACAAAACATTACACTAAAAATATAACCTCCCTCCACTCCTCCCACATCCACAACCTCTTTCATCATCGAGGCACATTCATTGCATTTGGTGGATACATTTTGGAGCACTGCTGCACCACATGGATTGAAATTTACATTGTATTGCATTTGGTGAACACATTTTGGAGCACTGCTGCACTGCACGGATTATAGTTTACATTGTAGTTTACACTCTCCCCCAGTCCATTCAGCAGGTTATGGCAGGATGTATAATGTCCAGCATCTGTCTCTGCAATAGCATTCAGGACAACTCCAAGTCCCAAAATGCTCCCATATCACACCTCTTCTTCCCTCTCCTTGCCCTCAGCAACTCCCGTGGCCACTGTCTCCACATCTGTGATACAGTTTTTTCCATTGCTAGAGTCACAATAATTCTGTAGTAGAATATTAGTAAGTCCACAAGATTCCTTGATTCCTTAGGAGGCACCAGGAACCAAACTCAGGACCTCTGATGTAGGAGGGAGGTGCTTAATAGCTTGAGCCACCTCTGTTCCCTGCTTTGTTGTGTCTCTCACTCTGTTTTTCCTCCCTGCATCTCTTTTGCATCATCTTGCTGCTGTCAGCTTGTCACATCTGCCCACGGCGTCAGCTTACCGTCCTGCTCATCTTCCTCAGGAGGCACCTGGAAACTCTGCTCCCTGCTTTCTTATATCTCTCATTATGTTTCTTCTTCTTGTGTCCCTTGTGTCAGCTTGCCACTCCTCCCCATCGTGCCAGCTCACTGTCTTCTTTAGGAGGCACTGGGAACTGAACCAGTGACCTCCCATGTGGTAGGCAGGGACCCAATCACTTGAGCCACATTTGCTTCCCCCAGTCCCTTTTAATAACGAGAAAATGTGCTTACTAAAATTTCATAAGGGAGCAGGTGCAGCCCAGTGGTTTGAGTGCCTGCTTGGCACACACAAGGCAATCCCTGGTACCTCCTAAAAAGAACACTTCACTTAAGCAGCTCTGAAAGCTCTGATACACTCCTTGGGCTGGTTCTGTAGTCATCTAATGGTAGTAGTTGACAGTTTGTACTTAGTTTCCTGGAGGATATTGGCCAGACCTTCTCAATTTTGCTTCCAGGAATACCATCACATCTCAAAGTAAAACCAGACAGAAGGGTGTACATCTGTAACTTTTCTGAGACAAAAAGCTTGATATCCTTGAGCGGTCGGCTGAGAAAGGAGCCCTGAAAGCCATGCACTGGCACAACGATATCTAAACTGTGGCTAATTAGCCGCTGAAACTGGGTTTCTTCCTTGTTCACCTGTAGGTCTTTCCTGAACTGCCATTGTTGCTCTGCTGTGCTGACGACCGTCAGTGGAAGGGCGAATCGGAACGGTGGAACCACCTCGAAGTTTAGTCCTTCTCCGCTCAGCCTCTTTTGATTTCTCCTGTATCTCTATGCTCCCCTTTCATCTCCATTTATATTTATTTATACCTCCTTTTTTTTTCTGATTGTATCAGTTAGCCAAAGGGGTGCTGATGAAAAATACCAGAAATTAATTGGTTTTCATAAAGGCTATTTCTTTGGGGTAGGAGTTTACAGATACCAGGCCATAAAAAGTAAGTTATTTCCCTCAACAAAATCTATTTTCAGTGTTGGAGCAAGATGGCGGGTGACGTCTGTGAGGGCTCAGGCTTCCTGGGTTCTTCTTTGCCCAAGTCTTCTCTCTGGGCTCTTGGTTCCTCTCTTCCCAGGGTTTGCTTCTGTTTCCTCTGTGAGCTTACTTCCCGGGGTTCCAGCTTAAGGCTTCAGCATCAAACTCCAACATGAAAACTCCAACATCAGAAACCCTCAACTCTGTCCTTTGCCTTTTATCTGTGAGTCCCCACCTGCCAAGGGGCAGGGACTCAACACCCTAATGATGTGGTCCAATCAAAGCCCTAATCATAATTCAGTCATGCCCAGGTACAGACCAGATGACAAACATAATCCAACATCCATTTTTGGAATTCATAACTATATCAAACTGTTACACTTGATCAGCTTCACCATGGGTCTGATTATTTTATTAGTCTTTTCCAACTTTTCCTTTCTAGTAGCTCCCATCTATTTTTCTCTTTGTTGACTATTTTCATAGGCTTATCATTTTCTTCCTTCTACTTTTTAAAAAAATATTTATTTTTTATTTATTTCTCTCCCTTCCCCCTCCCCCCCCCAGTTGTCTGCTCTCTGAGTCCATTTGCTGCGTGTTCTTCTTTGTCCACTTCTGTTGTCAGCGGCACAGGAATCTGTGTTTCTTTTTGTTGTGTCATCTTGCTGCGTCAGCTCTCCGTGTGGGTGGTCCCATTCTTGGGCAGGCTGCACTTTTTTCACGCTGGTCGGCTCTCCTTACGGGGCGCTCTCCTTGCATATGGACTCCTCTATGTGGGGGGCACCCCTGCATGGCAAGGCACTGTTTGGGTGCATCAGCACTGTGCATAGGCCAGCTCCACAGGGGTCAAGGAGGCCCAGGGTTTGAACCATGGACCTCCCATATGGTAGGTGGATGCCCTATCCATTGGGCCAAGTCTGCTTCCCTCCCTCTACTTCTTTTGGGCACAATTCTGTTTTTCTCTTCCTGACTCCACGAGTTGAACATTTTCCTCCATCATTTTCAGCATTCCTTTTAAATAAATTTATTTCCATATATATATATATCTCAGCTGCATCACGCAGGTTTTGCCAAGTCACATTTTACTGTTCAGTTTTAAATATTTCATAGTTTCTACTATTACATTGATGTACGGGTTGTTTGCAAGCTAGTTTTTAAACTTTCAATAAAAGTCGTTATTTACTTCCTGTCTCCCACCATCTCTTTAAACATCATTATCTAAATAACATGAAATTCGACATTTCACTTGGATTTTTGGAACCCAGAGGCCTCATTATTTGAGGATCGAGATGTTACAACCCACTTGTGTCACCATTTCCCGTCCTCAAAGGAGCTCTACACAGGAACTACATGCTACTTGTAACCAGAATCAGGTATAGGAGGGTGCTAATGAGGTAGTGTGGCAGGAGCACAGAAGACAAATGAATTTGCAGGTATCCCTCGACCAGCCAGCCTTCTACATGCTCTCATTCTCAGCCTTCATTGCCTTCATGGAAGGCACACCCAGCCCCATCCGAGCTCCGCCACCATCCTCTTCCATCTCCCCCATTCCAGCATTCCCTCTGGTCTCTGGGATTGGGCTGCAGGGAGGGTGAGGATCTCCTTCGGCTGTGCTCCAGCTCACCTGCTCTCCCTTCTCTCCTTCTCCCAGAAGCATCCCACCCCCTCTTCTTCACCTGAGGACTCTTTGTCCAGATGCTCACAGCTTTCCTCTCTTCCTCTCTCATTTCCTTCTTCCCCTTTGTAGACACATGACTGACATCTCTTTATACAACAGTGCTTAGAATGGTGGAAAGACCCCATAACTCTTCTTTTTTAATTGTCTTTTATTTTTCATTGTATTTTTTCTGATGATACATAGATTACAAAAAAATGTTACGTTAAAAAAATATGAGAGGTTCCCACATACCTCAACCCACATCAATTTCACCATTGTGGCACATACACTGCATTTGCTGAATACATCTTGGAGCACTGCTGCACCACACGAATTAGAGTTTACATTGTAGTTTCCACTCTCCCCCAGTTCATTCAGTGGGTTAGGGCAGGATATATAATGTCCAGCATCTGTCCCTGCAATATCATTCAGGACAACTCCAAGTCCTGAAAATGCTCCCACATCTCATCTCTTTTTCCCTCTCCCTGCCCTCAGCGACTCTGGTGGCCGCCGTCTCCACATCCCTGCTACAGTTTCTTCCATTCTTAATCAACAACCAGCTGATGACAGTTTGGAAATACCCTTCCATTTATTCTGAAGCTTTTTCACTGCCTGCTAATTCATAAATAAAAGCATCACACCTCCAGTTCCTTTATGAAAGAAAAGAAGGAGCAAGGCCCTTATTGAGCGTAAGACAGATCAATAGGAGGATGGAGTTTGTCAGCCCAGAGTGAAAGATGCCGTTGATCGAAGGTCCCCTTATTTTCTCTCTAAGGGGGCCAAGGGGAGCTGGAGTTTTGGGCTGTGCTCCACCCCATGCTGTTTTCATCAGTAGTAATCAAAGCTGTTGTTTTCTGGGATTCTCAAGATAGTGTCATGCACCACTAATTGGGCTAGGGAGACCCTCCAGATGCATCACCACCAAAAATAGCATCAAAAATACACTACAGCGTATAGAAAATGTGTGCCAAATGTATGCTATGGACCATGATTGGTCGTAACCGTCTGATGATATTGTCTCATAATCTGTAACAAATGTTCCACCAGGCTGTAGAGTTGTACGGGAAATCTACACATCTGTGTGATTGTTTTGCAAGTTCACAATATCTGCACCAAAAATATATTTTAAAAAAAAATAGTATGGATGAGGGGGGGGGAAATACACCAAATATAAGATAAGGAGCATAGTTGGTAGTAATATTTTGACAATGCCCTTGCATAGTTTGTAACAAGTGTTTCACACCAATGCAAAGAGTTGGTGGCGCGGTGATGTATGAGACCCCTCTGTGATGTTATGTATGTTTATTTTGTAAGTTCGCAATCTTTACTATACACTCATTGTTTAAGTGTGTTCATTTATGAATGATATACTTCAATAAAATTTTTTAAAAATGCTATATTCCTTTCCTATTCATCAAAGCACCCCCCAAGAACAACGTGACTGCAATTACTGGATGCCCAGAATTCTCCCAGGTGCTCCAGCAGAGAAGGAAAGTATTCTTTGATGACACGCCCATATCCATTCGGAAACTTCGCCAGAGACAATTTTGGGGATTTTCACATCCTAACAATTCCAGCTCACCCCAAGGGCCCTGCCCACCCTCAGATACCAGCTGGGACCGAAGGCAGCAGATGGAGTTGAGTGAAGACGAGGACCCAGTATGGCCTGGGGTGATGTGGACCCTAGATCCAGTGCAACTGTTGACCTTCTAAGAAGAGGGGCTGGAGACACAGAGAACGAAGACAGCTATTTGGAGACAGACGATGAGTTAGGGTGCAGCAGCCCAGAATGAGGGGCTCCAGGAATTGCCGGCAAACACCAGAAGTCAAGAGAGAAACCAGATTGATTCTCACAGTCTTGAGACGCAGCACAGCTCTGCTGAATCTCTGAGTTGGGGCTTCCGGGCTCCAGAACTGAGGGAAAATCTATCCCCGCAGTTTACGGCATTTTGTTTGGGCAGCTTCCGGGAGCTAATGTTGTGGAAGCAGAGAGATGCTCTGGTCGCGTACAGAAGACCAGGACTCAGGAATATTCTTGGCAAGGAAAATTTATTAACGGCCGGCCGAGCTCAGGGACTCCTGATAAAAGACCTGAGCCCCAAATAGGATTTCTGGGCCCCTTTTATACAGAGGAGGTAGGAGTGGGGGAGTCAAATGGTGCTTTTATGAAGAAAAAGGACTTTTGTTGTTAGTTTTAAGTGTTTGCCTGAGTACCGGATAGGTTTGAATTAACATATCCCTCACGTTCCAGGTAAGATTGAATTAACATATCCCCTACATTTCAGGTAAGCTTGAATTAACTTATCACCTACATTCCAGGTAATCTTAAATTAACATATCTCCCATATTCCAGGTAAGCTTGAATTAGCATATTGCCCACATTCTCTCTGGATGTAACTTTAAATACACATTTATTCTACATCCTTTCTGAAAATTAAATCCTATAGGGTCTATATTACTTAATCGGCTTTAGAAACTAGGCACAATTGCATACAGAATTAGATAATTTTGAGTTCAGGCACAGGCTGTAGTACTAAGACCCTCCTCTGTATTTCTCTAACACCCAAGCTGTTTTTCTCTCCCCTTCCCCACCCTCCCCACCCCCTGTTGTCTGCTCTCTGTGTCCATTCACTGTGTGTTCTTCTGTGTCCACTTGTATTCTTGGTCAGTGGCACCCAGAATCTGTGTCTCTTTTTGTTGCATCATCTTGCTGCATCAGCTCTTCGTGTGTGCGGCGCCACTCCTGGGCAAGCTGCGCTTTTTTCAAGTGGAGTGGCTCTATATGCAGGATGCACTCCTTGCACATGGGGCTCCCCTACGTGGGGGACGCCCCTGTATGGCATGGCACTCTTGTGCACATCAGCACTGCACATGGGCCAGCTCACCACACGGGTCAGGAGGCCCGGGTTTGAACCCTGGACCTCCCATGTGGTAGGCGGTTGCTCTATCCACTAAGCCAAATCCACTTCCCTAACACCCAGGATTTTGTACCCACTCTGCACAGCTGCCTCTCCGTCTTTAGACACCCGTGCAGCAGCAGATTCCTGGAGGATGTAACTAGCTCCAGTTTATTCTTGGTTCCTAGAGCCTGGTATAAGTCTCCTCGATGCTTAATAAGAGAGGCTAGCTCTAGCTTAACTCAGGGGATGCACAGAAATATAAAACTGCATCTGGAACAGCCCAGCAGCACCAAGACAAAATGTCCCATGCTCAGGGCAAATGCAGAGCCTCTCATTTTTGGTCTGAAAATCCACAGCGCAGCTGCAGACCTGTGAGGGCGTGGCTTACCCCCAGGTGAGGAGATGACACCGCAGTTTCTAACTGATGGAAATCTCAGTGTGTCTCAAAGCCAGAAGAGTTTGCTCAGGGAGCCAGCGTGGTCAAAGGACCACATGCCAGATAGAGGGTCCACGCCTGAGCTCAGGATGCGGGTTAGAGAGGGCCTCTGTAAAAATATTTTTTTTATCTTTATTTTTTTAATATTACATTAAAAAAATATGAGGTCCCCATATACCCCCCACCCCCCTCACCCTACTCCTCCTCCCATAACAACAACCTCCTCCATCATCATGAGACATGCATTGCACTTGGTGAATACATCTCTGAGCACCGCTGCACCTCATGGTCAATGGTCCACACCATAGCCCACACTCTCCCACAGTCCACCCAGTGGGCCATGGGAGGGCATACAATGTCCAGTAACTGTCCCTGCAGCATCACCCAGGATAACTCCAAGTCCCAAAAACGCCCCCACATCTCATCTCTTCCTCCCACTCCCTACCCCCAGCAGGCACCATGGCCACTTTCTCCACACCAATGCCACATTTTCTTCGATTACTAATCACAATAGTTCATGAGTAGAATATCAGTAAGTCCACTCTAATCCATACTCTATTCCTCCATCCTATGGACCTTGGAATGGTGGTGTCCACTCCACATCTACATCAAGAGGGGGCTTAGATTCCACATGGATGCTGGATGCAGTCCTCCTGCTTTCAGCTGTAGGCACTCTTGGTTCCCTGGTGTGGTGGTTGACCTTCTTCACCTCCATGTTAGCTACGTAAAAATAATTTTGCAAAGCTGCTCCCCATCCCCCTTTGGGCATCATTGGAGGTGGTTTGAGATGTTGCAAAAGTAGTTGTGGGAATCTGAAGTCAATACAGAATTGGAGAGAATGTCCAAAAGATTTTTTTTTAATCTTTTAATTTTGAAATCTTTTCTAGCTGACAGAAAAGTTGCAAAAATAGTACAAGAACTCCCACATGCTCATCACTCAGATCCACCAATTGGTTAACACAGCACATTAGTGCTTTCGGTTTCTCTCTTCTCCATATATAATCCATCTATATCCATCCATCACTCTCTAGTTCATCTATTTCTCTATCCACCTACCTATCACATCACCTACCATCTATCTAATTTATCTATACATGCAGTCTCAATTGGGGAAATTACTCTTTTTATGACTAAAACACAGATACACATACAGTATGTAAACACACGCACATCATTGCCTGCATGTGTATGTACTATTTGTACATATACAGCAACAGGCAATCAGAGAAAATGTAAAAAACGAAACAAAAAACTCCTTGGGAGAGGGACAATAATGAAAAAAAAAATCATGGCTGAGAAGCACCACTATAGACATACATATTTTCTCCAAATCATTACCTTAACTCCCTCTCTCTATAGACATATTAATTATATTTTCTGAATCTTTTGAGAGTATGTGACATACACTATGATTCTTTCCCCCAAATATTTCAGAGGTATTTATTAAGAAGAAGGACTTCCACTTTTATAAACAGTTGCGGCTTTCCAAATTGGGAAGTTTACCTTTGATGGAATGCTACAATCCCTGTTCAAGTTTTGCCAATTGTCCTGACGATGTTCTTTACGGCACTTCGCCCACAGCTAGTATCCACTCAAGAGCTGCATTCCTTGTTTGTCAGTTTCTTTAGTTTCCTTTGATCTGGAGCATTCCCTCTCTTTCCTGTGTCTTTTATCGCCTCAGCCTGTTTGAAGAGTGCAGGCCAGTTATTGTAGTAGACTTTAAAACAACTTTAGTATTTTAAGTTGATTTAAGAGTTTTAACCATGCTTTCTCTGTTTCAAACCAAGCGATACTTACTTACCACCTAAGATACGAGAGGAACTATGTTTTTCTGCAACGGAAATAATGATACATACTTATGTCCTCTCCTAGGCTAATCCCCTTCCTCACCTGAACAAAGTGCAATTTTAAAACTTCGTTGGGAAATGTGGAAAGTACAAAGAAAAAAAACGTCACGCCCATATACTTCTTCCACTTACGATTTTACAGGCTGACTCAGTGCTTTCACTGAATCAGGTTTTCTGTGGGATTGCCCAAGTGAGCCGAGATGACCTCACCACACACGGAGGAGGGTCACCTCAAGTCAGAGGCTGACTTTTCCATGCCTCGTCTTGTAACGAGGTCATGGATAATTTTACGGGTGCTTGCTTGCTTTTTGTTACGCTGGGAGCATTTCTCGCTGTTATCCCCAGCAGCCTGCCTGCCTAGGATTCTCTCGGCTTAGGGAATTGCCCTCATTCTAGATTTAGAATTCAGGGACATCTTGCATTACTTATCTGAGTCTTGGAAACCAAATCACATCCAATGCTCCTAAGCCCTTTCTCCTGTCCCTCTGCTTTGCTCCCCAGTTCAGTCCGTCTGGCTGGGGCTGAGACACATTCTTTCCAGCTCTGTGCTCTCTTGGCAGTTTGAACGACTGGTGATGGATCTGGTGTTACAATAAATGGCCCTCTGGATGCCTGCCAGGAGTCTGCAGGTGTGCGGGTGTCATTTGTTGGAATCACCCAGTCGCCAGGACTGCTCCCCACCATTGGACTTTTAGGCTCAGAATGTTTATTTTACCCGATTTCTAAAAACAAACCAGTCCCCTAAGGTTAGACTCACATTAGCTTGACTCACAGGGCCTGAAGTATACACCCTCGTGGAAATCCATTGTTTCCCTTGTGAATGTTCGGCCACAAAAGGCTGATGCGCTTGCTCACTCCAGACACAAACCACACAGTAAGTCAAGCAGTCATCACCAGCCAGCCTCAAAAAAGGAAGAGGTATGATGTGGGGGCATTTTCAGGACTTGGAGTTGTCCTGGGTGGTGCTGCAGGGACAGACGCTGGACACTGTGTGTCCTGCCATGGCCCACAGGGTGGACCGGGGGAGAGTGTAGACTACAATGTAGACTATAATCCATGTGGTCCAGCAGTGCTCCAAGATGTGTTCACCGAGTGCGATGAGTGTGCCACGATGATGGAGGAGGTGGTTGATATGGGAGGAGTGGGGTGAGGGGGGTGGGGGGACATATGGGGACCTCATGTTTTTTTAATGTAACATTTAAAAAATAATAAAGGGGGAAAAAGAAACAAAAAAGAATGAAAAAGGAAAAGTAAATCACATGTAGTGTAAGCATACAATAGAATATTATTCATGTAAGAAGAACTGAAATTTGATACATGTGATAACTGCCTGTACCCTGAAGGTATCAAGTTGAGTGAAATAAACCAGAAGCACAAGGAGATGCATTGTTTCAAAATACTCTCACTTTTATTAAATAATTAGAATATGTAAACTCATGGAGTCAGAATCCAGACTGTTGGTCACCAGGGTTTCTGGTGAACCTAGGGAATGAGGAGTTAATGTTTAAATTGTACAGAGTTTCTAATTGGTTTTATCATAAATTTTGGTAATGGTGTTGATGGTAGTACAACCTGTTTCTAATTAACGACACTTAATTGTATACGTACATATGATTAAAAAGGGGAAATTTTAGGTTGTATATATGTTACTAGAATTAAAGTAATATAAAAAACAAACAAGCACAGGACTGCACAAGGCAAACAGAGAAAACTTCTGCGGATGATGACTTTTCATGACGTGTAAAAAATGTACCAAACTAATGCAAGGTGTAAATAACAGTGTGGTGTATGGTAACGTGGTATTTTCTTTCCATGACTTTCCTGTAAACCTGCTTCTCTAACGGAAGAAGTAAAATTAAGGATAAACTGCAACAACAAATGTAGGCACTGATTCAGTAGCCATGCCCTGTGCCGTGCCATGAGGGGAAGTGCTAAGACCCTGGGCGGAAGCTGAGCAGAGCAACATTCACTTCTGGGGCTCCAGGGCTCCCCGTTCAGTCCTTCAGCTCAGGAAGTTCAGCCTCGAGTCTCCTGGAGACCTTCCAACGTGCGAGGTGAAGTGTGGATCGGGTGGCACCAAGACAGCACCCAGTTCTGGCATTTGGGAGAAAGGGCCGAGGTCAGCCAGCTTTCTGCAGACAGGATGACATAAAAGAATCAGATTTCAAATGCTTCAGTATATGTCCATCAATCGAAACAAATGTACCACACGAATGGAAGATGCTGTGAATGTGGAAAAGTGTGGGTGGGATGAGGGGACGGGGTATATGAGAGTCCCCTATTTTTTAAAAAAAGATGTGTTTTTCTATTTATCCCCACCCCTTCTTGTTTGCACTCACTGCGTCTGACTGTCTTCCTTATTTCTTTAGGAGGTACTGGGAACTGAACCCAGGGCATCAGATGCTGAAAGGAGGTGCCTAATTGCTTGAGTCACCTCTGTTCCCTGCTTTCCTGGGTCTCGCATTATGTTTTCCTCCTTGTGTCTCTTGTTGAATCATCTTTGCATCAGCTCGCCACACCTGCTGGTGGTGCCAGCTCACTGTCTTCCTTAGGAGGCACGGGGAAGCCAACCAGGGACCTCCCACGTGGTGGGGGGAGCCCAATCGCTTGAGCCACACTCTCTCCCCATTCCCTTATATATATTTTCTTCTTTTTTTTTTAAAATGTTACATTAAAAAAATATGAGGTCCCCATATATCCCCCATCCTCTACCCCCCACTCCTCTCACATCAACAACCTCTTTCTTCATTGTGGCACATTCATTCCCTTTGGTGAACACATTTTGGAGCACTGCTGCACTGCATGGAGAGTAGTTTACATTGTAGTCCACTCTCTCCCCCAGTCTGCCCAGTGGGCCATGGCAGCACACACAATGTCCAGCATCTGTCCCTGCAGCACCACCCAGGACAACTCCAAGTCCTGAAAATGCCCCCACATCACCTCTCTTCTTCCCTCTCCCTGCCCTCAGCAGCTACTGTGGCCACTGTCTCCACATCAATGCTACAGTTTCTTCCATTACTAATCACAATAGTCCCCTAGTAGAATAGCAGTAAGTCCACTCTAATCTGTACTCGATTCCTCCATCCTGTGGACCCTGGGATGGTGATGTCCACTCCCCCTCTATATCGAGATTCCACATGGATGCTGGATACAATTCTCCTGCCTGCAGCTGTAGGCGCTCTTGGTTTCCTGGTGTGGTGGTTGACCTTCTTCACCTCCCTGTTAGCTGGCTGGGTAGCCAGGCCCTGAGCCCCAACAGACTTGCAACACATTGCTTTTCTGCCCCCCGACAGTTTGTCTTGCTCATTTTCTCCATTGCCAGGTTCATAAAATATCCAAGGGTTTTTAGCACTGCTTTGCAAGGCTTTCCAAGATCGCCCAAAGCTGGGGGTCAAGCCCGAAGGCTTGGGGAGGGGGTCAGTTTTCCGTTAAGCCCACAGGGCGGGACTGGGCATCTTCTGCATTGCAGAGAGAGGCAGCTGCTTGTCCCTGAGCCCCTGAGAGCGCAACGCCAGCTGCTTCCACCTCCCACGTGTCTGCGCCCTGCGGCTCAGGCGCTCTGCCTTCTGAATGGGGTTCTTTCCTGGGAAGGGCAAATAGCCTCCTGCCCATCCCGAGGTGCGAAACCTGTGTGAAGCACCGAAAGGCAACAGCTGTTTTGAATACTTCTTTATAAATGGTCAAGAGGCACAGTTTGTTGGCCCAGTTCCGGAGATTAGAAGGAAGGTGTTAAATTGATTTAAAAGTTTCATCTGTTTCTTTGTTTATTTCTGCAAAAGCCTCCCTCAAGGAGGACGCCGGCAGTGCAGGTCTCAGTATGAACCTTTCTTGTTCCATGGACCCCTTTGCCAGGCAGGTGAAAACAACGACCCCTTACTAAGGTCGTGGAGAGAGAAGTCGGGTCTCTGCGGTATTGAAGGCCAGGACGGGAGAAGCTGAGAAGGGAGATTTAGTAACAGCCGGTCAAGCTCGGCGGATTCCTGTGCTAAAAAAGAAAACAAGCCCCAAATAGGATTTTTGGGTCCCTTTTATACAGAGGATGTAGGAGTGGGGAGTCAAACCATGCTTATATATAAAAGGACCTTTTTTGGTTGTTGTTAATTTCTTAGAGTTTCAAGTGTTTTATCTGAATACCAGATAGGTCTTGAATTAATATATATCCTCCAGGTAAGCTTGAATTAACACATACCCCCCACATTCCAGGTAAGCTTGAATTAACACATATAGTTTGCGTCCTCCCTGTATATCCAAAGCCTATAGAGCTGATATCTCCCAATGGGCTTTCCAGGAACTAGGCATACTTGGATATAGAATAAGTTTGAATTTACGCACAGACCATATTACTAAGTCCACACTTTACGGTGTATAATTCAATAACTATATCATACCCACTCCACCACATTCCCACAAGAATCATGTTATCTTTTTGAATTAGGCCAGGCAGGGCATAAGATTAGATACATTTTACCCTACTATTTGTCTCTACCTAAATGCATAAAATCAGATATATTCTATCCTACTATTTATTTCTACTGAATTGTGAAAAATTAGATACATCTATCCTACTATTCATTTCTACCTAAGGTCAGAAGTTTAGATACATTTCATCCTACTATTCATTTCTACCTGAGATCGTTTTAACCTATTCATCTCTACCTAAAGGCATAAGGTCAGATACATTTTATCCTACTTTTCGTTTCTACCCAAGTACATAAAATTAGATACACTGTATCTTACTATTCATTTCTACTTCTGGTCATATGATTAGATACATTTTTACCTACTAATTATTTCTAAAGTTATATAACTGCTACCATAGCTCTGAAAAGGAACTAAACTCCTAAAGAGCCTCTTGCAAAGTCGGTGCTAGGCAATTTCTGCACAAATGCTATATATAGCACCTAAAATTAAGGGCTTATTGGTACAGAGTCTGCTTGCTGACATCCTAGGGGTGCCTGGACTTTTGGCAGAGAAGTCCCCAGCACTTGCTTCTGTTTGCCGAGCAGTCGTTACACAGCCAGGGAAACAGTGCTAGCTCTGCCTTGCCTCTGTCCTCAGGGTTTCAGGGCTTTGTCCACCTCTCCTGAGCCCCTCTCTATAATTCTATACGGTGCCGAAGTCCATCAAACACTTTCTACCTCTGTAATGGAGCATGCATTGCAAAGAAAGGCATTTGCCTCTCCTCAAGTGGGCACCAGCCTGCAAAAGGGGCCTCCCCTAATAGAAAAGATCATTATCTTCTAATTAGGAAGTCCTCCTGACCAAGCATAATGCAACTTTTTGCTACTTGTCCGGCTCCATTCACAAATCTCACAGTGCCTCCCAGAACCCAACACTGCTCTTTTTTTTTTTTTTAACTGGTGTTTATAGGCGTGAACCCTGCTTTCTCCCCCTCTTTAAAATAAGGCTTTCTTGTAAGAGAACAAACCCTTCTGTCCCCCCAAGAAGTAGAAGGTTGGGAAGGCCCCTTTATAAACAGCGTTATGCATAATTCTGTAGCCAGCCCCATAAGGCCATCATTCATTGCCTTCTTCCAAAGCCACCACTTAAATCTCACTGGCCTCCAGAAATGTGTAGCTGCAGAGCATAACCAGATGGGGCCTTCTGAAGGACGGGGGAAATGAACGGCCTTATGTATGGAGCCTACGAGGGGAGAAATACAACGTGCAAACTTTCCACTGACAGATAAAATAGTGTTCTCACTTTTAAAGAAAAACAGTACTTCCTAGAAGGAGGCCTGCAAGAAATTGAACAATTACTCAAGATTCGGCTTTATGGCAGGGCGTTTTTTTTTTTAAAACATGTGTGCCCGATATGATTTTTCATAATTAAATTAATTTAAATAATAAACAACGTAAATGTGTTTGGCCCTCACCGCCCCCCTCAGGGCGGGAAAATGATACATATTCAACGTGAACTATAATGATCGGGGGCGATGGAGGTGTTTTCAGTTTCCCAAAGAGTGGAAGCATGGGAGACATTTGTGCAGACACCTGCCCGTTTCTTAGAGGGGTGAAAGGGGCAAGCTGCTGGATCGGCCCCAAATTACCCGAGTGTCTGGTTTCAGAACAAAAGGAACACTTCTTCTACCGTTTAGTATTTTCACATTTTTTTTTTTCTTAGCATTCCCAGCAGGGCGGCACACACAGAGAACAATGCATTATTGTCCTCATTCCTACAGAAATCAGTCGTGCAGGATAAAAAGAATTCTGTGCATCTCTACACCCTGCCAGGCACCCTTTCAGAATGCTAAAAGGGAGATGAGGAAGCCAGGACAGACATTAGAAAGATAGTTTAAAAATAGGATACATTATTAGGGCTATGAAGAAAATTAAAGAGATTCAACTTTCACTCCGTGAGTTAAAGTGCCACGAAAAACAGAAAGGATTTCTGAGATGACTCCATACCTTTCCAGGTTTCATTTTTACCTGGAAACATAGAGGGAGCACCTGTTCGTGGCCTGCCCAGTGGTGTGTCTTGTAAACCTTTGCAAGGCAGAGCCCCCGTCCTGCCCTCCTTTCTAGAAATGGAAAGGATGGCCATAGGCAACTTGAGTTTTCCAGCAGACTCCCTCAGTTTTTTCCTGCTTGGCACATCTTCTGCAGCTCCATACTGCCAAGATGATAAAATTAACGGGGTGCATCCGTGTGGGATTTGTCAGTCTACCCCGTGCAGGTGGGCTGGCTGGGGGTTTGTCACAAGCTCTTGAGGATGGCCGGTAGAGGTGGTGAAACCAGTGTGCTGGCAGAGTTGATCTGATCTGCAGAGGCTTTGGCGCAGGATTTTTAGAATCACCCTTGGACATGGGTAGAAAATGCACGTTACCTTCTTAACTATGAGGACACTTGCTTCCACTGACCCAGCTTTTGTCCCCAAGGACTGTAAAATCTTTCTAACCACGCGGCATTAGGGAAAATTAAGTTTTCTTTTGTCAAACCTCTTTTGTACTTGGACTTGGGTGCATTTGCCCGAGAAAGCTGCCCCATGGAGGGATATGAGCTCTTCCCCCTCACCCCCCCTTTTTTTTTTTATCCCTGGTTGAGATGCTGGATGTTAAAAGTCTAGAAAATTTGCTTGGTCAAAGGACGTTTGTATGAAGTAAAAAAGGGAGGAAAACTGGAGTGTCTATTTAACACTTATATGGAAACTTCTGGAAACTACTTTTTCTTCCAGAATTTTTCTGTGTAGTCTTTCCATTTTTTCTTCCTACGATCTCTTTATTTTTTTAAAATGTTACATTCAAAAAATATAAGCGGTTCCCACATACCCCTCCCCCACCCCACTCCTCCCACATCCACAAGCTCTTTCATCATTGTGGCACATTCATTGCGTTTGGTGAATACATTTTGGAGCACTGCTGCACCACATGGATAATGGTTTACATTGTAGTCCACACTCTCCCCCCTAATTCAGCGGGTTATGGCAGGATATAGAATGTCCAGCGTCTGTCCCTGCAGTATCACTCAGGACAAGCTTTACGTTTAGTTCTACATTTCACTGCACGGGTCAGATCTGGGAAGTGAGGTCTCAGATTAACGATTTGGTCTACCCCGCTAAACACCGCTGGGTGGCAGCAGGTCCCTGAGGCTTCTCAAAATCGTCTTAATTCCGTAACAAACGGAGGAAAAAATTTAGGGCCCGCTGGGGTTCAGGACCCCTTAACTCAGCGTATGAAATTAGGAGAATGGTAGGAAAGGCACACTGCTCATCAGATCATGCCAAGTGAAATTCAACTCCTGGTAAAGGGGCAACTTTTACAGGCACAAACCATGATCTGATCAGAGCAAAAAGTTCCAAACGTGGCAGGTCTTCGCAGCCACCTGGTCAAACGCAGAAGGCGCTGTTTCTGAGGACTCCAAAGCAGATGGGGTTTGACAACCGGCCCCGAAGATTTTCCGGAGCGTTTTGAAAATGGGAGGATGCTTCTGCCAGTGCGATTAAAAACAAGGAGACAGCCAAATTGTCCTCTTCGTTTCGTCTTTCCTGTCCCCATCGATAGTTTATTGAGACTTGACAAAGGAGGGAGCCGCATCCCAAGAGGAAGAAACGATTGGCGGGTGGTGCCTCGCAGCTGGGAAATGTTCTGGAATGTTCTGGAGCTCACTCCAGATTGCTTTAGGCTGTTAAAAAATAAAAACGTGCTTCCTGAATTGCAGTTCTAAGACCCCAGATAAATGCCTTTATTGCCTTGTGGCTTAGTCCAGGTCATTTTAAGGATACCCCCACCCCCTCTCTCGTACCCCATTTTGCAGGCAGCCCACCAGGGGGGAAGGGCAGCTGGGGTACTCTTCTGGGGGGGGAGGCTTTCTCTTTGGCTCTGCTCTCTGAAATATCCAGGGGCCACTGTCCTCCTTGCCCCTGCTCTCCTGGCCTCGGCTCCCCAACCCTTAGCGGCCGGCTCCACAGCTCAGCCAAGGCCACTGACAGCGTGGGATCCTTTCGTTAGCGTGACTAAAACTAAAACGCATCCCATTGATTGCAGCCTCAGTCAGTCCGGGAGCTCGGACCCAAGAGCCTGGAGCTGAGGCTTTGTCCCGGGAACCAGCGCAAGTCAGAGCCGGCTGCTTGTGGGCGTGCAGGGATGTTGTCCTCCTACATCAAGCAAACTCTGAAGCGGTACCTGTCGTCTTAGACTCTGCAGAGGCCAAATGCGAAAGTCCTTCTCTCTGAGCATGCATTTGGGGGCTTTCGAAAATCCAACCAAATGGGACATGCTGAAGGCAGGGAGAAGGTGGAAGACGTGCAATATGGGGGCGTTTTTTGGGACTTGGAGTTGTCCTAAATGATATTGCCGGGATAGATGCTGGACATTATATAGCCTGCCATAACCCACTGAATGACTGGGGGAGAGTGTAAACTACAATGTAAACTATTATCCATGCCGTGCAACAGTGCTCCAAATGCAATGAATGTGCCATGATGATGAAAGAGGTGGTTGATGTGGGAGGAGTGGGGTGGGGTATGGGGTATGTGGGAACCTCATATTTTTTACTGTAACATTTTTTGTGATTTATATATCTTTTTTTTTAAAGGAAATTAAATTTAAAAAAATTAAAAGGTAAAAAAAAAAATGTCCCAAGAAAGAGAAAATTTGCCATCTCATGAAAGTATTATTACAACTCATGTAAAACTAAATGTCATCGTTTCTTCCTGTTTAAACATTTCAAAGCCTCCTTGGTGAGAAAACGCAGCCCCATTACACATAGTTTAGCCAAAAAAAAAAAAATCATATGCAGGGATGAGTTTTAGATTTCGTCACCTAAGTCTAACGCTAAATACGTAGCCTGGGGTAATTTACCCCATACAGGTGAAACGCATTAACGTTTGTGCTCCATGGGCGGGGGAGAGATGATAACTTAATTTCTTAACACCCAAACTATTTCCAGATACAATTCTACAGATTTGCTCCTGGTACTTTTGAGTCTCCTCGCTCGTGGCTTTTGGTGGGCGAGCAGGTGCTGTGCACCTCTGGAGAGGAACAAGGTGAGGTGTGGAGGAAGCTTGGGCGATGAAACCTCAAGGTGACCTCTAAGGCAGGGCATCGCCACAGCTGAGCCCGAGGGCTGTGTAAAGATGCGAAAACAGAATTCGCTGAATTCCTCAAGGGTGGCCGCCTACCCCAAGATTTTCAGGGCAAAGAATGCCCTGTCTAAAGTTCTCAAAAGGCCAAATTCCCACAGGGAAAAGGTGGTTTGTGTTATTCTTAAATAAGATTTAATTGTGTCCCGAGGGCAACATTTATTTGGGGGAGGGGGTTAGGGGGCGCTTTTTTTATAGTGAGAAATATTACAACAAAAGTCCACAAAAAATAAAAGAATCCAATGGATTTTTGCATGGAAAATTCTTTTTTTTTTTTTTTTGTCTTAATCCTCAAGAAATTGGTTCAAGGAAGAAAATTTCTCTGTGATCTTAGTGCTGGCAGGGCTTTAAATGTGTCTGAAATACCTCGATGAAAGAGACTGGGAGGAATTCAGCCTTTATAGCTAAGAGCTTCAGATTGAGATTACAGTGTGTTTTTTTTCCTTTCTTTATTTTTTTAATGTTACATTAAAAAAAATGAGGTCCCCATATACCCCCCACCCCCCTCACCCCACTCCTCCCCCCATAATAACAACCTCCTCCGTCATCATGAGACACTCATTGCACTTGGTGAATGCATCTCTGAGCACCGCTGCACCTCATGGTCAATGGTCCACACCATAGCCCACAGTTTTAAATGAATTACATCCTCCACTCTTGAGGCTAAGGTGGCAAAACATTTAAGCTTATGCCGGTAGAATTCGTTTCTGTTTGTCCCCAAAAGACATATCTAAATCCTAGCCCTGATGCTAAGCAAAGTCAGGATAATTTTTCTGCCCAATCCACTTCAAAGACCAATTCCGGGACATGGGATTTTAAGGAGAGAAAGGGTTTTTATTGCAAAAACTGGCCTCTCTGAACTGCAGGAATTCTGGTAGCTTTACAGTATCCAGGTTTAGCAGTTTATGCTAATGAGCAATTGGCGTGGGGCTGGCTCAACCTCCCCCATGAATATACATTAAGGGATTATCTAGCAATCATGCCACTTTAAAGAAGTAAACTGGGATGGCGGTGTGGTAGAAGATGGGGACCAGTGACAAGGTTTCTACAATCACAATAAAGCTGGTAGAGTTTTACAATCGTTATCAGAGACCAAGGCATCTGAATTCCAGTTCAGCAAGTTGCAGTCATTTCAGGTATTTTCTTTTACGATATGCTAGAAAGCAAAACAACATCTATATAATGACTCTGTAATCATAATTATTTGCTCATTCTTTACATATATATATATGTTATTGTTTTTTTTAAAAAGATACATAGATCACAAAAAATATTACATTAAAAAATATAAGAGGTTCCCATATATCCCATACCCCACCCCACTCCTCCCACATCAACCACCTCTTTCATCATCGTGGCACATTCACTGCATTTGGTGAATACATTTTGGAGCACTGCTGCACCCCATGGGTTATAACTCACGTTGTGATTTACACTCTCCCCCGGTCCATTCAGTGGGTTATGGTAGGATATACAATGTCCAGCATCTGTCCCTGCAGTATCATTCAGGACACCTCCAAGTCCCGAAAATGCCCCCACATCACATCTCGTCTTCCCTCTCCCTGCCCTCAGCAACTCCCGTGGCCACTGTTTCCACATCAGTGCTACAGTTTCTTCCATTGCTACAATTACATTTTTAACTCTTGGTTATAACCTTTCCATCCCATGAATGGAATCTTATTTGGGGGAAAAAAAAAGGTCTTTGAGGGTGGAATTAGTTAAAATGAGGCCAGACTGGAGTTCGGATGGGCCCTAAATCCCACATGACTGACGTCCTTATAAGAAGAGGGGAATCTGAACAGGCATGCAGGGGTGACGGAGGCAGGGACTGAGGCCCTGCGGCTGCAAGCCGAGGAATCCCCCCAAGCTGGACGAGGCCAGGAAGGGCCGTCCCCTGCAGCCTCTGGGGGGAGCAGCCCTTGCCGACCTTGGATTTCACACTTCCAAGGACTGTGTCGAGAAATTTCTGTTGTTTGAAGCCACCTGGGTTTGTGGGGCTTTCTTGGGGATCCCCTCTGACACTGCTCATCACCTTTCTAAAAACCGCCCGTGGGCTGTTTAGATCCCTTTGGGACACAGGATCCCTGGGTGAAGTCAGGGGGACGGGGGACGGACGCAAGTGACACGCCAGCCCACGGAGCACCGCGTGGGTTTGCATCTGGGCGAGGCAGCAGTCCAGCCACTGAGGACTCCCTGGACCCACTGGCCCTGCGGGATGCCCCGAAATCTTAACTCCACAGCTGGAAAAAACCGTGAGGATTTTTCTTCGCATGCTCTGCCAGCCTGCAGAGGCTACTTCCTGCAGCTCTTGGCTTCCCCTAGAACGCAACTGTGTGCAGCAGGCATGAACCGAGTGAAGCAGGAGCTCGCCCCTTGCTTTCCAGGGGGGGCTGCTTCCCCTGTTCCGGGGGCTGTGGACTGCAGAGGGATGTGTGTGATATGCTGGCAGGGGGGAGCTCCGTCCCATTTCACAGGATGCAAAGTTCTGGGGTGGGAGCGGAGAGGGCTGGGGAGGTGGGGGAGAAAGTGCTGCCTCTCGCTGCTGGGAGAAGCACCAGGGCAAAAAGCCTGGAAGCGTAACCTGCCTTGGAAGAGGCTCTCAGGGACAGCCCGGGGAGGCTTAAGCCCTTGCCAGAGCTCGCTTAATTGATTTGCCCGGTATGCTGATCGGGCGGCTGCACGGGGAAGGGGGCAGGATGCACCCCTCTGTAGGCTTGGGGAGACAGGGAGCTCCCCAAAGAGGGACTCTGAGCCCCAAGTGCCGCCCAGTTCAGCCCCAGTTAGCATAGATCCAGGGCGCTCAGCCCCAAATCCCTCCCGCCTGCAGAGGCACAGAAGGATCAGTCAGGGCCCCCTGCTCTCCCCCTCCCCGGCACCACAGTAGCTCTTTAACAGCCCCCTCCTCCCTCCCTGTGCTCTGCAGGCATCCTGACAGTCGTCCACTGTTGCCCTCCCAGAGCCCGCGGAGCCAGAAAAAGTCCCCAGCAGAAGCCCTGCTTCATAATTAATGACCGAGCTCCTCAGGTGAGAAGCCAGTGACCACAGAGGCTAAATACTTTATTGTTTGGGGGGGGATAAATAAAGCAAGTGTTCTATGGTTAGCTTTTTTATTCCCTTTTTAAGTAACGACAGCTGGAGAATATACGTGAAAAGGGAGCTTTCTTTCAGGAGGTTTTGGTCAAGCGTGACTTGACTTCCCTGCCTCGTTGATGTGGAGACCAAGCAGCTTTTATATAATTTGAATCGCCGGCTGGTTTGTGAAGTGGGGCGGCGAGGGTTGGTTGGGAGAAGAAAAGGATTTTTTCCCCCCAAATGGCAACTGGGAAAGGCAAGCCACTGCTTTATATTTTTCTGGTCCCCAAGCCTAATCCTGGCTTCGGAGAAGGGAGAAAGACCTGAATCTTCCTCTCGCTCTAAATGAGGCAGGGCTCTGGATTGCAAAATAGCACACACTTGTCAAATCCTGGCCTCCACCCCCACGCAGGAGTTTCATCCAGAGCAAGAGGTTCTCAGCTGGGGGCAATTCTACCCCCAGGGGACACTGACATTTGGGGGTCAAAAGTGAGGGCCGTGTTCCTGGCATCCAGTGGATAGAAACCAGCGATGCTCATCACCTCCTTACATGCCCCACCAGAGAACCAGACAGACCCAAAAATCAGTGCTGCCGAGGGGGAGACTCCATCCATCCATCCATCCATCCATCCGAATCTACCCATTCATCCATCCGTCTATCCATTCTTCTATCCATCCATCCATCCATCCATCCCTCATCCACATCTACTCATTCATCCACCCATCTATCCATCCATCCATCTATTCATCCATCTGTCCATCCATCCATCCACATCTGCCCATTCATCCATCCATCTTTCCATCCATCTTTCTGTCCATCTATCCATCCATCTATCCATCCATCCACCATCCTTCCATCCAAATCTATCCATTCATCCACCTAACTATCTATCCATCTATCCATCCATCTGTCCATCTGTCCATCCATCTATCCATTCATCCACATCTATCCATTATCCATTCATCTGTCCATCCATCCATCTATCCATCCAAATCTATCCATTCATCCACCCAACTATCTATCCATCTATCCATCCATCTATCCAACCATCTGTCCATCTATCTATCCATTCATCCACATCTACTCATTATCCATTCATCTGTCCATCCATCCATCTATCCATCCACATCTAGCCATTCATCCATCCATCTGTCTATCTATCCATCTGTCCATCCATCCACCATCCCTCCATCCACATCTACCCATTCATCCACCCATCTGTCCATCCACATCTACCCATTCATCTGTCCATCTATTCATCCATCCATCTGTTCACCCATCCATATCTATCCATCCATCCATCCATCTATCCATCCATCTATCCATCCATCCATTCACATCTACCCATTCACCCACCCCTCTATACATCCATCTGTCCATCCATCCACATCTGTCCCTCTATCAATCCATCCACCCATTCACCCATCCGTCCATCTACCCATTCATCATCCATCCATCTGTCCATCCATCCATTATCCATCCATTATCTAGCTACCTATCTATCATCCATCCATTCATTATCTATCTACCTATGTATCATCCACCTATCAATCATCGATCATCTATCAATCAATCATCTACCTATCAAAAATCTATTAGTCATCTATATCTATCAATCATCATCTATCAAACATCTATCTATCCATCTCTTATATATCAATCTATTTATCCGTCTATCCATCTACCTACCTGTCTTTCTGTCTGTCTATCCATCCATCCTTCCATCCATCCATCTATCTAATGTCTGTCTCATCTACCTGTATCTATCATTCTTATCTATCAATCACTCTCTAGCTCTCTATCCATTTGTTTTAGTTTCCTGGGTGCTCAAGCAAATACCGTGAGATGATTCCACTTAACCATGGGAATGTGTCAGCTCATGACTTCGAGGCTAAGCAAAGTCCAAGTTTGAGGTGTCTTCAGGGTGGTGCTTTCTTCCAGAAGTCTGTGGCACTCTGGGGCTGGCTGCCAGCAATCCTTGGTTCCTCTGTCATGTGGCGAGGGACACGGCAGCATCCGTTGGTCTCTCCCTTCACTTCTGGTTCTGTTGAATTCCAGCTTCCTGCTCCCCGTGGCTCCCTCTCTTTCTCTGAATTTCATTCTCTTATGAAGGATTCCAGAAATAGGACTAAGACCCACCCAGATTGGGTTGGGCCACACCTTAACTGAAATCACCTAATCACAAGGTCCTGCTTACAATAGACTCACACCCACAGGTGTGACCATAGCTCCAAGCCAGCTGACTTTGAAGGTGAAAGAGGGGGTCAGGTAGCAAGGCAAACCCTTGAACTCAGAAGCTGGAGAAGACAAGGAAATGGATTCTACCCCAGAGCCTCCAGGCAAGAGGGAACTCAGTTGTCCCCTTGGCGATGGGACAGCTTAAGATAAATTTCTATTGTCTTAAGCCTCTCAGCTTGTTATAGTAGCAACAGGAAACTCATATCCTAATGGGAAGTTGAGACACCTTCTTTGTACAAATGGCATTGAAGTTGAGATTTAACAAAATAAGCCAGGCAAATGGGAAGGGGATTGGAAAGAGCATTTTCTTCCCAGGGGAGCAGGTGAAGTGGGAAGGAAGCAGGCTGGGTAGCTAAAGGGTTCTGCTCCTACCTGAAAGCAGTCAGACACTTTGCATATGGAGAGTTCTGGCCTGCTGCTTGTACTCTCCCTAATTCCTTTTTCCCCTCTGTCTTGGCATCATGATTCTCCAGCTTGTACCTGCATTTCCAAGCCACCTTTGGGCCCAGGTGTGGCAAATAGCAAGGCCATCCTTCATGCACTGTGACAGAAGTGCTCTATGCAGCCTCTACCTCATTTGCTTGACAGAAAATGACTGCCTTGCTGTCCACTCTTTCCATTCTCTGCATGTTGGAAAATGCTTGTGTTTCTTCCCACCCACCTTTAGCTTCACAGGTGAACATTATTATTTAGGGAATAGTGGAGCAGCAAGAAGAGTCTCTTAGGTCAGAGGGGATGCAGAACTGCCATGAGAATAGGGGCCATTCACCCCAGGAGTGGTATAGGATCTTCTTTACATCACAGCATTTCTGGGACTGTTTGTTACACAGCACAGCTTTTATACTGACTAATAGCAGGTGGGATGTTTTGTTCATCCTGAGACCTTGGCATCGGACCCAATATATGTGTGCTGAATTAAGTGGAATGGAAGTTGTGGAGTCCATTAACTTCATCCTCAAGACAGCCCAAGGTCAGTGCTCAACCCTGTCTTCTCTGAACACATGCTTTTCTGAGGTTATTTACATTTGTTCCACCATTCCCTTTGCTTTAGTGATGACTTTCTTAACATCCCCCTTTCCTCCAGTGTTTCCTGGATGGAGGGACTTTGCCAATGTAATTAAATTAAGGTCTTCAGATGGGGATGCCTTCTAAAATCATCTTTTGGAAAAAAGGCAGCTATAAATATATAAAGTGCCATGGAAAGGTACAGCATTACTTTGAGATCATCTTAGAAGGATCTGAGATGGAATTGAGTGAAAATTATTTCCAGCAAGAACAGAAATCAGACTTCCTTAGTTTTGCTTCATTTAGAAGCAGTTAATCCCATAAGCAGTATTGTTTTCCTTAAAAATCAGAAATATAATGGAATAACAATTCCACGTATTCAGAATTCTGTTAGGCTCTAGCGACTTGTCAAGATTTGGCTTTTTAAAATATTTTAATTCAATGAATGAAACAGACACAACTGCAGATTGTTTTCAGGATTTCTGTGCCTCCTGCTTGTCAGTGGCTTTCAATGCCTTTCTCCTAGATCAGGTTTTTTGATTTATTCCACTGGACCTTTTGAAGTTGTTCTCCAGTGGGGAGAAGTATCATCTAGAAGCTTCTAAAGTGGTTCTCTCCTTTTAACAAGGCTTCAGTCAAATGAAGGTAAGACCTTTTGCCTTTTACTTGAATTTCACTTTCTGGGGGAAAAAAAAGCTTTATTTCAGAATGCCAGGGCTTCTGTTGGTAAAAATAACACGTCCACAAGCTGAAGACACTGACTTAGGGAAGCTCCAGGGTCAAGTGACAGACAGGAGAACCTACTAAGGAAAAGTGTGAAAGCACACTTTAACCAGTCACCAGAACTTCTAGAAGGAGCAGACTGTAAATAATCCTGAAACAGTGGCTGAGGCAACTTTAACTCAATGTGCCTGCTTTTGAGACTCTATCATCTATATCTATCTATGTAAATATCTTGTCAGTGTTGTTTCTCTGGAGAACACTGACTAACACAACTCAAGTGCCTTTAACTACTTCCCTTGCTTCTCTGCAGTCCTATGTATGCTGGCTCCGTCCATTCATACCTGATCCCCAAGATGTGGTCACACTCGACTCACCTGTGGGTGGTCCACAGTTACTGGTGGAAGGAATGGAGAAGCATTGGGACATGGGTGGTGCCCTGGACCTGTGCATGGGCTGTATGTTAGGGGGTGTGGCAGTTTGATATGAATTCCAAAAGGAGATATTGATTGCGTTCGTGAATTGATCTATTCCACTGGGCGTGATACTCCTTTGATTGTGTTAAATTCAGAGGTTTCGCTTTCACTTTATGAAATCAAAATTAGGACTTTGATTTGACCTCATCCTTAGGGCACGCAGGGTAGAGTCCCTGTCCCCTTGGTGGGCAGTATAAATGGATAATCAGTCAAGAACATGGGAGTAGATACACAGAGAAGAACAACACAGAGGAAGAGAGACAGCTCCATAGACACAGCAGAGGCCCCAGGAAGAGAGATGAGTCTGACAGTTTGCAGCTGAAGAGAACAGAGCAGCTGAGAAGCCCTGAGAGACAAGACTTATGCCAGCCTACAGCTGAGATCAGAAGAAGCCGGGAACACAGAGCCTTAAAAGGGAGAAGGGAGGCTGAACACTTGCAGACATCACCTGCCATCTTGCTTCAACACATGGCCAATGGCTTTGAGTGAGAAAGTACCTCTTATGGTACCTTGAGTTGGACTCTTTAGGACCTTGTGACTGGATGCTTCCCACAATAATGCCATTTATAAAAGCCAACGTATTTCTGGTACTTTGCATCAGCACCCCTTTGGCTGACTACTACAAGGGGTGACGTCTGAAGCCCACACATCATCAGATGAGTTGTGCCTCAATCAGAGCCAAGGAGCGATGAAACACCTTGTAACACCCCCTTCTCTGGAGAAGACACGGACCCTGTTCTCACTCTGCAGGAGTCCTAGGGAGGCTGAAGATGCCAGCTCCGGCCACTTAAATTTGAGACAAGGAAACAGAAGCTCTAGGAAGGCTGCCCTGTCCACATCACGTGGCACTTCAGAAGCCAACTCTGTATCAAGTTCATGCCAGCCTCCCAAGAGATTTTTACCTGAGTGTATTTTCAGTCCAGGTGGGTGAGTGACCCGTGGCAGGTAGATGTGACTCCATCCATCAGGAAGGAGAAAGTAGGAATCACTTAGATTTTTACATATTCACCAGGAAGTCAAAGGAGCAAATGACCTTCCAGGAGATGGGAGTAAATCTAATGGTGCAGCGGTGGGGGGAAACTGGGGAAAGAGACAGAGGGGTCCTGTTGGAAAGATGCTCTGTGGTCGTTTCTAATACCTGTGATATTTTCCAAACTTCATGCCCACTTTTGTCTCCTGGACATGGTTTGTGCTATAAAGGTCCAGAGACAAGAGCTGGTATGGTGCGTTGCTTCAACAGAAAATTCCTCGTTGCTCCTGTGTGACCACCCAAGCCTACAAGGGCCACAGTAGACCCAACCTGTCTACCCCAAAGAGGAATTCATGTTCCTTCACTTTGTCAGTTCTTCTGGGGACAGTGCTACAGGGAACACGTTCCCCGTAAATCCTGGTTACCAGTCATACTAGAGAATCAGAAAGGACAACAGGCTTCTCCTGAAAACTTTCCAGATAAAACCCAAGCCTGTTGTCTTTCAATGCTTTAACTGCACTGACAAATCCTTAGCAGATGTGTGAGGATTTGATCAATAGTTGCCCCAGAGTGAAATACATGTTTAATATCTTACCAATGACCCATCTCTCCTAGAGTCCATCTCACTTAGATGGACACACACCTGCTTTTGGAGTGCAGCTGCAAATTTGACTCTGGAGCATAAGTCCCACTGTAGAGGCAGAACAACCATAAATTCTCGTGAGAAAGTAATGGCTTACTGGATTTCAGTGACTGTGTCCAGTTGTTCCTGAAATAAAAACAAAGAGGAGCTATCACAAACACCAACACATCAGAGAAGAAGTACCTCACTGTCAAGGCAGCTTTGGGGGTTTATGGGCTTCACATGATTAAAATCCTTGAAGGAAGTGATCTACCAGCTTTAGTTCCAGCACTCGTGAAAGCGTCCATCTCTTTACTCATTTTGGGTATATTTCTTTTCCTTCAAAGCTATTTCATGATAACACTTACAAGTTTCTGGTTGAACATAAAGTCAATCTATCTAGCATGTTTTGAGTAAGGATTATATTCATATATGGTCTTGATGAATAAAAAACAACCTTCACCCCTAAAATTCAGCTTTGCCTTTTGTTTATCCTGCTGAAGAGCCAAGAGAAGAGATCTTCCCAAGAGGACACCAAGAAATCAGCCACCAGTAGGCTTTGATTTCTTGCTGCTGCAGAGGTTTGGGTGATTGTCCTGAAAATGATATGCCCATACCCTCACTCCTGGGACCTGGAAATGCAACCTTTTTGATAAAAGGGTCTTTGTGGATATAATCAAGTTTAAATGAGCTCATGCTATGGTAGAGTGGACCCTAAATCCAATGACTTGTGTCCTTGGAAGAGGTAGACAAGTCCACACAAAGATGAAGGCAGGGACTGGAGTTATGTGGTCACAAACCAAGGAACTCCTCGAGCCACCAGAGGCTGGAAGAGGTAGGAAGGAGGTTCTCCTAGAGCCTGCAGAGGGAGCCAGACCTGCTGATAATTTGGTTTCAGACTTCTAGTCTCCATAACTGTGAGAGAATAAATTCTTGTTTGAAACCATTCAGCTTGTAGTCCTTTAAGGCAGCCCATTTCTCTCCATAGATCAGCCTATCCTAGAATCCTTGTTTTGGGGAGTGTGTTGGGCAGCCTGGACCTCAAGAAAATGGAGTGATGATTAACGGTGTCACATCACCCACCCCTCCTTTGTGTGGGAAACAGGTGTGGGCAGGAGAACAACATCTGCACACCCCAACAGGAAGGCAAGTGCCAATCTTTCTGCTCCATGGGGCAGTCAGGGAAACAGACTCAATGAAATGGGCCAGAGTAGCCCAGAGTGACAATGAGGAGGGAGAAGAACTGCAAAGGGTTTGGCAAGAAGAGAAAGCACCACAAGCCAAAGTCCTCTTTTTCTCAACAGAACTTTTCCTAGAAAATGTCATGTGTTTGGACACTCACATCCTGACTTGTATTCTCTCCACATTGCAAATGACTATTAAGAAACAAAGTCACATGATATTTCTTGAATCTTAGGTGGGATTCTCCTTGCACATGACAAAGATAAGGTGTATTAGTCAGCCAAAAGGGTGCTAACACAAAATACCAGAAATTGGTCAGGTTTTATAAAGGATATTTATTTGGGGTAGGAGCTTACAGATACCAGGCCATAAAGGATAAGTTATTTCCCTCCCCAAAGTCTATTTCCACGTGTTGGAGCAAGATGGCTGCCGACGTCTGCGAGGGCTCAGGCTTCCTGGGTTCCTCCCTTCCAGGGTCTTGCTTCTCTCAGGGTTCAAGGTTCCTTTCTTCCTGGGGTTAGCCTCTATTTCCTCTGTGAACTTGCTTCCTGGGGCTCCAGCTTACATCTTCAGCATCGAACTCCAACGACAAAACTCCAACATCAGAAACCCTCAACTCTGTCCTTTGCCACGCCTTTTATCTGTGAGTCCCCACCCACCAAGGAGTGGGGACTCAACACCTTAACCATAACTCAATCACGCCCAGGTACAGATCAGATTACAAACATAATCCAGTATCTATTTTTGGAATTCATAACCATATCAAACTGCTACTTAAGGTATCAGGAAAAAGTCAGTGCCTTCATTGGAAGTTAATGGAAGTAAATGTAACACTGAGATGGAGAAAGTGGCCATGGTAGCTGCTGAGGGTGGGAATGGGAAGAAGAGAGGTGATGTGGGGGGATTTTCAGGACTTGGAGTTGTCCTAGGTGGTGCTGCAGGGACAATTACTGGACATTGTATGTCCTCCCATGGCCCACTGGGTGGACTGTGGGAGAGTGTGGGCTATGGTGTGGACCATTGACCATGAGGTGCAGCGGTGCTCAGAGATGTATTCACCAAGTGCAATGAATGTCCCATGATGATGGAGGAGGTTGTGGTTATGGGAGGAATGGGTTGAGGGAGGTGGGGGGTATATTGGGACCTCATATTTTTTTAATGTAACATTGAAAATAAATCAATTAATTAAAAAAAAAGCTATTCCAAAAGAATGATTAAATCAGTGGATTATAAAATGAAACAGAGCAACTTTCTAAAAAATATATATTTAAACACCTGGAGAAAGTGTATAAATGAGTTGGTTTGCCTCAAAGCAGAGAAGTTGAATGTAATTCCAGAAGATCTGGAGGCAGCATGATTTTATCTTTGGCCAACCTTGCTAACGGAAAACCCAGCTTGGCTTGACAAAGATTCAGCATCCACCTGTTGTGGCAGGAACAAACTAAACTTTAAAGGCAGCATCTGTCTTCTAATGACTTCAACACCAATTCAAGTCAAGGACTATGGGCAGGATCTTCTAATACTTCTCCCTGCTCTGCCCCCTCTTTGCATGGGTTTTGTTCAACAGAAAAGTCGCAAGGGTGATTATATGATTTCACTCTGAAACCTTAAGAGAAGCTGGTTTCCTTGATTGAGTTGGTCAACCCATCAGAATGTGTTGACTTTTGTTTTAACTTCCAGTTAGCCAAACATGTCCTTCTTCTTCCCAGTCTTGGAAAGCTTCTTTCATCATGGTGGTCCACGAGAATTGGCCACCCATGACTTTTTAAAGTCATCCAAGAGTGATCTAAAAATTGGGATTGATCCAAACACTGGGACCAACTGTAGTCATTTTCCTCAAAGGAGACCTGGTAAACTGGACGTTTTGCTAAAACCTGCCCTTCCTGTGGTGAATTCACTGGTGAACTTTGCCTCTAAGACACACATTCAGGTGTGATCTGGCCAGAGGTGATGGGTAGCAAAGGTGAAGACTCAACAGAAGTCTTTGCTGGTAGAATTTCCCTCATCTGTCTAGACTTCTGATTTTTGGAGAATCAAGGCTAAGTGTTCAAAGAGACAGCTTATATACATAAGATGTTTATTTCAGAGGAAGGCATTTCTCACCCTGCCTGGTTCTGGCATTTCCACGATGCATGGGCTAGCCACAATTCACACCAGCTCTCTTTGAACTGGCAGCAGGCCTTGTTTGAGGGACAGCAGTGGCCTGGACAGTTGCTACTCAGCCTTGATTCTATCCTGCTCTGGTTTCCTTTGAGATGTAGTGGAATCACCTACAGATGGTTTTATCCCTTCCCACCTGCTTCCAGGAAAGAAGAGGGACCACTGTGATATAGGCTCCTGATGGACTCGTCTCCCCAGCAGATGGCGGGACAGACTGGCAAAACAACACAAGGCTTTGTCAAATAATCCCCATACTCCTCCATTTCCCATTCCAGGCACCTGTTTGAATAAATGAGTCCCAGTCTTCTGTCTTCATTTCATTAATAACTTCATAGTTTTCCCTCCCTTGCCATTCTCTTAGGGAAAATTGCATTCCCCTCATATTCCATGAATTGCCTTTGTACATTTATTTCAATGATGAATCCTTTATTATAGAGATACTGCTAGGCTATAAATACCAACCCAAGCAGATATAATCCACCCCATAAAGACAGGAAGGGTTGCAATCCAATCCCCTGGTATTGTATTTCAATTACTTTGCTAACCCAATTATCTGGGCTGAATGGCCCCTGAAGACTAATTTCCTGTGCCTTGCATATGTTCACAACACTTAAAAAACTAGGGACGTCCCTGTGGTTTTTAATAAAAGTCTCCCTTGCACTAGTTGGTCTCTAACTCATATCTCCTAACCACCTTCAGTCCTGGGCTGTTTGGACCACAGGTTTGGCAGGAAACTCCCATCCTGGGTCTCACTGGACCCACTGCCTCTTCCTCCAGGGAGGCTTTGGGTGCTCATTTGTCTGCAGAGTTCTCCTTGAAGGGCCAGACATGAACACATTGAAGTTACGTTCATCAGCTATGGACAAGATGTGGGCTGAGCCTGGTTTCTTTCTGTCCTCAAGGGGAGAGGGACCTCTGCCAAGACCAGGTGGGGCCACACCAGTCTCCTAAGAGCAATGTCAACATAGATGGTTGAATGGTGACCCCCAAAAGATATGTCTCCCCAGAACCAAGAATGGGACCTGATTTAAATAAAATCTTTGCAGATGGAATTGAGTTAAGAGTCTTGAGATGAGGTCATCTGGGTTATCTGCCTGGCCTTAAATCCAACAATGGGTGTCTTTATAAAAAGGAGACGCAGAAGCACACAGAGGAGGAAGCCACATGGAGATGGAGGCAGAGCGTATGGTGATGAGGCCACAGGCCAAAGCACACCCAGAGCCACCAGAAGCTGGACGAGGCAGGAGGACCCTCCCTAGAGCTCCAGAGGGAGCACAGCTCTACACAGACCTTGAGACTACCTTTCTGTGACTTTCATCCACCCGGTTTGAACTAATTTGTTACAGCAACTCCAGGACCTCTTCATAACAAACTCACACCCACCTTTAATCCCCATTTTACAGAGAAGAGTATCCACCATCAGAAAGGGCAGCTCCAAGCCTCAAGTCAAGTCTTCCCACTGCTGACCCCAGCCCTGGCCCCCATATACCCCCAAGTGGCAGAGCATGCAGATGTCCCTGGAGGGGCTGCATTTGCACCCAGGGCCATCCCAGGTTTCTAGACACACAGTCTGGAAAGCCTGGGGCACACCTGCCCTGTCCACAGGGTACCACTGTCTGGCTTCCTGGGAAAAGCGTATGAGGAGGTCTATGTGCAGCTCCCCCTACCACCTTCTCCCATGCAAGCTGCCTGAAGTCAGGGGTCATGCCCCCCATACTCCTGTGAGCACCCCATCCCCCACTCCTCCAATGCTTCTGCTTGGGGACCCCAGAACCCAACTGCAAGGATGGGTTTGGGTCAGTTGTTTGTATGGAAGGTGTAGCAAAGTGGTGCCCATGCAGGGAAATGAGGACCCCAATCATGGTGACATCAGTGAGAGAGAGTTGCTGTTGGCATTGGGGTCCCGGCCCCAGCTGGGTCCCACAGAAGGGCCCAGAGATTGGAGACTCAATCCCCCAGCTGCCAACCATCTTTGAGTGAGGGCAGCTCCTGGGGACACTCTCCACCGACTGGGCCCACACCATGAATTGTGCATTGATCATTGAGCAGTTGACCGAATGTTGGGACCTGCTTTTACTCTAGGGGCAAGTTTCAGTATTTCTGAATTCAGCGTTTGCCTTATAGACTTCTGTATTAGTCAGCAAAGGGGTGCTGATGTAAAGCATCAGAACTCTGTTGGCTTTTAGAAAGGATGTTTATTTGGGGTAGAAGCTTACAGTCACAAAGCCTTGAAGAGTCCAACTCAAGGTACCATAAGAGGTACTCTGTCACCCAAAGTCATTGACCACGTGTTGAAGCAAGATGGCGGGCAATGTCTGTGAGGGCTCAGCTGTCCTCTTCCTCGTAAGGTTCTGTGGGTCCAGCTTCTTCCAATCTCAGCTGTAGGCTGGCATAAGGTTTGTCTCTCTCCCTGAGGCTTGTTTCTTTCTAGGCTCAGTTTTTCTGCTCTCTTTACAAGGTCAGCTGTAGACCATCAGGCTCATCTCTCTTCCTGAGGCCTCTGCCGTGTCTAATGAGCTGTCTCTCTTCATCTGCCAGGTCTTTTCCTGTGAGAGTGTTCTCCCACCAAGGGGGTGGGGACTCAATCCCCTACTGACGTGGTTGAATCAAAGCCCCAATCTTGATTTAATCAAGTAATCATAACCTTTGAATTTAATACAATCAAAGGGTGTCATACCCAGAGGAACAGACCAGTGTACTTACCTAATCTCTCTTTTTGTAATTTATAAATGATCTCCAACTGCCACAATTTCTTAGAACAAAACTACCAAGAACAATAAGGATCGACTGTTCTTTCACCTTGGCTGCTTGTGAGAAATCATCATTGGATCCAGCAATGTGGACCACCAAGCTTCCTTCATTTTGGGGATGGGCTCTTGCCTTCAGCATGACTGACAGCCACATCCTGATGGGTGGAAATATTTTTCCCTTAAACAAATAAAACACATCCTCTGCCATTCACCAACCAGTTTAACATTTTGTTTTAGGCCCTGTCTTGAAGGCCAGTTGTGGGAATTCCACGTAATACCATGGAAAATCAGGGGTGAAGAGCGTAAGAGCTGGTCTGGACAGGTGGCTGCTGGTTTCGATGAAAACCTTCCCCTTGTCTAGAAGAAAAAGCAATTTTTTTCTTTATTTTTTTAACATTACATTCAAAAAATATGAGGTCCCCCTATACCCCCCAGCCCCCTCACCCCACTCCTCCCCCCATAACAACAGTCTCCTCCATCATCATGAGACGTTCATTGCACTTGGTGAATACATCTCTGGGCACCGCTGCACCTCATGGTCAATGGTCCACATCATAGCCCACACTCTCCCACAGTCCACCCAGTGGGCCATGGCAGGACATACAATGTCCGGTAACTGTCCCTGCAGCACCACCCAGGACAACTCCAAGTCCCCAAAACGCCTCCACATCGCATCTCTTCCTCCCACTCCCTGTCCCCAGCAGCCACCATGGCCACTTTCTCCACACCAATGCCACATTTTCTTCAATTACTAATCACAATAGTTCATGAATAGAATATCAGCAATCTTTTTAAAAAGTAGAAAATGTCACCAAAGTCTCACAAACTCCATAAAGCACGGGACTTAGACATTGGGATTTACGTATTTTCTAAGTCAGGTGTATTGACGTGGTAGATAGATATTGTGGGGCACGTTTGGTGCTTTGGTGTAAACCATTGGCATTTAGTGACGGGGAAGATGGCAGCTTAGTGGACTTGTTTCCCATACTTTTATTTTCAGGGCACACAAGCCCATGTTGCCTACAGATGCTTTAATCTGGAAAGACTTACCCTGCTTTCAAATTTCCCCTCCTGGTTTCAACACATCCTCTTTGACATGGACCTGTTCAATTAAAAGAACAACGACAATAAAATGGTGGCCGTGCCTGGGTTCCTCCTCCTCGCAGAAGCCTTGCAAGATCCATGTCTGAGTGAATCTGACCTCATGTCTTTCATACAAAGGCAGCTTGGGGATTACGGCAGCGTTTCCAAACGCCAATCTTCATTTCGGTCGATCACCATGCCCTGTGTGTCCTTTTCAGAAGCATTTTCAGGGATCAAGACATGAAGGAAGATGTCCATTCTTACCAACTAAGCTTTTTGACTGACGTATGTCTGCAGGTTGTGATTTTAACAAGCAGCAGAGCAGCTAATTAACACCAGGTATAGCTTGACTGACATGACCTGCCAGCGTTTTCTATTCTTAACCAGAGGGAGTTGTTTCTCCTGCTAACTCTAAGGTAAATATTAAAGTGTGGATTAACTCTACCCTTGGATGAAAACCATTCTTTGCTCGATGATTGCATTTCACCAAGTCTGCTCTGCTTTTCTGATTTGTAAGCTTGCTAAAGTGAAGCCCAGAAAATCTTAGCAAAGAAAACTAAACATGTTAAGCACACAAACAAGAGTATTACTCAATACGTACATGTTTTCAGAAAATGTGATTGATAGTAGGATATATATAGTTCTTCTTGAGAGCCTCTCACATTTTTGAAGTCTGTATGTGAAGAAAGGTTTCAAATACCTTTGTTTGAAATTCAGAAACTAAAAAAAAACATGAATATTAAATGTTGACAGTGGCAGACACAAAACATACCCAGATCACATTTTCTGAGATAATCATTCTGAATCTTAAAATTCAGTGTGTGATGGACTAAAGTAAACTTTTTTTTTAAAAGAGATGTTCAGCTTCTTTTTTTTCTTTTTAAGATTTTTTTATTTCTCTCCCCTTCTCCCCCCCCCCCCAGTTGTCTGCTCTCTGTGTCCATTTGTTGTGTGTTCTTCTGTGACCGCTTCTATCCTTATCAGCAGCACCGGGAATCTGTGTTTCTTTTTGTTGTGTCCTCTTGTTGCGTCAGCTCTCTGTGTGTGTGGCACCATTCCTGGGCAGGCTGCACTTTCTTTCGCGCTGGGCGGCTCTCCTTACGGGGTGCACTCCTTGCGCGTGGGGCTCCCCTACGCGGGGGACACCCCTGCGTGGCAGGGCACTCCTTGCGCGCATCAGCACTGCACATGGGCCAGCTCCACACGGGTCAAGGAGGCCCGGGGTTTGAACCAGGGACCTCCCATATGGTAGGCGGGTTCCTTAACCACTGGGCCAAGTCTGCTTCCCTAAAGTAAACTTATTATTCTCTTACAGACTTATGGTTATTCTAGCGATGGAAGAATTCTTATCATTGATAGAAAAGCAGTGGCCGCCAGAAGGATGGGAGAGGGAAGAATAGGTGTAATATGGGGGCATTTTTGGGACACTGGAGTTGTCCTGCATGACGTTACAATGATGGATGCAGACCGTTGTATAAATTGTGCAGGACACAGGGTGAACTATAATGAAATTGTAGACCACGGTTAGTAGCCAGGCTTCAATGCATGTTCATCAATTGTAACAAATGTGCCATACTCATGAGGGATGTTGCTAATGTGGGAAAGTGTGTGTGGGGGGTGGGGCATATGGGACTACCTTATATTTTTAATGTAACATTTATGTAATCTCAAGCTTCTTTAAAAATAAAAAAATTAATTAAAAATTACTCAATGCATGCAGCTATTTTCCCCATGTCCTGAAGAAATTCTGCAAAGAAGAAGACTAACCCTACCTAAGGGGCTAAGCAACAGAGGACTAAATTAGCTGCTTTTAAAGAATCTCCTAAAAATAGGCATATCGACCTTTGCTTTACTAAAAAGAAAATGTGGTTTCATTTTGCCTCCGTGCTCTTTCAACAGACAGGTGCTGAAAATACCACCTTAGATGGAGTCAACTTGTCTTTTTTTGTACAGAATTAAATGTGCAGCAGATAAAAGGTTCTGCAAGAACAATTGCAGGGGAAAGAGACAACTTTCAGCTCAGGCGGAAAAAGCTTTCCAAGAGGAGAGAAGGCTGACATCACTGCTGAAAACTTTCACAGATAGCTGTTGACACCTTGCGGTTGTGAAACCAAGCCATTTGTCTTGCTCTCCTCAAGACAAGACATCTATTCTACCGAATTGAATACCTAAGGGCAGGAAGTCCAGTGCTGCTCTGGGAAGCCCCAGCAACCCAGTCCAACAGCACATAGCATATAGAAATTGAAAACGTTGGAAATATCCCTCAGGAGAATCAGAATCACCGCTCGCTCCACCAGGTCTACCATGACCCACCATTGGGTGAAGCAGGCTGGCTCCTGAACTCCTTGCAAATCTGCACACACAACTGTTTCCTAATTAAATTAGATGCCTATCTCAGGACACTGGGGCTTCATCTCCAGTGACCTTGATTGACAGGCCCCTCTCTTGGATTTGGACCTTTTCCCCTTCTGTACATGGGCTAGGAGATTCTGGGATATGGGGGTCTTTTGGGGGAGGTAGGAGATAGGTTTGTGTGATGAGAAAACCTAACTGGAAAAGGCAGTGGGCTGATTCAAGCCCACACAGAAGCTTGGAACATGATGTTATTTGGAAATTGGGTCTTTGCAGGTGTGATTCATTAAGGATCTTGAGATGAGGTCATCCTGGATTTAGGGTGGGGCTTAAATCCAGTGACAAGCATCCTTACAAGACGTGGAAAGACACGGTCACTGAGAGAAGTTCACATGAAGAAGGAAACTGATGTGGCCAGAAGGCAAGGGATACCTGGGGCCTCCAGAAAATGAGAGAGGCAGGAGGGACCCTCCCCTAAAGCTCCTGGAAGGAGCACAGACCTGCTTGAGCTCAGACGTCAGACACCCACAGCTGCGAGAGAATGAATCCCTGCTCTTCAGAACCTTCTAGCTTGTGTACAGCAGAAATAAAAATATTTTTGCCTCTGTCCAAGTTGAGAAGGGGTTCCAAGACCTGGTCTGGTCAGTGTCCTCTTAGAGCACAAAGGCTGTTGTCATGACCACAAGAGACCCCCCAAAAGGAAGTCAGAAAAGGGGAATCAAGAAGCTCAGGAATTCTACAGGTCACCTGTGGCAACCAGAATCTTTTTTTTTTTTTTGGTCTCTATTTATTTTTTAATATTACATTAAAAAAATATGAGTTCCCCATATACCGCCCCCCCCACTCCTTCCCCCATAACTTCAACCTCCTCCGTCATCATGGGACATTCATTGCACTTGGTGAATACATCTCTGAGCACTGCTGCACCTCATGGTCAATGGTCCACACCATAGCCCACACTCTCCCACAGTCCACCCAGTAGGCATGGGGAGACATATAATGTCCGGTAACTGTCCCTGCAGCACCACCCAGGACAACTCCAACCCCCAAAAATGCCCCCACATCTCATCTCTTCCTCCCATTCCCTACCTCCTGCAGCCACCCATGGCCACTATCTCCAGAATCTTTTTGGGTGTGGATGCAGGTGAATTTAGAAATGCAAGGAAAAGGCCTTTAAAACATTCCCATTTGCAATTATTTTGGCCCGTTATCAATTTTCTCTCACTTGCTCTCCAGCACCGAAAAATACACAGAAAATCAGAATTATGTCTACTGAAACTTTAAAGACACCCTTGTCCAGATTTTCAATGCCAAGCTTGTAGAATTCCCTTTCCCAAATGCCCAGCCCTCCCCTGTGTTCAAAGATTTGGAGGATGTGAGTTGAGACAATAGTATCAAGAGGCATTGCTTCAGATGTCCTTGAAATTCTTTCCACTTTACCATCTCTCTGCCTGGGGGATCCCCCGTTGTACAAACACAATGCTCAAAGCAATTACACCGAGGAGACCAATGAGAATAATTACACAGCGCACTCGTGATCCCATGTGCCAGGTGCTGAGTCAGACATTGTCCGTGAAGAGCTCCATTCACTTCTCACCATATCCCCATTTTACAGAGAAGGGAACTGAATCCCCCAAAAACCTGTAATTTTCCCAAGGCTCAACCTTAAAATTCTCCCCAACTTCAAGACTACATTTTACTGTATTTTACTATAGTAGAAAAAGAGGGGTTGGAGAAGAACCTGGTGATTCCTGGAAAGACTTTGATGAGGAGAGCGAATTTTTCCAATAAATACAAAAGTGGCTGAAGCGTTACCTGGAAACAGAATTTATAGAACCTCGATCAACTTGGGGAGGGCCGTGATATGTATACCAACATGCTCACCTCCCCTTTTTGGGTCTCTTCGCCCCTGGTTTAAAAAGACGTTGGAGGGAAGCAGATGTGGCTCAACTGATAGAGCATCCAGCCTACCACATGGGAGGTCCAGGGTTCAAATCCATGGCCTCCTGACCTGTGCGGTGAGCTGGCCCATGTGCAGTGCTGATGCACGCAAGGAGTGCTGTGCCACATGGATGTCCCCTGAATAGGGGAGCCCCATGTACAAGGAGTGTGCCCCACAAGGAGAGCCACCCCACATGAAAAAAGTGCAACCTGCACAGGAGTGGCACTGCACACATGGAGAGCTAACGCAGCAAGATGATGCAACAAAAAGAGATACAAATTCCCGGTGCCACTGAGAATGCAAGCAGACACAGAAGAATGAACAGTGAGTGCACACAAGAGAGCAGACAACAGAGGGAGGGGGAACTGGGGAAGGGGAGAGAAATAAATAAAATAAATCTTAAAAAAAAAACACATTGGAGTGGCAAATGAATAATAGCCTCAAAGATATGTTCACACCCTAATCCGGGGAAACTGTGGCCATGACCTTCATATGGAGAAAGGAACCTGGCAGGGGATAGGATGTGGCTCAGACAGTTGGATGGGAGTCCACATGGGAGGTTTCAGGTTCAGTTCCCGGTGCCTCCAAAAGAAGATAAGTAGATACAAGAAGACACAATGAGCAGATGCAACAAGCTGACACAATGAGCAAACACAATGAGCAGACACAGTGAGCAGGGAGTGGATGTGGCTTGAGCAGTTGGGCACCTGCCTCCCATGTGGGAGGTCCTGGGTTCAGGTCCCAGTGCCTCCTAAAAGAAGATGAACAGACAATGAGTAGACACAATGAGCAGATACAACAAGCAGGCACAATGAGCAGAAAAAGAGTAGAGAATGAGCAGAAACAGTGAGCAGATGGACAAGGGAGCCGTCTTGGCAGGGAGGGATGTAATTAAGGTGGTGATAGTGAAATGGGGAGATTTTCCTGGATTATATGGCGAGCCCTAAATGCAATCACAGGTGGAGAAGAGGAGAGACACGGAGAAACCAAAGAGAAGGTTGTGTGAGGACAGACAGAGATTGGAGAGAGGCAGCCACAAGTTAAGGAATGTTTGGGGCCACCAGGAGCTGGAAGAGGCAAGAAGGTGCCTTCCCAGAACCTCTGCAGGGAGCCCAGCCTTGCCCTCACCTTGACATTGGACCCCTGGCCTTCAGAACTGAGAAAACACATTCATATTGTTTTTAGCCACCAAATTTGTGAGGATTTGTTATAGCAGCAAAAGGAAACTCATACAGTCAACCATCACACACAGCCTGATTGTGGTAACACAGACATGTTGCGGAAAACAAAGATGGAATTCAGCCCATGGATGCTTTGGAAAATGCAGGTTACTCATCCACCAAGAAACTTAAGTTTGATTCTACCAAGTTGATTTCTACCAAGTTGGTTTCTGAAAAAGGCCCAGAGAAGAAAAGCATTACTGTAGGATGTTAATTTCATTTTGAGGTAAATTTCATTCCTACCAGGTTGAACTTCAGGACATATGAACTTAGTGTTATTTTCAAGGCAAATTCAGCTCAACAAAGAGGTCGAAAATTTTGAGCTGATGGGAAACGGACTTTGGCCCAGTGGTTGGGGCGTCCGTCTACCACATGGGAGGTCAGTGGTTCATACCCCGGGCCTCCTCGACCCGTGTGGAGCTGGCCATGCGCACTGCTGATGCGCGCAAGGAGTGCCGTGCCACGCAAGGGTGTCCCCCGCGTGGGGGAGCCCCGCGCGCAAGGAGTGCGCCCATGAGGAAAGCCGCCCAGCGTGAAAAGAAAGAGCAGCCTGCCCAGGAATGGCGCCGCCCACACTTCCCGTGCCGCTGACGACAACAGAAGCGGACAAAGAAACAAAAAAGCGACAAAGAAACAATACGCAACAAATAGACACCAAGAACAGACAACCAGGGGAGGGGGGGAAATTAAATAAATAAATAAATCTTTAAAAAAAAAAAAAAAGAAAAGAAAATTTTGAGCTGAGTCTTCTATTTCCAGGTTCCTTTTTTCCCAGAGGAAGAGAATCTCAACTACATATATGAAATCTTGTAGCTACCATCTTTACCGTGACTGGTTCAATTTCTAAATTAAGGGACCAGGTCCATGGAATGCACTGATTAAATGCACTTTTCTTCGCATATACAAATCATGGAATTACAGATACAGGAGATTTTTTGGACTGAATTCTTCTACTTTTTAATTTTCCCTTTTGGTCTTTGAAAAACAACACTGATCCTGTCCTGCAACGTAGGCACTTGTCCATTTGGCTCCAATCAGGGCCCTGCGCACAGTTTGCTTTTCTATTTTGTAAATGTGGACACACCCTTCTTTCCTAAATCTCCCTCCTTTCAACTGTTGTTCACCAAGGGTTTGCCATTATGGCGCCAAGGAAGAAATCTAATAAAACAGCACCACAAAGCACATGTTGCCTGAGGGAGTTTGGTTTTAATATCCAAACACCCCTCTCAACATTTAAAAGCCTGATACTTTTGAATAGGGTGTTTAACAGGGTTCATAGAGTAAAAGTTTATCCTGGGACCAATCTGAACCATTTTGGGACTCCACATCTTCCACTAAAAGTTATCGTTCTTCTTGGGCACAGCAAGGAATCATCCCAAGTAAGTTCATGAACGGAACACGAGTCTGCATTCTGGGGAAAACAGAGCTGTGTATTGAGATTTTTTTTTCTTCTTTATTTTCTTTTAAATGTTATATTCAAAAAATATGAGGTCCCCACATACCCCCCACCCACCCCACCCATCCCACACCCCCCACAACAACAACCTCTTCCATCACTGTGGAGTGTTGAGATTTTCTTAAAAAGATTTATTTATTTATTTATTTCTCTCCCCTCCCCCCTGCCTGATTGTCTGTTCTCTGTGTCTATTGGCTGCGTCGTCTTCTTTGTCCGCTTCTGTTGTTGTCAGTGGCACAGGAATCTGTGTTTCTTTTTATTGCATCATCTTGTTGTGTCAGTTCTCCTTGTGGGTGGCGCCATTCCTGGACAGGCGGCGCTTTCTTTCGCGCTGGGCGGCTCTCTTTACGGGGCGCACTCCTTGCGCGTGGGGCTCCCCTACGCGGGGGACACCCCTGCGTGGCAGGGCGCTCCTTGCGCTCATCAGCACTGCGCATGGGCCAGCTCCACACGGGTCAAGGAGGCCCGGGGTTTGAACCGCGGACCTCCCATGTGGTAGACGGACGCCTTAACCACTGGGCCAAGTCTGCTTCCATATTGAGATTTTTAACAAAACCTTTCCCTGTTGTGATTTCCGAGATAATCCATATGGAGTTGGTGGGGCTGCCATTTGGCAGTATGTTGTTTCCTATAAGCAGAGACCCAGGCTTTGTGTGAGTCCAAGCAAGGAACACTTGCCGGAAAGTTCCTCCGTCTTCTTTCACGGCAGGATCTGGGTGGAAAATGAAAGGAAAACCAAGGACAAAGGGAGATGGTCACTCCCCCTTCCCCCAAACCAGATAGTCAGACTCTTTGCTTCCCCGAGTGGGGAGCAGTGGTGATTCTGATACAGATAACTTTCAGGAAATCAGGCCACAGGCATTCAACTGTTCACGGGGGTGGGGTGGGGCAGAGGCTGGGGGCTGGGGAGCTGAAACACATTCCACCAAAGCCCCACATGAAAGTCCCATCAGATCAGCACCGTATATTATACAAATGTGACTCAGAAACGTCGTTGGGTTTTGCTTCTTCCACTGTATCATATTAGCACCTCATCAAGCCGGGGCTGCACAGAGGGATGCTAACAAGGCTCTGAGCAAGGCGTTGCAAAGCTCCGAGACCTCTGTCTTCCATTAGAAGTGAGTGCAATCTAATATGTTGAAAGCGGCATTAGATAGAACAGGCTAATATATCACTAGACAGAAACAAAAGCCAGTCCAGGAAGGAATGTTTATAGTGTGATGCTGAAAAACGTTTGGACACGCTGGAGAAAAGAGGGATGGCATCGCGATCTTCCAAGAGCACAAAAGAGGAGTCACTGGACTCTTTAAGATTTTACTCATTCATTGAACAAATGTGTTGTGTTCCCATCCTGTGCCAGGTAGGGTTGGAGACTTGTCCTGGCCTCATACCCCCATGGAGGAGGTAACCCCATAACAAAGAAACAAGATAAATAGTTTATATTCAAAGGGAAAGTGTAGTGGACATTAGGAAATGTAGAGGAGGGTTGGAGGAATGGAGTATATGAGAGAAGCATCATTGGTGGATTAGAGAGCGGAGCCAAGGATGACTGCATGGAGGAGGAAGAGAGCTGGCCATGTGAGTGGATATCTAGGGAAGAAATTCCAGAAAAATGAGCAGGAGTGGCCAGGGAGGTAGGAGGAAAACAGAGAGAGCATTAGCGCTTGGAAGCTGTAGCAGTTTGATATGGTTATGAATTCCAAAAATAGATATTGGATTATGATTGTAATCTGGTCTGTACCTGGATATGTTTGAGTTATGATTGGGGCTTTGATTGGGCCGTGTCATTAGGATTTGAGTCCCCACCCCTTGGTGGAGACTCACAGATGAAAGGCATGGCAAAGGACAGAGAAGGGGGGTTTTGATGTTGGAGTTTTGATACTGAATCCTTATGCTGGAACTCCAGGAAGTAAGCCCACAGAGGAAAGAGAAGCATGCCCAGGAAGAGAGGAACCCTGAACCCAGAGAGAAGCAAAACCCTGGAAGGGAGGAACCCAGGAAGCCTGAACCCTCACAGACATTGGCCGCCATCTTGCTCCAACACGTGGAAATAGATTTGGCGAGGGAAGTAACTTATGCTTTATGGCCTGGGATCTGTAAGTTCCTACCCCAAATAAATACCCTTGATAAAAACCAACCAATTTCTGGTATTTTGCAACAGCACCCCTTTGGCTGACTAATACAGAAGCTAAGTGAATCAAGCATGGCCACCATGTCCAACATGGCTGATATGTCAAAGAAGGTGATGTATTCAGTGGAATTATTTTATTAGAGATATTGATAAGAGCAATGGGTGTGCAATGGTGGGCATGAAAGAGAATGCGGTGGGAAGAGGGAGCAGATTTGGGGAGCTTTGAGAACCATTTAAAAGGGAACCCCCTCTTTGCTGGAAAGGGGAGCAGAGAAAGAGAATGGTGGCTGGTGGGGAAGGAGACCAAGAGAAGATTTAGCATGAAGAACCACAACACGTTTACTTTCTGCTGGGGACCATCTAGTTTAGAGAATCCAATGGTGAGTGGGTGGTTATTGTCTTCGCTTCTCTATGAATTTTCTTATTCTAAATATTTTAAAGAATTGGAATCATATGAGATCTGTTCTTTTGTGCCTGGTTTCTTTCACTCAGCATAATATTTTTAAAGTTCATCCACGTTGTAGTATAGATCAGAACTTCGTTACGTTTTATGGCTGAATAGTATTCCATTGTATGAATAGACCACACTTTGATTACTCATCTCTTGATGCACTTTTGGGTTGTTTCCACTTTTTGGCTATTGTGAATCATATTGTTATGAATACCGGTGTACAAGTATCTGTTTGAGTCCCTGTTCTCAGTCTCTTGAGAGTGGAATTGTCAGAACAAATAGTAATTCTATATTTAACTTTTGAGGAACTTCCGTATTGCTTTCCATATAGCTGCACCATTTTGCATTCCCACGCAACCATCAACTTTTTACAAAGTTTGCTAAGTCTCTTTCAAACAGAGAGAAGAAAGCAAACACCTGAAGATGCTCATTTATTGTGTTTTGTTGTTCACATTTATTTGGGAGTGTGATTTAGAGCACAAGTGCATCCAAACACATGAGTAATGAAGCATGGCCTCATGAAAAATACGAAAATAATAAAAAGCAATCCATCTACTGTCAATAACAAGCTCAATTGCCCGTGAACAAGGAGGAGGAAAAAAGTAAATTATCATTCATGCAAATGCGCTGTAGCTGTCTTACCCATTATCTGATTCCAAACATTAAATCTAACTTCCTATAAAAAGTACTTGGGATTTCCAAATTTGGTTCCTGGAACTGGATATTTCCAATAGGTAGGCAGAAAGACATGCCGAGTGGATCTTTGCAAATAATGAACAAAGAAGATTCTGCCCCAGGAAAATATGGGGATGTGTCCACGACACTCTGAGCTAGCCAGGACCTTGGAAAGATTTGCCTACATGTGGAACAGAGAAGAGGGGCTAAGGAAGATGAAGGTGGGTTTCCCAGTGACAGAAGCTCAGCGCCTTGGGAAAACCACATGTGCTGGTTTGAGTCATGTCTCCCACAAAAGATAAGTCAAAGTCCTAATCCCCAGTACCTCAAAAATGACTTTATCGGGAAATAGAATCATTTCAGATGGAACTAGGCAGGTCAAAATGAGGTCCTATTGGAGTAAGGTGAGCTCCTGTTTCCATTATGACGAGTGTCCTTATATGAAGGACATCACATGGTTTCTGAGGCAGAGAACATCGTGGATTGCCTGCAAACTACCTCCAGAAGACAGCAGAGGCATAGAGCAGACTCTTCACCACGGGCTGCAGGGGCAGAACAGCCCTTGATTCCAGACTTCTGGTCTCCACAACTGTGGGAGGATAAATCTTTCCTGTTTTAAGGGACCCCCTCAAGGCTTATTGCCAGTGAAGGAAGGTGAGGACCAAAACGGGACGCAGGACACACAGAGTCTCTGAGCTATGTGAGGGTCTCCTGAGGATGGAGGGCTCTGGCCTCAGCCACGGCCACCACAAAATCCTCAGGTACAATGGGTGCCTGGGGTCTGAGGGCCACGGGCCATCCTCAGCCTCACCAGAGCAGGACTGGGAGAGACACATGGAAATCGGTAAGAGTTGGCCTTCCACCTGTGACTGGGCATCTCCCTCAAGCACTGGCCTGAATTTAACATGGATGTGCTGAGCTGGTTAGCCTAAAATGTAGGGTTTTTAAGCAACTTGCTCATAGGAGGGAGCTCATGAGGAAAGCAAGGTTAATGAAAATAATCAAGAGGCTGTATGGGTTTCCTACAGCTGCTGTAACAAATGTCACCAAACCTGTTGGCTTAAAACAACCCACATTTGTCATCTTGCAGTTCTTGAAGGGAGGAGTCCAAAATGGGTCTGGCTGGGAGAAAATCAGAATAGGGCAGGGCTGCTTTCCTCTGGAGGTTGCAGGTGAGAATCCATTTCCTTATCTTTTCTACCTTCTAGAGACTACCTACATTCTTTGGCTCGTGGTCCCTTTCTCCATTTTCAAACTGCATCATTTGACCTCTGATTTTGTCATCAAATTCCCTTCATTGACTTGGACATCCTGTCTCCCTCTTATAAGTATCCTTGTAATTAATTATCGTGGGCCCATCCAGGTGGATCATCTCCCCATCTGCAAAATCCCTGTGCTGTGGCAGATAACTTACTCACAGGTTCTGGGCATCTTTAGGGGCCACCATTTAGCTAACCACAGAGTCCATGTGTTCTTTATGTGTCTTGAGAATGGTACATGGGCAGCTTGCAGCTTGCTTCTGAGGCAGAGTAGCCCACTCTCATACATTTAAAGGGATACCTATGGAGTCTCAGGCAACACACAATCCCTGAGGGGGAAGAAAAAAGATTTGCCCTTTTGGACTTGGTGAGTTTATCCTGACTTCTCCTTATCCAGACTTGTCAGTAAAGATTTTCTCCCCAGACTTAGTAGAGGAGCGGAAGAGGTAGAGCAAGTCTCCAGGTTGGACCCTACTGTTACTTATATTTTCCAACTGCAAACAATAGAAGACATTTGCCACATATGGTTCTCCATGGCAAAGACATCAAAGAGGTGTATTTGGCTTCCAGAAAAAGACCAGCAAGGGATCTCAATAACTAAAGCTTAAGTTTAAAAGCCATCTCCAAGTTAATAACCAGGCATTTTAGAGGATAATTTCATATTTATGAAATGTAGATAATTGTTGGCATTACCTTCAAAAGGAATTCCAGATTTCAAGAGTCAATGGAGTCCCTGAGTATTTCCAGGTAAAATGCTGTTTTAATGCAAAATGCTGTTGTTTTCACAGTATAAAATTAGGTTTACTTTTATTTCTGTGTGCCTTAATATTTAAAAAATTTTAATGCAAAATGCTGTTGTTTTCACAGTATAGAAACAGTTTTATTTTTATTTCTGTGTGCCTTGATAGTTCAAATAAAAAGAATAGAGTAAAATCAATACAGCAAATTAAAGCAAATTGTGTTTGTAAATCCAAAAATTGCTTTCATTTACTCTCATTCAGTTCTCCCAATAATATGCAGAGGTAGGTGGAATAAGTATTTTCATTGAATGCAAGAGGTAGAGTTTAGAGAATTTTCAGATATCCCACAAATACTTCTGGGAGGATTTTTTAAAGAGTGACATGCTTCTAGAGGCAACCTTGATTTTCACAAGACCCAAACTCATTCCATCACTATGTCTATTTCTATGACTATGTCTATGTCTATGACTATGTCTGTGTCTATGATGTCTACGACTATGCCTATGTCGATGGCCATTACTATGTCTATATGTGTGTCTACATCTATGTCTATGTCCATGAGTATATCTTTGTTTATGTCTATATCTAAGGCTATGTCTATGACTATGTCCATGTCTATGTCTGTCTAAGTCTATGTTTATGACAATGTCTATGGCCATTACTATGTCTAAGTCTATGTCAATGTCTATCTATGGCAATGTCTACATCTATGTCTATGACTATGTCTATGTCCATGAGTATGCCTTTGTCTATGTCTCTGTCTATATCTAAGTCTATGTCTATGACTATGTCTATGTCTACGTCTACGTCTATGTTTATGTCCATGTCTATGACTATGTCTATGTCTATGACTATGACTGACTAGGTCTAAGTCTATGTCTACGTCCATGACCATGTCTATGTCTATGTCGATGTCTACATCTATGTCTACGTCTATGTCCACGTCCATGTCCATGACTATGTCTATGTCTATGCTTATGTCTATGTCTATGTCCATGTCTATTTCTATGTTCATGTCCATGTTTATGTCTATGTCTATGTCTAAGTCTGTCTACGACTATGTCTATGGCCATTACTATGTCTAAGTCTAAGTCTATGTCAATGTCTATCTATGTCAATGTCTACATCTATGTCTATGACTATGTCTATGTCCATGAGTATGCCTTTGTCTATATCTATGTCTATATTTAAGTCTATGTCTATGTCTATGTCCATGTCTATGACTATGACTATGTCCACGACTATGTCTATGTCTATGTCTATGACTATGTCTAAGTCTGTCTACGACTACGTCTATGAGTATGTCTATGGCCATGACTATGTCTAAGTCTATGCTGATGTCTCTCTATGTTTATGTCTACACCTATGTCTATGTCTATGTCCATGGTCATGACTATGACTATGTCCAGGTCTATGTTTATGTTTATGAATCAATGCCAAGAACACTCCCTCTTCTGTCATGAACCAAAATGTGGGCAGACTTTGTCCAGCGTCCCCTGAGGGCCAAACCAACCTGGTTGAAACCGTTTGCCTTAGATGTGGTACATGAGGTTGCTGAATGAGGATAGACAAAAAAGCGTAGTGGACTTATATCACAAAAGTCATAGACCCAGAGAAGCACTATGAATGCACCTAAAATTATGGAGTCTATAGTTTAACCTGGAAAATCCTCAATTCAAGATCACTTCAGGCTAGTTTATAAAAAATAAGGAAGAACATAACTTTCATCACAGATGTGATGTAACTGTTTTCTTTTTGTGTCCGTTTGTAGAGAAAACAGGAGGGAAAGTACAAGGCAAGATATAAATGTGTTATATGTTGTCCTCAAAGAAGGGGAGCAAATGTAAATAAGTGGTACCATTCCCCCAGGGAAGTGGGGTATCCCTCCATGCTCTTTGAGCTTGGTCTGCATATGGTGACTGCCTTCCAAAGAGGACAGCATGGAAAAGGGTAGAAAGGGTAACTCATCAATGTTATAAACACAATCTCATCCAGGGGAAGGAAGCCAATTTCAACTGCAGCAAGTCATTCTGGTGTGATCGGATGGAAATGGCACTTTCCCTTTGCGTTCTTCCTCCCCAAACCTATAACTCCAGTCTAATCATAAGAAAATCATGCCATACCTTAATTGAGGGGTGTCCCACAAAATTTCTGACCAGTGCCCTCAAAGCTGTCAAGGTCATTGGAAACATGAACCCATCTCATCCCAGAGGAACTCGAGGAGACAGGCTGACTAAATGTCAGGTAGGGTCCTGGGACAGAAAAAGGACTTTAAGGAAAAACCTTGGAACTCTAAATAAAAAATGGACTTTACTTAATGATGATGTATGGTATAGTTTCATTAATTCTGACAATTGTACCATATGCAAGTGAGATGTTAATAACCTAGGGAAGGGAGTGTGGGGTGTGTGAGAAATCTCTGTACTAGCTTTTCTGCCATTCTAAAAGTGTTTTAGGAAAGCAGATTTGGTTCAATAGATAGAGCTTCAGTCTACCACATGGGAGGTCCAGAGTTCAAACCCAGGGCCTCCTGACCCATGTGGTGAGCTGGCCCATGTGCGGTGCTGATGCATGCAAGGAGTGCCATGCCACGCAGGGGTGTCCCCTATGCAAGGAGAGTGTCCTGTAAGGAGATCTGCCCAGTAAGAAAAAAGCGTAGCCTGCCCAGGAGGGGTGGCACACATGGAGAGCTGACACAGCAAGATGACACAACAAAAAGAGACACAGATTCCTGGTGCTGCTGATGGGAATACAAGTGGACACAGAAGAACACACAGCAAAATGGATCCAGAGAGCTGACAACTGAGGGGGTGGGGTGGGGAAGGGGAGAGAAATTAATAAAATAAATCTTAAAAAATAAATCAAAGTGTTGTAAAAATGAAAGATTAATATAGTTTAATACAGTTATTTTAATTATATGTATTTATATATAATGTTATTTGTTTTATGTAAGTTTGGTGTACATATATTTATGTTTTATATGTATGTATAAAATGTACATAAAATACATAAACACAAACAAAACTAAAATACATAAGACCCAAAAGTTTAAATAAACTCATAAATGACAGACTCTTTTTCAGATGCAAAGTCAATCAAACTAATTTCAGCTCTGTGTCGGGTGACCCGTGACCTATAATTCAGCCCCTTGGTCAAAATTACCTTTGATGTTTTATGAAAAAGGACCATGAGTTTGCCACAATCTGGAGAAACGTATTTTCCACTTCAAAATGGGTTTTCTTCATAAAACTGTCTCTTGGGAACATGAACCACGTAGATTTTAAGAAGGGAAGGTGGTGGATTCTCCCAAGGGCTGGCCCGTGCGCTATTCCTGATACTTTTATTACCTTTTAAAACCTGAAGACCACTGCGTGCACTTTAATATGAGAGGAGGACACAGTGGGTCCCAGTGGTTCAGCGTTCTGAAGAGATGGATGGCATATCCAAGAGGGAAAGACGGGTGCAGACACTGCTTTCAAACAGTCTCCTGTGTGTGGTCCTGGACGAGACGCCGTGGACTACCCCTTTCTTTGCAGGGAAGATGGGAGTCCTCGTGGTGATTCCTTACCTGCTAATACCACTTAAACTTGATGCATCGCAGAAGAGAAAACGTGCCCTGTGCTGGAATCACTTCAAGCAGGGCTGGATGACGTTTATTGTGATCACCAGCTTTTTAATTATGAATGCACAAAAGAAACGGAAATTAAACCCCAACCCTTCCCTCCTCCAACCAGAACAATCAATTGACTGAAGCTCATAAAATTGACCCGAATCAGAAGCAAGGCCCTTCTGTCCCAGGTGTGTTGTCTTTCATTGCCTGCCTCCCCTGCCTAGGATGGGGTTTCTGCCCAAAGGAGATCTTCCCCTCTGAGCATGCCGGACCTTGTTTTAGGATCTCCCGTAGCTGAGTGAGCCGTCTCTTCCACACTCATCTTTAGCATGAGGGTTCAGGTCTCTTCCCAGCGGCCTGCCTGGACTGGAAAGGGAAGTCCACCCCACCCCCCGTATGGTGGACAGCGTGATCCCAGAAGTCCTCGTGAGCGCGTGGTTGCTGTTTGAACCCTATGCATGTGTCCGTGTGTCCTCTCTGCCCTGGCGAAGAACCTGCTTGGTTCCAGGGCAGAGCGGGATTCTGCCTGGTGCCAGCGTCTCCCAGCAGGGCTCAGTAGTGCATTGATTCCCACGTACATACACATGCACAACCACACATGCATGCACACACAACACATGAGGACTACTCATGCACTCGGATGCACAGAAGCATGCAAAATCACACACATGTGCACACTGGCACACCTACCTATATACAATCACACACATGCATGCACACAAAACACAGTTACACCTTTCCTGCACACAAGAATGCATGCACCTACACACATACACAATCACATGCATTCATGCACGACACATATATACTGCTTACACTCACATACACACAAGCATGCACATCACTCATGCACACACATGCATAATCACATGCATGCGAAAGCACACACATGTACAACCACACACATGCACAATCACATGCATGCATGCACACCATACATATACCACTCATGCACTCACATCCGCACAAGCACGCATACACAGCAATGCACATCCCCCATGCACACACATGCAAATCACATGCATGCACACAGAACACATATATGACCCACGCACACACATGCACAACCACACGCATGCATGCATGCACACATACACAAGCATACTCATACAGCACATGCACACCACTCAATTACACAAGGCACAATCACATGCATGCACACAGAACACATATACAACTCATGCACACACGTGTACAACCACACACGTGCACAATCACGTGCATGTGTGCACACAGAACGCATGTACAACTCATGCACGCACATGCACACACCACTCATGCACTCACATACACACAAGCATGCACATATAGCCCATGCACACCACTCAAGCACACACATGCCCAATCACATGCATGCATGCAAAACACATATATACCACTTATGCACTCACATACACGCAAGCATGCCCATACAGCAATGCACATCACTCATACACACACATGCATAATCACATGCATGCACACAGAACACACATATAACCCATGCACACACATGGACAACCACACACATGCATGCATGCACACACCACTCATGCACACACATACACACAAGCATACCCATACAGTACATGCACACCACTCAAGCACACACACACACAATCACATGCATGCACACAAAACACTTATACAACCCATGCATGCACGTGTACAACCACACACGTGCACACACCACTCATGCACACAGTCACACAAGCACGGCAACCCCCTCCACGCACGTGCATATGTGTACACCCACACATGTGTGCACACATGTACTTGGAGTGGCATTTGCATTCGTGCTTTTGGACTCTTGGGCCCTTAAGGAAGTGATCTTGGAGGAATGGGGTAAGAGGAAGGGGTACTGAGGAGAGGAAGGACGAGGAAGCTCAGAACCTTCCGGAGACTTGCTGTGGCTGGATCCAAGCCAGCTGCATCCACTGGAACCCTTCACACCCTCTTCCATCCCAATGGGTTCCTTGGAGCACCATCATGCTGCCTGCTCCGCCTGGCCCTTGGCTGGGGTCTCGAAGCCCCTCGAGGGGAAGTTCCGGGTCTCCATGGACCCCGGCCCGTGAGTCCCAGCCAGTTCTGAGGCCAAAGCCCCTCTGATCAGCAGCACGGCGGCCCTCAAAGACATGGCGCCCGAATCCCCACAGCCCATGGATGCATTACTTGACCTGGGTATGAGTTTCCTGCAGCTGCTGGTGTAGGGAGGCTGAAGGCCACAAGAAGCCTGTCCTTGCTCTGTTTTGACGGCTGCAAACCCAAGATCAAGGACTTGGCAGGGTTGTGCTCCACCTGAAATCTCCAGGCAAGGCTCCTTCCTGCCTCGCCCACCTTCCATTGCCTGCGCGTTCCTTGGGGTGGCCACGGTCCAATCGCTGCCCCCCATCTCCATGTACCCTTCTTTCTCAGCTCCATCTTCAGGTGATGCTCTTTTCTCATCCATCTACCCATGTCCCGTTCTCCCCTTCTTTGAAGGGTGGCAGTCGTTGGTTTAGGGCCCCCGTCCAATACACCCTCATCTTGAACGAGGCACGTCTTCAGAAATCCTCTTTCCAAACAAGCTCACGTGCGCTGGACCAGGTGTTAAGACTTGACCATGGATTTTGGGGCTCTTGCTCAGCCCGTAACTCAAAATGGACTTGGAGGGTCTGAATGAGAGTAGGAAACGTGACGATGGAAGCAGAGGTGGGAGTGCTGAAGTCAAGACAAGGAGCGTGGCAGACTCTAGAAGGAAATGGATCTCAAGAGGAACCGGCCCCACCAACCCCTAGATTGTAGCCCAAGACTTCTGACTTCCAGAACTCTACGATAATAATAAGTCTGTAAGGTTTAAGCTGCTAAGTCTGTGGCAATTTGTTACAGCAGTGAGAGCTATACAAGACATAATCAATTTATTGATTAATAATGAAGTAGTCAATATTAATTTATGGATAAGGGCTGAGAAGATTGCAGGGGGTAGGTCCATGGCTAGGAAATATGGGCTTCACTGGCCATGCTGGAGTTAAGTCTGAGCAAGCTTGCTTCTTTTGCACAGACCCCTTACACCTCTCCCTCTCTTTGCACTAAATCATTCACCTCACTGCAGCCGCAGCCCCTGCCGTTTGCCTTTGCATTCTCATCGGGTCCCGACGGCAGGTGGAATTTCAAGGGGGGATTCACACCTTGATGTTCCAGCTCTCCGGATCACCCTCAGAAAGGTGACTGGGTCACTTGCCACCCTCCCCTCCAGAGGCTCCAGGGATGTGGGGAGAGAGACGTGGAATGAGAACTACCGATTCCCCCAGTAGAGGGCACTAGACTGACGTGGATATCGTTTCTGGCCGGCTCAGTTGCCCGCACTGGCTGGCTGTGCTTCAAATTTGCAAATACTTCCAGGGCTTCCTGACTCTGGAGCTGAGAAGAACAACAAGAGAAAAGAAAAAGAATTAGGGCCATGCTCCAGTCCCAAGGATTAAAAGCTCCTAGGTCATCAATTTCCTGAAGTTCTGAGAGCCATACACAAAAACAGTTAAAACTGACCAAAGCCCTTAAATGTCCATCGCATAATTTTGCAGACATGTGACACCCAGCCGGGACCCTCAGGTTTGGATCTGGGCACCCGGGGGGTGGTTCTGGATGATGACAGTTGCCAAAATAGGGAGGGGAAGCCCCTCGGTGGGTGTGTGTTATCCAATCACCAAAACCATGGGGGCAGGAGCATATGTGGTTCAGGCCTTGAGCACTTGCTTTCCTCATGGGACGTCTCGTATTTGGTCCCCCCTTGCCTCCTAAAAACAAACAGACAAAACAAATGGAAAATAAAAACAACCGACTTAGGGAAGCTGATGCCACTCAATGGTTGAATGCCGTTTTCCCACATATGAGGTCCCGGGGTCAATATTCGGCTCTGGTACCTCAAAATAAAAGTTGGGGCTCCTTGAAAGGGGGTCTTGAACCCTCAGTTTTGAAACTTGAAAGCCACGCAGGAACTTCAGAATGTGCTGAAATATCAGGTGGGTGACTGCTGCTGTAATTCATAATTATTATTATATTATTAAAAGCCCTACCTCTCTAAAAGCAGGTCCATCCATTTATTCTATTCCTCCAGCCCTTTTCTCTCCCTTGGGAATGAACCCCTAACTTCCATTGCACCTTCTTTGGTGTTTCTCTCAATGTCCCATTTTGTGGTTCTTTGTCCTTCATAGTCAGAAGAAAAGTATCTGCAGAGAACTTTCTGTGGATAAATTTTCCCACATAAAGAAAAAAAAAACACAAAGACTACTTATCTCACCAACATAGAAAACCTCTTAGTTTGCAGGGATTAGGGAGTAAAGAGAGAAGCAAGACCAAAGTAGAAAATAGAAAAAAAAAAAGCAAAAGAAAAAAAAAAAGGAGAGTCTATGCAGAAACAAGGGCTAAAGAAGTAATAAAAGCTCAGTTACAGAGCAGGAGGACTTTTATCAAGGCTTCCCAAGAAATCTGAGAGGAAAATGTTATTAAGCAAAAATGAAAATGAAAAATCATACCAGATGTTCTCATTCTCACAGTTGAAGAAATGAATGCAGGGTCAGAGTCAGAAAAAAAAGGAACCATGATGCTTAAAAAAAAGAGATAAAGGAGGAAAATGTTTATTTTTATTCCCTAATATCCAATTTAAGTATTAACAGCTACAGTTGCCATAAAAAAACATGCCTGAAACCTCTTTAAAGGCTAACGTATATCTGAATAGAATCAAGCAAATCAAAACAGCCATTTCTGCAGAGGTTCTGGTAAGCACATTCTCCATATGTTGATAAGTCACATCACATTTCCAAGGAATATTTTATTAATGTCATTTCTAAAGCCACAGCAGCCTCACTTTTCTTCACCTATCATCCGAATTGGATAATCCATTTTTGGTTCCAGAGAAAAACAAGCTCTCTATGTCCCAAAGCCCCATATAATGCAGAGAAACTTTATTTTGAGTTAACCTGATAGCTATTTAGGTTGGTAAAAAACAAAGTACTCTATGTCCTTTTAATTATAGCTGTGCCATTCTCATGTCTTAGATAAAGCAGTGTCAGCACTTTGACTGAAAAACCCTATTTTTAGGGGCTTATAACTCAGCTGTTAAAATTCACTTTAGGCTGAAACTTGGCATGAAATCTCAGCCTGGAAGCAAAAGACAAAATATGAAATCAAGGCAGTATAAAAGTTAAATTTAGTCATTTAGAGAAATCATCAGAATGAATTTTTTATTATCTTTTTTTTAAAGATACATAGTTGACACAAAAAGTTACATTAAAAAATATGAGGTTCCCATATACCCCACTCCCCACACCCCCCACTCCTCCTGCATCAACAACCTCTTTCATCATTGTGGTACATTCATTGCATTTGATGAATATATTTTGGAGCACTGTTGCACAGCAGGGATTATAGTCTACAACGTAGTTCACACTCTCCCCCAGTCCATAGAGTGGGTTATGGCAGGATATAGAATGTCCTGCATCTGTCGCTGCAATATCATTCAGGACAATTCCAAGTCCCCAAAATGCCCCCATATCATACCTCTTCCTCCCTCTCCCTGCCCTCAGCAACTCCCATGACCACTGTCTCCACATCAATGCTATAATTTCTTCCATTGCTAGAGTCACAATTGTTCTATAGTAGAATACCAGTGAGTCCATCCTAATCCACATTTTATTGCTCCATCCTGAGGACCCTGGAATGGTGATGTCCACTCCACCTCTAAACTGAGAGGGGGCTTAGATTCCACGTGGATGGTGGATGGGATCCTCCTGCTTACAGCTGTAGACTCTCTGAGTTCCTTGGTATGGAGGTTGACCATCTTCACCTCCCTGTTAGCTGACCTGGGTAAGTCCAACAAACTGGAGAGTAGGTGTTGCAACTCTGCTGAGGTTCAGAGCCCAGCTGGCACATGAAGAGTCCAGAGATACAAGTCTCCTGAGCATGCACCAACCCCAGTGCCAACCACAGGTTCAATAAAAGTGACAGAAGAGGCATGTGTGGAGAGGCCACATCTGAGTCTAACTCCATCATACTCTGGAGCACAAATTCCAAATGAATCTAGAAAGATTGAAATCATACAAAATAATTTCTCTGACCACAGTGGAATGAAGTTGGAAATCTACAAGGACCAGAGAACCAGATTAGGCACAAAGATATGAAAGTTAAGTGGAGGAATCACACTACCTGACTTTAAAACACACTACAAAGCTATAGTAGTCAAAACGGCATGGTATTGGCACAAAGATAGACACAGTGACCAGTGGAACTCAATTGAGGGTTCTGATATAGGTTCTTGCATATAAAGTCATCTGATATTTGACAAGGTCACCAAGCCCCCTCAACTGGGAGAGAATGGCCTCTTCAACCAATGGTGCTTGGAGAGCTGGATATCCATATGCAATAGAATGAAAGAGGATCACCTTCTCACCCCTTATACAAAAATAAAATCAAAATGGATCAAAGACCTAAATATAAGAGCCAAGATCATACAGACCTTGGAAGATAACGTAGGGAAGCATCTACAGGACCTCGTAATAGGAAATGGCTTCATGATCTTCACACCCAAAGCACAAGCAGTGAAAGAAAAAAATAGATAAATGGGACCTCCTCAAAATTAAAGCCTTTTGCACCTCAAAGGAGTTTATCAAGAAAGTGAAAAGACAACCTGCCCAATGGGAGAAAATATTGGCTACCCAATGGGAGCCTAATATCCAGCGTATATAAAGAAATCCTATATCTTGAATATAAAAAGACATCAGAATGAACTTTAATGGCTTTTCAAGGGGTGCAGTTAATATTAACAGTCTGAGAACTAAGCAAGTTTCTCCATAGGGACTGCCGTCTTGCAGTTCCAGAGGACACTGCCTTGGATGCTGTGAGGTGCACTGTGGAACGTGAAGGAACTGGGTCCCGTGAGACTGGACGGTGAAAAACGATACAGCTAGACCACTGTCTGGCTTTCTCAGCAGAGAGACTTAGATGCAAAGTAGCCTCTGTTCTCCATCCTGTGGTCCCTTTTCCTACCTTTCCCAGACTTCTTATGTCAGTGAATCTCAGCCTTCAGTGCTTAGGGGCCTTGAGAGAATTGTATTCAAACTACAGATTTCTTCCTTAGAAAGTCACCTGCAAAAGTTCCCCTAAAATGTCGGGATGTGCATGAAGCCCTGGGGAACCTGGGAGCCCGAGTTGAGACTCCAGGTCTAAGCCCTTCCTTGGAAAAGCTGCCCTGGATATGAAGCAACCTAATTAAATCACATGTGAACAGTAGGGTTTGTCTTCAGACCACTCTGGGGACTGTGTTCTGTCCTCCTGGTTGGGCCCCTTCTGGGACCACCCTGGGGGCCGTGTCCTCTCCTGGTTGACTCAGTCTACAACCACCCTGGGGCTGTGTCCTCTCCTGGTTGGGCTCAGCATGGACCACCCTGGGGGCTGTGTCCTCTCCTGGTTGGGCTCAGCATGGACCACCCTGGGGGCTGTGATCTCTCCTAGTTGACTCAGTCTACAACCACCCTGGGGCTGTGTCCTCTCCTGGTTGGGCTCAGCATGGACCACCCTGGGGGCTGTGTCCTCTCCTGGTTGACTCAGTCTACAACCACCCTGGGGCTGTGTCCTCTCCTGGTTGGGCTCAGCATGGACCACCCTGGGGCTGTGTCCTCTCCTGGTTGACTCAGTCTACAACCACCCTGGGGCTGTGTCCTCTCCTGGTTGGGCTCAGCATGGACCACCCTGGGGCTGTGTCCTCTCCTGGTTGACTCAGTCTACAACCACCCTGGGGCTGTGTCCTCTCCTGGTTGGGCTCAGCATGGACCACCCTGGGGGCTGTGTCCTCTCCTGGTTGACTCAGTCTACAACCACCCTGGGGCTGTGTCCTCTCCTGGTTGGGCTCAGCATGGACCACCCTGGGGCTGTGACCTCTCCTGGTTGGGCTCAGCATGGACCACCCTGGGGCTGTGTCCTCTCCTGGTTGTGCTGTCTGGACCACCCTGAGGGCTTTGTCCTCTCCTGGTTGACTCAGTCTAGGACCCCCCTGGGGCTGTGTCCTCTCCTGGTTGGGCTCAGCCTGGACCACCCTGGAGGCTGTGACCTCTCCTGGTTGACTCAGTCTGGGACCACCCTGGGACTATGTCCTCTTCTGGTTGGGCTCAGTCTAGGACCACCCTGGGGCTGTGTCCTCTCCTGGGTGGGCACAGACTAGGACCACCTTGGGGCTGTGTCCTCTCCTGCTTGGCTCAGTCTGGGACCACCCTGGGGCTGTGTCCTCTCCTGGTTGACTCAGTCTAGGACCACCCTGGGGCTGGGTCGTCTCCTGGTTGGGCGCAGCCTGGACCACCCTGAGGGCTGTGTCCTCTCCTGGTTGACTCAGTCTGGATCACCCTGAGGGCCTGTGTCCTCTCCTGGTTGACTCAGTCTAGGACCACCCTGGGGGCTGTGACCTCTCCTGGTTGACTCAGTCTAGGAACACCCTGGGACTGTGTCCTCTTCTGGTTGGGCTCCACCTGGACCACCCTGGGGGCTGTTTCCTCTCTGACCTCCTGGTTGACTCAGTTTAGGACCACCCTGGAGGCTGTGTCCTCTCCCGGTTGGGCTCATCCTGGACCACCCTGGGGGCTGTGATCTCTCCTGGTTGACTCAGTCTGGGACCCCCCTGGGGCTGTGTCCTCTCCTGGTTGGGCTCAGCCTGGACCACCCTGGAGGCTGTGACCTCTCCTGGTTGACTCAGTCTGGGACCACCCTGGGACTGTGTCCTCTCCTGGCTGGGCTCCACCTGGACCACCCTCGGGGCTGTTTCCTCTCTGACCTCCTGGTTGGGCTCAGTCTGGACCACCCTGGGGGCTGTGTCCTCTCCTCATTGATGCCATCTGGTACCACCCTGGGGGCCTGTTTCTTCTCTTGTTTGACTCAGTCTGGACCACCCTGGGGCTGTGTCTTCTCCTGGTTGGGGTCAGCCTTAGGGGGCAGTGTCCTCTCTCTCCTCTTCATTGTAGCCAGTCCCAGGACCACTCTTCTCCCTCGCTGAGATCTCTTTAGGGCTTTATTGAACCTTGACCTGCCCCTGCATCTGAAAGTCTTTCCTCTGCAATCCACATCTACGCCAGAAGTCCCAGGATTATCTGAGCCCATGGGATGGAGAAGGACCAACACCAGGCACATATCCTTTGGTCCTCATCATGATTTTCATGTTTCTGCCCAACACGGTCTTTCTCTGGTGCCTCATGACAAGCAACACTTGATGTGTTGTTACCCATCAAACACCTTGGAAAGTCCCTGCTGAATGGAGCTGCAGAAGGTAAACATATGCCCCTCTATCAAATATCTTTCCATCCATAATAATGGTGCATTCATTCATTTATTCGCCCAGCTGAGGATTAGGTAAGGGAGTACATCTGTAAGCAAATCCCCACCTGGTCCCCACCTTGACATAGTCACAGCCAAGTTGAAAAGGCAGAAATCATGGCAAGTAAACACAAAGTGGGTCAGAAAATTCAAACCAGCTCATGAGACAGAATGGAGGAAAAACATAACATACCGAATGGACTGATGCTTGAAAAACACAACATCATAAGTTTTCATTTGATGGACGCAGGAAACAGAAATAGAAGGAATTAGAAACTTATCTAAAAACAAACAAACATGTGGAGGCCCAAGAGAGCAATCACAGACTGCCTCATGGTATTCTCTATTTTGTGGGCCCTCTGCTGGGCTGTATAGAGTAAAGGAAGCAGATTAGAACCCACGGGCGATTCAATCTTAGGTTTATAATCTGGACTTCTCTTTAAAATTTTGAGGTTTATTATTACTCCATTTCTACTGCTGAACCCCATGTCCTTCTGTTCCTATTTTCCTGGTCTCCAAAGCAGTGGATGGAATGACTAAAATGTCCCCGTTTTCAAGGTACACATACTCTCACCAGTTCTTCTCCAACCATAAGTCCTGATGTGGGTTCAGAAAACACACTACCTGAATCTTCGTAGGCTCACTCAAGTTTTAGGATTCTAACTGTGGGTCAATGGGGGACGGCATTTCCATGGGGTAGCCCTGGTCCTTCAGGCGGTCCTGGTGCTGTAGTTTGATCTCTGATAGGTGCCTGCCCATCCAGAAGCTTCTAAGGGGCCAGCAGCCAAGATAGGCATTTCAAGCCAACGAGTATGCTTGGGTGGATGAAACATCCACTCTGTGAGAGCTCTCAAGGGTCAGACAGTGTCCAGTGGGCACGCTCTCTTCCCCATGCTGCTGCGTTTGGTGGGCACGGTACATGACGTCTTTTTTTTTGTCTTTATTCATTTTTTTAATATTACATTCAAAAAATAGGAGGTCCCCATATACCCCCCACCCCCCTCACCCCACTCCTCCCCCCATAGCAACAACCTCCTCCATCATCATGAGACGTTCATTGCATTTGGTGAATACATCTCTGAGCACCGCTGCACCTCATGGTCAGTGGTCCACACCATAGCCCACACTCTCCCACAGTCCACCCAGTGGGCCATGGGAGGACATACAATGTCCAGTAACTGTTCCTAGCACCGCCCAGGACAACTCCAAGTCCCCAAAACACCTCCACATCTCATCTCTTCTTCCCATTCCCTACCCCCAGCAGCCACCATGGCCACTTTCTCCACACCAACGCCACATTTTCTTCGATTACTAATCACAATAGTTCATGAATAGAATATCAGTAAGTCCACTCTAATCCATACTCTATTCCTCCATCCTGTGGACCTTGGAATGATTGTGTCCACTCCACCTCTACATCAAGAGGGAGTTTAGATTCCACATGGATGCTGGATGCAATCCTCCTGCTTTCAGTTGTAGGCACTCTAGGCTCCATGGTGTGGTGGTTGACCTTCTTCAACTCCATGTTAGCTGAGTGGGGTAAGTCCAATAAACCAGAGGGTAGGAGTTGAAGTCTGTTGAGTCTTGATACTTGCCCTGGAAGCGACGCCCACAGTTTTGAGATCAGCACAGCACTTTGCCTCTGGCAAGCCTGTCCACCTAGAGACAGCAGTGGACTCCAATTAGAAACCAGAGTAGTTGGTTTTTCTCATCGGAAACAAATGCCAAGGAAAAGTCCTGGGGCGTGTGCAGGAGGATTCTCCTGGTGTACAGACACACTGGAAAATCCCTCAGGCAGCAGCCAGATTCCTTCATGAGGACATCCCAATAGAAATTTTTTTTTTGAGGTACGGGGACCGGGGATTGAGCCCAGCACCTCATATGTGGGAAGTGGCGCTCAACCACTGAGCCACATCGGCTTCCCTGAGCTGGTTTTATCATTTGTTTTGCTTGCTGTTGTTTGCTTGGTTTTCTTTTCCTTTTTTTTTTTTTTTTTCCTTATTTCAGGAGGCATCAGGAACCGAACCTGAGACCTCCCATGTGGAAGGCGGGAGCTAAACCATATGGGTCACCTCGCTCTCCCCGACTGGATTTTTACTCAAAGTGGGTGAAAATGCCGCTTGTAACTCTCAGAAAGAGGGTTCACCTCATTTTCCTGATCTCGAGCTGCCTGCTGATGTGCCTATCTAATTTTGCAAAATCTGGAGGATTGACATTAATTCTATAAGCAATATTATTTGCATTTAATTCGTTTCACCTTATGTCATCCTCCTTACTCTTTCCATTCATCTCTTTCCCTCTAGATGGAGAAACCCCTTTCATGTCCAAACTGAGACATAGACGCACATGTTAAAAATAATCTGGATTTTCGCTAAATACGGGGTTGTGTAATGATCGTGCTTATGGATAGAAGCTGGAGATAAATGACATTTCAAAAACCCTTTCAATTATACAGCCGTCGTCGAGTTCAAAGGGCTTTTGGATTGTGTTTTGGTCTCTGAAAGATAGGTTCAAAGGAGGCTTTCTGCGGTGGTGTTTTACGACATCCTCTGCAGAGCTTTAGGGGGAGCAGGGAAAGCAATCTGGCATCGGTAAGCAAGGAGGGGTCCATCCAAGACGGTTCACCCAGGACACCTCAAACTTCATGCCCCCAAATTCTGTCTTCCATGAGTATGATTCAACACTTTCCAAGACCCCTCCCCGCCTGGAGACACAAACCAGGCAAGGGATGTTTCCGCTCCCCTACAAGCCATTCCAAGGGTGCATCTAATTCAAATTAGAGAGCAAAGCTTGCTGAGTGAGTCCCAACAAATCTGCTGTCTCAGCTCCCACCCCCACCCGCTCTCGCCAGGGCCTTGGGCTGGGGTCTTCCCTCCGCCTTTGAGTGTGCAGCAGTCTGCACCGAGGAGACAAAGAGGCCAGGGGGGCAGCGTGCTTTCGATAGCATGTTAACCAGCTGCACCTGGGGTCTCTGCTGAAAACAGGTGGGCCCCACCTCCCCCCACGCACCTACATGTTGCTCACTTGCAAATCACAGCGACCCATTGAGGACGCAGCGACTGAGCCTTTTCAAGGAAAGAAACGGATGTCTCTGCTGGATGAGCCAGGGCGGGGCCTATTTGTTATTGCACGGATTCTTCTTTTTTTTTCATCCCCTTCTTTAATCCCAGGCTGTGGTTATTGAGCTTCAAATTGAAATATCCTGAACAGATGTAAAAACACATGTGGGCCTCTGCTCGCAAGCTGTGCTGAGTCTTTGTTTCATCTGCTGATGATGTGAGCCTAAAGGAGATCTTTTTAAAATTTCATCACTATTCAAAAGGATAATTAATACGTACCCCCAGGCTTTGATTATGCTGTGCCCATTGTGCTCCGCTGGTACCGAGATAATGATGGCTCATCAGGCGGAATGAATAGGCGCAGCCGAAGCTCGGTTTTCCATGAGAAATTGAAGATGCGGCCCAGGTACCGTGTAGGTGGCTTAATCTAATTTTAATTTGTAACACAATGCAGTAGATACGGTGGTTTGTTTGTAACCAGCGCAGGCATTTTGTTTACACGAAACCCCAGTCACCGTTTGGCAGATGGTCCTTTTAAAGGCTTAATTGGAGTTTTCTAATCGAACCTCTCCTCCCACCCTCATTGTGGAGAAGGGCACCCACACACACACGCACACACGAGCGTGAGCACACAGGCACATGCACACACTCGTGCACACATGTAAACACACTCAGCATGCACACAGGCAGATATTAGCAAATTGCACAGCAGGCACACACAGCCACTCTTGTGCACACACAAAGACACACTCAGCACACAAGTACATGACCACAAATGCACACACATGAATACACATCAGCACACAACTCACTCTTGCGCCACCTAGCGCCGACATGTACACACTGGTATGTGCACCCTCCACTGTCATGCACACACATGCACACTCACTGCGCACACAAATGTACACTAGCACGCACTTCCATGCACATACATGAATACACACTAGCATACACAACTCACTCTTGTGCACACACATGCAAATACTAGCACATACATGTACACACTGGCATGCATACACTCGTCATGCACACTCACTATGCACACACATATATGCACACAAATGTACACTAGCACATACTTCCATGCACACACATGTATACACATTAGCATACACAACTCACTCTTGTGCACACACATGCAAATACTAGCACAAAATGTACACACTGACATGCACACACTCCACTCATGTACACACATACACACTCACTATGCACGCACACATATGCACACAAATGTACACTAGCACATACTGTCATGCATAAACCTGAATACACAGCTCATTCTCTTGCACACACACATGCAAATACTAGCACATACATGTACACACTGGCATGCACACACTCATCATGCACACACATACACACTCACTATGCACGCATATGCACACAAATGTACACTAGCACGCAATTTCATGCACATGCATGAATGCACACTAGCATACATAGCTCACTCTTGTGCACACACATGCAAAATACTAGCACATGCTTGCACACACCAGCACACATACTCCACTCTCATGCACACACCTACATGCACACATAGATACAGTAACCCACTCATGTACACACACAAGCACACTAGCATACATAACTCACTCTCATGCACACACTAGCACACTCAGTTTTGTTGCACACACACCAGCATTCCCTCATTCTCGTGTACACATGCGTGCCCATGAGCACGCACACTCACTCAAATGCTCCACTTTCCCTGCACCCACAGAAGGTCCTTCTGGGTCAACTTTACCCATCAGGCCCTTGGGGCTGGTCAGTCTGTCTCGCCCAGGAAACCCCCACTCCAGTATCCCCAGCCCACCTCGGCCGCCTCCCAGCTGGGGTCAGGGACGACAGACCCTTTGCAAACACTGAAAGATGCGTCTTCGCTGTGTGTAGTGGGAGTGGGGGTGGTTTCCCCCAGAAGGAAATGGGGACTTTTGTTTCCCGAATGCAGCATCCCCCCGCGCACACTTAGACAGGGCACTGTGTCCACAGCCCGCGTCTCCATCGCCCTCAGGGGTACAGATGAGGTTCTCTCGCCTGCCTCACAAGAAGGCGACTTTGTCTCCAGGGCCGGGGCGTCTCCCTCGTTTAAAGGGACCCAGGCCGGCTGGTGACCCTCGATTCCTGCTCACTGTGGGGGTCCCCCAGGCATCACAGAGCTCCCCAACCTCTTGCCACTGGAGCCAGACCCAGCGGTGGCACGAATCTGGCCAAGGTTGGACTTGACTTCCACCTCCCTGGCTGTCCTCACTGGTAAAACGGGGACATCACCTACTCGTGGTGTCTCCACTGGGGTCAGTGGGGGGATGCTTGCAAATCTCCCAGCTCCACGCAAAGCACAGAGCCTCTGCTCAGTGACTGGCCCTGGTGTGTGCAGACTGAAGGTCACGGTGATAAAAAGGACAATTACGGGACATTGTAGATCCCCCCAGGGACCACTGGATGGAACGTGGGAGAGTATGGGCTATGATGTGGACCACTGACCATGAGGTGCAGCGATGCCCAGAGGTGTACTTACCAAATGCAATGGATGTGTCATGATGATGGGAGAGAGTGTTGCTGTGGGCGGAGTGGGGGGTGGGGGCGGTGGGGTGAATGGGACTTCATATTTTTTTAATGTAATATATATTTTTTTTAATGAATAAAAAATAAATAATAAAAGAAAAAAAAAAAGGAGAGGGAAAGAGATCACTCGAGTTGGCGCTGGGTCACCCCGGCTCAAAACTAGTTCAAGCTTCCCAACCCGTGGTAGGGACAGCGGCGACGGTAAAAGCCAAAGTGCACCCCAAATCTCTCAAGGTCGCAGCTGAGACAATGGGAAGAACACAGAACTCAGAGAAAAACCGGGCGCTGTTGTTAATTTCCACTATTTAGGCAAGCGAAACATTCCCGGGAGCCCCGACTGTAAAACAAAGGACTTGGATTGCGTCCGCTGGTGGAGGTGTCCCCGATTTTACCAGCAGTCGAACGGAATCTCATTGCACCCCAATCTGTGAGCAGCACACGTTACTTCTGGAGGTTGGCATCTGCATCGATTGAATAAAATTGTGTGTTCTCCGGAGCCTTCGTGGGAAGACAGCTTGTAAACAGCCGGTCTGTGTGTGTGTGTTTCCAGCACTCTGAAACTGGCGCCTGTTTCTTTCTCACTTATGCAAACAGACAGAGAGGAAACCTTCAGACATTGTTTGGAAAGCTTAGGTTCATTCGTTTATTTAACACATTCAACCCTATTTATTCAACAAATTGTACAGGCAACCGTTACAGAAACCTTAATTTGGACAGACTGAGGGCTGGCTTTCCCGTGTTTATCTAACAAGTGCGAGGCATTGGAATTGGCTGAATATAATCAAACAAATGATTTCCCTAAAAACGGCCCATGTGGCACAGGGCTTATGTGGCAATTTAAGATTATTTATGAATCCCCAAAAGAGAACGATTATGCCTGTAAACTAATCAGTTTACAGCGATGGGGTGATGCGCTTTAATTGTATTAGATTCAGTTGAGGGGCCCTTGATGAAGTTGACTCTTAAGATTAGGGTTTTGCGACCAGTGGTTAGCGTTTGGGTTGGCGTATACTCAGGTGACCTGAATCTCTGGACTGTCCATGTGATGGCCAGGCCCTGGGCCTCAGCAGACTTGCAGCTCCTACCCTCTCGTTTCTTGGACTTACCTTGGCCAGCTGACAGGGAGGCGAAGAGGGTCAACCACCACACCAGCGAGTCAAGAGTGCCTACAGCTGCAAGCAGGAGAACTGCATCCATCATCCATGTGGAATCTAAACCCCCTCTTGATGTAGAGGGGGACTGGACATCACCATCCCAGGGTCCACAGGATGGAGGAACAGAGTATGGATTAGAGTGGACTTACTGGTGTTCTGCTGGAGGAACTATTGTGATTAGTAAGGGAAGAAATTGTAGTAGTGATGTGGAGAGGGTGGCCACAGTGGCTGCTGATGGTAGGGAGATGGAAGAAGAGATGTGGTGTGGGGGCATGTTCAGGATTTGGAGTTGTCCTGGGTGGTGCTGCAAGGACAGATGCTGGATGTTGTGTGTCCTGTCGTGGCCCACTGGGTGGACTGGGGGAGAGCGTGGACTATAATGTGGACCACTGTCCATGTGCTGCAGCAGTGCTCCAGAATGTATTCACCAGGTGCAGTGGATGTGCCACAATGATGGAAGAGGTTGTTGATGTGGGAGGGGTGGGGTGGGTGGGTTGGGGGTTATATGGGGACCTCATACTTTTTGAATGTAACATTTAAAAGGAAAAAAAAAAGATTAGTGTTTTGATTGGACGACGTCAATAGGGTGTGACTCAGGCTGAGACCCTGCCTCCTTGGTGGACTATGTAGATGGACACTCACCCAAGAAGACACCTGGAAGAGGAGAGAACTTGGTCATTTATGATCTGCAACCCCAGGGAGAGATGAGCCATTTACCTGATAGCTTCCAGAGACTCTTGGGAAGAGAGTTGAGAATGATATTGAAAGTCTAGAAAGGAATGAGCTCTATGCCAGGAGGGAAGGGAAGCTCTGAGAGACAAGCCTTAACCAAGAGAGGGAGAGGACTTCCATTGGAGCTTCAGTTTGCAATTCCCTGGCAGACGTCGTCCGCCATCTTGCTCCAACACTTGGCAACTGACTTTGGTGAGGAAGCAACCTTGAGTTGGACTCTTCAGGGCCTTTTAACTGTCAGCTTTTAACCCAAATAAATACCCTTTTAAAAGGCATTTTCCATCAACACTCCTGTGGTTGACTAATACAGTGTATCTAGAGGAACTTCCCCAATCTGGTTCCAAACAAACACAGCCATTTGGTCCTAAATGGGTTTTTTTCAGAAAAGATGTTGCTGTGAGATGGAAGCAAAAGAGAAAGGAAATTTGGCTTCTCAAAGGCAGTTCAGCTTTAAAAGTGACTTCTCTAACAGAGCTAGGGGGAAAGTCCTAGGAGATGGATCTCAGCAAAAATGGGGTTTGGGGTCCCTGGGCTGGTGGGGAGGTGAGGAGGCTCTCAGCGCCCTCTTCTGTGACCTGCTTTAAACATCACCTCCACTTTCATCTGGACTCCATCTCAGTACTCCAGAAGCAGGCTCTGTCTCAGTTTGCCAGAGCTGCTATGACAAATAGCACCAACCGTTTTGACGTAATGACAGGAATTTATTGGGTCACGGTTTTGAGGCCGGAAGCTCCCAAATCCCAAGTTTGTTTTTTTTTTTTTTTCTGGAGCTGAGGCATTCTGGTGAAGGCTGCCAGCCATCCCCAGAGTTGCTTGTCTCACATCTCTGCCATGTCACACGGCGCTCCCTCTCTCTCTCTTTGCATCTGCTCTGCTGGTTTGCACAGAGTTCTGGAGTCTGATCACTCTGTGGCTTGCTCTGACTTCTCTTTATAGGGTCATTTGGCTTAAGGTTTACCCCTGCCTCATTTGGACCATGTGGTAACTGGAAACATGTTCAAAATGGGTTGACACTCACCAGAATGCAGGTGAAGATGAAGAGCTGGACTTTGGGGGTATCTCATGCCATAGGCTCCAAGGCTATAATGGATGGGACTTTGTGGGAAAGCACTTCAAATTTGCCTTCTTGCATTCATCGGGGTGAACCCCTGGCCCACGGCTCCCTCATACTTCTCAATAAACGTTCTCCGTGGTCACTGGTGGTTTCTAGAGGAAGGGGCTTATCAGGAAACCAGGCACGCAGGCAGCCCTCTTCCTGAGAGCGCCAAGGTTGCAGCTTTAGCCATTTGGGCTGGGGGCCCTGCCCTGGCCTTGCATTGGAGTTTCGGTTTGTAATTCCCTGAAGGCTGAGAAGGCTGGGCACGTCCCCACTGGTTGTTCAGTTTCCCTCTTTTGCCAAGAACCTGTTCAGCCCTTTTACCCATTTTCCATTACGTCGTCTGTGGTTATCGTGCAGATTTGTAGGAGTTCCTTAGTTATTTGGCATACCGGTCCTTTGCTTCTTGATTTGATACGTAGATGGAAAATATCCTCTGGGGCTGTGTTTTTCCTGCTCGCTCACCCAGCAGAGCGGGTCACCAAACAGAAATCATTCGTTTCAATTAAATCTGATTTATCAATCCTTCCTTTTGGGCAAACTTTTGTTTTCTTTTGCGTCCTGCTTAGGAATTTTTTGTTTACCCCGCTGGTTTTCTTTTTATCTGTGGCAAACAGCCTCTGGTGCCCCTTAATATGACGACCCGATGGGGTTTCTAACCAATAAGGAAACCGGCCGTGGATTTCGATTCTGAGGCTGTTTTTGAGCCTCTATCGGTAGCTTTTTGGTACAGAACAGACCCCTTAGAGTGCACACAGCTAATTAAGTGAGAAATTCACATAAACTTGGGGAGAGAGAGATGTTTTTTTTTCTTTTTCTCTTTCCCCTCTTCCTCCCCCACTCCACTGTTTTGGCTGTCTGTGTCCATTTGCTGTGTGATCTTCTGTATCGATTTCTCTTTTTCTCTTCTCTTCTCATCTTTCTCCTCTAGGATTCACTGGGATTCGATCCTGGGGACCTCTGATGGAGAGAGAGGTTCGCTGGCCAATTGTGCCACCTCAGTTCCTGGTCTCTGCTGCACTTCACCTTGACTCTCCCCTTGTCTCTCTTTTGTTGCATCATCATCTTGCTGCGTGACTCATTTGCACGGGCACTGGCTCACGACTCAGGCACTCGGCTTGCTGTGTGGCACGGGCTCACCACGCGGGCACTGGCTCGCCGCACAGGCACTCTGGCTTACCACATGGCACTCATGCAGGCACTTGGCTCACCACTCAGGCACTGGATTTCCATGCAGACCCTCACATGGGCACTTGGCTCGTCACTTGGGCACTCGCGCCGGCACTCCGCTCACCGTGTGGGTGTTGGCTCACCATGTCAGCACTTGGCTTACCACGCGGGCACACCCCGTGGGCACTCGGCTCACTGTGCAGGCACTCAGCTTGCCGCACGGGCGCTCGGCTTGCCACACAGGCACTTGCGTGGACAGCCAGCTCACCATGTCAACACTTGGCTTACCACGCGGGCACTCTAGTGGGCATTAGGCTCACCCCGTGGGCACTCGGCTCACTGCGCAGGCACTCAGCTTGCCGCACGGGCGCTCGGCTTGCCACACAGGCACTTGCGTGGGCAGCCAGCTCACCGTGTCAGCACTTGACTTACCACACGGGCACACCCCGTGGGCACTCGGCTCACTGTGCAGGCACTCAGCTTGCCGCACGGGCGCTCGGCTTGCCATGCAGGTACTTTCGTGGGCAGCCAGCTCACCGTGTCAACACTTGGCTTACCACGCGGGCACACCCCGTGGGCACTCGGCTCACTGTGCAGGCACTCAGCTTGCCGCACGGGCGCTCGGCTTGCCACACAGGCACTTGCGTGGACAGCCAGCTCACTGTGTCAGCACTTGGCTTACCACGCGGACACTCTAGTGGGCATTAGGCTCACCCCGTGGGCACTCGGCTCACTGTGCAGGCACTCAGCTTGCCGCACGGGCGCTCGGCTTGCCACACAGGCACTTGCGTGGGCACCCAGCTCACCATGTCAACACTTGGCTTACCACGCGGGCACACCCCGTGGGCACTCGACTCACTGCGCAGGCACTCAATGCCGCACAGGCACTCGGCTTGCCACACAGGCACTTGCGTGGACAGCCAGCTCACTGTGTCAGCACTTGGCTTACCACGCGGACACTCTAGTGGGCATTAGGCTCACCCCGTGGGCACTCGGCTCACTGTGCAGGCACTCAGCTTGCCGCACGGGCGCTCGGCTTGCCACACAGGCACTTGCGTGGGCAGCCAGCTCACCATGTCAACACTTGGCTTACCACGCGGGCACACCCCGTGGGCACTCGGCTCACTGTGCAGGCACTCAGCTTGCCGCACGGGCGCTCGGCTTGCCACACAGGCACTTGCGTGGACAGCCAGCTCACTGTGTCAGCACTTGGCTTACCACGCGGACACTCTAGTGGGCATTAGGCTCACCCCGTGGGCACTCAGCTCACTGTGCAGGCACTCAGCTTGCCGCACGGGCGCTCGGCTTGCCACACAGGCACTTGCGTGGGCAGCCAGCTCACCATGTCAACACTTGGCTTACCACGCGGGCACACCCCGTGGGCACTCGACTCACTGCGCAGGCACTCAGCTTGCCACACAGGCACTCGGCTTGCCACACAGGCACTTGCGTGGACAGCCAGCTCACTGTGTCAGCACTTGGCTTACCACGCGGACACTCTAGTGGGCATTAGGCTCTCCCCGTGGGCACTCGGCTCACTGTGCAGGCACTCAGCTTGCCGCACGGGCGCTCGGCTTGCCACACAGGCACTTGCGTGGACAGCCAGCTCACCATGTCAACACTTGGCTTACCACGCGGGCACTCTAGTGGGCATTTGGCTCACTGCGCAGGCACTCAGCTTGCCGCACGGGCGCTCGGCTTGCCACACAGGTACTTGCATGGGCAGCCAGCTCACCATGCCAACATTTGGCTTACCATGCGGGCACACCCCGTGGGCACTCGGCTCACTGTGCAGGCACTCAGCTTGCCGCACAGGCACTCGGCTTGCCACACAGGCACTTGCGTGGACAGCCAGCTCACTGTGTCAGCACTTGGCTTACCACGCGGACACTCTAGTGGGCATTAGGCTCACCCCGTGGGCACTCGGCTCACTGCGCAGGCACTCGGCTTGCCACACAGGCACTTGCGTGGACAGCCAGCTCACCATGTCAGCACTTGGCTTACCACACGGACACTCTAGTGGGCATTAGGCTCACCCCGTGGGCACTCGGCTCACTGCGCAGGCACTCAGCTTGCCGCACGGGCGCTCGGCTTGCCATGCAGGTACTTGCGTGGACAGCCAGCTCACCATGTCAGCACTTGGCTTACCACGCGGGCACACCCCGTGGGCACTCGACTCACTGCGCAGGCACTCAGCTTGCCGCACGGGCACTCGGCTTGCCACACAGGCACTTGCGTGGACAGCCAGCTCACCATGTCAGCACTTGGCTTACCACGCGGACACTCTAGTGGGCATTAGGCTCACCCCGTGGGCACTAAGCTCACTGCGCAGGCACTCGGCTTGCCACACAGGCACTTGCGTGGACAGCCAGCTCACCATGTCAGCACTCGGCTTACCACACGGACACTCTAGTGGGCATTAGGCTCACCCCGTGGGCACTCGGCTCACTGCGCAGGCACTCAGCTTGCCGCACGGGCGCTCGGCTTGCCACACAGGCACTTGCGTGGGCAGCCAGCTCACCATGTCAACACTTGGCTTACCACGCGGGCACACCCCGTGGGCACTCGGCTCACTGTGCAGGCACTCAGCTTGCCGCACAGGCACTCGGCTTGCCACACAGGCACTTGCGTGGACAGCCAGCTCACTGTGTCAGCACTTGGCTTACCACGCGGACACTCTAGTGGGCATTAGGCTCACCCCGTGGGCACTCGGCTCACTGTGCAGGCACTCAGCTTGCCGCACGGGCGCTCGGCTTGCCACACAGGCACTTGCGTGGGCACCCAGCTCACCATGTCAACACTTGGCTTACCACGCGGGCACACCCCGTGGGCACTCGACTCACTACGCAGGCACTCAGCTTGCCGCACAGGCACTCGGCTTGCCACACAGGCACTTGCGTGGACAGCCAGCTCACTGTGTCAGCACTTGGCTTACCACGCGGACACTCTAGTGGGCATTAGGCTCACTTCGTGGGCACTCGGCTCACTGTGCAGGCACTCAGCTTGCCGCACAGGCACTCGGCTTGCCACACAGGCACTTGCGTGGACAGCCAGCTCACTGTGTTAGCACTTGGCTTACCACGTGGACACTCTAGTGGGCATTAGGCACACCCCGTGGGTACTCGGCTCACTGTGCAGGCACTCAGCTTGCCGCACAGGCACTCGGCTTGCCACACAGGCACTTGCGTGGACAGCCAGCTCACTGTGTCAGCACTTGGCTTACCACGCGGACACTCTAGTGGGCATTAGGCTCACCCCGTGGGCACTCGGCTCACTGTGCAGGCACTCAGCTTGCCGCACGGGCGCTCGGCTTGCCACACAGGCACTTGCGTGGGCACCCAGCTCACCATGTCAACACTTGGCTTACCACGCGGGCACACCCCGTGGGCACTCGACTCACTGCGCAGGCACTCAGCTTGCCGCACAGGCACTCGGCTTGCCACACAGGCACTTGCGTGGACAGCCAGCTCACTGTGTCAGCACTTGGCTTACCACGCGGACACTCTAGTGGGCATTAGGCTCAACCCGTGGGCACTCGGCTCACTGTGCAGGCACTCAGCTTGCCGCACGGGCGCTTGGCTTGCCACACAGGCACTTGCGTGGACAGCCAGCTCACTGTGTTAGCACTTGGCTTACCACGCGGACACTCTAGTGGGCATTTGGCTCACCCCGTGGGCACTCGGCTCACTGCGCAGGCACTCGGCTTGCCACACAGGCACTTGCGTGGACAGCCAGCTCACCATGTCAGCACTTGGCTTACCACACGGACACTCTAGTGGGCATTAGGCTCACCCCGTGGGCACTCGGCTCACTGCGCAGGCACTCAGCTTGCCGCACGGGCGCTCGGCTTGCCATGCAGGTACTTGCGTGGACAGCCAGCTCACCGTGTCAACACTTGGCTTACCATGCGGGCACACCCCGTGGGCACTCGGCTCACTGTGCAGGCACTCAGCTTGCCGCACAGGCACTCGGCTTGCCACACAGGCACTTGCGTGGACAGCCAGCTCACTGTGTCAGCACTTGGCTTACCACGCGGACACTCTAGTGGGCATTAGGCTCACCCCGTGGGCACTCAGCTCACTGCGCAGGCACTCGGCTTGCCACACAGGCACTTGCGTGGACAGCCAGCTCACCATGTCAGCACTTGGCTTACCACACGGACACTCTAGTGGGCATTAGGCTCACCCCGTGGGCACTCGGCTCACTGCGCAGGCACTCAGCTTGCCGCACGGGCGCTCGGCTTGCCACACAGGCACTTGCGTGGGCAGCCAGCTCACCATGTCAACACTTGGCTTACCACGCGGGCACACCCCGTGGGCACTCGGCTCACTGTGCAGGCACTCAGCTTGCCGCACAGGCACTCGGCTTGCCACACAGGCACTTGCGTGAACAGCCAGCTCACTGTGTCAGCACTTGGCTTACCACGCGGACACTCTAGTGGGCATTAGGCTCACCCCGTGGGCACTCGGCTCACTGTGCAGGCACTCAGCTTGCCGCACGGGCACTCGGCTTGCCACACAGGCACTTGCGTGGACAGCCAGCTCACTGTGTCAGCACTTGGCTTACCACGCGGACACTCTAGTGGGCATTAGGCTCACCCCATGGGCACTCGGCTCACTGTGCAGGCACTCAGCTTGCCGCACAGGCACTCGGCTTGCCACACAGGCACTTGCGTGGACAGCCAGCTCACTGTGTCAGCACTTGGCTTACCACGCGGACACTCTAGTGGGCATTAGGCTCACCCCGTGGGCACTCGGCTCACTGTGCAGGCACTCAGCTTGCCGCACGGGCGCTCGGCTTGCCACACAGGCACTTGCGTGGGCAGCCAGCTCACCATGTCAACACTTGGCTTACCACGCGGGCACTCTAGTGGGCATTTGGCTCACTGCGCAGGCACTCAGCTTGCCGCACGGGCGCTCGGCTTGCCACACAGGTACTTGCATGGGCAGCCAGCTCACCATGTCAACATTTGGCTTACCACGCGGGCACACCCCGTGGGCACTCGGCTCACTGCGCAGGCACTCAGCTTGCCACACGGGCGCTCGGCTTGCCACACAGGCACTTGCGTGGGCAGCCAGCTCACCATGTCAGCACTTGGCTTACCACGCGGGCACTCTAGTGGGCATTAGGCTCACCTCGTGGGCACTCGGCTCACTGCGCAGGCACTCGGCTTGCCACACAGGCACTTGCGTGGACAGCCAGCTCACCATGTCAGCACTTGGCTTACCACACGGACACTCTAGTGGGCATTAGGCTCACCCCGTGGGCACTCGGCTCACTGCACAGGCACTCAGCTTGCCGCACGGGCGCTCGGCTTGCCATGCAGGTACTTGCGTGGACAGCCAGCTCACCGTGTCAACACTTGGCTTACCATGCGGGCACACCCCGTGGGCACTCGGCTCACTGTGCAGGCACTCAGCTTGCCGCACGGGCACTCGGCTTGCCACACAGGCACTTGCGTGGACAGCCAGCTCACTGTGTCAGCACTTGGCTTACCACGCGGACACTCTAGTGGGCATTAGGCTCACCCCGTGGGCACTCAGCTCACTGCGCAGGCACTCGGCTTGCCACACAGGCACTTGCGTGGACAGCCAGCTCACCATGTCAGCACTTGGCTTACCACACGGACACTCTAGTGGGCATTAGGCTCACCCCGTGGGCACTCGGCTCACTGCGCAGGCACTCAGCTTGCCGCACGGGCGCTCGGCTTGCCACACAGGCACTTGCGTGGGCAGCCAGCTCACCATGTCAACACTTGGCTTACCACGCGGGCACACCCCGTGGGCACTCGGCTCACTGTGCAGGCACTCAGCTTGCCGCACAGGCACTCGGCTTGCCACACAGGCACTTGCGTGAACAGCCAGCTCACTGTGTCAGCACTTGGCTTACCACGCGGACACTCTAGTGGGCATTAGGCTCACCCCGTGGGCACTCGGCTCACTGTGCAGGCACTCAGCTTGCCGCACGGGCACTCGGCTTGCCACACAGGCACTTGCGTGGGCACCCAGCTCACCATGTCAACACTTGGCTTACCACGCGGGCACACCCCGTGGGCACTCGACTCACTGCGCAGGCACTCAGCTTGCCGCACAGGCACTCGGCTTGCCACACAGGCACTTGCGTGGACAGCCAGCTCACTGTGTCAGCACTTGGCTTACCACGCGGGCACTCTAGTGGGCATTAGGCACACCCCGTGGGCACTCGGCTCACTGTGCAGGCACTCAGCTTGCCGCACAGGCACTCGGCTTGTCACACAGGCACTTGCGTGGACAGCCAGCTCACTGTGTCAGCACTTGGCTTACCACGCGGACACTCTAGTGGGCATTAGGCTCACCCCGTGGGCACTCGGCTCACTGTGCAGGCACTCAGCTTGCCGCACGGGCACTTGGCTTGCCACACAGGCACTTGCGTGGGCAGCCAGCTCACCATGTCAACACTTGGCTTACCACGCGGGCACTCTAGTGGGCATTTGGCTCACTGCGCAGGCACTCAGCTTGCCGCACGGGCGCTCGGCTTGCCACACAGGCACTTGCGTGGACAGCCAGCTCACTGTGTCAGCACTTGGCTTACCACGCGGACACTCTAGTGGGCATTAGGCTCACCCCGTGGGCACTCGGCTCACTGTGCAGGCACTCAGCTTGCCGCACGGGCGCTCGGCTTGCCACACAGGCACTTGCGTGGGCACCCAGCTCACCATGTCAACACTTGGCTTACCACGCGGGCACACCCCGTGGGCACTCGACTCACTGCGCAGGCACTCAATGCCGCACAGGCACTCGGCATGCCATACAGGCACTTGCGTGGACAGCCAGCTCACTGTGTCAGCACTTGGCTTACCACGCGGACACTCTAGTGGGCATTAGGCTCTCCCCGTGGGCACTCGGCTCACTGTGCAGGCACTCAGCTTGCCGCACGGGCGCTCGGCTTGCCACACAGGCACTTGCGTGGGCAGCCAGCTCACCATGTCAACACTTGGCTTACCACGCGGGCACTCTAGTGGGCATTTGGCTCACTGCGCAGGCACTCAGCTTGCCGCACGGGCGCTCGGCTTGCCACACAGGCACTTGCGTGAACAGCCAGCTCACTGTGTCAGCACTTGGCTTACCACGCGGACACTCTAGTGGGCATTAGGCTCACCCCGTGGGCACTCGGCTCACTGTGCAGGCACTCAGCTTGCCGCACGGGCACTCGGCTTGCCACACAGGCACTTGCGTGGACAGCCAGCTCACTGTGTCAGCACTTGGCTTACCACGCGGACACTCTAGTGGGCATTAGGCTCACCCCATGGGCACTCGGCTCACTGTGCAGGCACTCAGCTTGCCGCACAGGCACTCGGCTTGCCACACAGGCACTTGCGTGGACAGCCAGCTCACTGTGTCAGCACTTGGCTTACCACGCGGACACTCTAGTGGGCATTAGGCTCACCCCGTGGGCACTCGGCTCACTGTGCAGGCACTCAGCTTGCCGCACGGGCGCTCGGCTTGCCACACAGGCACTTGCGTGGGCAGCCAGCTCACCATGTCAACACTTGGCTTACCACGCGGGCACTCTAGTGGGCATTTGGCTCACTGCGCAGGCACTCAGCTTGCCGCACGGGCGCTCGGCTTGCCACACAGGTACTTGCATGGGCAGCCAGCTCACCATGTCAACATTTGGCTTACCACGCGGGCACACCCCGTGGGCACTCGGCTCACTGCGCAGGCACTCAGCTTGCCACACGGGCGCTCGGCTTGCCACACAGGCACTTGCGTGGGCAGCCAGCTCACCATGTCAGCACTTGGCTTACCACGCGGGCACTCTAGTGGGCATTAGGCTCACCCCGTGGGCACTCGGCTCACTGCGCAGGCACTCGGCTTGCCACACAGGCACTTGCGTGGACAGCCAGCTCACCATGTCAGCACTTGGCTTACCACACGGACACTCTAGTGGGCATTAGGCTCACCCCGTGGGCACTCGGCTCACTGCACAGGCACTCAGCTTGCCGCACGGGCGCTCGGCTTGCCATGCAGGTACTTGCGTGGACAGCCAGCTCACCGTGTCAACACTTGGCTTACCATGCGGGCACACCCCGTGGGCACTCGGCTCACTGTGCAGGCACTCAGCTTGCCACACAGGCACTCGGCTTGCCACACAGGCACTTGCGTGGACAGCCAGCTCACCATGTCAACACTTGGCTTACCACGCGGGCACACCCCGTGGGCACTCGGCTCACTGTGCAGGCACTCAGCTTGCCGCACGGGCACTCGGCTTGCCACACAGGCACTTGCGTGGACAGCCAGCTCACTGTGTCAGCACTTGGCTTACCACGCGGACACTCTAGTGGGCATTAGGCTCACCCCGTGGGCACTCAGCTCACTGCGCAGGCACTCGGCTTGCCACACAGGCACTTGCGTGGACAGCCAGCTCACCATGTCAGCACTTGGCTTACCACACGGACACTCTAGTGGGCATTAGGCTCACCCCGTGGGCACTCGGCTCACTGCGCAGGCACTCAGCTTGCCGCACGGGCGCTCGGCTTGCCACACAGGCACTTGCGTGGGCAGCCAGCTCACCATGTCAACACTTGGCTTACCACGCGGGCACACCCCGTGGGCACTCGGCTCACTGTGCAGGCACTCAGCTTGCCGCACAGGCACTCGGCTTGCCACACAGGCACTTGCGTGAACAGCCAGCTCACTGTGTCAGCACTTGGCTTACCACGCGGACACTCTAGTGGGCATTAGGCTCACCCCGTGGGCACTCGGCTCACTGTGCAGGCACTCAGCTTGCCGCACGGGCACTCGGCTTGCCACACAGGCACTTGCGTGGGCACCCAGCTCACCATGTCAACACTTGGCTTACCACGCGGGCACACCCCGTGGGCACTCGACTCACTGCGCAGGCACTCAGCTTGCCGCACAGGCACTCGGCTTGCCACACAGGCACTTGCGTGGACAGCCAGCTCACTGTGTCAGCACTTGGCTTACCACGCGGGCACTCTAGTGGGCATTAGGCACACCCCGTGGGCACTCGGCTCACTGTGCAGGCACTCAGCTTGCCGCACAGGCACTCGGCTTGTCACACAGGCACTTGCGTGGACAGCCAGCTCACTGTGTCAGCACTTGGCTTACCACGCGGACACTCTAGTGGGCATTAGGCTCACCCCGTGGGCACTCGGCTCACTGTGCAGGCACTCAGCTTGCCGCACGGGCACTTGGCTTGCCACACAGGCACTTGCGTGGGCAGCCAGCTCACCATGTCAACACTTGGCTTACCACGCGGGCACTCTAGTGGGCATTTGGCTCACTGCGCAGGCACTCAGCTTGCCGCACGGGCGCTCGGCTTGCCACACAGGCACTTGCGTGGACAGCCAGCTCACTGTGTCAGCACTTGGCTTACCACACGGACACTCTAGTGGGCATTAGGCTCACCCCGTGGGCACTCGGCTCACTGTGCAGGCACTCAGCTTGCCGCACGGGCGCTCGGCTTGCCACACAGGCACTTGCGTGGGCACCCAGCTCACCATGTCAACACTTGGCTTACCACGCGGGCACACCCCGTGGGCACTCGACTCACTGCGCAGGCACTCAATGCCGCACAGGCACTCGGCATGCCATACAGGCACTTGCGTGGACAGCCAGCTCACTGTGTCAGCACTTGGCTTACCACGCGGACACTCTAGTGGGCATTAGGCTCTCCCCGTGGGCACTCGGCTCACTGTGCAGGCACTCAGCTTGCCGCACGGGCGCTCGGCTTGCCACACAGGCACTTGCGTGGGCAGCCAGCTCACCATGTCAACACTTGGCTTACCACGCGGGCACTCTAGTGGGCATTTGGCTCACTGCGCAGGCACTCAGCTTGCCGCACGGGCGCTCGGCTTGCCACACAGGTACTTGCATGGGCAGCCAGCTCACCATGTCAACATTTGGCTTACCACGCGGGCACACCCCATGGGCACTCGGCTCACTGCGCAGGCACTCAGCTTGCCGCACGGGCGCTCGGCTTGCCACGCAGGTACTTGCGTGGACAGCCAGCTCCCCATGTCAACACTTGGCTTACCATGTGGGCACCCACGTGGGAACTTGGTTCACTGCACAGGCACTTGGCTCACCATGCCGGCACTGGGTCACCACGCGTGCATGCTTCCTCTTCTTCTTTTTCACCAGGAAGCCCCAGGGTTAGAACCCGAGTCCCCCCATGTGGTTAGCAGAAGACTTATCACTTGAGCCACATCAGCTTCCAGTGAGATTTTAATTCTCTGGTTCCTGCTGGTGATGATTGACATTCAAAAATGCAAGCAGGAGAATTGTACCCCTCATCCATGTGGAATCTAAGCCCCCTCTTGATTCAGAGGTAGGGTGGACATCACCATCCCAGGGTCCACAGGATGGAGGAATAAAATATGGATTAGAGTGGACTTACTGGTAGTCTACTATAGAACTATTGTGACTAGTAATGGAAGAAATTGTAGCCTTGATGTGGAGAAAGTGGCCACAGTAGCTGCTGAGGGCAGGGAGAGGGAAGAAGAAGTGTGACGTGGGGGCATTTTTGGGACTTGGAGTTGTCCTGGGTGGTGCTGCAGGGACAGATGCTGGACATTCTATATCCTGCCATAACTCACTGAGTGGACTCGGGGAGAGTGAGAACTACAGGGCAAACTACTATCCATGTGAAGCAGCAGTGCTCCAAAATGTGTTTACCGAACGCGATGAGTGTGCCACAATGATCGGGGAGGTTGTTGATGTGGGAGGAGTAGGGTGTGTGGGGGCGTAAGGGGTATATGGGAACCTCTTACATTTTTTAATGTAACATTTTTTTTGTGATGTATGTATCTTCAAAAAATACAATTTACAAAAATGATGGGGTGAAGAGAACCTCTTATATTTTTTATGTTTTTTAATGTAATGTTCTTCGTGATCTATTAACTTTAATTTTTAAAAAGTGTAAAAAAACAATGGCATGTGGCTTCAGGAGAGGAGACAGTGGTGTGGCTGATCAAAATAAGCTCACCTTTCAAATAAAAAGGAGCAGGAAATGCCGTGAGCATGCTACCTCATTTCAGCAAAGCCTTGGGCAAGATCTCTCAGGGACACCTGCTAGTCCTTGCCCTCCCCCACCCCACACAACCCCATAACTGGCCTGGACGAGGGCAGGTGGACAGGCTTGTGCTGTCGGGAGCTGAGACACCCAGGAGCCACTCATCTGTTGGGTTACAGAGTGAAGATTTTCTAGGGACATCAGCCTCCCCGGGGCATGTGCAAGGGCTCATCGCACAGACAGGTATTCTCGACCCGCAGGTAAGTTCAAATGGCAGCTTCCGACGCCTCTGACGGGGACCCCGGAATGAACAGGCATCCCGTGGAGGAGGTCGCAGCTCCTCAGGGACCAGCACAGCCAACCTGACAACTGCGTCGTGCCATCGGGCTGTGCGGTCAGGACCCTGGATGCGCCGCGATGATGGAAGAGGTTGTCGATGTGGGAGGGGTGGGGTGGGGGGTATATGGGGCCCTCATGTTTTTCAAATGTAACATTTAAAAGAAAATAAAGAAGAAGAAAAAGAATAAATAAGGCACAATAAATCTATTCATTCTAAAAATCAAAAGAAAAAAAAAGGGGGTGAGTGGCACGAGGGGGCCACACTGATGAAAGAGGTTGTTGATGTGAGAGGAGAGCAGGGATTGGGGTGTGGGATATGTGGGAACCTCTTATATATTTTTTTGTCTTTATTTTTTTAATGTTACATTAAAAAAATATGAGGTCCCCATATACACCCCACCCCCCTTACCCCACTCCTCCCCCCTCTTATATTTTTTATTTTTTATTTTTTTTAAAGATTTATTTATTTATTTAATTCCCCCCCCCCCCCGGTTGTCTGTTTTCTGTGTCTTTTTGCTGCGTCTTGTTTCTTTGTCCGCTTCTGTTGTCATCAGCGGCACGGGAAGTGTGGGCGGCGCCATTCCTGGGCAGGCTGCTCTTTCTTTTCACGCTGGGCGCTGGGCGGCTCTCCTCACGGGCGCACTCCTTGCACGTGGGGCTCCCCCACGCGGGGGCACCCTTGCGTGGCACGGCACTCCTTGCGCACATCAGCACTGCGCATGGGCCAGCTCCACACGGGTCAAGAGACCCGGGGTTTGAACCGCAGACCTCCCATATGGTAGACGGACGCCCTAACCACTGGGCCAAAGTCCGTTTCCCACCCCTCTTATATTTTTTAATGTAATATTTTTGAGTTCTGTGTATCTTTAAAAAAGAAAGACAAATAAAATTTTTAAAAAGCCAATATCTTCCGGTACTTTGCATCAGCAGCCTTGTGACAAATGAAGACCCTGGAGTTTGTGGAGGAGAAAATCATCCCTATTCCAATACCGGCATTTACTTAATAAAGCTCTGAGCATCTAATTTTGGATCTGCACCGGGCGTCAGGCACAGGCTGGTATGTGCTGAATATCTTACGGGGATTGGTTGGTGGAATCGACGCGCTGGGTGACAGGCCCTCCATTCTGCAAACAAGGGAAACTGAGGCACAGGGCCACACGGACAGAAACCAAAAGGACACGCTGTAATTCTCGGCCTTGCTTCCAGCCGGCACGGAAACAATCCGTGAGCACAGCGAAACTGTTACTAATTCAGTACATGTTCACGTGGACACTTGATTTGGTCCTTGTAATGTAAAGGAAAATTGGATGTAATGAATAGACATACTTAATTTAAAGCCAGGCCTAGGGCATTGAGATTTTTTTTTTACCCCTCATTTCTGGGTAGTTCCATTAGATAGAAATAGAGGGAAAAAAAAACCCATTAAGGGGCATGAGTCATGTGTGTAGTGTGTGGTGAGAAAAGGTAATTTTGTTATTATAAGGTGAAATGGGCGCTTGTTAGTGTTAATTGATTACTAATTTGGGCTAGGCAATCAGCCAGGCACAGGAGTTAATTAGAAGGACACAGATATGAGGATTTACTTCACATTAAGGGTCTAAGGTCGACTACCTGATGTGTGCTTATAAAAAACATCACGCCTTAATTTTGCCCTCACACCCCTTCTCCTTGTTCAGGACCAGTGGACCCCTCTCTCTCCACCACCCAGTGAGCATCGGGGAGCACAGACCCCATTTCCACCTCAGTCAGTGAGCTCGGGTACCAGGGGTGTTGCCCTTTGGGACTTGCGAAACAGGCCTCCTTGCACCGATAGTGTTACCACTTTCCGAAGAGATTACTGACTCGCTTTGTGTCACGCTGGTTGGATGCGTTTCGCATATTGTTCAACAGCCTTGTGAGACTGTGTTTCCAAATGGTTTAAGAAATCTGACTTCATGCTTGTTTGCATTTCGTGGCCGATTGTGTGTTTTCTTTACCGCCCAGATCATTGATGTGTCCGTGCCTTTATCTGGGTTTCATTCGGTCCAAACTTCAAATTCCTGAACAGAAGGTTTTCATTTCAAACATAGGCACTTTCATTACTTTTGCCTGGTATTTACCCCAGTATGCATGTTTAGGAAATCTATTGAGTGGCATGATTACAAAAAGTACAAAAACGTAAAATGAAATTGAGAAAGAAATCCCACTATGCTTAAGAACGGCCAAATGTTGAACGCTCGATATTTTTTTCTCCAGAAAGCAATATGTTTGCACGTGATTAATGCTAAACCGTGGTGTAAAAATATTGTGTGGGCAGCAAGGTACATCCCTCAAATCCTCCTTTTGAAGTAAGTTTCTCATTGCCAGGTAATTTGCAACGTTAATCCCGCTTTATGTACCTGAGCATGGCTCAGAAAAGGGAAATGTGTTCTCCATCATCATCTCTTTTCTGAACACCCAGAAAAGGAGATCATAAGAGGCAGAGAGCAAGCGTGTGGAAATGAGTCCTGAGTTCCTACCTCAGCTCTACCTCCCACTCTTTCCAGACTCGAGGCCGTTATTTTCACTCCATGATGCTCCATGATGCTCAGTCTCCTCATTGGAGAAGTGGGCATTAGGATGCCAACTCAGGGTGCAGCTACAAGGTTTCAAATGCAAAGCAACTGCAGAGCCCCGTTCCTGCCACAAAGTTACCCGTGAACAAGACTGTAGCAAACACAATGATGTGGGCAGGGCTGGAGAGGACAGTAGGCAACCAGGATGCTTCTAGAAAGCTCCTGGCATGCTCTTGGCCACTGACATACAGACTTGCTCCTCTCCACCCCCCTGTCACCCCCAGCCCCATCTCTGCAGGGCAGGACACCAGGTTGAACCTGTGGGAGATGCAGAATCCAAGCCACACCAAAAATATGCATTCTGCATTTCCACAAGGTGCCAGGTGGTTCTCCTGCACGGTAAATTCCAGACGCGCTGGTTTAGGGAATTTCATACAATCTTATGCGTCATTGCCACGACTTTTTCTTTTCTTTACCCCCAGGTTAGTTAGAAAGGCATTTGTCCTAAGCCTGGGCCTCTTTCCTTGGAGCATCTGCAGCGTGGAATTCTGCAGTGAGGAGAGGCTGAGGAATCGACCCATGAAAGGCAGCAAGGCAGGATGTCCGCGGGACCCCCCCCGAGCCACGCCTCTCCCTCATTCCTGGGGTGACGCTGGCTTCATCTTCCTGCAGAGGACGACCCAGTCTTTCTTTCTTTCTTTTTTTTAGAATACATACTAATTTATTATTTTTTTTCTTTTAAATGTTACATTAAAAAATATGAGGTCCCCATATAGCCCCCACTGCCCCATTCCACTCTTCCCACATCAACAACCTCTTTCATTATCATGGCACATTCATTGCAGTTGGTGAATACATCTTGGAGCACTGCTGCACCACATGGATTGCGGTTTACATTGTAGTTGACACTCTTCCCCAGTCCATTCAGTGGGTTATGGCAGGATATATAATGTCCTGCATCTGTCCCTGCAGTATCATTCAGGACAACTCCAAGTCCCGAAAATGCCCCCACATCATATCTCTTCTTCCCTCTCCCTGCCCTCAGCAACTCCCGTGGCCACTTTCTCCACATCAATGCTACCATTTTTTCCATTACTAATCACAATAGTTCCATAGGAGGATATCAGTAAGTCCACTCTAATCCATACTCTATTCCTCTATCCTGTGAACCTTGGGATGGTGATGTTCACTCCACCTCTATATCAAGAGGGGGCTTAGATCCCACATGGATGATGGATGCAATTCTACTTGCACTTGTAGGCACTCTTGTTTCCCTGGTATGGAGGTTGACCATCTTCACCTCCCTGTTAGCTGGCCAGGGTAAGTCCAACAAATCGGAGAGTAGGAGTTGCAACTCTGCTGAGGCTCGGAGCCCAGCTGGCACATGGACAGTCCAGAGATTCAAGTCTCCTGACTACACACCAACCCCAGCGCCAACCACAGGTCCAGTAAAAGTGGCAGAAGTGGCATTTGTAGAAAAGTCACATCTGAGTCCACCTCCACCTCCACATCTACATCCATATTCACCTCCACCTCCACCTCCACCTCCACCTCCACCTCTACATCCACCTCCACATCCATGTCCACCTCCACCTCTACATCCACCTCCACATCCACGTCCACCTCCACCTCCACCTCCACCTTCACCTCCACATCCATATTTACCTCCACCTCCACCTCCTCCACCTCCTCCTCCACCTTCACCTCCACCTCCACCTCCACATCCACCTCCACCTCCACCTCCTCACCTCCTCCTCCATATTCACCTCCACCTCCACCTCCACCTCCACATCTACATCCATATTCACCTCCACCTTCACCTCCACCTCCTCCACCTTCACCTCCACCTCCACATCTACCTCCACATCCACCTCCACCTCCATGTTCACCTCCACCTCCACCTCCACCTCCACCTCTACATCCACCTCCACATCCATGTCCACCTCCACCTCCATGTCCACCTCCACCTCCACCTTCACCTCCACATCCATATTCACCTCCACCTCCACCTCCACCTCCACATCTACATCCATATTCACCTCCACCTTCACCTCCACCTCTACCTCCTCCACCTCCACCTCCACATCTACCTCCACATCCAATTCCACCTCCACCTCCACTTGAGCATCCACCTCCACCTCCTCCACCTCCACCTCCACCTCCACCTCCACCTCCACCTCCACCTCCACCTCCACCTGAACATCCACCTCTACATGCAGTTGTACCTCCACCTGTACCTCCACATCCACCTCCACCTCCACCTCCACCTCCACCTCCACCTCCACCTGAACATCCACCTCTACATGCACTTGTACCTCCACCTGTACCTCCACATCCACCTCCACCTCCACCTCCACCTTCACCTGAACATCCACCTCTACATGCACTTGTACCTCCACCTGTACCTCCACCTCCACCTCCACGTCCACCTTCACCTGAACATCCACCTCTACATGCACTTGTACCTCCACCTGTACCTCCACCTCCACCTCCACCTCCACCTCCACCTTCACCTGAACATCCACCTCTACATGCACTTGTACCTCCACCTGTACCTCCACCCCCACCTCCACCTCCACCTGAACATCCACCTCTACATGCACTTGTACCTCCACCTGTACCTCCACATCCACCTCCACCTCCACGTCCACCTTCACCTGAACATCCACCTCTACATGCACTTGTACCTCCACCTGTACCTCCACATCCACCTCCACCTCCACCTCCACCTCCACCTCCACCTGAACATCCACCTCTACATGCACTTGTACCTCCACCTGTACCTCCACATCCACCTCCACCTCCACCTCCACCTCCACCTTCACCTGAACATCCACCTCTACATGCACTTGTACCTCCACCTGTACCTCCACCTCCACCTCCACGTCCACCTTCACCTGAACATCCACCTCTACATGCACTTGTACCTCCACCTGTACCTCCACCTCCACCTCCACGTCCACCTTCACCTGAACATCCACCTCTACATGCACTTGTACCTCCACCTGTACCTCCACCTCCACCTCCTCCACCTCCACCTCCACCTCCACCTCCACCTGAACATCCACCTCTACATGCACTTGTACCTCCACCTGTACCTCCACATCCACCTCTACCTCCACCTCCACCTCCACATCCACCTTCACCTGAACATCCACCTCTACATGCACTTGTACCTCCACCTGTACCTCCACATCCACCTCCAATTCCACCTCCACCTCCACCTCCACCTGAACATCCACCTCTACATGCACTTGTACCTCCACCTGTACCTCCACATCCACCTCCACCTCCACCTCCACGTCCACCTCCACCTGAACATCCACCTCTACATGCACTTGCACCTCCACCTGTACCTCCACATCCACCTCCACCTCCACCTTCACCTGAACATCCACCTCTACATGCACTTGTACCTCCACCTGTACCTCCACATCCACCTCCACCTCCACCTCCACCTCCACATCCACCTTCACCTGAACATCCACCTCTACATGCACTTGTACCTCCACCTGTACCTCCACATCCACCTCCACCTCCACCTCCACCTCCACATCCACCTTCACCTGAACATCCACCTCTACATGCACTTGTACCTCCACCTGTACCTCCACCTCCACCTCCACGTCCACCTTCACCTGAACATCCACCTCTACATGCACTTGTACCTCCACCTGTACCTCCACCTCCACCTCCTCCACCTCCACCTCCACCTCCACCTCCACCTGAACATCCACCTCTACATGCACTTGTACCTCCACCTGTACCTCCACATCCACCTCCACCTCCACCTCCACCTCCACATCCACCTTCACCTGAACATCCACCTCTACATGCACTTGTACCTCCACCTGTACCTCCACCTCCACCTCCACCTCCACCTCCACCTCCACATCCACCTTCACCTGAACATCCACCTCTACATGCACTTGTACCTCCACCTGTACCTCCACATCCACCTCCACCTCCACCTCCACCTCCACCTCCACCTGAACATCCACCTCTACATGCACTTGTACCTCCACCTGTACCTCCACATCCACCTCCACCTCCACCTCCACCTCCACCTTCACCTGAACATCCACCTCTACATGCACTTGTACCTCCACCTGTACCTCCACCTCCACCTCCACGTCCACCTTCACCTGAACATCCACCTCTACATGCACTTGTACCTCCACCTGTACCTCCACCTCCACCTCCACGTCCACCTTCACCTGAACATCCACCTCTACATGCACTTGTACCTCCACCTGTACCTCCACCTCCACCTCCTCCACCTCCACCTCCACCTCCACCTGAACATCCACCTCTACATGCACTTGTACCTCCACCTGTACCTCCACATCCACCTCCACCTCCACCTCCACCTCCACATCCACCTTCACCTGAACATCCACCTCTACATGCACTTGTACCTCCACCTGTACCTCCACATCCACCTCCACCTCCACCTCCACCTCCACCTGAACATCCACCTCTACATGCACTTGTACCTCCACCTGTACCTCCACATCCACCTCCACCTCCACCTCCACGTCCACCTCCACCTGAACATCCACCTCTACATGCACTTGTACCTCCACCTGTACCTCCACATCCACCTCCACCTCCACCTCCACCTCCACATCCACCTTCACCTGAACATCCACCTCTACATGCACTTGTACCTCCACCTGTACCTCCACCTCCACCTCCACGTCCACCTTCACCTGAACATCCACCTCTACATGCACTTGTACCTCCACCTGTACCTCCACATCCACCTCCATCTCCACATCCACCTCCACCTTCACCTGAACATCCACCTCTACATGCACTTGTACCTCCACCTGTACCTCCACATCCACCTCCACCTCCACCTCCACCTCCACATCCACCTTCACCTGAACATCCACCTCTACATGCACTTGTACCTCCACCTGTACCTCCACATCCACCTCCACCTCCACGTCCACCTCCACATCCACCTTCACCTGAACATCCACCTCTACATGCACTTGTACCTCCACCTGTACCTCCACCTCCACCTCCACGTCCACCTTCACCTGAACATCCACCTCTACATGCACTTGTACCTCCACCTGTACCTCCACATCCACCTCCATCTCCACGTCCACCTCCACCTTCACCTGAACATCCACCTCTACATGCACTTGTACCTCCACCTGTACCTCCACCTCCACCTCCACCTCCACCTCCACCTGAACATCCACCTCTACATGCACTTGTACCTCCACCTGTACCTCCACCTGCACCTCCACGTCCACCTTCACCTGAACATCCACCTCTACATGCACTTGTACCTCCACCTGTACCTCCACCTCCACCTCCACGTCCACCTTCACCTGAACATCCACCTCTACATGCACTTGTACCTCCACCTGTACCTCCACATCCACCTCCATCTCCACGTCCACCTCCACATCCACATCACTTCCACCTCTACATACACGGTCATCACCTTCTCTGGAAGGGCCAACAGTCCAAGTCTGCTTCTGCCTGATAGAATTAACCAGAGGGTTTGTCTTCCTGCCTGACACCTGGTGTCTGCATTTCGCTCTTGTTCTCATCTGCTTCCTCCAAGCAAAATTGTGTCCCCTCCTCATTTTCCCCTCCCCTCCCACCTTCCCTCCCCCTCTCCTCTCCCCTTTCTCTTCCTTCCCCTACTCCCTGCCCCTTTTGCGTTGTCCCTCCCCTCTTCCTCTCCCTTTCTCCTTCCTCTCCCCATCCCCCTCTTTTCTCTCCCCTTCCCCTCATTCCTCCCCCCTCCCCTCATTCCGTCCCCTCTCCTATTTCTCCCCTTCCCCACATTTCTCCTCTCCCCCCATTTATCTCAGTCTCCTCTCCTCCCCTCCCCTCATTCCTCCCTCTCCCCTCATTTCTCCCCCCTCATTCCTTCCCCTCTGCTCATTCCTCCCCCTCCCCGCATTTCCCCCCTCCCCTATTTTTCCCCTCCCCTAATTTGCCCCCTCCCCGCTCCCCCCTCATTCCTCCCCCCCCATTTTCCCCTCCACTATTTTTCTCACCTCTGCTCATTTCTCCCCACTCATTCCTCCCCCTCAGCTCATTCCCCTCCCCTCCCCTCATTCGCCCCCTCCCCCGCTCCTCCTGCTCCTCTCGCCGCCCCCCTCCCGCTGCTCCCCTGGACGCAGGCCTGGCCTCGGCGTCCCCTGCTTCAGGAGGCGCTGTCCTGCCCTCGCGCTCTAGGCCGCTCCCTCCGCCCAGGTTCCCTGAGCCGACCGCGGGCTCTATCCGCGGCGCCTCCGGGCCGGGGCGGGGGGCTGGGCAGGCCCCGCCAGGGGACGCAATTAGGCGGGCTGCCCACGGCCAGGCCGGTCCGCGGCGCGCTGGCTCTGTCCCCGAGCGGTGTCTGGAAAACTGTCTGCGCGCCCCTCACCGGGGGCTCTCCCTGCTGCCGCGCCCACCGCGCGCCAGCAGCGCATGATGCCCTTCGTCTCCGGGCAAGACCCTGCCTGCGCAAGGAGGCTGAATTTCCAGTCTCCAACCCCGAGGTGCTGCGCTTGGACACCGGGGCGCGGCCTTGGGCGCGGCTCTCCGCCCTCGCCAGCTCCACCAGCTCGTCTTTCCGCGATGGCGAGGGTCTCCCCCCCCCCCCTTTTCATTGCCTCCGGGAGCCCTAAAACCTGCGCTCAACTCCGCCGGATGCCCGCCCACTGCTTTTTATTTTCCTTTAAATAAAAAATAAAATTGGTTTAGGAAGTGCAAGGGATTGAACCCGGGGCCTCTCCATGTGGAAAGCGGGCGCTCAACCGCGGAGTTCCACCCGCTCCACGATGAGAGTGGGTTTTTCCTTTTGTGTGTCCTGAAAAGTTCGGGAGTTTGAACCCAGGGCCGTGGGAAGCGGGCGCTCAACTGCCGAGCTTCACCCGCTCCCCTGCTTGGTCATTTTTTTTTTAGTAAACACCCTCAAAACCAAGTCGTGACGGACAGCTAAGCCAACGGCTGGCCCCCAGGGACTTTGCTCTTGAGTCCGGACCTTCTCGGACGTGGAAGAAACTTCCCGATGCGTCCTTCTCCCTGTCCAGGACTGCTCTGACCAGGCCTGCATCCCTGCCACCAAATTCCGAGTGCCCTAATTTTGGAGTCTTTTGCACAAATGACAAAGCCTCTTTTCATCGGATAGTCACAATTTTTAAAAAAATTCTTAGCATCTGTTTATTTTCCTTCTTTTTAAAAAATTGTCCTTTTTTGAAGATACATACATCACACACAAAAATGTTACATTAATCAAAGAAAACGTCGCATTGGTGTGGAGAAAGTGGCCATGCTGGCTGCTGGGGGTAGGGAGTGGAAGGAAGAGATGTGATGTGGGGGTGTTTTCAGGACTTGGAGTTGTCCTGGGTGGTGCTGCAGGGACAGTTACTGGACACTGTATGTCCTCCCATGGCCCACTGGATGGACTGTGGGAGAGTGTGGGCTATGGTGTGGACCATTGACCATGAGGTGCAGCGGTGCTCAGAGATGTATTCACCAAGTGCAATGAATGTCTCATGATGATGGAGGAGGTTGTTGTTATGGGGGGAGTGGGGTGAGAAGGGTGGGGGGCATAGGGGGACCTCATATTTTTTTAATGTAATATTAAAAAAATAAATAAAGACAAAAATAAAATAAAATAAAATAAATGCAGTGAATGTGCCACGATGATGAAAGAGGTTGCTGATGTGGGAGGAGGGGGGGGGGGATTTGTTGGGACCTCTTAGCACCTGCTCCCCTTTGTGCCTTTAAAAGCAACAGTTTTTGTTTTGTCTTTGCAGTTGCAAATCTAGCTCACCGGAGAATTCACAGAAGGGAAAAGTCATTCAAAAGAGTCACTCTCTAGGCTGGTCTGCCAAGATACGCTCATGTTTACATGTGGGACCTCTGTGCTTTGTTCTCCCTTCTCTCCTGCTCCCTCCAGCTCCCGCATCCACCTGGAAACAGAGTGTGGGGTGACTTGTGGTCCCCCCAAAATGCCCCCATGCCCTGGAACCTGTGAATCAGACCTTAACCGGGAAGGAGTCCTGGGCAGGCGTGAGCCTGGTGGAGAACTGAACTCGGCTTCCCAGGATGGGCCCTAAATCCAATGACAAACCCTCTTAAGGGCCCGTGTCAGGAAGAGGCAGAGCTTAAAGAGATGCAGCCACAGGCAGGGAACCTCTGGGGCCAGTAGGGCTTGGACGAGGCCGGAAGGACCCTCCCCGTGGCCTCCGGCATTTGTGCTTGTTCAAACACATAAAATATAGACATGCATAATTGCATTTCTCAATGAAAAAACGGCATCTCTCTGTCCTCAGTCCACACACCATTGAATAAATTGCACACACCTTTTTATGATATCCAGTGCCCTTTGTCTTCCCAGGATCCTGTTCTATGGTGAGCAGAGCAGGTGTCCCCAGCCCCTTTTTGGGGGGCGTGTAGCCCTCTCCTCTCTTTTATTGCTATAATCAACAATGGCATGAATATTTTCACACCAAATCCTTCGCGATCAGCACTGACTGGGGAAACAGAACGGAATGGGCGCTCGATGAGTCATGTCCAGCTGATATTGTCACAGGCTGGTGGGCTGGACCGCAGCTGCTTTGTAAAGTTACAGGTTGGTGACGGAGCCACGCCGTGTGCTGGGCATTGATGCCATAATGAGACAGTGGCAGGTCAACGTGGGACAGCAGGGCTGGCTCACTCCAAGGCTGTGGGACTCGTGGCCCCCCTAAAGACCCAGGGCGAGGTGGACTGATGGCTCGCTGGAGCAAGAGGAGGCGTGAGGAGGAGGGGTGGCTGGGGACCTAGCAGAAGCTGGGGTGCAAGGAGCTCCACTGAGGCACCTGTCAGTGCAGAGGGGGCAGGGAAGAGAAACTGCCCACATGGTGGGAGAGTTGGGGAGCTGAGCGGCAAACTCTCTGGCTGGGGGACTGCTGCAATCATCAGCAGATTTGGGGGTCCCCACCCTGACGATGGCCCACCACTAGAGCCCCTCCTCTCGCGGCGTCCCCAGCTATCGCCCTGCAGCAGTGGGCTTCTGTGAGCCTCACTGCTGAGAAGTGGCATGCCCTCCCCAAGGAGCAGCGGTATTTCTAGTTATCCGTTTTGTCCTTCTGGGGACGGGGCTGAGTCCTGGCTCCTGGGACCCTCTGGCCAGGGGTCCTGTTGTCCTTCCTGAAACATGCAGGCATGGTAAGGTTAGAACCAGGGACTCTTGTCCCAACCTGGGGAGCTGGGGAATTTCTTTACTCCAAGCTCTCCCCTAATAAAGAGAGGGGCAGTGCGGAGAGGTCAGCTGGGTCTGAGCCATAATAGAAGAGTCTCCAATCCATCCATCCATCCATCCATCCATCCATCCATCACATCGCATTAGCAAAGAGTGGTCAACCAAGGTCCGAGTTGAGAATCACCATTCCCACATTCCCTTTGCTTTTTTCAAGCCACCCCCTGTGCAAGGGCTGCCTGTGGTTGTGGTCGTGTGAAACTTTGCCCTTGAACTAGTTCATCAGTGTGTTTGTTTTCTATTGCTGCGTAACAAGCAGTTCCAAATGCAGCAGCTTAAGGCAACACCCACTGCGTAGCTCTCAGTTCTGTAGGTCAGGAGTCTAGCCTGGGATTTTAGCTGGAGGATCTGCTTCCAAGGTTCCTGAGGTTGTTGATGGAATCCAGGTTTTTGTAGTTGCAGGACTGGGGTCTCCTTTTCCCTTTGGGCTGTCAGCTTCCAGAGCCTGCCCACGTGCCTTGCCATGTGGCTGTCCACTTCAGTCAAATGCCCACGGGCTGCCCATCTTGCCAACGCTCAGCCAGAGGAAATGCTCAGCTTCTAAGGGCTCATGTGATCAGGCCGATCCACTCAAGCAACCACCCTGACTTAAGGTCAGCCATGCCAGATAGAAAACGTACAGTCAGGGAGTGATACCAGAGCATCTTTGGAGGTTCTGAGATTCAGGGTGGACATCTTTCAGGGCTGTTTTAGAAATTCTGCCTCCTAGAAGCTAGAGAAGTGAAAAAAATCTATGTGGGGAGCCGATGTGGCTCAAGCAGTTGGGCACCTGCCTGCCACATGGGAGGTCCTGGGTTTGGTTTCTGGTGCCTCCTAAAGAAGACAAACAAACAATGAGGAGACAATGAGCAGACACCACACAAAAACAATGAGCATACAATGAGAAAAAATGAGTAGACAATGAGCAAGACAACAAACAAAATAACAAGCAGACAATGAGCAAAAAAAAAAAAATGAGCAGGGAGCAGATGTGGCTCAAGCAGATGAGCATCTGCCTTCCTTATGAGAGGTCCCGGGTTCAGTTCCCGGTGCTTTCTAAAGAAAAAAAGCAGACAATGAGCGCGAACAATGAGCAAAAACAACAAGCAAACAGACAAGGAGCGAGCTCAGGGAGGAGAACAAAAAGCCTGTGTGTACCACGCACCAAGGATGGTGAAAATCACGACCTCAGAGTTAGCATTCATCTGCAGAGTTCATGAGAACTCCTCCCTGAAGTCTAATAATTTTGGAGAAAAGAGGGGGTGTGGAAGAGGGAACTACCATTTTGTTAAGCACCCATTTTTAGGGTCACATTTCCCAAACGTTCACCCCGTTGGACCCTCAGCCCTGTGAAGGAGATTGTAGCATCACCATTTTACCGGGCAAAGAAGTTAGTTGCTGAGAGTTTAACTTTTCCAGGTCTGGAGAAACAGTGTGAGTGTGACCGATGGTGACCACCACTCCCCACACATGCTCCCTGGACACAGAATGGACAGTAACTTGTTTGTGCAGGGCAAGTTCCATGCAGACCCTTTTTCTTTTTTTTTCTCTCTCTCTCTCTCTTTCTTTTTTTTAAGATTTATTTATTTATCTCTCCCCTCCCCTTACCTCCCGCCCCGGTTGTCTGCTCTCTGTGTCTATTTGCTGCGTGTTCTTCTTTGTCCGCTTCTGTTGTTGTCAGTGGCACGGGAATCTGTGTCTCTTTTTGTTGCGTCATATTGTTGTGTCTGCTCTCCGTGTGTGCGGCGCCATTCCTGGGCAGGCTGCACTTTCTCTCGTGCTGGGTCACTCTCCTTACGGGGTGCAATCCTTGCGCGTGGGGCTCCCCTACGCGGGGGACACCCATGCGTGGCAGGGCACTCCTTACACGCATCAGCACTGTGCATGGGTCAGCTCCACACGGGTCAAGGAGGCCCGGGGTTTGAACCGCGGACTTCCCATGTGGTAGGCAGATGCCCTAACCACTGGGCCAAGTCCGCTTCCCTAGAATCTTGTATATGTTTCAGTCTCTACGAAGGACCTCCAAATGGGCTTACTACAGAACAAGGGGGAAGCACAGGGGGCGGCAGCTTTGGAGTGCTGTGGCTGCAAGCCCACGGATGCCCAGGGGTGCTTGAGGCCCTTGCCCACAGCTCTATTTCAGACTTCTGCCCCCAGAACCATGAGCAAAAAAGATCCTGCAGTTTTAAAAAAAAATACATACTTCAATTTAATTTTAAGAGCACAGATAGCTTTACAAATATTATAGTAATGTACCCCAAATTTTCCCATTCCTCTTTGTTTTTGTTTTTAATTTTTAATTAATTATCTTTTTAAAAAGATACATAGATCACGAAAAATGTTACATTAAAAATATAAGCGGTTCCTATATATCCCACACCCCACTCCTCCCACATCAACAACCTCTTTCATCATCGTGGCACTTTCATTGCATTTGGTGAATACATTTTGGAGCACGGCTGCACCACATGGATAATAGTTTACATAATAGCTTACACTCTCCCCCAATCCATTCAGTGGGTTATGGCAGGATATATGATGTCCAGCATCTGTCCCTGCAATATCATTAAGGACAACTCCAAGTCCTGAAAATGCCCCACGTCTCATCTCTTCTTCCCTCTCCCTGCCCTCAGCAACTCCCGTGACCACTTTCTCCACAGCCAGGCTACAATTCCTTCCATTACTAATCACAGTAGTTCTATAGGAGAATACCAATCCATAAGTCCACTCTAATCCATACTGTGTTCCTCCATCCTGTGGACCCTGGGATGGTGATGTCCACACCACCTCTGTATCGAGAGGGACTTAGATCCCACATGGCTGATGGATGGGATTCTCCTGCTTGCAGTTGTAGACTCTCTTGATTCCCTGGTGTGGTGGTTGACCCTCTTCACCTCCCTGTTAGCTGACCTGGGAGAGTCCAACAAACCAGAGAGGAGGAGCTGCAACTCTGCTGAGGCTCAGGGCCAGTTGGCCCGGAAATGAGGAAGGAAGCACTTTCTGTGGTTTTAAGCCACCCAGCAGCCCCATGAAACAAAGACGGTCATTCTCTTCTGTCCCCGATAACAGGCACGGGAAGTGCCTCCTTCCTCTCTGGGACCTCCCTGGAAATGCGCCAAACAGCTAAATCCTGAGAGGCAGCTGAGCCTACCAGCCCTGACAGGGAGCCCTTGTAGGTGGACCCAAAGACAAGACATCTTACCATGGGCTCCTCGGGGGACTGTCCAGGGACAGCTGGGGTCGCTCCTGAGACTTGGGCTCCTTCACCTGGGAGCTGGATGGCAGAAGGGGGCACGGTCTCCAGCCGTTCTAGACCCCCATATGCCCTCAGGCTTTCTCCCTCAAGGTCTTCTGACAGCCCTTTGGTCATGCTTCTGGACATGAGGTCTCAGAAAAGCTGAAGTGCTGCTTTTAGGGGGGCAGGTGGGACCAATTTCTCCCCTCCTATCCCTCTCTTCTTTCTCTTTGGGTTTTTCTTTATCTTTAAATCTCTCTTTCTCTTCTCTTCTTCTCCCTCCCCTCCTATCCCCTCCCCTCCCCTCCCTTCTCTCTCTCTGCCTCTCAGCTACTTCTCAGAATCTCTATGAAACTGGAGACTTTCTGGCTTTGGGGAAGAAAAGAAAATATGTGTTTTGGTGAGCATCTGCCCTCCAAAGTTAACACTTAACTCTCATCCACCTCTCTCCACATACTGTGTTTTTTATTCTTTGAAAGTGCTTCAAAACAGCATCTGTAATCAGAGATCCTGCAACTGTGTGCATTTAGTTGTCTCCATCTGAGTCAGGGTTTCCAGTAGAAATTCTAGGGAATGCGCCTAAAGAAAAAAGAATGCCACAACGGATGTCAGAAAACAGACAGGCTTAACATTGCTGAAGACTGAAGAAACTAAGTGGGCAGTACCCCAGAGTTAGGGTGTGCTGAAAGCTTGTCTGTGTTTGCGCTATTTAGACCGAACACGCATTCAAAATAGTTTCGTATTTCCTGTAAAATTAACTTTCTCAAGGAAACATTTATATATATTTGAAGATTTGGGCGTGAAACCCGCCAGGTTCAGTTCAAGTCAGGGATGGCAAACCATTTTCTTGCATTCCACTGCAATGGATGGGTAGAATCTTCCTGTGCTTGGGTTAAGAAGGATGCTGAAGAACAATTCCGAACTTCTATCCTTCTCACATGTTCCTTATGGTACAGAACCCTCATGAGGTAATTACTTAATGGCAAATCAGAGTTCTTCCTCCCACTTCGGCTGACCAGGGTGCTTCTAAATATAAATTTGAAGTGCCCACATGTCTTGTAACATGCAGGAAGGATTAATTACTGTGTTTGAGCCACTCAGATCATTAAACCGGGGTTCAGCAAACTTCAGCCCTGGGGACAAATCCAGTCTCTTGCCTGTTTTTTAGAGTTTTCTTAGAATGCAGCCACACCCTCTCACTTCCTCATTTTCTATGGAGGATTTCACACTACCAGGGCAGAGTCAAGTAATTGCTACGGAGACCCGATGGCCCGCAAAGTCAAAAATATTTACTTTCTGACCCTTTACAGAAAAAGTTTGTCAATCCTGCGCTAAACGACGATTGCAAATGTATTTTGCTTGCCTTTTCAGGAGAAGGGTTTTACAGAATATGCACAGTTATTGTATAATTTCCCACGTCCAAGTGCAGCTACACCAAATTAATTGCTTCGAAATGATGATAAGTTCAGGAAATAAAAATAAAAGTAAAGATCGGTTTATAAAAAACGCATTTAAATAGAAAGCATTTGTTCTAATGAGCAAGAGAAAATCAAACACACCTTCCCATCTGAGAGTTGAAATTAGACATACTTTTAAACATTCTTTTAAATAAAAAGTGTTTCCATTCTAATGAGCAAAAGGACCTCAAACAGAAACTCTCACTTTTGGAAGGCACTTGGATTCGACTAATAGCCCAAGCCTTGCTTTATGGTTCAAGCTTTTTTTTTCCTATTTTCTGCATAAATAGGCTCTTAAAAAGTAGTGCAGCATTTGAGCCATCCCCTCTGGAGTTTTAAAGGTCTAGTTACCTTTAAAAAAAAGTCAGCTGTCTAAATCTCTGAAAATCTCGACCCGCTATCCGTCCTGTTACAATTTATATCGGAGTCAGCCATAAACGTCACACGCGGCCTGCATGTGACAGCCACATTGGCACAGAGTGACAAATGAAACCAGGGAGGCCCCTTCTGACCATTTGAAGGACACCTAGGACTTGAAGTCAAGTCTGTAGGGCCATGAGAAATGGGATTGGAGGGGATAGAGACTCTGATTAGGGCTGCCAGAGCTAAGTTTTCTCCTCCACTCGAATAATGCAAGGCCATTAAAATGGAATAGAAAACACTGGTAATAGAAATGAAATCAGATGCTCACTTCTCCCCACAAAGGGAAAATTTGTGATGCATATGTGTGCGGCCAAGAAACCTCAGTAAGCAGCAAAGCACTAAAATGGGAAAGCAAAAAATAAAAAAAAAAATAGGAGACTAGGTCCAATACAAGATCATTATCTCTAGATACGACTGCTTTTGATTTGAACCCTCTTAAGCGTGAGATGTATGCACACTTTCAGAATACATTAGATTCACTCAAGGATTGTCCCGCTAAACACGTCAGCTTGGCAATTATCATGCATTTAGTCAGCACGTGCCGCATGGTGCTGCTACGATGCCAAATTCAACGTGTTTTGATGAATGGTATTTGTGTGCCTAATTTATTACTGTAATTATTGTGATAATTTAGAGGAGATAAATTGAAATCTATTAGAATTTAATGTAAAAAGCTGTAATTAGTCTGCTTGAGAAGGGGGGGCAGAGCCAAAGCACATAACAGAAAATCCATTAAGCCAATTATGATGTTAGCAAGGCAGAAAATGCCCAGCCTTCTGAAATACACTCATGACTTCAGCCCAGCCGTACGCCAAGCACACAGATTCATCTGTCACATCCCTTCGTTAATTTAATAAACACATCAAGGCAAAGATAGGAGAATTCCTTCATCATCGTAATTAACGCACGTGTTTGGCGTTCGGTGCTGAGGCGGGAAGAGAGGAAAATTTGCTGCCGAGCAATTAACATGCAAATGATTAAACAGCAGCAGAGGGTCTGTGTGCATGTGAAATCGCCATGCACGGTTTAAAACAACTTCAGAGAGGGAAAACAGGAGCATAGACACATGCACACGTGCGCTCAGGTGTGCCGTGCAATGGGAGGGGGCAGCTAAAAAGGGCAGTCATTGTCCAAGCGATTCCCAGAAGTGCAGAAACCTGTCCTGGTGCAATTAAAAATATATATATTTAAAGAAGCCAGTAACTGCTGCCACCTATTTACTGTCAAATTAATTCAGCCGCTGCGGAGATTCCATCTGTATCAGGAGGCGAGCGTGTCAGTAGCTCTAAGCTCCAGCTGGAGAAGCAAGCTGGAGTGTTTGATGGCTGTGATAATGGCAATAAGCTAAGCAATTGCAACAGATATATCATAGATTTTCTCATAATTACCTGACCTGTTACACTGTGTCACTCTGCCACCAAACACACTGTTTTTATGTCAGAAGCTGTATGGGCATCCTTCACTTTGATCATTCTGCTTTCTGCAGATGTCAGCGTTACTGTATTTTAATTGACTCTGGGGTAGCATTAAAAAAAAAAAAAAAGCAACTTCTATTCCGGTGGCTCGCGCCTGATGAGCCTGACAAGCTGGCATTTAGGAACATAAGACCTGCTCGGGGACCGCGGCGGGAGCCACATGTCCCTGGAATCTCCGAGGTGGGGTAGCAAAATGATGGAAGCAGATCGGCTTAAAGGGTACCGGGATCAGCAGAGCTCACCCCAGCTTCCTTCTACCCCATTGTTTCCTGAAAGCTGTCCTGTCTCCCCGGGCTCTGGGACAGAGTCGGGCTAAGGCGTCTGAGTCTTTGGGGCGCCCCCGTCTCGCCAGCCTCTGTGCCTTAAAACGGGGTCCACGATGCCCCGTGCCCCACAGAAGACCTGTTTCCTGTGTCTTCTGGGTGTGATGTGACAACTCCAGTAAAAAGGGGCAGGGTTGGCGTATTTGGACGGCGATGCAAGCCCTTCTCTTCTCTTGCTTGGGCTTTTTAATTTAAAAACAACAACAACAATTCCCCAGGTTGAAAACGTGGGCTGAGGACCACCTGGAACTCAGAGGTCAAACTATTTCGTCTTTAGTTTTAGAGACGGCACACGCCTGCCCTCCTGTCTGGGAGCTCTTGGGGCTGTCACGCTGTAACCTGATGCTCGAGCCTCGTTAACCCAGCCGGGCAGGGGAGCATCTGTCTTCATCTCCCCTGCAGCAACGGCTGTGAGGCCCCCTCCAGCCACCCCATGTCCATCCAGCATCATTGGCCGCCGGTCCATGCAACAGCCGGAAGAGCTCACCGACCGTCAATCGGAGAGATGCCAAGAAAAGTGTTGATGGAGAAAGTTTAAAGAGGATTTTCTCGTGCTCTAACAGAAGCCTAAAACATTAATCATCCTAATCAATAAATCGTGGATCAGACACCCCAGGTGACTATATGGCATAAGCCACGCTCTTTGCCTCTGCCCTCGGGGGGAGTTTGGACATGTAACATAGAAGCTTCCAGAAACAGGAAACTGGTCAATTCTGTTGGCGTTGGGAATGGTTGACCTCCATCCCAACTTCAAGGAAGAACATCAGCTGACTCTTCGTCTACAATCCCAGAGAGGGCCCAGATGGCCGGGCCAGACTTCCCCCATCATTCTCTCTTACCTTCTTTCCTTCTCAGACTTCCTCAAATGTGCCTCTTCTTCAAACCGGCATCACAAGTTAGCACTCTCTCAACAGTATCAAGAGATAAGGCAGACCTCCAAGCTGTTGGACCCTAATACACGTCTAACTGAGCAGCTGGAGGAAGCAGAACCTTGACTTCGAGATGGAGCCAAACCCGTTGAGCACGGCACCGATTCAGGTCCCTTTCTCCATTGAGCAACGTCTCCACCAAGGCAATCGTCCCTACGTGGCCGAGACGTCAGTGTCTTAGCAAAGCGTTTTGCATCCTGCACATCCCGGAGAGTAGAGTCTTAGCCATGAAATGTTCCATCTTTCAAGTGGGTGAATCTCTCTGCAGTAAGTCCCCAAGACGCAAACTGAGAACTTAAGCAACGTGCACAAACTCAATCCACAAATGTTTCCTGAAAGACGGACGCAAATTGCCCAAAATGACTTCTGTCTGGAAGTCTCCAACAAATGTCCTAAGTTCCCCCTTTCAGGCAAAGAGTGAGACAGCAGCTGGGTGCAATTCTGCATCCTTCCCAAAGGTTAATAATAAAACCAAAGCATCTAAGCCCCCTCTTGATATTGATGTGGAGTGGACACAACCATTCCAAGGTCCACAGGAAGGAGGAATAGGGTATGGACTAGAGTGGACTTACTGATATTCTATTCATGAACTATTGTGATTAGTAATCGAAGAAAATGTGGCCTTGGTGTGGAGAAAGTGGCCATGGTGGCTGCTGGGGAAAGGGAGTGGGAGGAAGAGATGTGCTGTGGGGGCGTTTTCGGGACTTGGAGTTGTCCTGGGTGGTGCTGCAGGGACAGATGCTGGACATTGTAAGTCCTCCCATGGCCCACTGGGTGGACTGTGGGAGAGTGTGGGCTATGGTGTGGACCATTGACCATGAGGTGCAGCAGTGCTCAGAGATGTATTCAGCAAATGCAACGAATGTCTCATGATGATGGAGGAGGTTGTTGTTATGGGGGGAGGAGTGCAATGAGGGGGGTGGGGGGTATATGGGACCTCATATTTTTTGAATGTAATATTTAAAAAATAAATAAAGACAAAAAATAAAATAAAATACAATAAAATAAAATAAAAAAACCAGAGCATCCATGTCTCTTTTGGAGGCTGATTGCCCAAGTTGACTCCATTGGACATTGGTCTTTGGCACGTTCTGAGAGCGCATTTTCTTTTTCTTATTTGTATCTGTTTTCACTTGCTAAGATGCTGAAAGCAGATACCCTGAAATGTGATGGCTTTAACCACGGGAATTTATTACCATACATGCTTACCATTTTGAGGTCAAGAAAATGTCCAAATCAAGGAATCTTCATCAGCAGGTGATGCTTTCCCCCCAAAGACTGGCTGCCATCGATACTGGACGTTGTCACGTGGGAAAGCACATGGTGGAATCTACTGTTCTCTCCCCTCTCTTCCAAATTTCATTGCTTCAGTTTCTTGCTTCCGTGGCTTGAGAAAGCCTCTCACTGTATCCATCCCATTTATAAAGGACTCCAGGAAGAGGATTGAGATCCACCCTGGGCCATGCCTTAACTGAAGTCACCTCCTCAAAAGGCCCTACATATAATAGGTCCACACCCACTGGAATGGGTTAGGTGTAAGAACATGATTTTCTGCTCTATATAGCACCAAACCACCCCGGTAACCTATCATGTTATAGGAAGGGGCATCAGAAAATCACTGAAAGCTTTGGCTTGAAAAAGCTCTTTCAGAACTTGATGGAATCTGTGCTTCCTCTGCCCCTTGAAAGGTATGTACACTTGTGATTTTTAGTGAATCCAGGGGCTCCACAAAGTCCTCTGTGGCTTACAAGAAAATCCATCCAATGATGGTGGGGGGAATAATGGCCCCCAAAAGGTGCCCATGCCCTAACCCTCAGAACCTGGAATATGCTACAGTATGTGGCAAAAGGGGCATTACAGATCATATGACATTAAGACTCTTGAGAAGGGGATGATATGGGGCATCCTGTGCAATCATGAGGCTCCTTTTAAGAGGAAGGGAGGAAGGTCTGAACCAGAGAGAGATTTGCAGATGCCACTCTGTTGGCTTTGAAGATGGGTGTTTTATCTGCTGGGCTGCTGAAAGGATATCACAGCGGGGGATTATTAGCATACAACCTTATGGTTATGAAGTCCAAACCAAGGCATGAAAATGTCCAAACCAAGGCATCATCAGGTGGTGCTTTCTCCCTAAAGATGAGCTGCTGATGATTCTGGGCTCCTCTGTCACATGGCAAGGCATATGGCAGCATCTACTGGGCTCTCCCTTCTCTTCCTTGTTTCGTTGTTTCATCTTCTTGCTTCCATAGCTCCCTCTCTCTTGCCATATTGATCCCATTTATAAAGGGCTCTAGGAAAAGAATTAAGACCCACCCTGCTATGTCTTTCCTGAAAGAACCTAATCAAAATGTCCCACCTACAATAGGTCCACACCCACAGGAATGGATTAACTCTAAGGTCACATTTTTCTGGATCCAGAAAGCCTCAAACCACCACATTGGGGGAAGGGTCCACAAGCCAAGGAAATCAGGAGGCCCCTAGAAGCTGGAAAAGGCAAGGCAAGATATATTCCCCAAGGACTTTAGAAGCAATGCACATCTCCAACACCTTCATTTTAGAACTCTTGAACCCGAGACCTGCAAGATAAAATGTGCATTATTTTAAGCCTCCAAGATTTGGTATTTTGTTGTAGCAGCTGCAGGAGATGCATACATTGACCCTGGCTACAGAGGGATGGCAATTGGCTCCATCCTGGTGCATTAGGTTCATCTCGTGTGAGATTGTCATTGGTACTTCCGTGAGGCTCCCCAGTGGGTTCTAATATACAGCCAAGCTTGGGAACCCTGGGAAGCTCCGATCTTCATGAAAATTCCCAGTGTGGGCAAGAGCTAAGGTTGGATATGTGTCCAAGTTCTGTTTATTGCTTGCAGGACTTTGACAGAGTGCCCAACTCCCTAACCCTCAGGTTTCCTTATCTATAAAATGGGGAAACTAATAAAAATTTCCATTTGATGGGGTTTACTGTGAAGATCAAAATAGTGCATATAAAGTGTTATGGTACAGATAGTGGTCTTATGCATAATTCCACTGGTGCCTCTGGAGGGATTTAGTGTTAAATTGAACTTAGCCATTAAGCAAAGGTTTTCCTGGAAAAGTAAGAGGAAGATGGAATTGAGTTGGATGTTCTTTATGCCCTAAAGAAATAGTTTATTCATCCATCTACCACTGCTCATGCAGGCATGCTTGCATTCATTCATCACTTTTATTGGGAATCTTCTGTGGGTCTAGGACTCTCCCAGGCAGGGAATTGCAGCTGTGGACAGAGGCAAGTTCCTGCCCTCTTAGAGCTCATGTTCCAGGGCAGGAGACAGCCAAAAAGTCACATGAACCACCCAACATTGGGACAACCCAGTAGACTCCAGGAGCTGCAACGGGGCTGTCAGGAAATCACCATCCTCCTAAAGGGCCCCTTCTGGGTCTCTTGCAAGTGCTTAGCGATCTGGCCTCAGTGGTGGAGAGGTTGAGTCTGTAAACTCGGACTCTTGTCTCCTGACATGGGCCTCCTCCTTGAAGGATGGGAGTTGCTGGTTTTTATCCGCCTTGCACCCTCTGGGGCACTGTACCACCCCCCACAGCTGCAGCTGTCCAGGTGGTCTCCTTAAGTGTTTCTGCACAGAGCCAGGGAGGTTCAACCTACCCATGAAATTTTATCACCTAATTGGGATAGCACAGGGAGCAACATGGTGACCCTGGGCAGGGCTCTTCGTGGACATGAGGACCAGCGTCCTTGCCAGCAGTGGGATTGTGAGCAAAGCGTGCCCTCTTGCTCGTGCCTGCATTTCTCTCAGGATCTGGACTCAAGCAGACAGGGGAGGCCCACCAAAGGGTGTTGGCTCCCAGCCTTCCATCTCCATTGCCCCTTAAAACTAGTGTTACTACACCCCATGTTGCTAAGACTTGGGTCATTTCTCAGAACTTCCACACCATGAGCAACCTGCTCTCCTCAAACTTCTTCTTTTTGGCCCCTGGGCCCCACATTCTCTTGGCACCTTCCTGGTTATATTCTCCTGTCCTCCAAAACTCTTAACCAAGGAGGATCCCAAGAACCAACCCTGCATCATTTTTCTTTTCTACATGTTCTCACTTCCTTGACACTCTCCTTCAACCTCTTGGATTTAAACACCTGTTGATGTTGCTCAAATTCATATTTCCAACTCAGACCTCTCTCCTGAATTCCAGCAGATACCTCTTGCTTAACATATCTCATGGAACTCCTGATATTTCCCTCAAGTCCCTCCAACCACGGTCTTCCAGATCTCAGGTTGAGGAACTTGGGGTCATCCAAGGTTCCTTGTGTGGTTTTATCCCCAGACCCTGAATCTGACTGTGGTCAATATGCCTGGGTGGCCATAGGAGGTTGTCACCTGATTTTCCTTTACTTACCTTTACGTCCTGACCCCATGCCAACTCCCCCCAAAAATCATTCCCCTTTAAAAGACTGGTCAAGGCATGCCACTCTGTGCCATGCCCTCCCAATGCTGACCATATCACTCAGAGACAGAGCCAAAGATCCTCCCCTGACCAGCAAGTTCTCCCATGCCTGGGCTCCTCCCTCCTTGTCTTACCTCATCCATTCTTTGCCCTCTGCCCCTTTCTCACCTAGCTGAACATGCTCGGTATGCTACAGTCTCAGGGCCTTTGCACTACCTGTGCCCTCTCCTGGTTAAACGGTCACCCCAGATTCCCATCAACACAGCTCACTCCTTTGTCTCCTTCAAGAGTTTGCTCGAGGCTGGCCCAGATTGCCCCATTTGAAAGTTCACTCACTTCCTTTCTGGCACCCTGATCCCCTCCTCACTTCTGTTTATTTTTTCCACAAGCCCCCACTACAGTGTCAACTCTGCAAATTTTTGATTTGTTCACAGCTACAATGCAACAACCTAGACCATGCCTGGCACGTAGCAGGTGATCAATAATTTGTTGAGTGAGTGACTGGAGGGGTCAAAAGTGTAAGACCGTAGAGCAGTCCCATCAATTGGACAGCAAGAAGGTCACAGGTTGCTTCTGAGAACTGTCTGGCTCCGGGCATAGAGAGCGAGGAGGAGGATCACTAAAGGTAGATCTCAGCAAACTAGTACATTTTTTTTTTCTTCAGGGGCAAGCTCTTTCAAGAAATCTCTCCATGCCACTGTTTTGACTGCAACAGCCAGCTCTATAAATCCCAAACCTATAGGCCACAGTTCTATAGGCTCCCATCCGAAAGATCCCAAACTGAGTGATCTCAACCTGATGGGTTCCCATCCCATGGGTCTAGCCCTATAAATTCTATCTCTATGGATTCAATCCCTATGGGTCCAACCCTAAGAGTCTTAGCCCTATGGATCCAGCCCTATGGGTTCCATCCTTATGTGTCCACACTTTTGAGTTTTAGCCTTATGCATCCAGTCCTATGGGTCCAGCCATATGGGTCCATCTTTGGGTCCAGCCCTATGGGTCCCAGCCCAATGGTCCCAGCCCAGTGGCTCCAGCTCTAGGGGTCCCAGCCCTAAGGATTGTATCCCTATGCATCCAGCCCTAGGGGTCCATTTCTATAGTTCCATCCCGTGGGTCCATCCCTATGGAGTCCCAGTCCTAGGATTCTTAGCCCTGTACGTGTGCAACCCTATCAGCCCATCCTATGGCCCCATTCCTGTGGGGTCTTAGCCCTATGTGTCCAGCACTATTTGTCCATCTTATGGCTCCATCCCTATGAAGTCTTAGTCTTAGAGGTTTTAGCCTTATGTGTCCAGCCCTATAGGTCCATCCCATGGGTCCATCCCTATGGGGTTTAAGCCTTAGAGGTCTTAGCCCTATGTGTCCAGCCCTATAGGTCCATCCCATGGGTCCATCCTTACGGGTTTAAGCCTTAGAGGTCTTAGTCCTATGTGTCCAGCCTTATTGGTCCATCCTATTGCTCCATCCCTATGGGGTCCCAGCCCTAGGGGTCTTAGTTCTATGCGTCCAGCCCTATTGGCCCATCCTATGGATCCATCCCTATTGGGTCATAGCCCCATATGTGTCCAGCCCTATTCATCCATCCCATGGGTCCATCCCTATGGGGTTTAAGCCTTAGAGGTCTTAGCCCTTTGTGTCCAGCCTTATTGGTCCATCCTATTGCTAAATCCCTATGGGGTCCCAGCCTTAGAGGTCTTAGGCCTGCGTCCAGCCCTATAGGTCCATCCCATGGGTCCATCCCTATGGGGTTTAGCCTTAAAGGTCTTAACCCTGTGAATCCAACCCTATTGGCCCATCCCATGGCTCCATTCCTGTGAGGTCTTAGCCCTATGTGTCCAGCCCTATTGGCTCATCCTATGAATCCAGCCCTATGGGGTTTGGCCTTAGAGGTCTTGCGTCCAGCCCTATTGGTCCATACCGTAGATCCATCCCTATGGGGTTTTAGCCTTAGAAGTCTTAGCCTTATGCGTCCAGCCCCTATTGGCCCATCCAATGATCCACCCCTATGGGGTCTTAGTCTTAGAGGTCTTAACCCTTTGTATCCAGTCCTATTGGCCCATCCTATGGATCCATCCCTATTGGGTCTTAGCCCTATATGTGTCCAGCCCTACTGGTCCATCCTATGGCTCCATCCCTATGGGGTCCCAGCCCTAAGAGTCTTAGTTCTATGCATCTAGCAGCCCTATTGACCCATCCTATGGATCCATTCTTATTGGGTCTTAGCCCTTTGCATCCTGTCCTATTGGCCCATCTATGGATCCACCCATATGGGGTCTTAGCCCTATGTGTCCAGCCCTATAGGTCCATCCCATGGGTCCATCCTTATGGGTTTAAGCCTTAGAGGTCTTAGCCCTATGTGTCCAGCCCTATAGGTCCATCCCATGGGTCCATCCTTATGGGTTTAAGCCTTAGAGGTCTTAGCCCTATGTGTCCAGCCCTATAGGTCCATCCCATGGGTCCATCCTTATGGGTTTAAGCCTTAGAGGTCTTAGCCCTATGTGTCCAGCCCTATAGGTCCATCCCATGGGTCCATCCTTATGGGTTTAAGCCTTAGAGGTCTTAGCCCTATGTGTCCAGCCCTATAGGTCCATCCCATGGGTCCATCCTTATGAGTTTAAGCCTTAGAGGTCTTAGCCCTATGTGTCCAGCCCTATAGGTCCATCCCATGGGTCCATCCTTATGGGTTTAAGCCTTAGAGGTCTTAGCCCTATGTGTCCAGCCTTATTGGTCCATCCCATGGGTCCATCCCTGTGGGGTTCCAGCTCTAAAGGTCTTAGGCCTATGTGTCCAGCCCTATAGGTCCATCCCATGGGTCCATCCCTATTGGGTCTTTGCCCTATATGTGTCCAGCCCTATTGGTCCATCCTATAGATCCATCCCTATGGGATCCCAGCCCTAGGGGTCTTAGCCCTATGCATCCAGCCCTATTGCTTCATCCTATCGATCCATCCCTATGGGGTCTTAGCCCTATGTGTCCAGCTGTATCGGTCCATCCCAAGGCTCCCACCCCTCCTGAAAGCTCCTTCCACTTCCTTAAGCGGAGGAAGGTCCTCACTCCCCCCTGTGCTGCGAGGCCCTTATGCTCCTCACGGGCTTCTTCCAAAGGTCTCCTGAAACCTACTGCCCCTCTCAGCCCTCCTGGACGTGCCTGTGAGACCTGGCACAGCTCCCACCTCTCCCCATCACCCACCTCCCGGCCTCACAGACTGTTCCTGTCCCTCAGGAGCAGACCGAGGTCTCCCACAACGCCCTGAGGTGAAATTCAAATTAAAGTCTGGAACCCACCCTGCGTTTTAGGCAAATTTTAGCTATCAGGTCTATTAACATGAAGAAAAAAAAAGGAAGCCGAGTACTGTTCTGAAGCAAACAGACAGCCTGTGCTAGCTGTACTCAGGATGTGGGTGGCTCGTAAAATCCCGATACTGCGTGTAAAAACAGCGGAAATAAAATTTCCAAATGTTTTATGGCACTGTGGAAAAGGATGGCTGAGACAGAGGAGCAATCCGCAATCCCTGCCTAGAAAGTAAGCGGTGCACTGCCAGACGCCACGAAAGGAATACGGGGGAAAGAAAAAAAGGGGGAGGGGGTCCCAGGCTGCAGTAACTTTGCACACCTGAGGACTGCTCCTTGACTTTCCCTGGGCATTTGGTTTTTGGGATTCTGTCGAGGACTTTAATCTGAGAGCCCCAAGTTGGAGGCCGGGAGCAAGGAAAGGTGGAGCAGAGGCACCGAATTATTCTTGGCTTGGCAACCTGTTTATTCTCTCTCGGAGCGGCGGCTGGAAGGCATTGGATATGCATTTGTTGAGCTGGAGTGTGAGGGAGACTTGGGTTTAAGAAGGGGTGAGTGAGTGGGGAGAAAGCCTTCCACTTTTCCCCCTCTCCTAAGACCCTTGAGTCCACTTCTGACACAGTGTTGACCTGGGACAAGGGCACTGTGACCTCTTCGATGTTCGTTGGGAAGAAGCTGAAGGCAGAAAGCGAGTTGCCATGACATGCAACTCCAATTTGGGACGAAGGCACTTTACTCTGGATCAGGGAAGCAGGATCCCGATGAGCACAAAAGCCGCCAACAGCCTCACATCGGCTCAGTCATCAATTTCCCATCTGACATTTTTTAAAAGGCAGATTGACTTATAATGAGCTACAGTTTTTGCTTTTATTGTATTTCTTGGATGAAACCTAGTAGAGATGGAAAGCTGAGTATGAATAGAGTATGGATTAGAGTGGACTTACTGATATTCTACTATGGAGCTATTGTGATTAGCAATGGAAGAAACTATAGCACTGATGGGGAGAAAGTGGCCACGGTAGCTGCTGAGGGCAGGGAGAGGGAAGAAGAGATGTGATGTGGGGGCACTTTCGGGACTTGGAGTTGTCCTGGGTGGTGCTGCAGGGACAGATGCTGGACACTGTATGTCCTGCCATGGCCCACTGGGTGGACTGGGAGAGTGTAAACTACAATGTAGACCACTATCCATGTGGTGCGGCAGTGCTCCAAAATGTATTCACCAAATGCAATGAATGTGCCACGATGATGAAAGAGGTTGTTGATGTGGGAGGAGTGGGGTGAGGGGGGTGGGGGGCTCTATAGAGACCTCATATTTTTTTAATGTAACATTTTAAAAAAATAAAGAAGAATATATATATACACATATATACTATATATATATATAAAGATATATATATATATATATATATGTGTGTGTATATATAAAGATATATATATATATATAGATATATGTGTGTGTGTGTGTATATATATATATAAAGTGCCCAAAGGGTGGGGGGTGTCTATAGAGACCTCATATTTTTTTAATGTAACATTTTAAAAAAATAAAGAAGATTATATATATATATAAATAAATATATATATATATTTATAAAGTGCCCAAATCATTCCGTTTTTCTCTGGGACCCTATCAGGCAAATCATCAATGTGCCAGTCCCCAGCGGGCATTGCTCCAATGGGAGAGGCTCCGTCTCCACACGCAGGGAGATGCACAGAAATGTCGCACATTTCTGAAACTGCACAGGAACTGGGCACCGCTGGTCGAATCGCGTCCTTCCTTCCGATTCTGCGCTGTAGTTTGGCCGCAGCCTGGCAGCAGAATGCAGGCCTCCTGCAGAAAAGCTCTCCAGCTTCCCGATTCCCTTCTCCACGATGAAAACGAGAATTCTCCCTGGCCCCGGAGCCCCCGCTCTGTTACTACCACGTGGCTGCCCTTTCAAAGACCCTCTCCAGCTGTGTCCCTGGGAGGTGGGGCAGAGGAGCCTGGCATCTCTTTTCTCTTCGATAGTCCCTTCTGACAACTTCAGCATCCCTCCCGCATTTGATCTCTGCTCCCCTCCGTGTCAGCTCTGAGCCACCACCACGGAGCTTCCAGGAAGCCAAGACCTGAGGCAGGCTTTCAAAGGCTGCCCCGTCCGATCTGCTCCCACGTTGAGCGGCCAACTCTCTCAGAGCTTCTCCTAACAAGCTGAGCGAGCAAACGACGTCAGCCCTTATTTCATCTACAAGAGGCCCTGCCAGAAGTGCCCACCAGAGGAGAATCAAGATAAGGAAAGCCACAAGCCCTTCTGCTGGAACCTCCATCACAGTCCGCTCTTGGATGTAGGCTTACAGGGAAAATCAGGACATGGCAACATCTGAAGGTGCCAGGTACCTGCAGCTGCGTTCTCCGTCTGCTGGGCAGGTAAGGGAAGCCAGAGCCTTACCTTGAAACTCTCGGCCGAGATCTGTCTAAGATACTCATGGATTCATCGACTTAACAGAAAGCACGAACTTACAATTTGCAGCGCCCCCCAGGGGATGTCAAACTGGACAGCGTGCCTCCGGTCAAGGTATTTTGGGAGAAGCAATCTTTCCTGTGGAAAGTCCCTTCCCTGGAATTGCTGAGCCTCCCGTGGGGGAGAACAGGGATGTGGGAAGAGAATGCAGCTCCAGTTCTGGGGAGATGTGGGGGGGTCTGGCTTGAAAAAATGAGGTGGAACCTGTCTTCAGTGCCAGCTCTCCTACCGCCCAGCCTTTGAACTCACATGGACTCTTACTCTTTATTAATAGAGGGGAAATTTATGTAACATAAAATTAGCCACTTTTTAAGCAATCAGTCCCCATTCCTGCTTTCCCCAGGCTTTGGCAACCAGTAAACTGCTTTCTGTCTCTATCGATTGGCCAACTCTAAACATTTCACAGAAATAGCATCTTGCAACAGATGGCCTTTTGTGTCCGTCGTATTTCACCCAGCACCATGTCTTCAAGGTCGGCCCGTGGAGCGTGGATCAGAGCTTCATTCTTTTTCATGGCTGAGTAATATTCCATTGTGTGGATAGACCACATTCTCTTGACCATTTGTCTGTTAATGGATACTTGGTTGTTTCCACATTTTGTCACTGTGAATGCTGCTGCTGTAAATATTGGTGTACATCTGTCTGAGCCCCTCTTTTCAATTCTTTTGGGTGTACACCTAGGAGTGAAACTGCCCAGTCCTAATGGCAATAATATATTTAACTTTTCAAGGAGCTCTCACTAGGATTCTCACCCATCTCCTCTGTGCACCATGCCAAGGGGTGTTATATACAAAGAGTCCCCCAGCTTTCTACCACAAAGCAGGGGAAAAGTGGGATTTCCAATTGCTTTGCTTCTTTAATGCCCACAAGTCCTCAAGATATACAAAAAATGGAGCTCTTTTTCTACACCTTCTGTACAGTTAACACCTGCTGTGTGCAATATGTGTAACTGGAGAATAGAGACCACTAGGAAGATAAAGGAGAATAGAGACCAGCAGGAAGATAAAGAAGCATCTTTCAGTCCTTCCCGCTGATGATGACCCTTCACCTCTCCAATGTCTGTTGGTCTGGGATTGGACAATATAGAGGTGAAGTGGACATCACCATCCCAGGGTCCACAGGATGGAGGAATAAAATACGAATGAGAGTGGACTTACTGATATTCGACTATAGAACTATTGTGACTAGCAATGGAAGAAATTGTAGCTTTGATGCAAAGAAAGTGGCTACGGTAGTTGCTGAGGGCAGGGAGAGGGAAGAAGAGATGTGATGTGGGGGCATTTTCAGGACTTGGAGTTGTCCTGAATGATACTGCAGGGACAGAGGCTGGACATTCTATATCCTGCCATAACCCACTGAATGGACTGGGGGAGTGTGTAAACTACGACGCCAACTATTATCCATGTGGTACAGCAGTGCTCCAAGATGTATTCACCAAATGCAATGATTGTGCCACAATGATGGAAGAGGTTGCTGATGTGGGAAGAGTGGGGTGGGGCGTGGGGTATGTGGGAACCTCTTGTATTTTTTCTCCTTTATTTTCTTTTAAATGTTACATTCAAAAAATATGAGGTCCCCATATACCCCCCATCCCACCCACCCCACCCCTCCTACATCAACAACCTCCTCCATCATCATGGGACCTTCATTGCACCTGGTGAATACATCTCTGAGCACCGTTGCACCACGTGGACAGTGGTTTACATTGTAGTTTACACTTTCCCCCAGTCCACCCAGTGGGCCACGGCAGGACACACAACGTCCAGCATCTGTCCCTGCAGCACCACACAGGACAACTCCAAGTCCTGAAAATGTCCTCACACCATATCTCTTCTTCCCTCTCCCTACCATCAGCAGCATTGATCTACATATCTTTAAAAAAATACAATAAAATTTTTTTAAAAAGTCACCTTAGAGTTGTCCTGGATAGTGCTTCACGGACAATTACGGGACATTGTAGATCCCCCCAGGGCCCACTGGATGGAACGTGAGAGAGTCTGGGCTAAGATGTGGACCATTGACTATGGGGTGCAGTGATGCTCAGAGATGAACTTACCAGGTGCAATGGATGTGTCATGATGATGGGAGAGTGTTGCTGTGGGGGGAGTGGGGGGCGGGGGCGGTGGGGTTGAATGGGACCTCATATTTTTTTAATGTAATTAAAAAATGATAATAAATAAATAATTTTTTTTTAAAAAGTCACCTTAGCGATACCATCATCTTGTGGCTTTAACACTTGCCATTCCGTGGCTTTTCTATCGCTGCTTTAACAAATCACCACCAGCTCAGCGTCTTACTACAACTCACGCCTGGCAGTTCTGTAGGTCGGGATATCTGGTGGCCTTGGCAGATTTCCCTGTTGTCAATTTCACAAAGCCAGAATCAAGGTGCTGGGCAAGCTCTACTCTTACGAGGTGGCTCTGGGGCAACTGCACTTCCAGGCTGGGTCATGCTGTTGACAGACTCCCGCTCCTTGCAGGTGTAGGACGGAGATTCCCCGATTCTCAGTTGGCAGTTGGTGGGGAGCTCCTCTTAGCTCTTCAGGGCCCCTGGGTTCCTTCTCAAGTGCTCCCCACAATCTCCAAGCCAGCCATGCCATACGGAGTTTCTCCGAACTCTTGACACGCTCTGCCTTCTCTTTCTGGCACAGCTCTGTGCCAGAGCTAGCTCTCGGCTCTTGCAGTACCACGGGGGAGCATTCAGGTTCCATGCAGATAATCTGGGGTCATCTCCCACCTCAAGAGTCTTGACGTCTTTCCACCGACAAAGTACCTTTTCCTGAGGGAGTCAGCATACTCACAAGTTATGGGTTTTGGGAAGTGGAAATATCCTTGTGCGGTCAATATTTGGGCTGCTACAGTGTTGCAGTACCAGCATGCTCTTATGCCACAGGATATACTTCCAGGTCATGATTTTATTTTATTTTTTCCTTCATTTTTTTTTAACTTTTTAAATTAAAGTAAATTGATGACAAAAAAAGTTACATTAAACAAACATAAAAAACATAAGAGGTTCCCATATACCCCACTTCCCACCCCCCACCCCATCATTTTTGTAAATTGCATTTTTTTGAAGATATACATCACCAAAAAATGTTACATTAAAAAAATATGAAGTCCCCATATACCCCCACTCCCCTCACCCCACTCCTCCCACATCAATAACCTCCTTCATCATTGTGGCACATTCATTGCATTTGGTGAATACATTTTGGAGCACTGCTGCACCGCATGGATAATGGTTTACATTGTAGTTGACACTCTCCCCCAGTCCATTCAGTGGGTTATGGCAGGATATAGAATGTCCAGCCTCTGTCCCTGCAATATCATTCAGGACAACTCCAAGTCCTGAAAATGCCCCCACATCACATCTCTTCTTCCCTCTCCCTGCCCTCAGCAACTACCGTGGCCGCTGTGTCCACATCAGTGCTACAGTTTCTTCTATTACTTATCACAATAGTTCCATAGTAGAATACCAGTAAGTCCACTCTAGTCTATACTCTATTCCTCCATCCTGTGGACCCTGGGATGGTGATGTCCACTCTACCTCTATATTGAGAGGGGGCTTAGATTCCACTTGGATGATGGATGCGATTCTCCTGCTTGCAGTTGTACGTATTCTCAGTTCCCTGGTGTGGTGGTTGACCTTCTTCACCTCCCTGTTAGCTGACCTGGTAAGTCCAATGACCCAGGGAGTAGAGGTTGCAACTCTGCTGAGGCTCAGGGCCCAGATGGCACATGGGCAGTCCAGAGATTCAAGTCCCCTGAGTATTTTAAAGTCTCCCACAGCCCTGTTAACGACCCCACCATAGTAACACGAGGAGTTCCCAATTATTGAGGTGTTCTTATGTGCCTCCATAATATTAATTCCATTCTTACAAGAATCTTCTAACGAATTCATTATTTACTTCCATATTGCTGCCACACAGTGAGGTGAGAGCCTTCCAGAAGGATTTGAAGCCAGGGTCCTGAGTCCCAGCCTGCATCTAAACTCCCCACTGCACCACCACTTCTCCCACTCGGCTCGCCCCTTGATCCCCTATGGCTGGATTCTCAATTAGTTGCTATTTCTTCAGCAGGATGCATTCATGTTTAATTACCGTGATGGCCTCCAGAACCAAGTTTCACCTGCACGGCACCGTCTGGGTCGTTCGATATTCTTTCATCACCCTTAGGCTTCTAGATACAATTGTTCTTCAGTTAAGTGCCAGAAGTGTCACCAAACCACTGCTGGGCCAATGGTATATGAGTCAGCCTGTCCGGAAAAACAGAACCAATGTGGATGTATCTGTGTGTGTTCGTGTACATGGATGCATACACATATAAAGAGAATTATTTCAAGGAGCGGGGTGGTGGAACTGGCAAGCCTGAAATCCATAGGGCCGGTGGGAAACTCAAGCAGAAGCATTGCTGCCATCTTGAGACGGAAATTCTTCTCCTCTGAGAAGCCTCAGTTTTGCTCTTAGAACTCTCACCTGATTGGATTGAGCCCCTATCCAGCATTATGCAGGGTCATCTCCTTTACTAAACGTTAACTGATTGTAGATGTTAGCCACATCTACAGAAAAGCTCCCTCACCTGCCCCGGACGTGTGTTTGATTCAATAACTGGCTCGGCCAAGCTGACACATAAGACAGACCATCACAAAAAACATGCATTTTAATGGGCCTTGCTATATCTTGAAATTAGGACACAGTGGAAGTGTGCTGCCTGAAACGACAGAGATAACTCCTACAGAAATGAATACTGATTTCAATTTTGGGGAAAGAGAAGAGAGGGATGGGGGCGGTGGGATAAAGGAGTATTAGAGCAGGAAGACAAAAGACGGTCTCCAAACATAATAGGTTAAATATCGGTTATGCAGGGACAGGTGCTGGACATTGTATGTCCTGCCATAAGCCACTGAATGGACTGGGAGAGAGTGTAAACTACAATGTAAACCATAACCCATGTGGTGCAGCAGTGCTCCAGAATGTATTCACCAAATGCAATGAATGTGCCACAATGATGAAAGAGGTTGTTGATGTGGGAGGAGTGGGGTGGAGTGTGGGGTATGTGGGAATCTCTTATATTTTTTAATGCAACATTTCTGTGATCTATGTATCTTTAAAAAAGACATATATGTGTATTTTTGTGATCTATGCATCTTAAAAAAAAAGACATACATATATATATATATACTCCAATGTCAAAACCTCAAATATATGTGTGTGTGTGTGTGTGTATGTGTGTGTATGTATGTATCGGTTAGAAACATAGTGCATATAGCTAAAATAGCCGGAAGAACACAAAACAGAAATGGCAGAGGCTGGGGGCTGGGGCGAGTCCAAAAGAAACAGAAGGAAGAAAGTTGTGTCTTTTTTTATTTTTTTAATCATAAACCCATCTGTAAAGTTTAAAGTATTTCTATTTTTTATACTTTAAAATGTTTTTGATTGAACTAAAAAGGAAAAAAGGCCAACCAACCAATCTCCAATTTTCAGAAGTCAATGAACAACTAAGGTGTAGCATATGCATGCAATGGAATATTATACAGCTGTGAAAAGGAATGGAGTCCTGTACATGCTACAGCTTGGATGAATCTTGGAAATCTCACATTGAGTGAAACAAGCCGGGCACAAAAGGTCACATATCGTATGATCCCAATGAGATGAAATATCTAGAATCAGCAAATGTCCTAAGAAAGAACGAATATTACAGGTTACTGGGGGAAAAGGGGAGCTATTGTTGAACGGGTGTAAAGTTTGTCATTGGGGTGATGGAAAAGTTTGGTGACAGATGGAGGTGATGGTTACACAACCTGGTGAAAGCAATTAATGCCACTGAACTGTACACTTTCAAATGGCCGATTTTATTTTATAAATATATATATATGCTACCAGAGTAACAATATTAAAAAAAAAATAACAGCAAGTAAAGCAAACTTTCTCAAAACACCCACATGCGCCACGGGGGGCTCCCATAACCAGGGAAGGGCACACACCCGGCCCCTCAAATGGGCTCTCGTCCCGAGCAGCCAGGTAACCTAAACTGCCTCCCCCTACCACGGCCCTGATTGTTCAGTATTCAACAGCCCAGGAAGCCGGTCGCCTACAAATTTCTATTACAGTGAAAAAGGAGATGCCCGTGTCGGTAAATGGAACAGGTGTCAGGGTAAATGTGTGTCAGGGTTCGAAGCGGCTCGGGCACGGCGGCATCTGCATATGGACACGAGATGTCTCAAGGATGCTCACGGGTCGTGCCGCGCAGCCCGGAAAGAGGCCTGCCGAAACGTGCCTTATTTATGCAGCACTTGAGCGCTCCGCAGGGAAAACTGCCCGTGGCAAGTTAGGTGGCGGTAACCATCCGTGCATTTTAAGCTGCCTGCATCCACTTAGCTCCCAGAACGACTCCCCGTTGCATAAGTACAAATCGCGTTTCCATCCATTAACAGGCAGCCGGCTTCTCCGTCACGCGTGAAGGGGGACACGGGGGCTTAGGATGCACGATCCCATCTCCAGGAATAATTGCCCAAATGGTCAGGGTATTGGCTCTAAGAAGGGACAGAGCCCGGCTGAAATTAATGGCCAGGCGGGGGAATTCCTTAGAATCAGCAGGCGGTAGAAATGAAGGCACGGAAATGCCCCAATTCTGAAGGAAAGGGGCGCTGAGTGTATCTCCCTGCTCGTCCCTCCGAGAGCACTTACTAAAATACTTCCACTTATCAACGACATGCATGCACAGCTATCATCCACAGTTTCATATTTGCACCTCTAAAAAGCTCCCTGAGAGATGGAGCCGAGCTGGAAAGCCTCTCGGCTACGCAAGGCATTCAGCAGATGTTTATGAAGCAGGTGCTTTGCTCTAAGCGCCTTCTTGGATGCTGGAGGTACATTTGGGGGCCGAGACAGAGATGGTCCCAGCCCTGTGGACGAACGAGCTGGCTCTCGGTGGTTCAGGTTGTCTGCTTTCTAAACCGTGAGCTGCAGGAACCCAAGTGACCGCCCCGCACAAGAACGCCAGGCGGTCGGGAACCTTCCGATGCCTCGCAGCCCCCCTGGACAATTCCAGAAACTGGTCCTGCCGGCCACGCTGCAGAGGCAGCTGCTCGATGCTTCTGGAGGAGAGGACCTGAGATGGAGAGGCTCCTGGATGCTCGCCCGTGAAATGCACTTGGCCGCCACGCTCCAGCTGAAACCAGGTGGTGACCCAATGTACGAAGGACACAATTTTAGAACAAGGTTGTCGAGCAGGAGCTGGAGTGGCTGCCGTCAGGGAGACAGGTTGGCGAGCGTTGAAACTGAATGAGGACCCCCGAGGAGGAGCTTCTTGCCCCCAAAGGGGCATCCCCGGACCGAGAGCAGCACGCCATCTGTGGGTCTGGCTGTGGTCACTTGTGAGCGGAGGGTAGGCGGAGGGCTGGCTGTCCCCATGCACCTTCTCTGGTCAGCGATTTGCTTTTCTGCTCTTCACGCCTTCCCACTGCCCTGCTCCTGGCATGGGGGGTGGACAGTCACGGAGGACGCTGAGGGGTCCTGCTGAGAGGTCAGTGCGGCAGCTCACGGGCTGCTCCGCAGGGGATGGGGTGGGGGCTGAGCCGGGCTCGGGGAAGACACAACCGAAAGCCACGTGGTTCCATCGCCAGGAAGCTGCACGCTGTCCAGGGCAGGGGCACGGAGAGGGAAAGCTGAACTGGGGCAAGCAACCCACCGGTCAGCGGCACATCCTGGGGCAGCCAGGAAGGGGGTCACTGTTAGGGAGCAGGAGCCAGCAGAGGCCAGAGGGGAAGGCAGGGATGGGTCAGCAGAGAACAGAGGGGAGGGTGGGAGGGGTCAGTAGAGGCCAAAGGGAGGGGTCAGCAGAGGCCAGAGGGGAGGGGCCAACAGAGGCCAGAGGGTAGGGGTCAGCAGAGGCCAGGGGAGAGGGTGGGAGGGGTCAGCAGTGGCCAGAAGGTAGGGGTCAGCAAAGAACAGAGGGGAGGGTGGGAGGGGTCAGTAGAGGTCAAAGGGAGGGGTCAGCAGAGGCCAGGGGAGAGGGTGGGAGGGGTCAGCAGTGGCCAGAAGGTAGGGGTCAGCAAAGAACAGAGGGGAGGGTGGGAGGGGTCAGCAGAGGCCAGAGGAGAGGGTAGGAGGAGTCAGCAGAGGCCAGAGGGAGGGGTCAGCAGAGGCCAGAGGGGAGGGGCCAACAGAGGCCAGAGGGTAGCGGTCAGCAGAGGCCAGGGGAGAGGGTGGGAGGGGTCAGCAGTGGCCAGAAGGTAGGGGTCAGCAAAGAACAGAGGGGAGGGTGGGAGGGGTCAGTAGAGGCCAGAGGGTAGCGGTCAGCAGAGGCCAGGGGAGAGGGTGGGAGGGGTCAGCAGTGGCCAGAAGGTAGGGGTCAGCAAAGAACAGAGGGGAGGGTGGGAGGGGTCAGCAGAGGCCAGAGGAGAGGGTAGGAGGAGTCAGCAGAGGCCAGAGGGAGGGGTCAGCAGAGGCCAGAGGGGAGGGGCCAACAGAGGCCAGAGGGTAGCGGTCAGCAGAGGCCAGGGGAGAGGGTGGAGGGGTCAGCAGTGGCCAGAAGGTAGGGGTCAGCAAAGAACAGAGGGGAGGGTGGGAGGGGTCAGTAGAGGCCAGAGGGTAGCGGTCAGCAGAGGCCAGGGGAGAGGGTGGGAGGGGTCAGCAGTGGCCAGAAGGTAGGGGTCAGCAAAGAACAGAGGGGAGGGTGGGAGGGGTCAGCAGAGGCCAGAGGAGAGGGTAGGAGGAGTCAGCAGAGGCCAGAGGGAGGGGTCAGCAGAGGCCAGAGGGGAGGGGCCAACAGAGGCCAGAGGGTAGCGGTCAGCAGAGGCCAGGGGAGAGGGTGGGAGGGGTCAGCAGTGGCCAGAAGGTAGGGGTCAGCAAAGAACAGAGGGGAGGGTGGGAGGGGTCAGTAGAGGCCAGAGGGTAGCGGTCAGCAGAGGCCAGGGGAGAGGGTGGGAGGGGTCAGCAGTGGCCAGAAGGTAGGGGTCAGCAAAGAACAGAGGGGAGGGTGGGAGGGGTCAGCAGAGGCCAGAGGAGAGGGTAGGAGGAGTCAGCAGAGGCCAGAGGGAGGGGTCAGCAGAGGCCAGAGGGGAGGGGCCAACAGAGGCCAGAGGGTAGCGGTCAGCAGAGGCCAGGGGAGAGGGTGGGAGGGGTCAGCAGTGGCCAGAAGGTAGGGGTCAGCAAAGAACAGAGGGGAGGGTGGGAGGGGTCAGCAGAAGCCAAAGGGAGGGGTCAGCAGAGGCCAGAGGAGAGGGTGGGAGGGTTCAGCAGAGGCCAAAGGGAGGGGTCAGCAGAGGCCAGAGGAGAGGGTGGGAGGGGTGAGCAGAGGCCAGAGGAGAGGGTGGGAGGGGTCAGCAGAGGCCAAAGGGAGGGGTCAGCAGAGGCCAGAGGAGAGGGTGGGAGGGGTCAGCAGAGGCCAGAGGAGAAGGTGGGAGGGGTCAGCAGAGGCCAGAAAGAAGGGTGAGGGGGGTCAGTAGAGACCCCAGGAGAGCGTGGGGAGGGGTCCGGTGAGACCAGAGACCCGCCCCCACCCAAAAGGAGCCGAGTGCCCCCAGGTCCAGCGAGAGCCGCCCCCTGCGCTCTGCCTCCCTCCCGGCTTTCCCCGGGCCGCCGGGGTGGGGGGCATCTGCCCGCCCTCCAGGGAGGCTGGGGGCCCGTGCCTGCCCTGCGCAGCCTTTCGGCAGCCCCTCGAGCGCCAGGCTCACGGCGGAGTCACCTTGGACGCTCCAGCGCACCTGCACCAGGTGTGGAGGAGAACCTGCCGGCGAGAGCGCAGCCAACCCCAGGGCGGGTGGGACACGCAGGCGTCTCTTTCAGGCCCCGGGCTTGGTAGCTCGTCCGAGAGGACCCAAGCCGCTCCTGGCTGACCTGGATCTCCCAGTCCCACCATGCAGATGGCGCCCCGGGCTCCGCACTTGGGGTGCAGAGAGAGCTAAGAGGGGAGGGGGTGGAAGGCAGGGCTTGCCGCCCTCTGGTCACTGGGTTTGCATTGAGTGAAGATGGTAGACACCAAGTTTTGTGGGGTGAGACCAGAAGAAAGGAGCCAAGGAGAATGGAAATACTCCAAGGTCTGCAAGCTTGCTTGACTGAGGGCAGGGGTGCTGCTCCATGGAGGTGAGCCAGGCTGCTCTCACCGGCACCTGCTTCACCCCAATATCATGCATCACATGAAAACATCAGTAGGTCCTGCCATGGCCCACTGGGTGGAACATGGGAGAGTGTGGGCTGTGGTGTGGACCATTGACCATGAGGTGCAGCGGTGCTCAGAGATGTATTCACCAAATGCAATGCATGTGTCATGATGATGGAAGAGGTTGTGGTTATGGGGGGAGGTGTGGGGTGGGGGGTATATGGGGACCTCATATTTTTTTTAATGTAACATTAAAAAAATAAATAAAGACAAAAAAACAAAACAAAACCAGAAAACATCTGCTACGCTACACTGCCACCTCCTTCAACAACTCAATGACATCAGACACGCAAAGCCAGCTCTAGAGCTTTGACAACTCATGCAGACCTCAAGTTCCTTGAAGTAGAGGAGAGTTAAATTGTGCTACAGACATCTACCATTCTCCCTTTAGACCTGGGTGCTATTTCCAGAAAGTCCCTCTCTTTATGTAAATGGATGCGTCCTCCTCTTTCTTCTCTCTCCTTCCCTTCTGGCATGCTTGGAAACCTGAAATCTGTGCAGAAAGGAGTTTTCACAGGCTCTCTGAGTCCACTGTCCTTAGAAAGTCAACTTTGCAAGGTCAGCTCTTGGCTGGCATCTGGGAACGTGGCTTGCAAGAGTTTCTCTGGCGGATAAGTCTTCCTCTGACCAAACTCTTTTGAGCAAAGAATGTGGTGTAGCCTGAATCCCTGCTTTCCAAATTTCTGGGAATTTGGAACATGCCAGACGGAGTGTGTCCCGCACGGGTACTTGGGTGCCAGTGAGCTTCCCTGGCGGACGTCACATCACACTTATTTATTGTCACATGCACTGCTGGAGGAATTACTTGCACCCTGTGTGACTCCCCTGGGCAAGGACCCTTGGAAGCTTGCACCTTGTCCCAAGTTTTTCTGTACCTGGCCTTGCGGCCATTTTCCTTTGCTGATTTTGATTTGCAATCTTCCGCTGTAATACATCATGACTGCGTATAAAATTGTGCAATAATCCCTGGGGCTTTTCCTAGACAATCACCACCCTGGGGACCCCCAACCCCAATCCCCCTTACCCTCTCCGTAATCCCTCTTTTCTCCTGTCTTGCACCCCATCCAGCTTTTGTCACTTTCTCCTGCAGTACGATTTTGCAATCTCTTCTCTCTATTTCTGTACTATTTGCTTTGCGAATCCTCACCCCCTTTGGTCCAATTACAACAGCTTGCAGGGACCCCCCCTCTCTATAAACGCAGAAGGTCTACAGACCTCCGTGCCCCTCACTTTCCCAAAATGGAGACCCCAAGCACTCGGCAGTCCTCCATGTGTGAGTACTTGACAAGCTCGATGTTTTCCACATTTCCACCACCATGCTTGGTGCTAACTCTGCAATAAGCATGAGTAATTGGTGGCAAAGTGCATTTACACTGCTATAAATACCATATATAGGCATTTCTGGAGTTCTCTTCCCTTAATGTCACAAGTCCTCAAAAAGCATGTGATTTGATTGTCATTCTGTGACAGTTGGAGACAAAACAACAGGTTTGGCAACTCTAGGGGTCTCTGGCATTTTCTTCTCTTACAGTTGCAAATAGGCATGTGATTTGAATGTCATTCTGTGACAGTTAGAGACTCAACAATGGGTTTGGCAAAGAAAGACAAGACTGGAGAAGCATCTCGAGCCCATTCAAGTTGCACAGCGCTCACCCTTCGTTTTCCTTACCGGGTCCATGGTCTACTTTTGGTTTCTAGTAGGGGTGAAGATGACTGAGGTTGAGCTCTCCCAAGGGTACGGGATCTCTGTGAAATGGAGAGTGATTCAACAAACCACTGGGCTGTTATGTGGGACCGAGAGGTGGGGACGTAGAAGATGCAGGTCTGAATCCAACAGAACAATTATGCCAAGAGTTAGGGTCCTTTAAAGATAGAATGTTCGCTCTGGAAGGAAAAAGTGGCTTAAAGGAACTCTGTGTCTTTAAAGGTGTGCCCAGATTATCTCTGTAAATACAGCGCAAATATGTTTATGTGCAGGCACATGGCCAGGCAGTCGCTGGAAATATATGACATTTCAGAGCATAGGGACTCTTTATTGCCAGGTTTCTCTGCTGTAAAGTTGAGCTGTAGATGAACAGGTAGTGATTGTCAGAATCTAAACCCCCTCTTGATCTAGAGGTGGAGTGGACGTCACCATCCCAGGGTCCACAGGATGGAGGAACAGAGTATGGATTAGAGTGGACTTACTGGTATTCTACTATGGAACTATTGTGACTAGTAATGGAAGAAATTGTAGCATTGATGTGGAGACAGTGGCCACGGTAGCTGCTGAGGGCAGGGAGAGGGAAGAAGAGATATGATGTGGGGGCATTTTCAGGACTTGGTGTTGTCCTGAATGATATTGCAGGGACAGATGCTGGACATTCTATATCCTGCCATAACCCACTGAATGGACTGAGGGAGAGTGTCAACTACAATGTAAACTATAATCCGTGCAGGGCAGCAGGGCTCCAAAATGTATTCACCGAATGCAATGAAGGTGCCACGATGATGCAAGAGGTTGCTGATGTGGGAGGAGTGGGGCAGGGTGTCGGGTATATGCGAACCTCTTATATTTTTTAACGTAACATTTTTTGTGATCTATGTATCTTCAATAAAGTACAATTAAAAAATGCCATGACCCAAACAAACCATTTAAATGACTTAATTTTAGCCCCTCCTAGAACCCAGGGGAGGGACTGAAACTAAAGTGATAAAAACGGTGGGTGTGGGGGGGTCACGTACCTGAAAGTAAACCCAGCTTTCTTCGCCTGCTCTGTCTCCCTGTTTTAATCTCCAGGTGGGCAGATGTCCATGTTATTGGGAATCAAGACGCTAGTTCCAACAATGTAGGTCCAATGACTAAAATAACTTGATTAAAGGGTTTGTGGTGTCTGAAAATGGATTTGGGAAAGCAGGTACAGGGCGACTGGAAACAAAGTCTCCGTCCTGGCAGAGTTTAAAGGGAAATCCTCTCCCCGTCCCGGGAATCCCTTGCCGTGTGGGGCAGACGTTGGAGGCAGCCTCGTGTCCAGGCAGCAGCCCTCTTGCGCCCACAGAGGCAAGCACGTGTCCACTGAGCCCCTGCTCCACGACCTGCGCTGTAGAAGCGCTAATAATGAGGAGCCGTGGGCAGTTCAGTGGCCCAGCAGCTTTGCATTGGAACACACAGTGAAATTGTGGCTCACTCCAACTCAGAAGTCCCCGTGTGGGTCATTCGGCATTTTACAGCAGCTGTTGCTGAGAGCAGCCCTCTGCCCCTGTGGTTCTCTGTCCCTCCAGTTCTCCTCTCCGTGGTCAGGGCAGGAGATGACCATCCAGGATTCCGTCCACAAACCACCCCCACCCCTGCCTCACCTGCAGGCAGGTCTGGAGGGGCAGGTGAGCCGGCACCTGCTGGAGAACAGAGCAAACGCCCCCAGCCTCACAAGAGGGGAGCAAAACGCTCCCCCTTCTTTCAGCACTGTCCCACACCCTGACAGAGCACAGCAGGCCCCCTTAAATCTGAGTATCAGATGAACGGCCGCAAACGTGTTTTCCTGCATTAGGATATCCTCAAGGTTGCGTGGGATATACTTACGCTTAAAAAAAATTAGGGGACAAATAAAGGACAGAGACTTTTCCTTATGGATCTTTCTTTATTTCTTAGTTTTCTAGCTTCATGAATGTATCATTTCTTCAAAATATAAAATGACCCAGGAATAAATCCAACAAAAGAAGCACAAAAGCTTTAAGAATCGAACAAAATAACTCCAATGGGAACATTTTTAGAAATATAAGGATATGGAAATGCCATTTTTTTCATGCGTTGTAGGGCTCAATATCATAAAGATATTAACACTTTTCTAATAAATATACAGATTCAGTACAATTCCAAACATGCATTGGAAGATTCAAAGTCATAAATATCTGTTTTTTTTCCAAATTGATCTGCAAAGTCAACAGGTTTTAAAAAACAGTGTGTTGTGCAGAATATACACATATTGTTTATGTATGTTCATATATGAATGATATTTTTCAATAAAATTTTATTTAAAAAAATCTCTTTATATCCTGCCATAACCCACTGAATGTACTGGGGGAGAGTGTGATCTACAGGGTAAACTATTATCCACGTGGTGCAGCAGTGCTCCAAAATGTGTTCACCGAGTGCGATGAGTGTGTCGCAATGATTGGAGAGGTTGTTGGCATGGGAGTGGAGTGGGGGGGATGGGGGGGTTATACGGGAACCTCATATTTTTTAATGTAACTTTTTTTGTGATGTATGTATCTTCAAAAAAATACAATTTGCAGGGATGATGGGGTGGGGGTGGGGAGTGGGTTATATGGGAAAGAATAAAAGAAAAGAAAGAAAGAAAGAAAGAGAGAGAGAGAGAAAGAGAGAAAGAGAGAGAGAGAAAGAGAGAGAGAAAGAGAAAGAGAGAAAGAAAGAGAGGAAGAAAGAAAGGAAGAAAGAAAGAAAGCAGGCAGGAAGAAAAGAAAGAAAGAAAGAAAGAAAGAAAGAAAGAAAGAAAGAAAGAAAGAAAGAAAGAAAGAAAGAAAAAGAAAGAAAGAAAGAAAGAAAGAGAAAGAGAGAAAGAAAGAGAAAGAAAGCAGAAGTAAGAAAGAAAGAAAGAAAGAAAGAAAGAAAGAAAGAAAGAAAGAAAGAAAGGAAAGAAAGAAAGAAAGCAGGCAGGAAGAAAAGAAAGAAAGAAAGAAAGAAAGAAAGAAAGAAAGAAAGAAAGAGAGAAAGAAAGCAGAAGGAAGAAAGAAAGAAAGAAAGAAAGCAGGAAGGAAAGAAAGAAAGAAAGAGAGAAAGAGAGAGAAAGAGAGAAAGAAAGAGAAAGAAAGCAGAAGGAAGAAAGAAAGAAAGCAAGAAGGAAAGAAAGAAAGAAAGAAAGAAAGAGAGAAAGAAAGAGAGAGAAAGAGAGAGAGAAAGAAAGAAAGAGAGAAAGAGAAAGAAAGAAAGCAGAAAGAAGAAAGAAAGAAAGAACGAAAGAGAGAAAGAAAGAGAAAGAAAGAAAGCAGAAGTAAGGAAGAAAGAAAGAAAGAAAGAAAGAAAGAAAGCAGGCAGGAAGAAAAGAAAGAAAGAGAGAAAGAAAGCAGAAGGAAGAAAGAAAGAAAGAAAGAAAGAAAGAAAGAAAGAAAGAAAGAAAGAAAGAAAGAAAGAAAGAAAGAAAGAAAGAAAGCAGGAAGGAAAGAAAGAAAGAAAGAGAGAAAGAGAGAGAAAGAGAGAAAGAAAGAGAGAAAGAAAGAGAAAGAAAGCAGAAGAAAGAAAGAAAGAAAGCAGGAAGGAAAGAAAGAAAGAAAGAAAGAAAGAGAGAAAGAGAGAGAGAGAGAAAGAGAGAAAGAAAGAGAAAGAAAGAAAGCAGAAGGAAGGAAGGAAGAAAGAAAGAAAGAAAGAAAGAAAGAAAGAAAGAAAGAAAGAAAGAAAGAAAGCAGGCAGGAAGAAAAGAAAGAAAGAGAGAAAGAAAGCAGAAGGAAGAAAGAAAGGAAGGAAGGAAGGAAGAAAGAAAGAAAGAAAGAAAGAAAGAAAGAAAGAAAGAAAGAAAGAAAGAAAGAAAGAAAGAAGAAGAAAGAAAGAAAGAAAGAAAGAAAGAAAGAAAGAAAGAAAGAAAGAAAGAAAGAAAGAAAGAAAGAAAGAAGAAAGAGAAAGAAAAAAAAAAGAAAGAAAAAGAGTAGCAGGGTTAAAAGCATTGCATCATTTTAGGTGACAAAAGGTGAAGTAGAAGGATCTCATAAAAAGTCAGGTTTCTGGAGGAAAAATGCTACATCTGCACAGAGCTAAGTTTGATAATGCTTTAAGTAATTTCTCAGCTTAACACAGTTTGGATAAGCTCAGGTAGCTGTGCTCATCGGCTTGTATCTCTTCTTCTCTGGACAATAAAATCCTTACGATTTTCTCAACAGAAAAAAATAAAAAATCTTGCCTCCACTTGTTTGGCCTCCTGAGCACCCGGGGTTTCCTGCTTCAGTTGACAAACTTGCCTTGTGATTTTTGGATTTGGTGGGTTCTGTGTTCCGAACAGCTCGAGGATAGGGGCTGCCTGCCCCGCTCCCCTCTTGTATTTCTTTCCTCTCCGTGCTCACAGCAGAGTGGACCCTGGGGACGGGGTTCTGGGAGAGGCACGGAGGATGGAAGAGGAGGAAAAGCCCCCACATTTGGGGGGAGTGGCAGGGGTCGGGGGTCCCGTAGAGGGGGAGCCGGCTGTGGTGGGTCAGAGCTGGCAACGTGAGACTGGTGGGAAGAAGGTGCACGGGGCACTTCCTCCAGGAACGGAGCAGCCTTTAGCGGCAAGCCCTGGAGGGGCAGCAGCCGGGGAAGCGGGCAGGGGAGGAGGGCGGGAGCTGGCTGGACACCCCAAATGCCCCTGACCAGCAGAGCGGGGCAGGGACCCAGAGATTTCCACCCACGGGCGGCTCCCGGTTTTTCCTGGTGGCGCCCTGGACCCTTCCTCCCTGCTGCACATTTGCCCCCATGGCAGACTCAGAGGAGAAAGGGCTGGTGGCCAGGGGAGGGGCTACTTAGAGCCCTCGTCCACTTGCTCCATCCGATTCTAGTTTCCACGTCCCTCCAGACAGCCCAAACCTTCGCTGACTGCCCTCGGGCTGTGGTGGGACTGGACAAGCGAATTCCAGAGGGCGGCACGTGGTGAGGAATACGGGATTTTCTGTCCCAAATTGCACACCCTTTGGAGTCACATCGTGCACCCAGATGCTAAAGAGAACCTACAGCTGCAAGCAGGAGAATCCCATCCATCATCCATGTGGGATCTAAGCCCCCTCTTGATATAAAGGGGGAGTGGACATCACCATCCCAGGGTCCACAGGATGGAGGAATAGAGTATGGACTAGAGTGGACTTACTGGTATTCTACTATGGAACTATTGTGATTAGTAATGGAAGAAACTGTAGCATTGATGTGGAGAAAGTGGCCACGGTAGCTGCTGAGGGCAGGGAGAGGGAAGAAGAGATGTGATGTAAGGGCATTTTCAGGACTTGGAGTTGTCCTGGGTGGTGCTGCAGGGACAGATGCTGGACATTATACATCCTGCCATAATCCACTAATGGACTGGAGGAGAGTGTAAACTACAATGGAAACCACTATCCATGGGGTGCAGCAGTGCTCCAAAATGTATTCACCAAATGCAATGAATGTGCCACGATGATGAAAGAGGTTGTTGATGTGGGAGGAGTGGGGTGAGGGGGATGGGGGTATATGGGGACCTCTTATATGTTTATTGTAACATTATGTGTGATCTATGTGTCTTTTAAAAAAGGAAAAAAAAAGAACAATGAAACCACGTTTTCGTCCAGTTTGATAAACGTGGCAAATGGGCAGAGAACGGACACCCCTGGAGCAGTTCACAACTTGCACGTTTGTGGCATGGGCAGAAACGGCTCCATCCACCTGGAGATGACAGTCCTGGAGCTCCCTGGTCACACGGAGTGGTCGCTTGCCCACGGAGGCATCTTTTGTCGTTGACCCATCTTCATTTCATTTCTCCAGGGAACCTCCCAAATAAACTACCGTGTTTTAAGCCACATGGTTTGTGGTGCTTTTGTTACGCAGCCACAGTGACGCATACACAGTCTCAGGGAGCCCCCGAGCCTTCCGCAGAGCCGTTCTGAGACCCTCAGAGAGCCCAGGGGTAGGTCCTGCTTTTTCACCCTCCCACGCGTGGCCTCTCCAAGCCTGGCTTCCCGTGGCTTTCCCAACGCTTCTCTGTGCATCCAGCAAAACGCCCTCGCGTTGCAAACTCGCATTTCACATTTCAAGCCCTACAGAGGGCAAGGGTGAGATTTAGCTGCTTTCCTGCCTTTCTTCTTTACATTATCTGTGGGGGTGGGTGAAAGCACGAGCAGAGATTTCTGCTCTGAGGCCAGGGGGGCTGGGGAATAAAATATGCCTGTTTCCTTGTAATCCCGGCTCTAAGCGGATTTAATGGCCCCGTTACCGCTGAGCAAAATTGAGTCCTTATGAAACGGGGCACAAAGTGCCTTTGTCGGATCCCTCTTCCCGACCGTCAGGAGGGTTTTCGGGGTCGTGCTGAACAGTCTGTTCCTTATTAGCACCTTGCCTGGGGGTGGGGGGCGGTACTTGTCAGAGTCCGAGTCCTGTTTCCATTCCCTGCCGAAGCCCAAGAGAGTGGAGACTTGGTGTGCCGTGGAGCTGCAGAAGTTGGGGGGGAACCTGCTCCAGGGAGGGAAACATGTCATAGTGGGGACAGGCGGGGCACCCCCAATTGTGTCCAGTCCCAATGGCACGCCCCGGGCACCCCAGAGCGATGCCAAAGGACGAGGAGCGTTAGAAGTTCCCAGAGCACCCGTGGGGCGGCAACGGGGGCCACCAGCTGCCACGGGGGTCTATTTTTTTTTTTCGTATGATCTCCTTATTTTTTTTTTAATGTTACATTAAAAAAATATAAGAGGTTCCCATAGACCCCCCCTCCACTCCTGCCACATCAACAACCTCTTTCATCATTGTGGCACATTTCATTGCGTTTGGTGAACACATCTTGGAGCACTGCTGCACCACATGGATTGTAGTTTACATTGCAGTTGACACTCTCCCCCAGTCCATTCAGTGGGCCATGGCAGGATATAGAATGTCCAGCATCTGTCCCTGCAGTAGCATTTAGGACAACTCCAAGTACCAAAAATGCCAATTCACCTCGCATGAAATTCACCATTTTAACCCTCATAAATAGCATAATTCAATGGCATTTGGTACATTCACAACGTGGTAGGCACATCACCCCTAGCACGTTTTCCATCCCCCCAAACTGGATAGCGCACATTCTCCAGCAACCCCGCTCCATCCCCAGGGCCAATCACTGCTCTGTTTTCTGTCTCTTTGAATTCACATATTCCAAATGTTTTGTAAAAGTGGAACCATGCAGTGACCATACAGTGTTTTCCCTTTCGTGCCTGGTTTCCTTCTCTCTAGATATTGCCTTCAAGGTTCACCCGTGTTGTAGCATGGACCCGAATTCCATTCATTTTAAGGCTATATTAAAAATATTCCATTGCATGAATGGGCCATGTTTTGTTTATCCATGACAGCTTTGGCTATTGTGAATAATGCTGTTACAAATATCGGTGTACGACTATCAGTCAGAGTCCAGCTTTCAATTGCTGGGGGGGGGGTTATACCTAGAAGTGGAATTCCTGAGTCATATGGTACTTCCATATTTAAGGTGGAATCGCAAAAGAGGTGAGCCAATTTATATTCCCATCAGCAAGGTATAAAGGTTCCAATTCCTCCACATCCTCATCAGAGCTTCTTGTCCAGTTGTTGTGTTTTTTTTCTCCTTTATTTTTTTTTAATATTACATTCAAAAAATATAAGAGGTCCCCATATACCCCCACCCCCCTCACCCCACTCCTCCCACATCAACAACCTCTTTCATCATTGTGGCGCATTCATTGCATTTGGTGAATATATTTTGGAGCACTGCTGCACCGCATGGATAATGGTTTACACTGCAGTTTATACTCTCCCCTAGTCCACCCAGTGGGCCATGGCAGGACATACGATGTCCAGCATCTGTCCCTGCAATATCATTCAGGACAACTCCGAGTCCTGAAAATACCCCCACATCATATCTCCAGCTTTCCTGGCAAGCACAGAGGGAAGTGTCTTCACCACATTTGCTGAATCTCTGGGCAGAGCCTAGTTTTGCTTCTAGCTTCTTTTCTCCTCCAGGTTAAATTCCAGCCACAGATGTCCTGGAGACAGTGGCAGTGCCAGTCTACCCTAGCAAGCAAACCAGACTCTGTCAGGGCTTGCCAAGGGCTGAATGACGAGAAGGAAGAAGGGAGCCTGCACAGTTCTGGAGGGAGAGCATTCCCAGCACCAACCACACTGAGGAAGAGAGAAAAGAAAAAGAGGAAGTGTGACCGAGCAGAGAGAGGTCAGGGGACAGTCCCCCAGGCAGGTGGGGACTGCTTGGCCCCAAGCTCCATCCCATCTACCTTTACGGGGCCTCCCGTCATTCCACGCTCCATCTGCCTCTCGCCCCATCCACGCAAGCTCCCAATTCCGTGCGTCCCTCTGCTTGGAGCTGAGTGAGCGGGTTGGTGGGTTGCCGGCTGGTTGGGGCGGCCAGGGCCAGACAATCGGGAGAGGGGGCGTCCGCAAACCAGGGGGGCACAGCAGCAGGAGCCCAGGCGCCCACATCTGGGGTACAGCAAGGCGTGGCTGGACCCTCCCCTGGAGCCTCCAGAAGAACTCAACCCACCCAGCACCTGGATTTCGATCTCGTGGCCCAGGACCCTGAGAATAGAAATTTCCGTTCTTCTAAGCCCCCTGGTTGTGGTCATTTGGGACAGCAGCCACGGCCGTGGCAACTCGCACGATGCCAGAGGCCACGTCTGGGTGGCACACCTTCCCTCCGAGAAGCCCGATCATGTGCCCCCTGCATTTCCTTGGGCGGTACCAGGACTTGAACCCTGGACCTCGTAGGTGCGAAGCAGGCGCTCAATGGCTGAGCTCCACCTGCCCCACCGCCCTGCATTTTTATTTTATTTTGTTTATTTATTTTTCATGGAATCTTTCGTCAACATAAGATTTATCTTTTAGGTGCAACGACAGTCTCTTTCATAGGTTCCCCCAGGGCCTCATTTTTCCACTTTATCATCAAAGAAGATTTAGGTTACAGGAAAGTAACATCAAAAATAGGGGACATTCCCATACACCTAAGTCACACCCCTTCCCACTGTTCCATATTAATGACATTCTACATGAGCTTGGTACATTTTTTACAATTGATGCATTTTTGAACGTGCTTTTTCCATATTCTGAAATGGGCTGGACTGGGGCTCACAGCCTCCCAGCTCCTCGTTTTCTGGGAGAACGCACAGCCCCAGGTGGCGCATCCCAGCCTTCTTGTAAACCTGCCTCCTCTCTCCCGAGCTCAAGTGCCAAACCCACGTGGCAAGTGCTGGAATGGCCCACGGGCTCCTCAGGGCTCCCTCTGTGCCCTGGCGTGGCAGCCACGTGGACAGTAGATCGGGTAGCTTTTCTTTGCATCCTAAACAAACTCATGAAGCTTTCTGCTCTGCGTTCTTCACAGCTGGACATGGTTTGTCCTGCTGTCTCATGGTTAATTCTGTTGCGGGCACTTAAAGATCCCCTAGTGTTTTTTGTTTTTTTTTAATAAGATTTATTTTTCTTTATTTCTCCCCCTTCCCCCCCACCCTGTCCCCAGTTGTCTGCTGTCTGTGTCCATTCACTGCGTGTTTTGTGTCCACTTGCATTCTTGTCAGTGGCACCAAGAATCTATGTCTCTTTTTGTTGCATCATCTTGCTGCAGCAGCTCTCCATGTGTGCAGCACCATTCCTGGGCAGGCTGCACTTTGTTTTGCGCTGGGTGGCTCTCCTTGCGCAATCCTTGCGCGGGGCCTCCCCTCCGTGGGGGACACCCCCGCGTGGCAGGGCACTCCTTGCGCGCATCAGCACTGCGCGTGGGCCAGCTCCACACGGGTCAAGGAGGCCCGCGGTTTGAACCCTGGACCTCCCATGTGGTAGGCAGACGCCCTATCCATTGGGCCAAGTCTGCTTCCCCCACTAGTGTTTTTATCTTTTCCTGGAGTTTGAAGCAGGGTTCTTCTTGAAACGCCATCCTCCCCACATCTTTTTAAACCTCCTGATATGGCTCTTCTCGGAAGAACACTTGGTTTTGATTCCGCCCCCTTGATAGTGAGACTTCTGTCCTTGCCAGCCCCGGGTTAGCCCTCGCTGGCGATGGGGAGCTTGGGCAGCCTCCTGTTTTATTTTCCTGCCACGCCGACTGTATACACCCCACTTCCATCACAGTTCACGACCCTGGAGGGGGAGAATTAATCAGGAGGAGGTGTCACCTTCCTCTTTCAGTTCTCTCTACGTTTTATTGAAGTGCCGTTTTCTTTTTTGTTGTTGTTGTTGGTTAGAAATTTACTTCACCTTTACTTCATTTTAAAATTCTCTTTTCAATAAAAGGGAGAACTCTAACAATAGTATTCTCTCTCCTGAATAAAGGCATCCTCTAGGATGCTTTAGGACCAAAGGAAATAATAATTTCAATTACAAATATGTATACATAGATAATAAATTATGTTTTATACATACATAAAACAAACATCATGTAATGAAATCACCATCCAATAATGGAAAAGCATTCACCCAACAGCTACCCTAAAAGGTTCAACTCTCAAGTGGATATATCACATTTAAGGGGTCTTGTCAATTATAGAGCTGAATGGAGTCTGAGCATGAGGTGCCATTTTCAAGTGTACCTTTGGTGCATTCACAATGTTGTGCAACCACCACTGCTAGCTACTTCCAGAACATTTTCATCTCCACAGAAGGAAACCTCCCGCCCACTCGAGCATCGTCTCCAGCCCCCGGCAACCAGCAATCCGTGTGCTGCTTCTTGGACGGGCTCCTTCTCCTTCTTTCGTGGGAGTAGAATCACTCTACGGGGGTCTGTTTTAGTTAGCAAAGGATCGCCCAAGTGAAGCACCTGAAATGTGTTGGCTTTTATAAAGGGTGTTTATTTGGGGTAAAAGCTGGCACTTCTTTGGAAGCAGATGTGGGTCAACTGATACAGCATCCGCCTACCACATGGGGGGTCCAGGGTTCAAACCCAGGGCCTCCTGACCCGTGATGAGCTGGACCCATGCTCAGTGCTGACGTGCGCTAGGAGTGCAGTGCCACGCAGGGGTGTCCCCCCCATAGGGGAGCCCCACGCACAAGGAGTGTGCCCCACAGGGAGAGCCGCCCCATGTGAAAAAAGCACAGCCCACCCAGGAATGGCACCATACACATGGAGAGCTGATACAGCAAGATGACGCAACAAGAAGAGACACAGATTCCCAGTGGTACCTGATAATACAAGCGGACACAGAAGAACACGCAGTGAATGGGCACAGAGAGGAGACAACGGGGGAGGGGGGGAGAGAAATAAGAAAAAGAAAAATAGAGCAAATAATTTAAAAAAATGCTGACATTTCCAAGATTGTGGAAAGTCCAAGTCAAGGCACAGTTAGAGCGGCTTGTCTACAAGTCAGCTGCCACGTGTTGATGCAGGCGGTCTCTGCTCCTACCCCTCTGGGCTACTCCGCCTCTTGGAGCTCAGCTGGGGGCTACCAGGTGTGGGACTCGTGTTTTTCTGGCCCTCTTCTCCCAGGCTCGGCTGCTCCGCTCTTCCCAATCCCAGCTCTAAGGTCTCAGACAAACGTCTCCTCTCTGCTTGGGGCTGCAGCTGTTTGAGCCTCTCCTTTCTCTCACACGGCAGGGTCAAGTGTGGCAGAGCTCTCTTTTCCGACGTGTCTCCGTCTTTTATCAGACCCAGCAAGAGGGCAGAGGTTCAACCTGATGAGGACACCTCACTGATGCCATCCCATCAAAAGCCTTAAAACTGAGAAGTAGATGTGGCTCAAGGGACAGGGCTTCCACCTACCATATGGGAGGACCTGGGTTCGATGCCTGGGGCCTCCTGGTGAAGTAGAAGAAGAGAAAGTGTGCTTGTGCGGTGAGCCAAGGGCCTGCGTGGTGAGCCAGTGCCTGTGTGAGTGCCCACGTGGTGAGCCAGTGCCCGTGCAAGTGAGTCACACAGCAAGATGATGATGCACCAAAAGAGAAACAAGGGGAGAATCAAAGTGAAGCACAGCAGAGACCAGGAACTGAGGTGGCGCAATTGACAGGGAAACTCTCTCCACATCAGAGGGCCCTAGGACCGAATCCCGGTGAATCCTAGAGGACAGAAAATGAGAAGAGAAGACCACACAGACAGCAAAAAACAGCAGGGTGAGAGGAGGGGAAGGGGGAAAATAAATAAATAAGTCTCCTTAAAAAAAGAAAGCCCTAAAGCGCTTATCAAGTAAAGCCCCTCAACCGAACTGAATGCCATCACAGGGCATCATACCCAGAGGCATGGATTAGTTTATAAATAAAATATTTCTCTTCTGGGGACTCGTAAAATCATCTCATACTGCCGCAGTGTCCTTTGTGTCTGGCTCGTCTCACTCAGCTTACTCTTTCCTGGGTTCGTCCCTTTTGTGTCACGTATCAGAAACGCACGCCTTTTCCAGGGCTAAATAATATTCACCTGTGTGATTTCAACACGTGAAGGATGCTCTTTCTCACTCAGAAAATGATACCTGGAAATCGAAGCGACAAAGAAGCAGGAACAGATGGTGGTAAAATGGGTTCGTTGAAGTGGGACGTGGGTCCCTGGGGGCTCCCTGGACACACGAGTTTGTGGGTGGAATTTCTCATAATGAAGAATCTTCCTTCAATACCCTGCGATGCCACATGCCACCTGCCGGAGAGGCAAGCATCCCAAAGTTTAAGGACAGCCTGTGTTGGAGAAGCTGCGGGAAAACAGGCAGGGCCGCACGTGGACACGTGGCTGGAGAGGTTGAGACGAGTTTCCGACGGCCGTATCCATGGAGAGGATGGACGGACATTTCCTCGGTCAAGCAACTCTACTTCGAGGACGGCGGCCCTCAGATACAGGACAGCGTTGCTTGTAAGAAAAAGTGTCGGAAGAAATTCAACCCTCTGTGATTACAGGAGTGGTTATGGTTTAAAAAACTGGAAGTATTGGAAACAGCCCAAATCTCTGCGATTACGGGACGGATACCATAAATCATATCCTATGTATAGGGGTGCCTCCGACCTTGAGATAAACAAGCAGGCTCGTTATGGCTGATGCGGAAAATCCCCATGATATATCGGCAATTTTAAAAAAGCGTGCACTGGGGGAAATAATAGAGGACATTCATATTGGCCCATAGAGGTATAAAGAATTCTTGGAAAGAGGCAGGAGTCAGTTAGAGGGGTGGTTTCTCCATCCCAGAATTGGGAAGAGAGACCTGGGCAGATCGGGGCGAGAGATTGCAGGGAGATTTTTCCATGCAAAATGTTCATTTTGGGGGGTTTGGACCAAGGAAATGCAGTAACGATATAAGCATTTAATTAGAAAACAATTAATTAATTTAAAGATGTAGTAGGATTTAATTCTGTCCTTTTAAATTTTATCCCTTCATTTTGTGGTTTTTAATTGTAAAGGTTTTAATTTTTTTTAATTTCATTTTTTAATTGCGTAAGATTTGCTATTTAACTAACAGCTCCCTTGTGTTCCCCCTGGAGGCTGCCCTCACCTCCCCTGACTTGCCCTCGGATATAGCACGTAGCAGCTGAAACCTCTGTCCCCCAACGCCCTGCCTCACCTGCAGGGACCCCCGGGTGAAGACGAGATCCTTTTCGTCTGCTGACACCACTGCAAGCTGGGCTTAAAGTCTGTTGGATCTTCGTGTGCAGCTGGCCCATGCGCAGTGCTGATGCGCGCAAGGAGTGCCCTGCCACGCAGGGGTGTCCCCGCATAGGGGAGCACCACGCGCAAGGAGGGCACCCCGTAAGGAAAGCCGCCCAGCACGAAAGAAAGCGCAGCCTGCCCAGGAATGGCGCCGCCCACACGGAGAGCTGACACAGCAAGATGACACAACAGAAAGAAACACAGATTCCCGTGCCGCTGACAACAACAGAAGCGGAAAAAGAAGATGCAGCAAATAGACACAGAGAACAGACAACCGGGGGAGGGGGGGGGGAATAAAATAAATAAATAAATCTTTAAAAAAAAAGTCTATTGGATCTTGGTGCCCAGTTGAGGAGCATTGCAAGACAAAAACACCCGTTTCACAGTCGAGGGAGCTTGCAGAGAGGATCGCACCTGTCACCCTCACAGAGCCGGAGGGCGCCGCGGGTCAGCGTGTGGCCACCTGGGTCCCCGGTTATGTCCATCTTGCTGTGTGCTCTGCCAGCTCTCCGCTTTCCTGCATGTCCACTCTCTCCCCAATGTATTTTCATCCCAGGTTTGCTGTGTTGACCAGACGGCTGATACTGAAACACAAGGAGATGATCAACATTTGCTGCCATCGTTAAAAGCATCTTTATTACTCAGGAGACCTGAATCTCTGGACTGTCCATGTGACAGCCAGGCCCTGAGCCTCAGCAGAGTTGCAACTCCTACTCTCTGGTTTATTGGACTTACCCAGGTCAGCTAACAGGGAGGTGAAGAAGGTCAACCACCACACCAGGGAGCCAAGAGTGTCTACAACTGCAAGCAGGAGAATCACATCCATCATCCATGTGGGATCTAAGCCCCCTCTTGATCTAGAGGTGGAGTGGACATCACCATCCCAGGGTCCACAGGATGGAGGAATAGAGTATGGATTAGAGTGGACCTACTGATATTCTATTCATGAACTATTGTGATTAGTAATTGAAGAAAGTGAGGCATTGGTGTGGAGAAAGTGGCCATGGTGGCTGCTGGGGGTAGGGAAAGGGAAAAAGAGATGTGATGTGGTGGCATTTTGGGGACTTGGGAGTTGTCCTGGGTGGTGCTGCAGGGACAGATGCTGGACACTGTGTGTCCTGCCATGGCCCACTGGGTGGACTCGGGGAGAGTGTCAACTACAACGTAAACCATTATCCGTGTGGTGCAGCAGTGCTCCAAAATGTATTCACCAAATGCAATGAATGTGCCACGATCATGAAAGAGGTTGTTGATGTAGGAGGAGTGGGGTGAGGGGGCTGGGGGGTATATGGGAACCTCATTTTTTAATGTAACATTTAAAAGAAATATAGAGAAAAAGAAGAATAAAAAAAGCATCTTTAAGCCAAAAGACCTTAACGCATGTGGACTGTTATTCTTTCAGCTTTTTAGGCTGAGTCAACGGGAGGTTTGCTTGAGGCCGTAAGAGCTCACGCTGCATGTTTGTTTATTTTGCAGTCAGAGCGGATAGTGCTTTAAGCTTTGACGTGACAAAGTTCTGCTCGGTCTCCGCTGAGTATGGAAATGAGCTTCCTGAGGGAGGAACGTGTGTTTTCCTGGGTGTACGCTCTGGATTCCTGCAACGGGGACACTGGGAATTTGGGGGTGAGGGGCCCCCTGAGGCATGCCGCTCCCTGGCGACTTTGCACCTTGGGTTTCCCCCTCTAGGACCCTGCCCCCACAGCCTAAAGGAAACATTTGCTATCAAAAATCGGGCTGCACACAGCTCATGCTGCTCATCCCCTCCAACTACGCGTCCTCATCCCAGGCACCCTGGAGTCCCCGCTTAGAGATGCAGGCGTGCTCTCCTTGTGTGAGGAACGCTGCCTGCTTATCACCTGGTTTGTTTCATCATGAACAAGTTCTGGAGGCAGATTCGCTACCTTTGGACGACCCAACTTTCCTCTCTCTATTTATTCCAGTGTCCCCATCCCCTCCTTAACGGGCAGGCAGAGGGACTGCCATTGCCGCCCACCCCACCTCTACGCATGGCTCATTGAATCAGCATAGCTACATTGTTTCACACCCTCGCCCTAAGTATCGACGTGTATCTCACAGATGCACACATGGATACACATTCCCCTCCCAGCATCCCGTGGTCAGCAGTAACAGAAATTATGCCTCTGAACAAATCCCCGGGACCCCCACAAAGCACACGACACACACATAGATTACATAAAATGCTGCAGGCTCTGGGACTGGGGGAGAAAAAAAGTCGGCTCAGATTTTCTGAAAGGAAACAGCAAACCGCAAGTTTCGTTTTATATTCTCCCGGCGAGGGTGGATTTCTGCGGCCAGTGTGGTACCCTGGCTAGAAGGAAGCGAGCTGTTTAGAAACACCGTCGAGTTAGCCCAGACTGGCCATGCAGGAGGGCTGTGGGAAGGAGGAAGCGTGAGGGCAGGGCGAGTGCCAAAGGAAATTCAGAGTTCGGGATGTGAAGCAACTGGGAAAGAGTAAGGAATTTGGGAAGTGAAGCCACCTTGCTTTTCCGCTGTCTTGGCGCATGAGCTTGGCAGTCACCTGAGGTTACCTGGCTCTACAAAGGCCACACGAGAACTCAGGGGACAACAGTTCTTTCAGAAATCAGGTGGAGAAAATATTTTGTTGAGCTGTTGGGAAGACAGTACATTACAGCCGTGGATTACAGGTGTCAAAAGCTCTGCTTTGAGCGACCCAAACATGCAACCTTCCATATTACATTCTCTAAAGAGTTTTCTCGGCACCACAGCTTCAGTCACATACCTGACAATCCCCAAACCTTGTGTAAGGAGAAGATTTCCTTCCAAGCAGCCTGTCTGTCCGCAGGGCATTAGAAAATTTAAACAACTTTACAGAGGTTTCGTACAACATGCTGTACCCATTTTATTTAAAAAATATACTTTTTAAAGATACTTTAAAAATGCAGGGGATTGCCATATGCCCCACTGCCTGCCCCTCCCACACTTTCCCATCTTAACAACAGTCCTCATTAGCGTGGTACATTGGTTACAATTGATGAAACATCTTGGGGCATTGCCACTAGGCGTGACTTAGAGTTTACATTATAGTTTAAACTCTCCCCTGCACAATTTTATAAGTTATGACAAGCTATAGAATGGCCCGTATTTGTCATTGCAATGTCACTCAGGACATTTCCAATGTCCCTAAAATGCCCCCGTATTAAACCTGTTTTTCCCTCTCCCTCCCCTCAGAATCTCCAGTGGCCACGGCCTCCACATCGATGATAAAAATTCTTCCATTTCTAGAATCATGATACGTCTATAGTAGAATATCAGGTAGTACACTCTAGTCCATCGCCCATTCCCCAATCTTGAGGATTATGGGATGGTGATGCCCACTCCATCTTTCATTAAGAGGGAATTAGATCCCATGGGACAGATGAATGGGGCTGTCTTATGCTCTCTGCTCCTCGGGATTCCTGTATCCATTTTAAATCGACAGTAAGGCCACTTTGGCAAATGCACATAGTTGTGCAATCAGCACCACTCCCAAGATTCAGGCAATTTTCATCACCCCAAACTTTCTTATTCCTCTCACTCCACCCTTTGCCCAGAGGCAATGCCAAAGTGCTGTTTCTTTCACTATATCCTGACCTGTATTTTCTAGAATTTTATATCAACAAACATACAGTATCTTCTCCTTTTCTGCCTAACTTCTTTCATGCACTCTAATTATTCTGAAACCCATCCCTGTCATTTCTTGTTATTGGGAGTTTTTTTCAATTGCTGGGCAGAATTCCACGGTATGGATTTGATTTTCAAATCAGCTCTTGATAGACATTTGGGTCATTTCCAGTTTGGAACTATGACAAATAATAAGGCTGCTGTGGAATATCTGATTATCAGTCTTTGCGAGGACATCTATTTCTTTTCCTCTCAGGTAAACTCTAGGAGTGTGACGAGTGGATCCCATGGGAGGTATGTGTTTAACATTTTGAGAAACTGCCAGACTGTTTTCCAAAGTGGCTGCACCATTACACATTTTCACCTGCAACGAGCAAGAGTTCCAGTAGCTCCCCATCCTTGCCAACAGATTTTTATTTCAGCCTTTTGAATGGATGTGTGGTGGCATCCTGTGTGGTTTTGATTTGCATTTCCCTGGTGCTTAAGATGTCAAACATCTCTTCAAGTACTCATGAGCTATCTCTGGTGAATCATCTGCTCAAAGGTGTCTATCGTTTTCTTTTTATAAAATGGGTTGTTTGCCATCATGCTGTATCCCTGGATACAAATCTCCCAGCAGTTATACATGTTCCAAATATTTTCTCCAAGACTGTGACTTGCCTTTTTGTTTTCTTAGAGGTGACTTTTGAATTCCAAAGTTTTAAATTTTGATAGGGTAGAATTTATCCCCTTAAAAAAAAAAAAGTGGCCTGTGCTTCTTATGTCCAATCTAAGAAATATTTTCTATCCCAAGGTTGCAATTATTTTCTTCTAAAAGTTATATAGTTTAAGTTTTCACATTTAGGTCTGTGACCCATTTTGAATTAATTTTGGATACGGTGTGATTTAGGATGAGGTTCACGTCTTTTTCCTTTTGGATATTGAGTTGGTCCAGCACCATTACTGGAAAAGACCATTTTGTTTGCTTTCTACAAATATCCCATGACATGCGTTTTATCAGCATTACATAACTGATTGAACAATGGGAGTTTGCAGGCATTATATGAGATATCCTGGGCTCCACAATTTCTCTGCAGCAGAACAGAGAATCACCTAGGAGTGTCTGGACTCCAAGGTTGGACAGTCCAGAGAGCAGCTCTGAGCACATGCAGGTGGGTGGGTGGGAGGCTGGGCAGCTCAAGAATGGTGTTAGGGTGGAGAAGAGGCTGCCATGACTGATATAAGGGGATTTGCAGGGAAAGGGAAGGTTGGAAAGCCCAATACCATGCCCATAGAACTTGTGTGTCTCTGTTGCCTTAAGGAGCACCAGTACCTGGGGTTGTATCTACTTTGGCTGTCTCTGGGATTCTGCTGAGGCATACTTAAGTATGACCCCTCTGATGACCTCCTGACTCCTTTTTGAAGACTCTTAGCCATATAAACTCATTTGTCTTTACCATTTCCCCCTTTTATTCAAAGTCTTTTTCTAGTTGCATCTCCACTTAGTGATTGGTAGTAATCCCTCGATGCCAGGGAGGCTCATCCCTGGGAGTCATGTCCCATGGATGGAGGAATAAAATATGGATTAGAGTGGACTTACTGGTATTCTACTATAGAACTGTTGTGAGTGGTAATGGAAAAAACTGTGTCATTGATCTGGAGAAAGTGGCCACAGTCGTTGCTGAGGGCAGGGAGAGGGAAGAAAAGATGTGATGCAGGGGTATTTTGGGGACTTGGAGTTGTCCTGAATGATATTGCAGGAACAGATGCTGGACATTCTATATCCTGCTATAACCCACTGAATGGACTGGGGGAGAGTGTAAACTAGAATGTAAACTATAATCCATGTGGTGCCGCAGTGCTCCAAAATGTACTTACCAAATGCAATGAACATACTACAATGATGAAAGAGGTTGTTGATGTGGGAGGAATGGGGGGGTGGTATATGTGAACCTCATATTTTTTATTTTTATTTTTAAAGATTTATTTATTTCTCTCCCCTTCCCCCCCCATCCCCCCCATCCCCCCACCCTGGTTGTCTATTCTCTGTGTCTGTTTGCTGCGTCTTCTTCTTTGTCCGCTTCTGTTGTTGTCAGTGGCATGGGAATCTGTGTTTCTTTTTGTTGCGTCATCTTGTTGTGTCAGCTCTCTGTATGCACGCTGCCATTCCTGGGCAGGCTGCACTTTCTTTCGAGCTGGGTGGCTCTCCTTATGGGACGCACTCCTTGTGCGTGGGGCTCCCCTATGTGGGGGACACCCCTGCGTGGCATGGCACTCTTTGCATGCATCAACATTGCACATGGGCCAGCTCCACATGGGTCAAGGAGACCCGGGGTTTGAACCGTGGACCTCCCATGTGGTAGACGGATGTCCTAACCACTGGACCAGGTCTGCTTCCCTCATATTTTTTAATGTAACATTTTTGTAATCTACGTATCTTCAAAAAAATACAACTAAAATTTAAAAAAAAGGGAGGCTGGAAAGGGGAGCCTGAGGCTAGCTTGGAAATTCTCCTCTCATTGTGTGGATTTCTCTGTCTTGGGAGTACGAACTGTAAATGTTTTTAAAAAGTCTATGCTGCGGATGTTTAGAAAAGGCACCTGAAGATACGGGTTAGAAAGTGGAGACAACGTGTTTGTCTTCAGAGGCGATTTGGGTCATAGCTCCCATGATTTCATATGGGAAGCAAAGCAACCCTGTTTTTAAAATGGGTACAATTTGGGGATGATCAAGAGAATTCCTATCCTGGTTCCCTCCACAGCTAGCAGCAAACAGCCTGGCGACCCAGACAGCAATGCAAGTTAAACCAGTGTTTCCAAATTACCACCAGGCACGCAGGGTGTTGAGTTCCGGAAAGGATCCAAGGAACCGGTGAGGTCAAGAGCAAAGCAACATGGCTGAAGACAGAGTGACACCTGATGGATGGACCACTGGACATGCCCACCGTCACCTAAGTGTGGATGTCAGAAGACAAAGCCCCCTGGGTTGAGAAGTCCCCTTCCAGGCATGAGGCTTCCTCCCTGCCTGCTGGCACCAGAGATCACATTGGTCCTCAGGCCCCCCAGTGCTGTGCCCCCCACCCATGCCTTCATCCCTTTGTGGGAGCCCCAAAGCCCTCCCCTTTCCCCTTTCTCCAACACCCTTGCAATGCCATGAAATCTTTCCTAACCCACATTGATTTCAGTCTCACCATTTAGGGCAATCAAATAAAACATTTTTAAGACCTCAATAAAGAAGTTTAAAACTCTGGGGAAATAGCCTATGAGTTAAGTCATACACTCTACTCTACGGAAAAGGTAAGCGATGGAGGGAGTTATTTAATTTCACCGCTGAGCCCATCAAGACTACTTAGGCACGCTTGGCTCTCTTAATTTAAAGGTGAGGCAGGCAGTCCTCTTGGGTGTCTCAGGATCCTCGATTGCTTCATTTAATTTATTTTTTATTTTTTGCCAAATAGGTATATAAGAGGGAATCTCGGTGCTGCCCTGATTTGCCCATAAGGAAAGATGCATAATAATAATCATCACATCTCTGTTCAAAAACAGCAAAACCCTGGAAATAATCTCATGCCCACTGGCAGAAGCATGGATCAAAAAATTACAGAGTCTTCACCCAAAGGGATATTTTATGGTCTCCAGATGAACAGACCACAGTGAGGTAATATTGAATCATTCTGAGCGGGGAAAGTTAGTCCCCCCAAACTACACAGAGCATGCTATGCCTTTTTCATAAAAATTTAAAAATTTAAACATTTCTCAGGGAAAGGCAATAAAACTACATAACAGATGAAACTGAGGAAAATGAAGGCTATCTGGGGTTTGGTTTTATGAGATGTGGATATGATTAAGCATTTTTTTTCTCTTCATTTTTTTCGTTAACGAGGAGACCCTGACTATGTCATTCACTTATTTATTTTTAATTTTAATTTTTTATATTTTATTAAAGTTAATAAATCACAAGGAACATTACATTAAAAATATAAATAAATAAGATATCACCCACTCCCCACCTCCCACCTTATCATTTTTGTGCTCATCTGTGTATTTTTCTGAACACTAGAGGAATAACTGAGTTAGTTGATGGAATTAGAACAGATAAAAGAGACCGGCAGAGCTTTTGGGGAGTAACACCTCCAGAAATTACCGAGCTTTCATTTTTTAAAATTTGAAATAAAGTTATTTTTAAAAAGAGGAGGGTATCAGAACTCACTCTGAGGTCACTGTGTGTGGTGTGGGCAGGGGTTGGGAGGGGCGGCAGGAGGCTGGATGGGGATGGGGGAGGACCGGGAGTTACCTTTATTTCCTGTGTCCTAGTTTTCATGTTGGTTGGTGGGCTCGCAGCTTATATTAGAGTGTTAGAAATCCCAAACCCACTAAGTAAAATCCCGAACATAAGATTTCTTAGCGTAGCAAAAAGACCTGCAATATATCTAAATAGAAGGGTGTGTACAAGAGCCGCTGGTACATGCGCCGAGGGTCTCGGCTCCAGCCCTGAGTCCCCGAGGGTTAATTAAAACAACAACAAGCAGCAGAAAGTGTGTGTTCTGGGGCAGCTGCTTTATTAGGAGAAATTGAAATGTTTCTTTTTTATTCCATCGCCACACAGCCTCTGGCTTCACGCCCAGCCCTCACGAGAAGCCTTCTGCCCTCTGCATTCGCCATGCTCCTCTCATGAAAGGTCTCCGTGGCCAAACAAATGCTGCTCCTTGCACAGCGCTCTTGCCTGGCAAGCTCCTATTCACCCTGCAAAACCCTACTTGCCCGGGCCCTCCTGCCTCACCTCCGTTAGTCCACAGAAACCGGGGTGCGCTGTTCCTACTTTCACGTCCGTTCGCCTCCCTTCAGCCATGCTCCTCTTTCTTCCCATGTTTCATTGCCCTCAGCCCAAGGTGGTGAGCTGCCCTCGCCCGACTCCACAAATTTGCAGGCATCCCAAGGCGGGGTCTGCCTCAGCCTGGAGGGGCCACGGTGGACCTCAGGGAGGCACAGAAGGGGCTGCCGTGTGTGCCCCTCTCCAGACGGACCCCAGGAGCGCAATGGAGCAAGCGAGCGCCTTCTCTCACCCACACCGCCGTGATGGACGCCCTACACCCCTCTGGTCACCTGAATCTCGGCTCCAGGGCAACTTGTAGACTGACAGGAGGACGTCAGCACGCACAGGTGATGCTCAGGTGCCCCCCCCCCCCCGCTCCCAGGTGAGGAAGCAGCACCTGTGGGCCATCACCTGAATGACGTCTTCAGGACAGCCACATCCTAATCCCCCAAAACTGCGACTCCCCTACTTTACGGGGCAAACCTTCAGGGAGCTGAATCTATAGACAGACGTTCATCGTGACTGCCCACAGCCTGAGGGCAGGGGAAATGGGGAGAGAAGGCTGATGAGTACGGGTTTCCCGTTTGGGGTGATAAAAGCATTTTGGGGCTCGATAAGGTGATGGTCGCCCAATATGATGGACATACAAAAGAGCCTCTGGCTCGAACGCTTTTCAGCGGTGACTTTTAAGCTGAGTGGATTTCATCTCAATTAAAAATAACCAAAACACTTATAACTTTGGGATGTTATTATCCCAAAGGTGGAATTTGACTTTGCCTCAGGTATAAAGTAAAACTTCCCTGGGTGGATTTTCAATGTACCAGACTGCCTGTAAATGCTTATTTCCCAAAAATTCAAGTTCGGGGAATCATCTGGCTTGCTGCCTTCCCAATGCTCAGATAGCAGAGTAAAAAACATGAATTTGGGAAGTGGACATGGCTCAAATGATAAAGCGTCCGCCTACCACATGGGAGGTCCAGGGTTCAAACCCCAGGCCTCCTGACCCATGTGGTGAGCTGGCCCATGTGCAGTGCTGATGTGTGCAGGGAGTGCCGTGCCACACAGGGGTGTCCCCCGCATAGGGGAGCCCCACGCACAAGGAGTGCGCCCTGCAAGGAGAACCACCCCCTGCAAAAAATAGCACAGCCCACCCAGGAGTGGCACCGCACACACGGAGAGCTGACGCAGCAAGATGACGCAACAAAAAAGAGACACAGATTCCCAGTGCCACTGAGAATGCAAGCAGACACAGAAGAACACACAGCAAATGGACACAGAGAGCAGACAACGGGGGAGAAGGGGAGAGAAATAAATAAAATAAATCTAAAAAAAAAAAGAGAGAGAAACACGAATTTTGCCCTGGGATGTGGATGCATGGAGACATCCCAAAGTGACGCCGTACACGCAGTGATGGGCCATCCTACAAATTCCTTGTTTGAATCCAACCACCTCTGGCAACCTTGGCTAATCCTTCAGAACCTCTGTGAGCAAAGCCATGAGCCCCTCTGCAACCTCGTCGCACCAGGAGAGCAGCCGCGGACCTGGGACTGCTTTCCCTTCCTTCATCCCACAAGCATCAAACGTGGTCTGCCAGGTGGACGGCCACGAGCATGAGATCCCACAGCAGATTTACAGGAAGTGACCACTTGCCGGATGGTCAGCCGTTAAGCCAAGCTCGTCCATGGCGCCATGTTGTGGGGACTCAGAGAAGACATTTCTGGTGTTCAAATGCCACCTGTGCCAAAGAAAGCGCACGCAAACTAGGAGAGTCTTTCATTCAGAAGCTAGCTGCGGAGTAGCTCCTTTCTCTTGGCTAATGTGGATTTTTTTCACTCTCCGCTTTCCTCATGGGTTGAAAAGATGTGGCAAAGAGCAAGACAAACTGATTAATTTGACACTAGCTGCCTCTTGAGACACATAATCAATCCTGACTTTTGGGAGGTTGGCTGTGGCGGAATTTTCTTGGTGCAGAAAGCTGAGAATGGGAGTGCAGCAGTTTAATAGTATGGATGAATTCCAAAAAGAAATATTGGAGTATGCTTGTCATCTGATCTGTACCTGGGCATGCTTGAGTTATGATTAGGGCATTGGAGGGATGGGGACTCACAGATAAAAGACATGGCAAAGGACAGAGTGGAGAGTTGCTGATGTTGGAGTTTTAATGGTGGAGTTTGATGCTGAAGCCTTAAGCTGTAGCCCCAGGAAGTCAGCTCACAGAGGAAAGAGAAGCCAGCCCTGGGAAGAGAGGAACCAAGAGCCTGGAGAGAAGCAAGACTTGGGAAAAGAAGAACCCAGGAAGCCTGAACTCTCGCAAACGTCAGCAGATGTCTTACTCCAAATAGATTTTGGTGAGGGAAGTAACTTAAGCTTTATGACCTGGTATCTGTAAACTCTGACCCCAAATAAATACCCTTTATAAAAACCAACCCATTTCTGGTATTTTGCATCAGCACCCCTTTGGCTGACTAATACAGGGAGGGAAACTTGAACCGGCTTTGCTTGATGCTTATGCAGACAACGAAAGAAACCGTGGAATCTCCAGGGGGAGCGGGCGACTACGGAAACGGCACACGTCTCCATTTTCCCGGGCCATGCGTGCACAGGTGCATGGTGTCACGTGACCTGGCCGTATTTTACGAGCGTATTTGGAGAACTTAGGGGGGCAGAGATGGAAATCCTGGGTCTGCGCAGCCCTGAGAGAGCTCACTGGTATGTTTTCATCAGCATCGTTTCTGATGGTGATGGCACTTCTGGTGTGTGCATTTCATTCCCCTGCACGACAGCGGAGCTTTGTGCAATAAATACTGAGCCACCCAGTTTGGAGAGGCAAAGTCATGCTTCGTGGCCTGTAGCCATCAGGATTCTCTATGGAAACAGAAGCGACGGGAGATATCTGCAAATAGAATGAGATCCTATAAAATTGCCTCAGTTGGCTGTGGGGAATGTACCAGCCCAAATTCCACAGGGTGCAAACCTGGAGCTCCAGTGAAGGTTCCCAGAAGATGCTGGCAAGCGGAGCTGGGAATTCTTTCCCTGATGCCGATCACTTCCCCTTTTAAGGTGTTCAGCTGGTTGGATGACACGTCTCTCATTGCTGATTTTATTCTATTTTATTTTTTTAAAGATTTATTTTATTTCTCTTCTCTTCCCCCTGCCCCCGTAGTATGCTCTCTTGTGTCCATTTGCTGTGTGTTCTTCTATGTCCGCTTCCATTCTCTGTGGCACTGGGAATCTCCGTCTCTTTTTGTTGTGTCCTCTTGCTGCATCAGCTCTCCATGTGTGTGGCGCCATTCCTGGGCAGGCTGCACTTTCTTTCACGCTGGGCGGCTCTCCTTACGGGTGCACTCCTTGCGCGTGGGGCTCCCCTAGGCGGGAGACAGCCCTGCGTGGCAGGACACTCCTTGCGTGCATCAGCACTGCACATGGGACAGCTCCACATGGGTCAAGGAGGCCCGGGGTTTGAACCGCGGACCTCCCATGTGGTAGGTGGACGCTCTATCAGTTGAGCCACGTCTTCTTCCCTCGTTGCTGATTTTAGACGTGGCCAGCTGTCTACGCCATCAGCTCACGGATGACTAAAGTCCACGAAACACCCTTGTATGACAGTTAGCCTGGTGCTCGCTTGACCAACAACTGGACACCACTGCCTGGTCAGGTGGGCACATGCACCTGACTGACACGTAGCCCACACCATGCAGTGTCCCACGAGTGCCAACGTGGTGTTGCCTGGATGGTGCCTGTCACTTTCCTGGGGCTTCGAGACAAATAATCACAGCAGGTTTATATTCTCTCATGATTCTGGGCACCTGAACGCTGACCTCAAGGTGTGCGCAGGGCTCTGCTTCCCCCGTCGGCTCCAGGGGGGGTCCCCGCTGCCTCTTCAGCTCCTGGTGGCCCCATGGGCTCCTTGCTTGTGGACGCATTGCCACAGCCCCCTCTTGATCTAGATGTGGAGTGGACACCACCATTCCAAGGTCCACAGGATGGAGGAATAGAGTATGGATTAGAGTGGACTTACTGATATTCTATTCATGAACTATTGTGATTAGTAATAGAAGAAAATGTGGCATTGGTGTGGAGAAAGTGGCCATGCTGGCTGCTGGGGGTAGGGAGTGGGAGGAAGAGATGAGATGTGGGGGCGCTTTCGGGACTTGGAGTTGTCCTGGGTGGTGCTGCAGGGACAGTTACCGGACATTGTATGTCCTCCCATGGCCCACTGGGTGGAACGTGGGAGAGTGTGGGCTATGGTGTGGACCATTGACCATGAGGTGCAGCGGTGCTCAGAGATGTATTCACCAAATGCAATGAATGTCTCATGATGATGGAGGGGATTGTTGTTATGGGGGGAGGAGTGGGGTGAGGGGGTGGGGGGTATAGGGGGACCTCATATTTTTTAATGTAATATTAAAAAAACAAAGACAAAAAATAAAAAATAAAAGCTCATCCTACTCCATTGGGTTCATGTTTTATTTAATTTGTTTCTTTACTTATTATTTTTTCTATTTTTTTTTAATATTACATTTAAAAAACATAAGAGGTCCCCATATACTCCCCCCACACCCCACTCCTCCCACGTCAACAACCTCTTTCATCACTGTGGCACACTCATCGCACTCAGCGAACACATTTTGGAGCACTGCAGCACCATGCGGAAAATGGTTTACATTGTAGTAACTTATTTTTGAGGTACCGGGGCTGAGGATTGAACCCAGGACCTTGTTTGTGGGAAGCCGGCGCTCAACTGCTGAGTCACATCGGCTCCCTTGAGCTGGTTTTTCTCGTTCGTTTGCTTGTTGTTTGTTTCTCTGCTTTTTTCGGAGGCACCAGGGACTGAACCCGGGACCTCTCGTGTGGGAAGCAGGTGCTCAACTGCCACATCTGCTCCCCTCCCTTTCATTTATTTGTTATTTATCTCTCTCCCCCCTTGTAGTTTGCACTTGCTGTGTCTGTCTTCCTTGCTTCCTTACGTGTCACCAGGAACTGAATCCAGGACCTCCTATGTGGGAGGGAGGCACCTAATCACTTGAGCCACCTCCGCTCCCTGCTTTATTAGGACTCTCATTATGTTTTCCTTCTTGTGTCCCTCGTTGCACCACCTTGTTGTATCAGCTTGCCATGTCTACCCATTGCACCAGCTCACTGTCTACTTTAGGAGGCACTGGGAAACGAACCAGAGGCCTCCTGTGTGGTAGGTGGGAGCTCAATCTCTTGAGCCACATCCTCTTTATTTTTATTTATTTATTTTTTAAAGATTTATTTATTTATTTAATTTCCCCCCTCCCCCCGTTGTCTGTTCTTGGTGTCTATTTGCTGCGTCTTGTTTCTTTGTCTGCTTCTGTTGTCGTCAGCGGCACGGGAAGTGTGGGCGGCACCATTCCTGGGCAGGCTGCACTTTCTTTTCACGCTGGGCGGCTCTCCTCACGGGCGCACTCCTTGTGCGTGGGGCTGCCCCACGCGGGGGACACCCTTGCGTGGCACGGCACTCCTTGCGTGCATCAGCACTGCGCATGGCCAGCTCCACACGGGTCAAGGAGGCCCGGGGTTTGAACCGCGGACCTCCCATATGGTAGACGGACGCCCTAACCACTGGGCCAAAGTCCGTTTCCCCACATCCTCTTTAAATGAAAGAAATTGCCTTGCCACTGGACATGCAGGGCAACACCCATCACAGTGATGAAAGGCAAAATGCCAGAAACATGGTTTTATGATAGTTTTCATTTTTAATACCCCAATTTATTTTTACTTTAGTTTAGTTTTTCTAAATTCATATGCACTCTGTTTCTAATCTTTACACTCCCTTTGACTTTTAATTCCATCTGCAAGACCCTGTCTCCAAACAAGGTCACATTGACAGGTGCAGTGGGTTTAGGACCTGAACTTCTATTTAGGAGGAAGCAGCACAGCCCTGAAGACATCTGTCCTTGACTCACAGACTGAGGACGGGCACACACGCCGCTTCTGTTACTTTTACCAGACCTGTGGTTGGCGTTTGGGTTGGTGTACACTCAGGAGACCTGAATCTCTGGACTGTCCATATGATAGCCAGGCCCTGAGCCTCAACAGACTTCAGCATCTACCCTCTGGTTTATTGGACTTACCCAGGTCAGATAACAGGGAGGTGAAGATGGTCAACCACCACACCATGGGGCCAAGAGTGCCTACAACTGCAAGCTGGAGGATTGCATCCAGCATCCATGTGGGATCTAAGCCCCCTCTTGATATAGATGTTGAGTGGACATCACCAACCCAGGGTCCACAGGATGGAGGAATAGAGTATGGATTAGAGTGGACTTACTGGTATTCTACTATGGAACTACTGAGATTAGTAATGGAAGAAACTGTAGCATTGATGTGGAGACAGTGGCCACGGTAGCTGCTGAGGGCAGGGAGAGAGAAGAAGAGATGTGATGTGGGGGCATCTTCAGGACTTGGAGTTGTCCTGGGTGGCGCTGCAGGGACAGATGCTGGACATTATATATCCTGCCATAACCCGCTGAATGGACTGGGGGAGAGTGTAAACTACAAAGTAAACCATTACCCATGCTGTGCAGCAGCGCTCCAAAATGTATTCACCAAATGCAATGAATGTGCCACAACGATGAAAGAGGTTGTTGCTGTGGGAGGAGTGGTGTGAGGGGGGTGGGGGGATATATGGGGACCTCATATTTTTTTGCATGTAACATTTAAAAGAAAATAAAGGAAAAATATACAAAACAAAAAAGAGGTGGCTTTGAGGACACGGGGACCCAGCTTTCCCTGAGAGGTCCCGGGATGCTCCGAAGGAAAGCATCACCGATCTATCCACTCACGGCCACTTGGGGCCAAGAACAACCAGAGACACGGCAGGACTTGGGCCTGCTCTGAGGACATCTCTGCTGTTTGGTGGGATGCACTCTGCGTGGCTCTACCTGTCCCGTGGCTGCCCCGCGCCTGGAGTGGCTGAGCCGACCTGCCTGGAGCTGACGGCTTTCGTCACCGACGCCTACATCACCAAACGTGGGGGCGACGGATGCCGCTGATGACCACGGACAGTGAGCCCTGAGCTCTGTGCAAGGTGGCGGTGCCTCAGGGGCAGAGCTGGTCCTGCCGCAGGGGGCCGCAGAGCTGCCCAGCGCAAGCTGACAGGGAAGGGAAGAAGAAGGGAAGAGGTGACCAGGAGGTCACCTGTCGGCTCTGCATCACCTGAGTGGGTGCCCTCCCTGCTCCCCACGGCACACAGAGAACTCTTCCCCCCTCTGCCGAGATACAATTTAAAAGACACCGTTTCTTTTGAGTCAAAAGGTGATTTTTCCCTGTTTACATCACATAAGGACACAATGATTCTAAAGAATAATAATAATAATTAACTGGAATCGACAATTTCCTCTTTGAGGGCAACATTTCTGAAAGGTCCTAAGAAATGCAATAATATTCCCTGCCTTCACAGAGCTTGCAATCTAATCAGTATTAAAATATTTCTTTTAAAAAAAGAAGAGAGATCGACAATGAAAGTCTATTGAGTCTGCTTCAACAAATAGTATTATTATAAATGCAATGAATGTCTCATGAGGATGGAGGAGATTGTTGCTATGGGGGGAGGAGGAGGGGGAGTATATGGGGACCTCATATTTTTTTAATGTAATATTAAAAAAATAAATAAAGACAAAAAAAAATAGTTATTATCTGCCACGTGCCTGGCCACGTCCCAGGAGAGGAAAGAGCAAGGCAGGGTGTAATTAGTTTCCAAGCTCCGTGGCTAAGGGTACCTGGCCAGAGAGATGCCAGGTAGCGCAGGGCTGGCTTTTCAGGGCAGATGCTCGAGGCATCAGAGCGGTCCAGGAAAGTGTCAAGTTGCATTTAGTATTTGCAGGAAAGAGAAACAGATCCGCTGACTGCAAGGCTACTTTGTTTCCTCGTGATGCGATGTGAGGGCTGGTTGGATTTCACCCTGAAAAAGTTGTCAGTACCTGTTGGTGTGGCGAACACCGAAGCAAAGATGACCGGGAGAAGTTATGTCTTTGTTGAAAGTTCTGCAAACTCCTCCGGACTTGACCCACGCAAAGCCGCGTGAGGCCGAAACATCGGAAAACTCTCCGCTCATCCCAGCCGGATAAGCTTGGTGTGAATTGTTTCCTGCTGTTTTCTATTTTTTCTTTTTGCTAATTGAGATTTTTCAATAAACCATCCAAATGCACACCACGGAATGTCAGGGCCCCACATCTTCGCAGACTCTTAATTGGGCAAAAATAAAAACCAGCATTCCACACTGTAATTACAGTCCTGTGTTTCGTTTCATTTAATTATGACATCGTGAGCGGGTTCCTTACATGAAACCGCATGCTTGGAAAGTTAAAGACAAGCATACACAAAATGTGGTTCCGGTTAGAGAGTATATGCGGGCAGCTCTGCCCTCCTCAGTGTTCATTTGTTCAGAATTATAACAAAATTTAGCACAAAAGACTTCGAGGCCAGCCTCCTTGTAAAGTTTCGGCATACGACCACATAAATGGCCCCAGGTACGCAAAATAAGTAAATAAAATCCAAGTCCACATCGACTAAGTTGACCGCGCTTTATAAGGGGGGCGATTCTGGCCACTTAGGGCTGGTATTTTTATAATGCCTAAGAAAAAAGATGGAATTCCTAGAACTTGAGCATTTGAAAAGATCCCCCCCCCCCCCCCAGCAACGCCCCTTCCCCTTTTACTTTACATTTCAAAAGGAGAATCAGCTCCTCTCCCAACTTAACATCAGTCACGTTTTCTTCCACTGAAGGGAAATGAATGGAGCAGCCAATCACCGTTTTAAAAGTGGTATTTAGTGCATGCATCTTGTGGGGCGCCCACATCACCCCTCTTTTTCAAACCTTTTCCATCACCCTCAAGGAGACCCTATGCCCTGTAGCTGCCATTCTCCACTCCCTCCCCTCTCCATTCTCTAGGCAACCACTAACCCGCTTCCTGAATTGAAGGATCTGCCTCTTTGGGGTGTTTGCTCTGCAGGGAATCTGCTCCTTCCACCCTCTGGCTGCTCTACTCCACCAAGCCCTGCTGCCAGGCCCCTTCCTCAAACGCTATTTCATCGCAGCGGGAAGTCCGTGACAACCCCAGTTCCTCTGTTGTAGAAGTCGAGAGAGGTCCAATCGTTTGCTTATAGAAAGGCCAGGACTCAGCAATGATTCTGAGAAGGAAAAATGATTTATCGATGGCCGGCAGGACTCGGGAGCTTACTGTTTCAAACCCAAGCCCGGAATAAGATTTTCAAGTTCCTTTTGTCCAGGGTGGGGAATCGAATGGTGCTTTTATGAAAGAAAACGACTTTCTTTGTTAGGTAAGTGTTTGCCTGAGTACCAGGTAGGTTTTGAATTAACATATCACCCACACCTCAGGTGAGCTTGAATTAGCATCTTGCCCACATTCCATCTGGAAGCAACTTTCAATGCACGTTCAGTCTTACATCCTTTCTGAACATTCAACGCCCATATCACTTAACTGGATTTCTAGAGACTAGGCGCACTTGGATACAGAATTAGATGATTTTGAATTTATGCGCAGGCTATATTATATTTCCCACTTGAGGCCAAGTCCAAGTTCCCTTAAGTTTTGGTATCACCACCATCAGAGTTTCCCTGGACGGACTAGTATGTATATAGAGTTTGCATTTGCTAAATGGCCTCCTGGGACTGGAGTCGTTGCCATGGTCACCAAGAGCAGGACTGCAGCCTTTCACTGCCCACACCCACAAGTCAGGACAGACAGCTGAGGTTATCTCCAAAGAGACCAACAGCCTCCCACCCAGAGCCCACATCACCTCTGCCAAATGCTGAAACGGCCGCCTGCCCAGTGTGTCTGAGGCACGCTAGTTTAGGAAAAAGGAAGATGAGCCTAGAAACACGTGGCCCTGGAATCCCACCTGGGAAACCCCTGGGGAAAGACCTCACCCAGGAGGCTCCTGGGAGGACCCCAGGAGAACCCAAGTGGCACATGATCTCATTGGAGTCAAGAGAAAACCCCAGATATCCTCAAGAACCCCCATCCTTGGGCCCGCCAATCGATCAAACAGCAAATAGCTGGGTCCCTCAGCATAAGCAAGGGGAGGGGTGGTTAATAGCCACACAAGTCAAATCTCACTCTCTGTGCCTAGAGGAGCCCACACCAAATCTCGGTGTGTATTTCTGTCCTTCTCTCCCATTTCTCAGTAAATTCTTTCTAGTGGACTAAAGAAACTGGTGTGTTCTTAAATTACTTTCTTAGACATAGCCAAGGACCGGGGAGGATCCAGCCTTTCCCCAGCATCACATCCAAGCCTGCCTCTCTTTATTGCTCTTTCCTGCTAACAACATTTATTTGCCATCTCCTTGCATGTCACCCAGGCGTGAGCCATTTCTAGGCAGGTTTTCTGCTGTGGCTATCCGGATAAACCTTTGTTCATGAAAGAGGCATTCACCTCTCATTTCCTCCTCTCCTTTCCAACCTGTATGCTTGTTTTACCTCTACCCTGGGTTCAAAAACTAAAAACATACACAGACAATGAGGGAGACACAGATTCATCACTGAGACAGGGCACTTGTGGGGGTGAAAGTGGTGGTGGTTGGAAAGGGCCCTGGAAGTTCCTGCATCTCCTGAGCCTTAGGGTCTCCCCTTGGGGAAGGGTCTTCGACCTCCTAAGCCCCCAGTTGGTGCACCGTGGAGGCACCCTGCTCTCTTGGCTTCTCCGTTTCAGATCCTGCAGGCTAGCTGATGATAAATGCAGCCTGTAAACCTCATTCTCCCTGGAGACTTTCCTGGACTCATGCATTATGTTTTTCTCATAGTTTAAGATAAAGGAAATGTGTGTGTCTGTGTGTGTGTGCATTTGAGTGTATTCAGTGCATGCCTCTGTTGTGTGGGAAATAAAAGTATTCGTAAGACGTGTCTGACAGTCTTCCCAGAAAAGGGTAAAACACAGAATATTGATAAAAATAAATGATCCCCCAGGTGAACATCAAGATCAGGTGTTTTGAATTGGTCCAGGGGACACATGTGCTCAAAGAAATCCTAAACAAGCAAGAACATATCACCCTTAGTAGTAAATGGCACGGGAATGGCTGGACAATTGGTGCTAGATTATGATCCATCACTAATCCATTGGTTACAGATTCTTAAAAGATTCAGACTTAGGTTCAGAGAGGAATGTCCATTGCCCAGGAAAATATACCAATTACAGCAAACAGTTTGAGCAGATGAAAATATAAATTTGTTAAACCTTTAAATGTACTCATGAGAACGCTAGAGTTTCAAAATAAACAATGTGAAAAGACTGTGTTTCAAAAATAAGAAATGGGGGAGGACAGAGTAGTGTGTCAAGCCCTCAGCATTGTTGAATGTATCTGTGAATCTGGTCCTTCAAGCAGTCAAGCTTGGTTGCCACTGTGGGCCCTGAGGAGAGAAAGAGAGAGGAATAGAATAGATGGCAGAGGGGGTAAAAGGGGGGCAATGAAAATGATTTGCATGATCATGCAATGAGGGACAAAGGCCATGTTTAATTTCACCAAAAATTTATAAAAGTGTATTGTCTAAAATGTAAACCATAATGTAACCAAACATTTATAAAAGTGTACAGTCTAAAATCGTCCACATTGTAACCACAATGTAAAGCATAATGGAACCATGGTTAGTAGCTATGTTTCAATATTTGTACATCAGTTGCAGCAAATGTAACATCTACATGTAAAAAGATCATTGCTGGGGAAGGGGGAAAAGGGCTTGGGTATATGGGTATATGGGAGTATATGGGAGTTCCCTATATTATATCTGTGCCTTTACTGTGACCTAAAACTTATTTGAAGACATGTATAAAAGGATGTAGACACTGAGGAAGAAATGGAAGAGATTGCCTTGCCACTTTACATACAGGGCAACAACTGTTACAGTGATGAAAGAAAAAAATGCCAAAAAAATCTTAACGATATTTTTCATTTCTTTAATACCCCAATTTCTTTTTACTTTATTTCAGTTTTTCTAAATTATTATGTATTCTATATCTGACCTTTAAACCTATCATTACTATTTCATTTTCCTATCAATTGACTTTGGCAATATATTAAACTTCATTTTTGAAGAAGTTTTGGATCACAGAGGGGTTCAACTATGGCAGGAGAGGAGCACTGCTGTGGAGTGTCATTGATGGGGGACACATGTGTGGGAGGGAGTTCTCCAGGGCATGCATATAGGGTATATAAATATGTTCAGGTATTCATTGGGTGTTGTCATAGTAGGTAGAGTTATACATGACAACTGAGGGAGTGCTGAGTTTCCATCCAGGGGAGCTCTATCATGTTCTCCAATGGAACAGCAAGCACAAGGGCAAAGACCAGTGAAGAAGGAGGGTCCAGTGAAACTGATGACTATGCTTATGAGCCTATGTGCCTGAAATTTCAGTGAGGCCCAGAGGTGCAGGGTGCCTAAGACTTACCTCCTGAGAACCTCCATATTGCTCAAATGTGGCCAATCTCTAAGTCAAACTCAGCCTGTCATTGCATTACCTTTCCCCCAGCATGGGACATGACTCCCAAGGAGGAGCCTCCCTGGCGCCGAGGGATTACTACCAATCACCAGCTGGTGATGCCACTAGAAAAAGACCTTGAATAAAAGGGGGAAATGGTAAAGACAAATGAGTCTATATGGCTAAGAGACTTCAAAATGAGTCAGGAGGTCATCAGAGGGGTCATGTTTACACGCATTTCAGCAGGATGTCAGAGAGAGCCAAAGTAGATATAACCCCATGTACTGGTGTTCCTGAGGGCTATGGAGACACCCAGGTCCTACAATCATGGAAGATGGCTCTGGAGTTTAGTTTATTGCCTTGCCAGTGGACCCTACTTTGGAATCTGTGTTCCTCAACATGATGGAGTTTGACTCAGATGTGACCTCTCCACACATGTCTCTTCTGTCACTTTTACTGAACCTGTGGTTAGTGCTGGAGTTTGTGCTTGCTCAAGGGACTTGAATCTCTGGACTGTTGATGTACCAGCTGGCCCTGAGCCTCAGCAGAGTTCCAACACCTACTCTCCAGTTCATTGGACTTACCCAGGTCAGCTAACAGGGAGGCGAGGATGGTCAACTACCACACCAAGGAACTGAGAGAGTCTACCTCTGCAAGCAGGAGAATCCCATCCATCAGCCATGTGGGATCTAAGTCCCCTCTCAATTCAGAGGTAGAGTGCACATTGCCATCCCAGGGTCCTCAGGATGGAGGAATAAAATACGGATTAGAGTGGACTAACTGGTATTCTACTATAGAACTATTGTTACTCTAGCAATGAAAGAAATTGCATCATTGATGTGGAGACAGTGGCCATGGGAGTTGCTGAGGGCAGGGAGAAAGCAATTGAGGTGTGATATTGGGGCATTTTCAGGACTTGGATTTGTCCTCAATGATGTTGCACATTATATGTGGTGGACATTCTATATCCTGCCATAACCCACTGAATGGACTGGGAGAGAGTGTAAATTACAACCTAAACTATAATCCATGCTGTGCAGCAGTGCTCCCAAATGTACTCATCAGATGCGACAAATGTACCACACTAACAAAAGAAGTTGTCGATGTGGGAGGAGTAGGGGCTGTGGAGAGTGGGGTACATGGGAACCTTTTATATTTTTTTAACATAACTTTTTATGTGATCTATGTATCTTAAAAAAAGATAATAATAGACAATTTTAAAAAATAAATATTGGGAGCAGGTGTGACTCAAGGAGTTGAGTGCCCACCATCCACGAAGGCGATCCCAGGCTCCGTGCTCAGTGCCTCCTAAAGAAGACAAACAACGAGCAGACATTGAGCAGAAACAACAAGCAAAAACAATGAGTAGACCATGAACAAACCAATGTGCAAGACAATAAACAAACAATGAGCAGACAACAAACAAAAACAAAATGAACAGGGAGGGGATGTGACAAACGGTTGAGCACCCACCTCCCTCATGGGAGGTCCTGGGTTCAGTTTCCCATGCTTCCTAAAGAAAAAACAAACAGACAACCAGCAGACAATAAGCAGACAGTGAGCAAAAACACCAAGCAAAAAACAATGAGCCCAACAAACAAGGGAGCCATCTCAGAGAGATTAAGTACTGACTTGGATAAATATGCGAGAATTCTGCATTCCACATCCCCCACCTCCCCCCATTTTGAAAGAAACCATCATCCTTTATTATTTCCGTGCGCATCTTTGCGAAATGGAATTCTAGGAACGAAAGGCTAAATTTCCAACACACATAAAGCAGAGCGCATAATGCAGAAGAAAAAAAGAATGATAAAGCAGCCAAGTATTCTGGAGGGGGGAAAAATGCAATTTAAAATCCGGTGTAAATTTCACCAGAGTGTTTAGAACAGCGACTCCAGGTTCGAGCAATAATAGAGACCCCTGGAAGGAATTGCATGTTTTAAATGATCATAAACACATGTTCTGGAAGGAGAAGTCAGTTAAAGAAAATGGAGTTGGGGGGTGGGGGGGCAATGGCAGCAATTGAAAGTATTGTTGGAGACAAAGCAATGTTGGAGGGTTATATTAGAAGATACTTCAGAGCTTAAAAGGATTTCCGAGAAGCTGCTTGAGTGGGTAGCTTGGTAGATTGATGACTGAAGAAAGAAACCATGCTCCAGAAACTGGAAAGAAAAGAAGCATTTGCTTAGAAAAGAATGCAGAGGAGATTTCAGAGTTGCAGCCGCATATGAAAAAGTAATTTATGGGCTACATAATAAAGCATAAGCTTTGTATCTCTTTTTCTGCCGAAGGGAAATACCTTAGGATTTTGAGAGCGCCTCATTGTGCCCTGTACTAAAAGAAACAAAGGCACAAGGTATGCTGTTTTTGGGAGGAGGTTACAGGCATTTAAGTATGTAGTTGCTGGGGGCAGGGAGAGGGAAGAAGGGGTGTGACTTGGAGTTGTCCTGAATGATGTTGCAGGGACAGATGCAGGACATTCTATATCCTGCCATAACCCACTGGGTGGACTGGGGGAGAGTGTCAACTACAATGTGGACTCTTATCCGTGTGGTACGGCGGTGCTCCGGGGTGTGTCAGCAAGTGCAATGAGTGTGCCGTGGTGGCGGGGGCAGTAGTTGATGAGGGAGGAGAGGGGCGAGGGGGGTTGAGGGTATATGGGAGACTCATATTTTTTAATGTACCATTAAAAAAAAAAGACCTACACACACACACACACAAAAGTATTTGGAAGGTTCTTTTTTTTTCTTTTTAAAGATTTTTTTTTCTCTTGCCCCCCCCCCCTTTGTCTGTTCTCTGTGTCTATTTGCTGCGTCTTTTTTGTCCGCTTCTATTGTTGTCAGCGGCACGGGAATCTGTGTTTCTTTTTGTTGCGTCATCTTGTGTGTCAGCTCTCCGTGTGTGCGGCACCATTCCTGGGCAGGCTGCACTTTCTTTTGCGCTGGGAAGCTCTCCTTATGGGGTGCACTCCTTGCACTTAGGGCTCCCCTACAAGGGGGACACCCCTGCGTGGCATGGCACTCCTTGCGCGCATCAGCACTGCGCATGGGCCAGCTCCACACGGGTCAAGGAGGCCTGGGGTTTGAACTGCCCCAGTGGTAGATGGATGCCCTAACCACTGGGCCAAGTCCACCGCCCTGGAAGGTTCTTTTTGGTGCTAAAATTCTAGGATTCTATTTGCTTCCTTTATTATTTTAAATCGTCCCCTGCCCCCCAGCAAGAATTATTGGCAATAAACTGGGATATAACTGAAAAAAAAAAAAAAAGTGGCCAGAGAGCCTCACTCAGGGCAAGGCGAGCCTACAAAGCACAAAATCCAGATGCCAAATGCCAGCCAGATGGTGCTATTAAAATCTAAGGAGCACCCATAGCACAGCCCAAAGCCCCGTCCCCTGGGTGGAGGCTGACCCCGATAGACAATCGGGAATCCTTCCCCACTGGACGTGGGTGTATCGTCACATCAGCCCAAATGGACGGGAGGAAATGGGAAAGGACTATTTTTTCCTGCCAATGTCCATAGGTGCATTTGCCCCAGGGATGGAGGTAGAAAAATTCTGGCAGTCCACTGGGATGGAGAACAGAAAACAGGTAACGAAGGAAGGGCTCCTCGACAGGGTAGGGGAAACGGATACGCGACTCCAGGGTTTTTTGCTCTGCTTCGCTTAGCCAGCGTGAGAGAGAACACAGAATGTCAAGACACGGCTATGGAGATGAAAAAGAGAAAGTAGAGCACTGGAGCCCTGAGTTTATAAGTCGAGGGAGGCTGGTGAAAGAATTTTGTCATCGGGAAGCTAGACGGGATGTGTTCAATTGCGTTCGTCTTTGTGGGGGTTAAAGGAGAGGGGGATATAATGAGCTTTCCTCAAGACATCCTGATATCTGGATGGTATTTTTGTCATCGTTCACTCATTTAATACCTGTCTACAGGGCACTTCTGCCATGTTGTTCTGAGTTTACAGTGATGACCAGGACTGACACATTTGTGCCAGTAAGAATATCCACAGCTGCAAGTAACACCTGACAGATAATGGTTAAAAAAAAAAAAGAGCATGCATTACTTACTTGATGAGCCATCTGGAAGTGAGTTATCCCAGGGATGGTTTGTCATCAAGAACTCTGATCCTTTTTGTTTCTCGACTCGCCCATCCTCCAGCCCTGGCAACTATCCCCCCACTCCCCATAGTCACAAAATGACTGCTGTAGCTCCGGACATCATGTCCTCAGACCGTAGTCCTAGATGGAAGGAAGAGCTATAAGGAGTTGCTCCCCTGTGCTTCTCTTGTGTTTCCCACATACTTGCTTAAATCTCAAACTCAACCACTAGCAAAGGGAAACAGATTGACCTCCCTGGTTCATCCCTGGGTAAGGGTAGGGCCAACTGGACCAAATCAGGGTCTTATTCAATGGAGAATAAATGGCTATTGTGACGGAAAAGTAACACCAGAGGCCCTGCTTTCAAGAAGCTTTCTGGAGGGAAGGGAGAATAGGTAGTGATTCTTTTTTTTTTTTTGTCTATTTTTTTTTTAAATGTTACATTAAAAAAATATGAGGTCCCCATATACCCCCCGCCCCCCTCCCCCCATTCCTCCCCCCCATAACAACAACCTCCTCCATCATCATGAGACCTTCATTGCATCTGGTGAATACATCTCTGAGCTCCGCTGCACCTCATGGTCAATGGTCCACATTATAGTTTACACTCTACTCTCCCCCAGTCCACCCAGTGGGCCATGGCAGGCTATACAGTGTCCGGTAACTGTCCCTGCAGCACCACCCAGGACAACTCCAACTGATTCTAAAGGGGGCAGGGCTTCCTCTTACGGTGATGAAAATGTCTCAGAATGAGATAAAGTTGGTGAATGTTCTAAATACCACTGAATTGTTTGCTTTAAAATGGTTAGTTCTATGCCTGGTACATTTTCACGCAATTCAAGAATTGTCCCATTTATAGGATGAAGATGGTTAACTAAAACCACACTCACAGACATATTTGTAGGGACACAGATGCATACACAATCACATGCACACACCACACATATTATATAACGCACGTTTGCAATACATGCCTACGTACATATGTACTCACGGACACACCCTCACAAGGTGCTATGGCTTCCAAGCAGGAAAGAAACTAGTGACATGTCAGCTTGGACTTGAAGGTGGAGGGGAGACCATGTATCAGGCAAAGAAAAATAACAGGTGAAAGGACCTGCTGGGGAGAGGACTTGGTATGTGCAGGGTACAAAAGATCAGAAACCAGAGCTGAGTGAGAGAATATTAGAAAGGCTACGGTGCGTGTGTCTCGCGACAACACATTGCACGTTTCGGAGTCTCGGTTTCTTCTTTTATAAAATCCATGTGTTAATGATATTCTTGCCACTTCGAGAGCCAAAGGAGAGAGTAAGGTATATGACAATGGTGTGTAACTAATGAGCTGTGGTTCAAGTAGTTGAGCGCCCGCCTCCCACATGAGAGGTCCCAGGTTTGGGTCCCAGTGCCCCCTAAAGAAGACAAACAGACAATGAGCAGACATCGAGCAAAAACAATGAGCAGAAAAGGAGCAAAAACAAATGAGCAGGGAGTGGATGTGGTTCAAGGTGTTGAGTGTCCGCCTCCCACATGGGAGGTTCTGGGTGCGATTCCTGGTGCCTCCTGAAGAAAAAAAACAGACAACAAGGAGACAATGAGCAAAATCCAACAGACAATGAATAAAAAGAAAGGCAGACAAAGCACAAACAACAAGCAAACAATAAGGGAACCGTCTGGGGGGGGTAAAAAAAAAAAAGAAATATCCAAATATACGTTGTTAATATTGCAATTTTTGAGTAAGTACAGTAGCATTTGTGGCTATTTAAATTAATTGAAATTAAATTAACATTTTATCTTAGGTTACACTAATTTTTAATTTAAATTTAAATTCTAGCCACATTTCAAAAACTCAAAAGCCACCTGTGCATAAGGTCATCATCATCATAGAAAGGTCTGCTGAACAGTGCTGGATCATGGAACTTAAAGTTAATTCTACAATGACGTAAAATTGAAAAACAGCATGCTAATGGGAAAATATGTCATTGAGAGGACTCTGTTCTCAAGACTGAAAGACACAAGGTGTAGCAGTTCGATATTATTTATAAATTCCCAATAAGATATTTGATTGTGTTTGTAGACTGGTCTGCTTCTCTGGGCATGATACTCTTTGATTGTATTAGATTCAGCTGAGATGCCTTTGATTGAAATATTGGGGTATATGGGGTTGATTCTCCACTCCCTTGGTGGGCTATGTAAAGGGATAATCAATCAAGAAGGCTACTATAAAACTATTGTGCCTACTAATAGAAGAAATGTTAGCACTGAAGTGGAGAAAGTGGCTACAGGAGTTGCTCAGGGCAGGGAGAGGGAAGAAGAGATATGATGTGGGGGCATTTTCAGGACTTGGAGTTGTCCTGGGTGGTGATGCAGGGATGGATGCTGGACTTTATATATCCTGCCTTAATCCACTGAATGGACTGGGGGAGAGTGTGAACTACAGGGTACACTATTATCTATGTGGTGCAGCAGTGCTCCAAAATGTGTTCACTGAGTGCGATGAGTGTGCCACGATGATGGGGGAGGTTGTTGGTGTGGGAGGAGTGGGGTGGGGGAGTGGGGGTATACGAGAACCTCTTATATTTTTTAACGTAAAATTATTTGTGATGTATATATCTTCAAAGAATACAATTTACAAAAAATGATGGGGTGGGGGGTGGGGAGCAGGGAATATGGGGACCTCTTATGTTTTTTTAATGTTTTTTAATGTTTTTAAATGTAACATTCCTTGTGATTTATTAACTTTAATTTAAAAAGTGTAAAAACATTTTCAGAAAAAGAAGGCAAGAGAAGAAGATACACAGAGGAAGAGAGACGGCTCATTAGACACGGCAGAGGCCCTAGGAAAAGAGTGCCTGACAGTCTACAGCTGACCTTGTGAAGAGAACAGAACAGCTGAGCCTGGAAAGAAAAGTGCCCCAGGGAGAGCAACGAGCCTTTTCACAGCATACAGCTGAGATCAGAAGAAGCTGGGACCATGGAGCCTTAAGAGGGAGAGGAAGGCTGGGCCCTCGCAGACGTCGCCCGCCATCTTGCTTCCACATGTGGCCAATGCCTTTGGGTGAGAAAGCACCTCTTATGGTACCTTGAGTTGGAATCTTTAGGGTCCTGTGACTGTCAGCTTCTACCCCAAATAAGCATCCTTTCTAAAAGCCGAGAGATTCCTGGTACTTTGCATCAGTACCCCTTTGGCTGATGGAGCTACATGGTGAGCTACGCCTAACAGAAGGACACATGGTCTGAGAAGAGCAGCTCCAAAGTGAATCTTTTGGTTAAAAAGTGCAACTGGGCAGGGAGAGTGAGTGAGGATGGGAAGAATCCACAGGGGTGGATATCTGTATAACATTGAACCTGTTAGTAAACTCTTTCTGAAAACCTCAAACAGATCCCCCTACAAGGAAAGAGACAAGCGTTCTTCAGTGGTTTCCAGGGAAGAGTGGGGAGATTTGCCAAATGTTGCTCATGGCTGGAAATTTTACATCATGAGAAAACACAAGATTTTTTTTAAGAACACAATCTTTGAGCTAACAAAATTGTTGGCAAAAGAGGTGTGGGGAAAAAAAATGAGCAAAACAAAGCAAAAGTTCAAGTTACTAGGTAAACCATATAAGTGGATAATTCTTTGCTTTCTAGCTTCCAAGAGGGGTACATTTTACTGGACAGATTTAAAATTTTACTGTATCTGAAAGGGCCAAGGGAATGTTTCAGATGAAATGTTCTAAGGTATTTTAGTGTTAAAACAGATTTTCTCCTGGAAAAGGTCAATCTATAAAGACCGTTTAAAGATCAGTGACTGCCAAGGGTTCAGGGGTAGGTGGGTGGAAGAACAGGTGTGCCCAGGGCGTTTTAGAGCAGTGAAAATGTAATTGTGGATGTCTGCCATTGTGCACTTCTCCAAACTTTTACAGCTGTACAACGCAAAGAGAGAACCCACATACAAACTATAGACTTCAGTTATAATACTGTACCGACATTGGTTCTCCATTTGTAACAAACATACTGCACTATTGCAAGGTGTTAACCAATAGGAAATTTTGTACGAGGGGACGTATGGAAACTGTAATTTCTGCACAATTTTTCTGTAAACCTAAAGCTGCTCTAAAATAGAATGTATTTTCAAAACTAATTTTATATGAGAACTACTTGACTCTTCTGCCTCTCAGTATCCCATGAAAATGTCAAGATTGGCAAAAAGTTAGGAGGCAGTATCTCCTGGAGAGTGGTATTTTAGAGGATGGTAATGAAAGTGATGAACTCTTTCAGTTATTAATTTAAGTACAAACGTCAGAATTTTTAGAGCAGCCACAAAACAGAGTAGGAAGAGGGGAAATTTCTTTCAAACTATTAAAGGTGGGGGGAATCATTCAAACTAAAGATGGCCAGACAGGAGAAAAAAGTGGCCATGGTGGCTGCTGGGAATATAGGGAGTGGGAGGAAGAGATGTGATATGGGGGCGTTTTCGGGACTTGGAGTTGTCCTGGGTGGTGCTGCAGGGGCAGTTACTGGACATTGTATGTCCCTCCATGGCCCAGTGGGTGGACTGTGGGAGAGTGTGGGCTATGGTGTGGACCATTGACCATGAGGTGCAGCGGTGCTCAGAGATGTATTCACCAAGTGCAATGAATGTCTCATGATGATGGAGGAGGTTGTTGTTATGGGGGGAGGAGTGAGGTGAAGGGGGGTGGGGGTATATGGGGACCTCATATTTTTTAATGTAACATTAAAAAAATAAAGACAAAAAAAGAATATGATTGCAGAGGAAAACATCAAAGTATATCCATATAAGTGGACTAAATTCCATCTAAGATTAGATAAAAATGCATAACAGCAGCAGTCCAAATAGATACAGTTCACAAAAGGCCCACTCAAAACATAAAAATAGAGAGATGCTGACAATTAGAGGGCAGGAAAATGATTACCCAACTAATATCAACCAGAAAAACATGGGGAAATTGTATTAATAGGAAACAAAATAGATTTTAAAGCAAAGATGAATTGCCACAAATAAAGTCACAGTTTATTTTTTTTTAAGATTTATTTATTTCCCCTCCCCCCCCAACCTGGTTGTCTGTTCTTGGTGTCTATTTGCTGTGTCTTCTTTGTCCGCTTCTGTTGTTGTCAGTGGCACGGGAATCTGTGTTTCTTTTTGTTGCGTCATCTTGTGTCAGCTCTCCATGTGTACGGCACCATTCCTGGGCAGGCTGCACTTTCTTTCGCGCTGGGTGGCTCTCCTTACAGGGCACGCTCCTTGTGTGTGGGGCTCCCTTACGCGGGGGACACCCCTGCGTGGCAGGGCACTCCTTGCGCACATCAGCACTGCACATGGGCCAGCTCCACATGGGTCAAGGAGGCCCGGGGTTTGAACCGCGGACCTCCCATGTAGTAGACAGATGCCCTAACCACTGGGCCAAGTCCACTGCCAAGTCACAGTTTATTTATAAAATTTTCATTAATGGGAAAGATAAAACAAGTATATATGCTTAATAGCATAGCCTCAAAATACATAAAGCTCCAACCAACAGAATGACAAGGAAAAATCAGAAATCTTCCATCACGGCAAAGTATTGTTACTTATCTCATTTTGATGGTTTGAGAAGAAGAAAAGTTAGTATCATGCACAAGATGTAAATAGCTCCTCACAATTTTCTGGGTGCCCGAGGGCTTCTAAGACGACCACTCATATCTCCAAACCCTCAAGTGGGAGGAAGAGGCTTGCCTGCAGACAACCTGGGGCAGATGCCCAGGTCCTGGCTCTTGGCCCACCTTCTCCAGGCAGGGAAGGAGAACGTGCAGGATGGGGTGGTCTGCTGGGGAGGCTGTCCTTGGAGAGGAGGGAGAAGAGGACAGGTGATCGAGTGTCGGCTGGAGTGGAATTCCCAGTTGAATACTGAAGCCACAGCTTGCCTAGACGGGCTGCACACCCACCCAGATGGGCTGTTTGCATACTGTCCCTGGTCAAAAGTGTCTCCAGGAGCTGTGGTGCTCAGAATGGGCCATTTCAAACACCCTGCTTCTATCTTTCTATTTTCAGTGACAATCATGTGTTATGAGTAACACCTATTCATCTCTTGATTTTCCCCCTCAAGTATCCCCTGACACTTCCCCTTTACAAAGTGGTCTCTGGGTCCTATGCATCATTGATTAAACCCTACAGCCAGAGCACACACTCAGAGAAACCATGGATGACGGTGTGGACTGAGGTGGAAGGAGAACTCACATCCCGAATGCACATTGCTGTGGGAAACACTTCCCAAATACATGTCACTGTGGGAGACACAACCCAAATACACGTCACTGTGGGAAACACAACCCAAATACATGTCACTATGTGAAACACATCCCAAATACATGTCCCTGTGGGAAACACATCCCTAAAACACGTTCCTGTGGGAAACACATCCCAAATACTTGTCACTGTGGGAAACACAACCCAAATACATGTCACTATGTGAAACACATCCCAAATACATGGCCGTGTGGGAAACACATCCCCAGTACACGTTCCTGTGGGAAACACAACCCAAATATACGTCACTGTGGGAAACACAACCCAAATACCCATCACTGTGGAAAACACATCCCAAATACACGTCACTGTGTGAAGCACATCCCAACTACATGTCCCTGTGGGAAACACATCCCCAATACACGTCCCTGTGGGAAACACATCCCAAATATATGTCACTGTAGGAAACACAACCCAAATACACGTCACTGTGGAAACACAACCCAAATACATGTCGCTATGTGAAACACATCCCAAATACATGTCCCTGTGGGAAACACATCCCTAAAACACGTTCCTGTGGGAAACACATCCCAAATATATGTCACTGTGGGAAACACAACCCAAATACATGTCACTATGTGAAACACATCCCAAATACATGGCCGTGTGGGAAACACATTCCCAGTACACGTTCCTGTGGGAAACACAACCCAAATATACGTCACTGTGGGAAACACAACCCAAATACACGTCACTGTGGAAAACACATCCCAAATACACGTCACTGTGGGAAACACATCCCAAATACACGTCACTGTGGGAAACACATCCCCAATACATGTTACTGTGGGAAACAACACATCTCAAATACATATCATTGTGGGAAACACATTCCAGCATATGTTGCTGTGGGAAACACATCCCAAATACATGTCATTGTGGGAAACTCATCACCACATATGTTGCTGTGGGAAACACATCACAAGCACGTGTTGCTGTGGGAAATACCTTCATTGCTCTGCTGGGGTGGACAGGTGATATCACCAACTTGCCACCAGGGGCAGTTGGCCAAGCTTCTAGGAGCCAACTTATTGGGGTATCAGAACCATTTCCAGGTCCCTAACAACCTTGCTAAATCCTATCGTTCACATGCACAAACTCCCCTTATCTGCATTTGTAGTCTGGCCCCCATGATCCAGTGTGTGCTGGTTGAGTCCCACCAACAACACACTGGATCTTTGTAGGAATGTCTTGAGGCTGCAATAAAGTACCACAACGTTGGTGGCCCTAAAACAAAAGACATTTATTGCCTCCCCATTCTGGGGGCCAGAAGTCTGGCATGAAAGTGTTGGCAGAGTTGTGCTCCCCCTGAGACCTGTATGGAAGTTCCTTTCTTGTTCCTTTCTAGCTCCTGGAGATTGCTGGCAATTCCTACATCCCTGGGCTTGTGACGACATCACTCCAGTCTCTCCATCGTCCTCACTTGCCTGGATTCCTGGGATATCTTCTTCTGATGCAAAGACACAAGTCCTTGCATTTAGGGCCACCCTAATCCAGAATGTCCTCATCTTAAATAATTATATCACAAACACTCTCTTTCCAAATAGAAAATCTATTCCAAATAGGCTAATCTATTTGGTGGACCCAGCTCAATCCACTGCAGTCTCTTCCCAACCTAAGTCAAGTGGATCTGAACTGGTGGTCCAGAGGACAGAAGGGGAGTTGGGAGGAGACCGTGAGGGGGGCATAGATGCATGGCAGAAGTGCATCATCTTGAGATGGGGGGCCAAGACTTCCAAGGGAAGAGCCATCAGGACTTAGCATCCTAAGTCTCAGTGTCCTGTTGCTTCTTAATGGGCCCTGACCTTGGCCAGAACTTGGCTGATCTCCTGGGGCCAAACATTCTACAACACCCTGGTTCTGAAGTTAGTTTTGTCCTAGTCGTGATACCCCTCTCCCACTGTAGCCTACGTCAGGAGAAAACATCTGCTTAGACCTGGCCAACAGTTTGCCTCACATGTCCTTCTCTAATGATGCATAGATAGCATCCAACAGAAGCCACCTGACTCCATTATGCTAATATTTATGAACCCTCAATACTGAGCAGGCCAATGGATCCCCTCCACTGGCTCACATCCAGTGAAAGTATTAACAACTGCACTCTAGAGCTTTCCAGAACCTGTCAATGCTCCACCTACCTTCAGTGCTGGTCCTGACTGACATCCATCTATGGGTGGCCCAACTGCTCAGTCCCTCCTTAGAGTGACAGTCCACCTGTCCTCCCAATTTCCTTGAGGTGAGTCTGGTTCCTGGGAGACAGACTACAAGACAGGTATCTGTGCCTGTGCAGAGAACTCTCAGGAATGGAACTTGTGGTGTAACGAAGGGATCAGGAGGGAGCAGAGAGAGAAGTTGAGCTCAGATGTCCTTACTCAGATGGTTCCAATGTTGACGGGCCTCACCCTGGCATGTCCCCCTTACCCAGAAGTAGGCAAGGCAGTGAGCCATCATGGGCTGTGTCTACCCCAGGAGACTCAGGACCTGCACGAAGCCATCTCCCTTTGACCGAAGGTAACTGCTAGGGAGGGACCAAGCTGTAAGCATCAGGGGTTAGCACCCCAACATCTGGTGCTAAATGTGTTGACTAGAAGGTGAGTCTAAGTGACCCCCCAATTGCAGCCCCATATGCTGCACCCACTGTGTAGACACTTTGGCCAACTGTGAAATAGGACTTGGACCAAGAGGTAGTCCCCTGGTTTTTCTTGGTTTTGTTGTTTTAATCACCATCTCCCCAGAATCATGCTGCTTAAGGCAGTCTTTTCATTCTGACTTCTGCTCCTCTCCTGGTCAACTTTTGGGGTCTGTTATGAATTTAATTACCTCCCCCCAAAAGATATGTTCAAGTTCTAAACCCCAACTCCTTAGAACATGGCTTTATTTGGAAATAGGGTCTTTGCAGATGGAATCATGCAAGTCAAAATGAGGCTGTATGAAGTAGGGTGGACTCTTAATCCAATAGATCTGGAGAGTTTACAAGAAGAAATTTAGACACAGAGGGGAGAATGCCATGCATTGCCCAAGACAGAAAACACCTTGGGCTGTTGGCCACTTCCAGAAGTCAGGAGAGCATTATGGAACATAATACCCCCAGAAGGACCGAAGAAATAGCCCTGCTCTGTGGGTCTGCTGGTCTACCTTCCACTGCTTAAGGCTCTTGAGGGACCAGAAAGGCATTGCTGATTTCCATGAATCCATAGACTCTATCCCGATGAGAGAAATCCAACTTTGCTCTTTGTCAAGTGAGTTCCACACAGCAAGCCTCAAGTTTGCCTGCTGCCTCTGCCAAAAACGGGATGGCTGAGCAGTTCCAAGAGTATAGAAGGTCTAATGTGCCCAGCAAGCTAACCTAGACATTGGATTTAGTTTTATTATTATTATTATTAATAACTAAAGTCCACAATTATTTAATTTCCTTCATTTTTACTTAATGTCATTTTTCTGTTCTAGGGTCCCTTTTTAATATTGTCTTTTTTTTTTTTTTTTTTTTTTTGAGGTACCAGGGCTAGGGATTGAACTCAGAACTTTGCATGTGGGAAGCAGATGCTCAACCACTTAGCTACGCCTGCTCCCCTTAACTGTGTTTTCATAAGGCATCCATCTCTCCAGTATACCTTGCAGAATTGTAGCCAACAGGAGACCCCCTTGGAAACATACCAGTGGAATTTAACCTTTGATTTATCTTTGAAAACTTGCATGTACGGCCCCTCCATGCCCTTGTCTCCACGACTTTGTGCCAGCCCTGCCTTGTTTCTGACTTCTTTGCCCCAATGCCAAGGGTCTCCCCAAGGTGGTTTGGGGGCTACATGCCTCATGGTTGGCATTTCACTATTTAGGGGTCACACCAGAGAAAGAAGCTGGTGAAGAGTTGGGGGTTGGGGTCTGCTGAGGACCCAAAGGCAGATGTAAGTCATAACCCATATCCCTGTGGGTGTGGCCCCGTTTGCAATAGGACCTTTGAAGATGTTATTCTTAGGTGAGGACTCTTGTGGAGATCTTATTGGGATGAGGCCAGTTGACTTGGGGCCAGAGCCTGTGTGCCTGGAGGCCTTAGAAGTGGAGGACTTGGCGAGGAGAAGCCAGAAGTCAGCAGGGACCAGAGGAGAAGAAGCGAGGAAAGGGACTGCTAAGTGCAGGAGATTCCAGGAATGCTGCAGATTCAAGGAGAAAGCAAGCCTGGAGAGGTGTGATGTAGGACTTCAGCCTCCAGTACCATGAGATGTAAGCCCCAGTTGCCAAAGCCTGTTGGTTTGTGCTATTTGTCATAGCAGCCTGTGCTGATGGAGGCAGTCTCTTTCATTGCCTTTTCCCACCACTCAGCATTGCTTTTGTCCATGGCTCTGGCTTCAAGTTCTCTCCAGCCTCCACTCCACAGCCATATGCATCCCCCAGCCCCTGTGATGACTCCCTTGTCTGTCCACTCATTGTTTCTACTCACTGTTTTTGAACTCGCTTTCTGCTCATTGAGTCTGCTCATTGTGTCTGCTCATTCTTTAGAGGCACTGAGAACTGAACACAGGAACTCCCATGTGGGAGGCAGGCAGCACCCAACTGCTTGAGCCATCTGCTCCCTGCTTGTTGCATTAGCTCATTGTGTCAGCTGCTCTTCTTTAGGAGACACCAGGAACTGAACCTGGGACCTCCCATGTGGGAGACAGGCACTCAACTGCTTGTACCACATCTACTTCCTGCTCATTGTGTCAGCTCGTTGCATCTGCTTGTTGTGTCAGCTCAATGCATCAGCTTATCTTCTTTAGGAGGCACTGGAACTCAAACCCAGGACCTCCTATGAGGGAGGCAGGAGCCCAACAGTTTGAGCCACATCCACTCCCGACCATATGCATTTGCTTTACAAGGAAACATATGGCTTTAGACACATTTGTCCACATCCCACTTTTTAACACAACATACTTCTTCTTCACCTGAAAGGAGTGATTATCAACTCACCTTTCATTTAGAGACAAGGGGAAAGAAAGAAAGCTATTTAGATGCTTCTGTGGCAATGCTTTCAAGTAGAAATGAGATGCCTTTTTCCTATGTAGCAGTTTAATATGGTTTATGAATCCCCAAAACAGATTTTAGATCATGTTTGTAAATTGGTTTGTTCCTCTGGGCATATTAGATTATATTGGATTCAGAGGCTTCACTTGTACTTGATTAAATCATGATCGGGCCACATCAGTAGGACGTTGAGTCCCTGCACCCTTGGTGGATGGAGACTCACAGAGAAAACGACATCGCAGAGAAGGGAGGTTGGAGTTTTGGTCCTGGGGTCCAGGAAGTAAATACACAGAAAAGCAGATATGTGAGGAAAGAGAGAAGTCTCCATGAGACACGGCAGAGGCTCCAGGAAGAGAGATGAGCCATTCGCCTGAGAATCTACAGCTGACCTTGTGGAGAGAGCAGAGCAACCTGGAGAGAAACAAGCCCCAGGAAGAGAGGAGCCCTGAGCTCAGAAAGAAGCAAGCCCTGGGAAGAGAGGAAACCTGAACCCAGAGAGAAGCAAGACCCTGGAAGGAGGAACCCAGGAAGCCTGAACTCTCGCAGACGTCGGCCGCCATCTTGCTCCAACATGTGGAAATAGACTTTGGTGAGGGAAGTAACTTATGCTTTATGCCCTGGGATCTCTAAGCTCCTACCCCAAATAAACACCCTTTATAAACACCAACCGATTTCTGGTATTATGCATCAGCATGCTTTGCTGACTGATATACCTATCTGAAGGGAACATGATCATCAGCCCCGAATCTGGCAGAAATGCCTCCTGAATATTTGGGTGGCTTTAATTTATGCTGGTGTAATGTTTGAAAATGCCATGGCCCCTCACACGGCTGAGGCTGCTCAGATGCCAGAACAAATTGCAACACGCTGTCACATCTCTTTGCCGAGGCACTTCCCTCCCATGAGTGCACCACAGTCCTAATGGCCGAGCTGGAAGGAAGGCTTGGGAGCAAGGCAGGCTGCTGAGCCGTAACTTTCTTAAGGCTGAAATGTTGGAAAACTTTCCCAGATCTGCGGAAACGCCAGCTGTGCAAAGGGAGCCTTCCTCATCCCTCTCGACTCCCAGGAGCTGGAGAAGGGATGGAATTGCCCCACCCTTGAGCTTCTGGGATTTCACGGATGTTTTCCCTTAAATGTTTAAACAAGAGGTGAGATACATTTGACACAAACAAGAAGGGGGAGGAGGCTGCTTCTAGGCTCTGTGTGTAGTGCATCCAGCGGTCAGTGGGTGGCTTCCACGGCAACCCAGCCACAGCCGGTGGGGATGTCAGCTCCAAAACTGAGCCCGAAGGGGAGGGGAGCAGGGCACACAAAAGCCCCTCAATCCCTCAAGCTGATTCACATGCGCCTTTCACATTCGCCCTCCCTCAAGGCTTTTTCCCAAGATTGGACATTCCCTACAGGTTCCCTTCAGGTGGAAGAATCTGGCAACCTGAGACGACTTTTGTAATTCCCAGACACGTCCACGTTGGAAGTAAGTGCTTGGAAATCAAACATTCACTCAAAGTCCTTTATTTGTTTTCTCTCTCTGTATTTTTAAAAAATGTTACATTCAAAAAATATAAGAGGTCCCCATATACCCCCTCCCCCCCTCCCCTCACTCCTCCCACGTCAACAACCTCTTCCATCATCGTGGCACATTCATTGCATTTGGAGAATACATCTTGGAGCACTGCTGCACCGCATGGATAATGGTTTACACTGTAGTTGACACTCTCCCCCAGTCCACCCAGTGGGCCAATTGTCCCAGCCACCCTGGAGGGGTAACGGAAAATTTCCCAATTCAACTGCAGCTCTCACAAACCCTCATCCACGTGGCTTGGTGAGATCAGCGATATGTACTGTGTCCCCTGAAAACACGGTCACATCCTAAGCCTGTCCCCCTTCAGTGGCCATATTTACACATAAGGTCTCTGAAGATGGAATTACTTAAGATAAGGTCAAACTTGCCTAGGGCGAACCTCAACCAATGACTGGTGTCCTTATAAGAAGAGGGAAATGTGGACATAGAGACACAGAGTGGAGTGATGTGTCTACAAACCAAGGAATGGCGGGGATGGTCAGCCACCCCCCAGAAAGTGGTGATTGACAATGTTAATTCCCTTTGAAACCTTCGTCTCCCCTTACCACATAACGGAATTGCGATGGTTCATACGTCAACTTGGCGAAGTCACGGGGTCCAGTTGTCTGGTCAAGCAAGCACTAGTCCGATGGTTACCATGAGAGTGTTGTATGGATTTAAATCCTGAGCAAGTTGATTGCATCTACAGCTGATTGCATCTACAGCTGACTGTATCTACAATTGACTGAGGAGGTCACTTTCAGCAATGAGAGAAGACTCATCCAATCAGTTGGAGAACTGATAATTTCAGCAGTCAGAAGGGGGAATTTCCATCTCTAGTTCAGACAGCCAAATTCTGGGAATTCATTGAGGACCTTCTTTGGAGTTCGCAATTGCATCCTGCCCTGTGGTATTCAGACTCGCCGTCCGCATGGTCACATGAGCCACAAATCTCGTAATATTTTTATATCTGTACACCTGTATCCTATTGGATCTGTTTCCTGGAGAACCCCAATACAGTAATATATCTATGGGTTCTGGGGATTAGGAAGGGGACATTTTGGGAAGTCAACATACCCTAACACAAAGGGTCTTAGTTTGCCAGAGTTTCTATCACCAATACCGTGGACTAGTTTGGGGCTTAATAACAGGAATTTGTGCTTCACCGTTTCAGAGTCTGGAAGCCCAAAATTGAGGTCTTGACCGGCCACTGTTTCTCCCTAAAGTTGGTAGTGTTCTGGGGCTGGCCTGCTGCTACTCTTGACCGCTGTGCTTCCACCTTCATTGCATGGCACCTCTCTCTCCGTGTTTCCACAGACCCCTCGCTTTGCCCCATGGTCATCTCTGACCCTGGTTTCCAGTTTCATCTCTCCATAAGGCTTCTGGTCATATAGATTAAAACCCACCCTGATCAAGGTCGACCACACCTTAACTAAAAGTAGCATCTTCATGAGGACGCTACTTTTAGTTAAGGAGGGGTCCACTGTAGCACTGATGTGCAGACAGAGGCCACAGGAATTGTTGAGGGCAGGGAGAGGGAAGAAGAGGTGTGATGTGGGGGCATTTTCGGGACTTGGAGTTGTCCTGAATGATACAGCAGGGGCAGATGCAGGACATTCTATATCCTGCCATAACCCACTGAATGGACTGGGGGAGAGGGTAAACTACAATGTAAACTATAATCCATGTGGAGCAGCAGTGCTCCAAAATGGATTCACCAAACGCAATGAATGTGCCACGATGATGAAAGAGGTGGATGATGTGGGAGGAGTGGGGGTGGGGTAGGTGAGATCCTCTTATATTTTTTAATGTAACATTTTTTGTGATCCATGTATCTTCAAAAAATACAATAAAAATGCTCATAAAAATTTTTTTTAAATTTAAAAGGTTAAGAACCCCTGCAAAAAAAAAATTAGCATCTTCTGAAGGTCCTATTTGCAAAGGTCTCCCACCCATTGGAATTGATTAAGATAAACTTTCCCTCTCTTGGAAACACAACATTCAATCTTCTACCCAAGGGTCAACAAAATAATGGCCCAAGGTCCAAATCTGGTCAGCTGTCTGCTTTGATAAATAAAGCTTTATTGGCACACAGCCATGCTCATTCATTTACACCTTGTCCAGGGGTCTTTTGTGTTATAATGGCAGAAGTGAGTAGTTAGCACAGAGTCTAAATAGCCTGCAAGGCTTAAAATATTTACTCTGTGGCCCTTATGAAAAAGTGGGCTGGCCCCTGTTGTAACAGGTCTACTCAAGCCATTTACAGTCGTGTACCTCCATACTGGCAGCACCTTAGAGCTCTGCTTAAAAAGGGGGTGAGGCACCCCTTATTGATCAAGATTGAGGATCTGCTGTCCTGTGCATTTGGGATCTTCATATCACCATCCCGGCGTCCACAGGATGGAGGAATAGAGTATGGATTAGAGTGGACTTACTGATATTCGACTATACAACTATTGTGACTACTAATGGAAGAAATTGTAGCATTGATGTGGAGAAAGTGGCCACGGTAGCTGCTGAGGGTAGGAGAGGGAAGAAGAGATGTGATGTGGGGGCATTTTCAGGACTTGGAGTTGTCCTGGGTGGTGCTGCAGGGACAGATGCTGGACATTGTATGTCCTGCCATGGTCCACTGGGTGGACTGGGGGAGAGTGTAAACTACTATGTAAACCATTATCCATGTGGAGCAGTGCTCCAAAATGTATTCACCAAATGCAATGAATGTGCCACGATGATGAAAGAGGTTGTTGATGTGGGAGGAGTGGGGTGAGGGGGTGGAGGGGTATATGGGGACCTTTTATATTTTTTGAATGTAACATTAAAAAAAAAAGAGAAAAACAAAAACAAAAACAAAACAAAACAACAAAACAAAAAAAGGTGCATTGGAGAAAAGATACATTATCCCTACTGGGCTCTGGTCTGAATTCCGTTTTTGTTACTGCACTTGTAAAAATTATTATTTTTTATTCTCAATGCTTACATAGAAGCACATGTTTCAAAAATTGTAGCACCACGATTACAACAAATATTCTGTATCTGTTTCTTTTCAATGCTCACCTTTTATCCTCCCAATTTGTCCTTCCTCTTTTCTGGAAGCGTGTGTTTCCTCTTGAGCATCTTTGCCTCCTAGACACAAGCCTTCCGAAACCGTGTTTTCAGCGTTTCTGCTCTTGTCGAACACCTCTACTCCCAGGTCATGTGTCTTCATTTTCTTCCCTCGTGGCACCTTTATGGAGTCGCCACTCACTCTCGTCTCTGCCGCTGGCTGCTCCTTCGTTTCTTGATCTCGGTGTCAAATTTCTCCCCAGGGTACATTCAGCGTAGAGGCTCCTTGAGTTCTTCTCCTGGGAAATGTCGGCAGCGTGTGGACTGGACCATGACTTAGCTTTTAATAATACACTGTTTAGTATGGCCTTTCTCTCTGCTTCCCTCCGTCCCTATCTCCCTCCCTCCCTCCCTCCCTTTCTTCTTTCCTTCCATCCATCCTTTCATTCTTCCCTTCATTTTCTCATTCTTTCTGTTTTCCTCCCTCTCTCCCTTCTCTCTCTCCCTCCCTGTCTTTCTCTTTCCCTCCCTCCCTCTTTCTTCCTCCCTTCTCTCTCTCTTTCCTTCTTCCTCCCTCCCTCTCTCTTTCCTCCTCCCTCTCTTTCCTCTCTCTTCTCCTTCTTTTCTCCTCCCTTCCTCCTTCCCTCTCACCTTCCTTCCTCCCCCTTCCTTTCCTCCCTCTCTCCCTCCCCCTCTCCCTCTTTCTTTTGTCTTCCCTCCCTATCTTTCCTCCCCCCTCCCTCCCTCCTTCCTTCTTTTCTCTCTCCCTCCCTCCTTCCTTCCTCCCCTCCCTCCATCATTTCTTCTACTTCCTGAATGTTTATTAAGTCCCTACATTGTGCAGAGAACGTCCAAGTGCCGGGGAAACAATGATGAGCCGCACAGACACGGCGCTCACTGACCTGCAGGGGCAGGTCGTGCCCAGGCATTGCGCCAACCTGTGCCCAAGGCACCTGCTCCAAAAGCTTTGGGGTGGAGGCTTCCAGGGCTCTGAGCAGGGGAGCTGCACTCACCAGAGGCTGGGACCTCTCCAAGGTCATGGAGGCTGAGAGGAGAGAGGGGACGGATGGGGGCAGGGAGCGGCTCAGGACAGACCACACGGGGCCCCGAAGGTCAAGCTGAGGATCCTGTCCACCCCCGTGGGACTGGGACCTTGCCAGCCCACAGTGGCCAGAGGAAAAGCCAGGCCAGGGGTGGGAAAGCTGCCAGCATGGGTTTTGGTTTGCAGAGATTTCACCGGCTGCAGCGAGGGGGCCCCTGGCCTCCCCCACCCCCTGGAGGACAAATCCCTTCTGGCACAGGACCCCCAGGTCCACAGCCAAAGACTGAGCAACCAGCCTCGGACCAGAGAAGAAACCTTCACATTTGCTGGTGAAGAAGTCCCTTCCTGATGGCCACCTGAGCCCAGAGTCCCTGGAGCCTGCTCTTAGCGTGGGGAAAAGTAGATTCAATGAATCACCACCACGCCCTGTATTTACTTTCAGGAAAACACTGTCAAATTGTGTTACTGATGTTATTTGGACAAAGACAGATTAAGAGGATGGGAGGTTGTTGATGCGGGAGGAGTGGGGTGAGGGAGTGGGGGGTACATGGGGACCTCTTATTTTTCTAATGTAACAATAAAAAAAAATAAAGAAGGGGAAAAAAAGAGGAGGATGGAGGCTGATTTCTCCCAGGAAGATGACTTCTTGCTTCTTAGAGGGTTTTCTCCCCCTTTCAAAGTTTTGCACTTGAAGTGATGGAGCCAGAAGTCTTGAGCCTTTCCCCATGCCTGCAGCAACTCTTTAGCATGCGAATGTCTCTCCGTTTGCTCTGGGGCAGCCTTCACTCCATTGACACTGCCACACTTGGCTCCATGAGCAAAATTTCTATCCCAGACTTTGCATCCTTCAGAGACAAGGCTCACGTTCATTTAGATTCATGGAATTATCTCAGCTTCACACCTTCGTACCAAGCGAATGATGACACGGCACGGGAAGAAGATGCCGCTGTGCCCAGCAGGCGTGCTCACGTGGCTTCGTCTCCCTTAAGAGCTCCAAATTAGAGTTGGGGGTACTGACGCGTGGATCCAGTGGGCTCTTGTCTCAGCTCCCACAGCTGCTGGACGGTGAAGCAGGAGCCAAGTCTGGAGCTGGCTCTTTGCTCCTCAGGTTTAAATTTATGAGCTGGTCAAGGTATGTGTTTCACTTTGCTGCTATAACAAATGACCACGAGCATAGTGGTTTAAAGCAACTCAGATTTTCTATCTTGCACTTCTGGAGACCAGACGTTGGTAGAGGGATGGTGACTGCAGCAAATGGAGATGGAAAAGGATCAGAGCCAGATGCTATAGGATTAGGCAAAGCAGAGCTGAGAATGGAGGGACAGGAGGGGTGAAAATCATGGACCTTTCCTTAACTTGTCCAATCAGCACACAAAACTGGAGAAAAAATCTTTGTGGGCTAAAGTCAAGCTGTGAGCAGGGGAGATTCCTTTTTCTTGCCCTTTGCAGCTTCTAGAAGTACCCGCACTCCTGGGCTCGTGGTCCCCTCTTCCATCTTCAAATCCAACCTGGAGCATCTTCTCATCTCTCACACCTTTTGCTTCCATCATCCCAACTCCTTCGCACTTCCTCCATGGGGCTGTCTTGGTCAAACCCAATAATCTCCCCAAGTCAATGTCCTCAACATAATGACATCTGTAGAGTTCCCTTTTGCCATGTAAGGTTATGTAGCCACAGATTTTGGGAATTAGAACGGGGGCAACTTGGGGGCTGTGATTTCACCAACACTGTCATAAAGCAACTTGAGAATAAAGGTAATGACCATGCATGGTACATCCACAGATTCAAGCTCTTAATACTGCAGCAAGGAAAGAATTTGTAGGGAAATGGAGACAGCTTTCTCTCCACAAGCATGCCAGCCATTTAGATCTCAAGAATTTTTTCAGTTCTCCAAACAAACAAGAAACTCCAAAGATTGCTGGCAATCAAACAGAAGCTGGATGAGTCCAGAAGGACCTGGACCTACCACACTTTGATTTTGAAATTCTAATCTCCACCATAGTAAAAAAAAATATATATGTTTCTGTTGTTTTAAGCCACATAGTTCATGGTCATTTTTTACAGAAGCCACAGGAAACTCATAGGAGGACAATGGCTTCCACATATCTTCTGCCTTCTCAACTGTGCACCACTGTGGTCAGTTTTAACCCTAAACAATGCAGGAAAGGAATTATGGGAATCACTGCCCAGCTTCCCTGACATGACCTAGAATTAGCTCAGTATGCACACCCCACACAGAGGGGGATGCTTGCTTAGCAGCAGTACCACTCTTATGTCAATCTCCAGGGAAGAAGGAGGTGGGAGGATATTGAAGATGAAGATGCTGCTAGAGGAAGTTGGAAAGAAGGTGGGAATGGAAGGCCTTTTCCCCAGAAACAGGATGGTGGAGCCTGACCTCAATTCATGGGTAAAATGAGCAATGCACATGGTGGAGCCAAGGAAAACAGCATGCAGGGAATTCTACAGCCAAGATCTTCCCAGGGAGATGCCCAAACCACAGTTGGTGGGAGTTCCAGCAACTTCCCTTGTCTCCAAGTCAACCCTGATGCATCTGCTTTCCAGCATGTTTGGTCAGGGTAGAGCTTGTTCCTGTTTTAATCCCCACAGTAGCTCCTTGTTGACAAGTAAGTTCCACTGTGAAGGACACTGATTATACCACATCCTGGGCCCGACCTGAATTCAAGTCAAAGGGATGCTCACCTTTGAAGATAAGCGCTTCCATCCAGATGGGTGGAAAGACAGTGATTCTGCCCAGCACTCTTCAACCTGGTGACTCTTTAGTGACATGCTTTGCTGCGTGAATCCCCAAGGTGGCTAGGTTGCCAATCCGATAGCTCAGTTTCAGAGGAAATGACTCCCATTACATGGCTGGGATGCATCTGCACCAAACGCTGCCCTCAAGATTATTTATGATGCCAACATTGTCACCAAAATACTGAAAAACCAAATCCAAAAGAATATCGAAAAGCTTATCCACCATGACCAATTGGGATTTATTCCAGGAATGCAAGGATAGTTCAACATAAGAAAAGCAGTGTGATACAGCACATTAATAGAATGAGAGAACAATATCACATGATCATCTCAAATGATTCAGAAAAGGCATTTGACAAAACCCACCATCCTTTCATGATAAAAACACTCAGAAAACTAGGAACAGAAGGGAACTTTCACAAAATGATAAAGGGCATTTTGAAAAACCCACAGCAACTATCATACTTAATGGTGAAAGATGGAAAGCTTTCCCACTAAGGTCAGGAGCAGGACAAAGATGCTCACCACTGTTATTTACCATTGTACTGGAAGTTCTGGCCAGAGTAATTAGGCTATGGAAAAAAATTAAAAGTCATCCACATTGAAAAGGAAGATGTAAAATTATCCCTATTTGCAGATGTCATGATCCTATATACATAAAATCCCAAAGAGTCTACAACAAGGTTAGTAGAACTAAGAATCAAATTCAACAAAGTTGTGGGATACAGGATAAAAATGCAAAAGTCAGTTTGGTTTCTGTATACCAGAAATGAACAATGTCAAGAGGAAATCTAGAAAACAATTCCATTTAAAATAATATCTAAAAGAATAAAATATCTAGGGATACACTTAACCACAGAGGCGAAAGGGTTGTACACTGAAAACTACAAAACTTTGCTGAAAGAAATTAAAGGAGACTAGATAAATGTAAAGACAACTCATGGTTCCTGGCTTAGTATACATAATATTGCTACGATGCCAATAAAGTTCATTTACAAATTCAATGCAATCCCTACCAAAATTCTCACACTTTTTTTTTTTGCAGAAGTGGAAAAGCTGATCCCTAAATTCATATTGAGTTGCAAATAGCCAAAACAGAATTGAAAAAGAAGAACAAAGTTTTGGAACTCATGCTTACTGATTTCAAAACTTACAACAAAACTACAGTAATGAAAACAGTGTGATACTAGCACAAGGATATACATATAGACCAATGGAATAGAACAGAGTCCAGCAATAAATACATATATCTATGGCCAGTTGGTTTTTAACAAGGGTGTCAAATCCATTCAGTGGGAAAGAATAGTCTCTGAAACAAATGGTACTGGATAGCTGGAAATCCACAAGCAAAAGAATGAATGAGGACCCCACCTCACACCATATACAAAAAGTAATTCAAAGTGGATTAACAGCCTAAATATAAGAGCAAACACTATAAAACTATTACAAGAAAACAAGGAAATACCTTGAACATCTTGTAGTATGCGATGAACTTTTACTTTTATATGAAAAGTATAGGGAACAAAAGAAAAAATAGATAAAATGGACTTCATCAAAATTAAAAACTTTTGTGCTCAGAGGTCATTGTCAAGAAAATGAAAAGACAGCCTACAGATAAAGAGAAAATATTTGGAAACCATATAAGGGCTTAATATCCAGAAAATATAAAACCTTCGAGAACGAAACAAAAAGGCAAACAATCCAATGAAAGAAAGATCCAAGGATTTGAATAGACATTTCTTCAGAGAAGATACTCAAATGGCCAATAAGTATATGAGATGTCCAATATCATTATCCATTAGAAACTGCAAAGTGTTATTACTTCACACTTATTAGCATGGCTATCACTTTTAAAAACTGTAAATAACAATTGTTGGAGAGATACAGACAAGGAGGAATCCTCTTACATTGTTGGTGGGAAGGTAAAATCATGAAGCTCCTGTGGAAAACAATGTGGTGGTCCCTCAGGGAATTAAACATGGAATTGCTATATGACCCAGCAGTTCTACTCCTAGGTATATACACAAAAGAACTGAAAGCAGGGACTCAGAGAGATATTTGTACACCAGTGTGCATCACAACATTACAGGTAGCCAAAATGCTGAGGCCACCCAAGTTTCCATTAATAGAGGATGGGTAAACAAAATGTGGCACATCCATACAATGGAATATTATTCAACTGCAAAAAGAAATGAAGTGCTGGTACATGCTGCAATATGGATGAACCTTGAAGACATCATGTTGAGTGAAATAAGCCAGGCACAAAGGACAAATAATGCATTATTTGTCTTATAAGAAATATTTAGAGTCAGTAAATTCATAGAGACAGAATGGGATGGGGGTGGAAAATGGGAAGTAGGGATTTGTTGCTAAATGAGTATGAGTTTTGGCTTGGAAAGATGAAAATAGTCTGGAAATAGATAGTGGTGAAAGTTATACAGTGTTAATGTACTTATGCCAAAGAATTGTCTACTTAAAATGGTAAATATTTTTTTATGTTAGCTTATATTTTTACCACATTTAAAGATAAATAAGTAGAATCTTTAAAAAGTTAAAAAAATATTGGTGGCCACATCAGTCACATTGTGCAAATAGCATGAAAAATACCCTTCAGTGTATTGGGTACTTAGAAAGAGAAAGAAGCAAACTTACAACTTAATCAAAGTGAAATTACTTTCTCTAAGGAAATGGAGAGGATGCTAGGGGACCCATTTAAAAAGTTACAAGATAGAAGGGAAATAAAGTTTATTAGAGGAAATGAATTAACAAATTTACCAGCTACCGGGGGAAAACCATAAAAGCTAATTCATCCGGACCTCAAATGTCAGAAAATCTTTGGGCAAAGGGAAAGAGATCCTCTTTGAGTCTGTCAGAGAACATGCTACTCAGTTCCCATTTTTCAGTACTTAGAGCAAAAAGAAACAAGACAAAAACCAACAAGATAAAAAGAGGTGCAATGAAATTATTAGTTTCAACCTTGATACATTTAGTATGCCTTGGGGGAGCCATTTGTTTCAATGGGTGCTTCGGAATAAGAGGAACCGTGAGGCTATTACTAGAGAGACCAAGAAAAGAGTATCTGCTTAGCTGTCGTTCCAGTTTACAAAGTAACGAGGAGCACGCTGGGAAACAAAGTCGTCAGAAAGAAATCTATGCCTAGGAAGAAAGTATTTCCGACAGACCGAGGCAGATCCTCAGTGGTGCAGCCCAATCAGGGATAACATTCTGAAGAGCGGCAAAGCTGAGAGGGACATTAATAATGGGACAATACTGCTCGAGAGCATGGGTTCCCAACCACGGACGATTCTATCCCCCAGGGAATCCTTTGTCCTGAGACATTCTTGGTGGTTACAGCTGGGGAGGGGGTACTCCTGGCATCTAATGGGTGAGGGAGGGTAAGGATGCTGTTTATAGGAGAGTTCCCAGCACAGAGAACTATCTGATCCCAAATGTCAGCATCACTGAGCTTGAGAAATCCTGGACTTTAAAATGAGAAACCTGGGGAGAGGGGGGTGGGGACCTCATATTTTTTTAATATAACATTAAAAAAATAAAGACAAAAAATAAATAAAATGAGAAACCGTCTCTCTCTTGGCTTCTGTCTACTAATCAATGATCTGTCTACCTATCTCTATCTCTATTTTCTATCATCATTATCCATCTACCTTTTATCATCTATCTCTATATCTATCCATCTTTATCTATCTCTCTCATTCATCCATTCATCCATCCATATCATCTTTTTATCTCTATCATCTACTTATCACTATCTCTATGTATTTTTATCATCATTATCTATCTACCTATCTAACTTACTGTCATTTATCTCTGTATCTATCTATCTATCCATCTCTGTCTATTTCTCTTTCATCCACCCATCCATATCATCTATCTATCTATCTATCTATCTATCTATCTATCTATCTATCTATCTATCTATCTATCTATCTATCTATCTAATACATATAACCTATTATCTATTATCCATCTATCTAATCTATCTATATTCATCCAGATATGCCTATATCTAGTATCTATTTATCCATCTATCTAATCTATTGAAAACTATCTATCTATATTATCTTTCTATCTTCCTACCTAATCTTTCTACCCATATGTCTAGAGCAATGGGTCTCAATTGGCAGTGATCTCATTCTCTGGGAAACACTGGGTCATCGCTGGAGCCTCGGGGGCTGCTCCTGGCATCCAGTGGGTGGAGACCAGGGATGGTGACAAACACCCTACAGTGCCCAGAACAGTCCCCAACACCAAGGATCAACCAGCCCCAAATGCCAGCAGAATCAAGGCTCAGAACCCCTGCTCCAGATTTTCACAGATCCTTGGTAAGTCTTCGTTGAAAAAGACAAACTGAATAGAACAAAAGAAACCACCGTGTAAAACTGCGCTGAAACTAGAGCTGTCTTTTTTCAGATATCTACTTCCTAATTCTTCTTTTTGGAATTTCAGTGAACTTTGAAAATGGGATTTGTTTTTTTCTCAAGAACAAATTTAGGGAAGACTTAGAGTCATTGAACTTTCAGAAGTTCCCCTGTAACAACCAGGAAAATTGGTGGATATGGAAGGAAGATGTAACAGAATATGCAATTTCTGGAGAAGGTCAATTGTGGATGCTGAAGGCTACATGCTAAGTCTTGGTCCATGGAGGTTTATTTAGTTTCTGAATTAATAAAAATAATGAGAATTATACTTTGTTATCGATGAGAGATTACTTGGAAAAAAAACATCTCTTAATCCACAGCCAACCCATCTGCATTCTCAGTAAATAATTGAACTATAGACCATTGCCAAGAGGTGGAAGCAACCCAAGTGTCCATCAACTGATGAATGGATGAATACAATGCTGTGTGTCTGCGGTCACCCCTCGGGCTGAAGTGTGGTTTGCTGGCCTGGCGGGGGAGCAGCCGCGGTAGGCCAAGACGCTGCCCCCATAATAGGGTGGCTGGTCGGACTCACCGCCACCCCTGAAGGGAGCTCGGCAGGGGCGCAGAGTGCCCTCGGGTCTTCCCTTCTCGGCAGCCATGCTTCCGCGGCCGCCCCTCCTCCCGGATGGCGCCACGCAATGCCTGTGGGGCGGCACCCTTCTTCTTCTTTCTCCCTGCGCAGGCGCAGGGCGGAAAATTCCAGTCTGCCCTTTTCCCCTCCCCCGACAGCAGCAACAGCCAGGCGTGGGTGGAAAAATCCAGTCTGCCCTTTCCCCTCCCCCGACAGCAGCAACAGCCAGGCGTGGGCGGGAAACTCAAGTCTGCCCTCCACCCCAGCAACAGCAGCCACCAATCCCTAAACCCTGCCCCTTCCCCCAGCAACAGCGACAGCCAATCACTAACCACCACCCCTCCCCCGTCCAGTACCGCCCACTGACCTTTCGCCGGCAACCAATCAGAGCAGGGTGTGGCTTCGACCAATCAGCCTTCCCCAGCCCCTATAAAACTGTTGCCTCTCCCTCAATAAAGTGGACTTGCGTGTTTACCTTGTCTCCGCGGTAGTTCTTCTGCCGTGCGCCCTCCAGTCCTGAGAGCCCCCGACAAGGGCCTGGCCTCCCTTGTCCCCAGTTCGTCGCCTGCTTCTCCGGGCGACCCCTTCGCTGCCGGCTTTGCCGGGCGACCCCTTCGTCGCCGGCTTCTCCGGGCGACCCCGTCAGCGGAACCGCGCAACCCCTTGTGAGACCGATCCCTCGTCTGCTGCCGGACCGACCCCTCGTCCCAAGCGGGACTGACCCCTCGTCCAGAGCTGGACCGACCCCTCGTCCGCAGCCAGACCTCACCTCTGCCGACCGAGCAAGCCGCTGCATGTGTCCATACAATGCACAAAGCCATTAAAAGGGATACAATTCTGATGCACCTTACAACCTGGAGGACCCTCAAAAACAAGGCTGTGGTGTGGACCATTGACCATGAGGTGCAGCGGTGCTCAGAGATGTATTCACCAAGTGTAATGAATGTCTCATGATGATGGAGGAGATTGTTGTTATGGGGGGAGGAGAAGAGTGAGGGGGGTGGGGGGTAAATGGAACCACATATTGGATGGTTCCATTCATATGAAACTTCCAGAATAGGAGCATTCTAGTTTTCTAAGTACTGCTTTGGGGATGGCTCAGACAATGGAATGGTGAGACCCACTCCTGCCTCAAAAGGTGAATGGCTTTTCCCAGATATCTTCAGCTGCCATACTGTCCCCTCCACTGCCTTAAACCAAGACAGATTCTTGCACAGATTTGGCAGAATGTTAGTTAATATTAGGGAAAGCTGCTTTGTTGAGTCAAAGGAACAACTGGAAAATTGGAAATGGAAAGAAGTCAACACCTATGGCCAAATAAGCTTAGAGTAAGTTAAGAGGTATGAGTTTCTTACGGTGCTGTAACAAATGACCACAAACCTAGAGGCCTGAAATGATGCAAATCTTACAGCTTTGGAGGTCAGAAGATCAACACTAGACTAAGTTAGGGTATGGGCAGGCTTCATTTCTTCTGGCATATCCAGGGAATAATCCATTTCCTTGTTGTTTCTGGCTTCTAAAGGCCCCACACATTCCTGGACTTGTGAACTCTTCCTTGCAGCTCGGCCTCTGGTCCCCTAGCTCCTTCTCATCTCTCTCTTGTAGAACCCTGTGATGACCCTCTGCTTACGCAGACAATCCAGGCAAATCTCCCCATTGCAAGATACTAAACTAAATCACACCGGCAAAGTCCCCTTTGTAGGAAAGGTCACATGATCACAGGGTTCCAAGGATTAGCAGGTGGACATCTTAGGGGTGGCCACCTGTAACAAGGGGTAGCACATTCCTTCATTGTATGCCCCGTAAAGCCTTTAAACTACTGATAGGAACATCATCCTCCATGGGTGAGTGGATGCAACATCTTTCTCAAAACACTGGTACCTGACTATATGCCAACCCCAGTGCCAACCACAGGTTCAGTAAAAGTGATGGAAGAGGCATGTGTAGAGAGGTCACATCTGAGTCCAACTCCATCATGCTCAGAAACACAAACTGCACAGAGTGCCAACTGACATGGCCCTGAACTTCAGAGCCATCTGCCATGACCATGGAACCTGTGGGTCTCTGTCGCCCTCAGGAGAACCAGTACCTGGGGTTGTATCTACTTTGACTTTCTCTGGACCCTGCTGAGGCGTGCATAAGTGCAACTCCTCTGATGCCCTCCCGACTCCTTTTTGGACATTCATAGCCATATAAACTCATTTGTCCTCCCCATTTCCCCCTTTTATTCAAGTCAAAAAGCAGTTTTTGGTATTTTTTAAAATTAAAGTTAATAGATCACAATGAACTTTACATTAAAAAACATAAGGAAAAACAGAAAACATAAGAGGTTCCCATATAACCCACTCCCTACCCCCCAATCACATCATTTTTGTAAATTATATTTTTTGAAGATAAATACATCACAAAAAAAAATTACATGAAAAATCTAAGAGGTTTTCGTATACCCCCAGCCCCTCACTCCACTCCTCCCACACCAACAACCTCCCCCATCAGTGTGGCACACTCGTCGCACTCGGTGAACACATTTTGGGGCACTGCTGCCCTACATGGATAACAGTTTTACCCTGTAGTTCACACTCTCCCCCAGTACATTCAGTGGTTTATGGCAGGATATATAAAGTCCAACATCCGACCCTGCAATATCATTTAGGACAACTCAAAATCCCAAAAATGCCCCTGCATCAAGCAATAGAAAAAAAAGGATAAAAACAATGAACAAACTCATGGAGTTAATAGCTAGAACATGTCACCAGCAAATAGAATATGATTAGAGAAAGAAAAGTTGAGATTTAATCTGTGTGGAATTGATTTAAAAAAAGTTGATTGGAAATGAATAGAAATGTTGAAAGCACATTGTAGGATGTAAAATTAGTAGTGCTAACATATGGTTATCAAAGTTGGTGCTACATTAATGCTAAAGGTAAAAAAAAAGACTGTGGAGTTTGGTTTTGTGAGATCTGAATATGATTAAGCATTTCTCTCTTTGTCATTTTTTCATTAATACCACATAATTATATTATTTAACTAATCTCTATATCTTACTGAACATTAGAGGAACAATTGAGTTAGAATTTGGAATTAGATGAGACGAAAGTGCCTGGAAAGAACTTTTTAGGAGGAATGTTTCCATAACTTGTTGAGCTGCATTTTTCTGTTATTTTTTTTACCTGAATTTGAAATAAAGTTATAAAAAAATATTAATTTTTTAACAAGCAGTTTTTAACACCTGATATTACATGTAGGCGGAGATATTCTGTTGGTAGTTGACCCTTTTATTCAAGGTGTTTTTCTAGTTACGTGATCAGCTGGTGCTTGGTAGTAATCCCTTGGTCTCAAGGAGGCTCATCCCGGGGAGTCATGTCCCATGCTGGGGGGAAGGTGATGCATTTACATGCTGAGTTTGGCTTTGAGACTGGCCACATTAGAGCAACACGGAGGCTCTCAGGAGGTAACTCTTAGGCACCCTGCAGCTCTAGGCCCTGTTCTTATTTCAGGTGCACAGGCTCACAAGCAGTCATTGGTGTCAAGGGCTCATTGTTGGACCTTCCTTCTTTATTGGTCTTTACCATTGCACTTGGGGAATTGTTGCTGTTCCATTGGGGAATGTGATAATGCTCCCCTGGCTGGGAACCCAGCACTCCCTCAGTTGTTGTTTTTCAATGTAACCACTATGAAAATATCCAAACATTTTTATGTACCCTGTATACATGCCCTGGAGAACTTCTTCCCAACCATGCATCTCCGATGAATAACACCCCACACCAGTGTTCCTCCCCTGCCATAGTTGAACCTCTCTGTGGTCCAAAACTTCTTCAAAAATGAAGCCTAATACATTGCCAGGTTCCATTAATAGTAAATGGAATATAATGATGGGTTTAAAGGTTAGATATAGAATACACACTAATTCAGAAAAATCAAATAAAGTAAAAATAAATTGGGGTATCAAAAAATGAAAAAACAAAAAAGCTTTTTTTTTTTTGATATTTTGCCTTTCATCGCTGCTATCGCTGTCACCCCGTATGTACAGGGGCAAGACAATTTCTTTCATTTCTTTCTCAGTGTCTACATCCTTTCTTTTTTGCTCTCTAATTATTAGTTTTGTCTTCACAAAAGTTTTAGATCTCAGTAATCCACATATATAATATAGGGTACTCCCACACATCCAACATCAAACACTTCATCCCTTCCCGAGCAATGATATTTTTACAGACCTGAATCTCTGGACTGTCCATGTGACAGCCAGATTCTGAGCCTCAACAGAGTTGTAATTCTTACTCTCTGGTTCATTGGACTTACCCAGATCAGTCAACAGGGAGGTGAAGAATGTCAACCACCACACCAGGGAGCCAAGAGTGCCTACAGCTGTAAGTAGTGGAATTGCATCCAGCACCCATGTGGAATCTAAGCCCCCTCTCTATATAGAGGTGGGGTGGACATAACTATCCCAGGGTCCACAGGATGGAGGAATAGAGCATGGATTAGAGTGGACTTACTGATATTCTACTATGGAACTATTGTGGTTACTAATGGAAGAAATGTAGCACTGATGTGGAGAAAGTGGCTACGTTAGCTGCTGAGGGCAGGGAGAGGGAAGAAGAGGTGTGATGTGGGGGCATTTTCAGGACTTGGAGTTGTCCTGGGTGGTGCTGCAGGGACAGTTGCTGGACACTGTATGTCCTGCCATGGCCCACTGGGTGGGCTCGGGGAGAGTGTAAACTACAATGTAAACCATCATCCATGTGGTGCAGCAGTGCTCCAAAATGTATTCACCAAATGCAATGAATGTACCATGATGATGAAAGAGGTTGTTGATTTGGGAGGAGTGGGGTGAGGGGGGTGAGGGTTATAGGGGGACCTCTTATATTTTTTGAATGCAACATTTTAAAAAAATGAAGAGAGAAAACAAAGCAAAACAAAAAAATAACTCATACCCTAGAACTCCTTCCCTTTCGTATTTTTCATCCATATGATGACTTCTGGAATTGACAGTGGGACTAGCAGCTGAGAGGAGAGCCTGAACAGTTGTGACTCACTTGCAAATGTACTTCTCTAGGAGTGAAAGCATCAGTGTTTTAAAAAGTGCCCCTCTGTATTTTACTGTCATAGATCCATTATTGAAGCACCTTTTTATACTATTGTTTTTATGGCATTTGTGTTGAGAACAAAATATTGTTGGAGTCTAGCAGAAAATTTGTGATCTTGGGAGACATTGGCTGTATAAAGTAAATTCTCTTCCGAGTTCATAATTTTTTGCTTCTGCATCAACCAATCCACAGATAATTATAGGTTTCATGAGGTTTAATGAGATGCTGGTTAACCCTGTGTTTTATACATGTGTTTAAATTATTTTCCATTTGAGTAAATTCAATTGTTAGCTAACATTTTAAAGTATTGAGCATTCATCCTCTCTTGATCTTTTATCTTTTCTTTTCACCTTGTGAGCACTTCAAGACTAGAGAAATATTTGATTCAGAGGCATAGAGGAACCTTCAAATTAAGAGGTACATTTGATAATGATGGTGCTAATACAACTTGGCAACCTCCACACGACCTCAGTAGAAGCATTCAAAAAAGGTGTCAGAGTCTCCCAAGAACTTCCAGGGCACTCCAGATGTGAAAAAAAACCAGCTTGGTGTACCCGCCATTCCCCTACAAATTCTATGCCAGTTCCAGCTGGGACCAAATGTCACATCTATTGGATAAGAAGAAAATCTTGGGTAGTGGATTTAGCTCGAGTGGCTGAGCACCTCTTCCCACGTACGAGGTCCTGTGTTTGAACCCTGATTTGATCCCTCCTAAAAAAAGAAGGAAACCTTTAATATTTAATATCCCCAGTCTCTCTGAAGCATCTGCCAGATCTTGTAGGAAATACCCACAGAGAAAGCTGGACCAGCTAATCTTCAAAGCACAATTAGCTTAGGAAGAAGGATGCATGGACACCCAGACAAAGAGAGAGAGAAATATTATCAGACCCAACAAGTAAATGGATGAAGGGTCCAGCAAAGGGATGATTTTTTTTTAGTTCTCTTTATTTCTGATAACCGATCTCATCCATCCCTCCAGTAAACACTTCTGCTAATGGCATAAAAAATTAAACTTGACAATGCATGGTAACTCTGTTTGTAAACAGGAAAAGCCCCTTTCAGGTAAATATTCATTATCTCGTAAATGTGCCCACCAGGGCTTCTCCCTCCTCTGTCTTCATGAGCTCTTCTCGAGACTGCACAAGGGGAGGGGAAAGTTCCCTGGTGAGAAACCCCCTCCGTGCTCCCGGTACCAGGGTGGATGGAGCTGGTTCTCAGTGCAATGATCTCCATCCATCAGTGAGGACACAGCTCAAGGGCATCTCCCTTCCAGAGCTGCTTCTCCTCTCGCCATTCATTCTCCAAACTCCCAAAGATCCTTCAGTGCTTCCTTCCACAGGAATCTCCTTTTGGAGGGCAGCACTGAGCCTCCTCTTCCCTAGAGCAAGAAGAGAAAGAAGGATGGAGGGAAAGAAATCAGAGACAAAAGAATTTTTCCTGAGGAAGTCTTGCAAACCTGCTTTCTCTTCTTTGGATGCCATGTTGTACAAGCACAGATGAGCTTTGAACATTTCAGAACGTGTCTCTTAATTTGACTAAGATTTTCCTGTTCTGAAGACCGAATAAAAATATTGCTCTGGTATGGATTTTATGCAAATCGTTTGTTTTGGGGGTTTTAAATTCATGTTTGTTCAAAAGAGAGTCAATACTTACTTTTACAAGTAAAGCTGTCAATTTACGAGCAGGAAAATCTTAGCATTCAGCAGTTGAGCTGTTTGGAGGTCTGTTTTATTTTTCAAGAATTCCTAATAAAACTTGATGGTTTCCCACCTTGGCACACGTTCATATTATGACATGTTTTATGTGTTTTATTGTAATTTTATTATTGAACGTTGTTGCGCCTACCTGTGGTTAATAAACTGACTTTGTGGAAAACCCATTTTTGGCATTGTCAGTTTGAAAGCTGCCCTGTTTCCTTATTGAAGGATACATATATGTGCACCTATTAGCAGAAAAATTATGCATTCCCAAAGATTTTATCATACATGGACAATTTATGTGGTGAGAATCAATGCGTGAAATCAAAGACATGGCAAGGAAAGAAGGATTTGACTTTGCTTTTCCAAGAGGTTAACAAAATGCGGATGGGAATATCACAGGCCAGGAAATGAGGGTATGAATTCAGAGAGAAATTGAGAAAATACATACCTCTTCCTTTGACAGCTTCAGAAAAAATTATCTCAGACAACCCCAGCATCTAACCAGGAGGCACCTGGATGCCTTACAAGATTCCACGTCTACCCATTTTTTCATGCATTTCCACTGAAACCGGCCTGCTAATTGGACTCCCTCCGATTTAACTTCCTTCGCAAGCTACTGGGATGACTTTTTATTTACAGGTGGCTGCAAGAACGATGAATGGACTAAGGAAGCCGCACACGTTGGTCAAGTTAAATCAGATAGACTTTATTCAATCCCGCATACCCTGCCAATATTCCAAAGGAAAGATGAAAAATTAACGAGGAACAAGTTACATTCTCGGCTTCCAAACAGATGTTGCCTGGCTCGGCACAGCCTGCTGGGTAATTACGTATTCACTCTATCCTCTCAGGTATGTTTACAAGAAGAGGAGGGAGGCATGGCTGTTGGAAAGGGTGTGATCACAGAAACTACTGCAGAAATGCCAGAGACAGACAAGGAAATGACAGAGTTGGGTCTTTGGGTCTTGCCTTGGCTCTCGTTTGGACAGTCAGTTGAGCGCATGTGACAACGATGGATTGTGATCATGGACACAGCTTCTCTGGAGAGCTCAGCTTCCAAATGCCCTCACTCTCAGGAGCCTGGAGGCTGTTGGCGAGAGTGAGGGAATTGGGAGGCGGAACCATTTCCTAAGATTCACGGAGCGTCGTGTCAGAACGTTGCTACTCTGATGATTCCACCTCCAGGAAAAGGACACCTGTTCCAGGTCAGTGAAATTTAGCTGGGAGCTTTTAGCTGCTCTTTATAAGGACAAAGCCTTTGGGGACAAATCTGATAATAAATCTCTTGACAACCAAACCCAGCAGAAATGAACTACAAGAGCCAATGATCTAAGTTCCTGGAAAAGACAAGCTCATTTTGCCTAGGACCCTAGAACCTTTCCTGAAGAGAAATTGGACTGAGTCTTGTGGGAAAGGAAAGAGGTGTAAAGGGCTTACGTTTGGGAAATTAGCAGCTTCCTGGGGCCCATGGTAAAGGCAGATTGAGGTGCTGATGTCACAGAGGGCTGGTGAGGTTCAAGGCACATGCAATATGCCATCAGACAGGCATATTCATGCCTTCAGGTCTCATGACTCAATTCTTGTGTTTCGTGGTAGTCCCCTGCTACAAAGTTGCTGCAAACACTGAATCAGCCATTCCTGAACCACTGTACCAGGGGGGGAAATGGGAACACAGGGTGAGGCTCCTGTGAGCCTCTACTCACAACATTTGTGTCAACTGATCAATCCATAACCTTGTTTCATGTGTGTTTCCATTAGACATCTGATCTAATGCACATGATGGATGCACCAAAATGGAGTTCATGTCCAACGACAACGGTCAAAGCTGATCTAATACACGTGTGTACTCCACAAGGCACATGTCATCCTTTTTGCCCTTGGGAATGCTAGAAAGCTCTTCAGCACTACATTACGGGCATTTCAAGCAGCAGAATCACCCCAAATGTGAAGAACGTGGCACTAAATATACCATGGAAAGAACACTTGCCTACGGTATGAGTTCCAAAATGAGAACGTCACCTTGCTGGGCCCCAGCTGGGAAATTGTGCCTCAGGGCAACTCAAATTTTTTTGCCATTCTCCATGTGCTCAAGAATGACCAGGCAGCCCCATGAGTCTTGATTTGGGGGTTTCTGGATAAACCTTGGCAAGTAGGTGGGTTTGCAAAGGTGGGATCCATGAGCAGTGAGGACCGACTGGGTTGGATGGCAGTGGTTGAGCAGATGGAGCCAGCGGTGGCTTCTGACCTCGTGGTGGGCTCTGTCCTCATTCAGAGCTCATCCTCTCTGCAGCTACTGGAAGTTTCTGTGCCCCACTGCTCTTCTTTCTAAACTGCAGTGGGTTTAGCTAATGGTCATTCTCATTCTTCTCTTTATAAAATGAGAATTATCAATGAAGTAAGATTTTGTATAAGCTAAGAGAGGGAGAGGGGCATGGCAGCTAAGAGCTCAGCTGAGTTGTAGGTCAGTGGGTCCACAGAGCCTCTAGTTCAAGGAGAGTGGAAGTCGCCATATGAAAGGGGAGTGTCTCAAAGATCCAGCGCCTTTGGGAGCCACAAAAGAGAGGAGGAATATCTGAGCTGCTCATCTCCAAAGGACAGCCATTGCTTTGGCAGAAGTAGCGTTAGTGGGGGGACTTTCCTTCCTGTTGTGGATTGAATTGCATTGCCCGCAAGGACATGCTCAAGCCTTAAGCCCTGGCCTGGAGATGTGGACCTATTGGTACTTAGGATCTTTGAAGACTCCAGTAAGATGTGGTCAAACTGAATCAGGCGGGGCCTGCCTGGAATAAGGTGGAGAGAGTAGGAGGCAGGAGAGAGAAGCAGAGGCTGAGTTATGGGTGCCAGGGCCCTGTGGTCTTGAGACAACCCTACCAATTCTTTGACTTGGACTTTCCAAAGTCCAAAGTCCTGAGACCCTACTTCTGTTGTGTGAGCCAACCAGCGTGTGGTATTTGGTACAGCGGCCCTGAAAACTTAAGACCGCTCCTCTCCACTGAACGCTAACTCCAGAGTACGTTAGGACACCCAAGCTTCACTGCTTGAAGGAACCAGATTCATAGATACTTGCAGCAATGCTGAGGGCTTGACACACTAGTCTGTCCTCCCCCATTGGGGGCCACCCATGTGCTCTCAAGGGACACCCTCTCCTCTCTTTGAGAACATCGGGCTTCCACAGGATGGGGGCAAAATACCTTCCCACTCATTGTATGAGTCTCCACCCACTGATATGACTACTATGACAAGATATAACTACTATGACAAGTGCCCCTGGTGCACCCTGAGCCAGATGCCCCCATCAAACACCTTAATCTAGTAATCCTTCCTTATTATATTTTCTAAAGAATTTTCTCAGTATCTCTGGACTGACAATATGATAGCCAGGCCCTGAGCCTCAACAGACTCCAGCTCCTACAATCTGATTTATTGGACTCACCTCACTCAGCTAAGATGGAGTTGAAGAAGGACAACCACCACACCATGGAGTCTAGAGTGCCTACAACTGAAAGCGGGAGGATTGCATCCAGTATCCATGTGGAATCTGAGCCTCCTCTTGACATAGAGGCGCAACGGACACAACCAATCCAAGGTCCACAGAGAAAAGGTGGCATTGGAGTGGAGTGGGAAAAGTGGACATGGTGGCTGATGGGTATGGGGAATGGCAGGAAGAGATGAGATGTGGAGGCGCCTTTGGGACTTGGAATTGCCCTGGATGGTGCTTCAGGGGCAATCACCGGACATTGTAAATCCTCCCAGGGCCCACTGGAAGGAATGGGGGAGAGTATGGGCCATGATGTAGACCAATGACCATGAGGTGCAGAGATGCCCAGAGATGTACTTACCAAATGCAATGGATGTGTCATGATGATGGGAGAGAGTGTTGCTGGGGGGGGAGGGGGAGTGGTGGGGTGGGGGTGGTGGGGTTGAATGGGACCTCATATATTTTTTTAATGTAATATTTTTACAAAATCAATAAAAAAAAAAGAATTTTCTCAGTATTATAGTTTCCCCCCAACCTCTCCAATTCCTTGGACCATCTGACGCGTCATGGTTTTCTTTGCAACTTGAGTGGAAATTGGGGCCCCATCCTCCCTCCCCCACTTCTACCTCTTCTCTTTTCTTTGATGGTAACTTGATGCTCACTCAAGAGAAGGGCAGTGGAAATCAATAGCTTCCAGCAGGGATTTGTCGGGCAAAGGCATTTGCCCTTTCTTGGATTTTCAGGTGACCCTTTTTATTGAGAAGATGCATAAACACATGTTTAAGGAGTTCCTGGAAGTCCCTGTTTTCTGGAGCCTTGGGAACTTTTTGATAAAAAGGTGTGCCCAGACATTTAAATTTACCTTCGCGGTACAAACCAGGCACAGTGTGACCTCAGTTATTCATGCTTGAAGAGGGTTTTCTGACAGCCAAAGGGTTAATTACTGGACAGAAGCAATTCCACCCAACACACCAGCTCTCCGACATTCTGCTCTTGTAAAGGACCAAGTTTTATTTCGTATAAACTGTTTATATTTTGGTGAGATTGATGCTGTTAATATTAGCTTTCAAAATGACCGATTAGCATCACCAGTTAATCGGGGCTATTAGCAGATAAATATCTGTAATTCGATCACCACAGTAATTTCTTTTCCAATAATACAATTTACAAATGCAAGCGATTAGGTAATTAGCTTACATCTCCATAGATTACAACTCTTCCCAGCTCTTCTTGGCACCTTCTCAGGCAGATAACTCAGGGCAATTAGAAGCAGTACCTCTCCATCCAGTGGAAGCTCCCACGTGCCTGCTTTCCAGTTCATTACATCGAACTCTTCATGGGTTTTGAATACACCTTGGGAAACGAAAAGTCCTCAAAAGTTCTCGGTTATGGCAAGTTCTCAGAGCCTGCTTCCCCAGGGGTTGCATTCTAGGAAGTGTCTTCCCTGAATTCTTTCTGGCCATTGCAGCTGGGGGAAGAATGAGGCAAACTGCCCGATGATTTAAAGTGGAACAAAAATAGGAAAGGGAAAATTCAGAGAAGCAGCATAAAAATAGGAGCTGAATTTTACTAGCCTGTGTAAGTATGATGGGTAGACTTTTGTGCACATGTGTTGGTATCAGTTAAAATCTTAACCAAAGGGTGGGAGGGGAGGAAAACTGAGGATACCAAGTGATGGAAAAGAAGCGATGGGGGGAAAAATGAGGCATTTATCTTTTGCTAGTGGGAGAGTCCATTGGTACAACCACATTGTCAAGCTACCTGCAACCAAACTACTTGAAATCTCTGAGGTAGCAATTCCCTCCCTCCGAGTGCCTATGTGTGGAGATACATGTTGGAATGGCCATGACCTCTTTACACGCAACGCCCCAACTTGGGAAAACGCAATTGCTCACCTATGGCTGCAGGGAATTAATACATTTCAGTGCCTTCATATACCGGGATACTATGAATCAAACAAGAAGAATGAGCTACATTGCTGCATGCAACAATGTGGATACAATGATGGACAGTATGGGCCTTCAAAGACAAAGGAAGTAAGACACAAAAGATTGTCTACTCCCCTTTATAATGGATCAAAGGTGATGCAGGTGAGAAGAGGGGTTATTTGGGGAAGGGGATGCTCCCTGTGAGTGGACAGGAGGGGGCCTTCCAGAGGGCTGATCGTATTTAATTTCTAGATCTGGATGATGCTTACAAGGGGGTACACATTTATAAGAATCCATGGAGTTGAACTTATTTGTGCGTTTAGCAGCATATAAATAGTATGCATCAATTAAAACAAATGAGCTCAGAAAAATGTCCCTTCTTCACACCCATCAGATAAGAGAAAAGTTGGAAGAAGAAAACGAAAAGCTGAGACATCAATGGGTCCAAACATGGTTTTGATTATGAGTCTTCATCTGAAGATGTTTCTGGAGGACGAGGAAACCTCTTTCCTTTTGGGTTTATGATCTTCCACTTGCAGGGAAAAAGTGAGCAGTTGCTATTGACCTTATAAATATCAGAGGATTTGAGAAGGCATCAGGAGCTGGGGGACCCTTCTGTAAAGAGAAGGAACGACAGACTAAATGGCGGGCAAAGAGGAGAGGAAATGTCAGCCTCCCACTGCGTTGTAAATGAAACGCACTCTTGGCAAGGCTGCTCTTGGGGCGGACGTGCCATTTCCACAGCCCTTTAACATCCTGATTTTCATTTCTACTTCATTAACTCGAAGGTATTTGGTGTCGTTCTCAAAAAACCTAGAAGGCAACCTGATCGCTCCTAACTTCCTTTCTATTTTTTAAAATTTAATTTAATTTTTATTTATTTCTCTCCCCTTTCCCCCCAGTTGTCTGCTCTCTGTGTCCGTTCACTGTGTGTTCTTCTGTGTCCGCTTGTATTCTTGTCAGTGGCACTAGGAATCTGTGTCTCTTTTTGTTGCGTCCTCTTGCTGCATCAGCTCTCCGTGTGTGTGGCGCCATTCCTGGGCAGGCTGCACTTTGTTTCACCCTGGGCAGCTCTCCTTACAGGTGCACTCCTTGCGCATGGGGCTCCCCTACATGGGGTACACCCCCGCGTGGCAGGGCACTCCTTGCGTGCATCAGCACTGCGCATGGGCCAGCTCCACACGGGTCAGGAGGCCCTGGGTTTGAACCCTGGACACTCCATATGGTAGGCAGATGCCCTATCCATTCCTGATTATCCCTGATCCCATTTCCCAGAAGTTTTGGGAGTAGCGGCTCTAGGTAATGAGAGCGGATCTTGAAGATCCCGGTCTCCTGTGTTCCACATGGTTCAGTGGTGAGAAAGAGCCCAGGCTGGGAGTTAACAGAATTGGGTTCTAGAGCCGGCTTCGCTGTCACCTAACTTCCTTTCTAAAATGTCTTGGGTAGGCAGTGGACTTGGCCCAGTGGTTGGGGTGTCCATCTGCCACATGGTAGGTCCGTGGTTCAAACCCCGGGCCTTCTTGACCCATGTGCAGCTGGCTCATGTGCAGTGGTGATGTGCACGGGGAGTGCTGTGCCACGCAGGGGTGTCCTCCGCATAGGGGAGCCCCACGCGCAAGGAGTGCACCCCATAAGGAGAGCCGCCCAGCGCGAAAGAAAGTGCAGCCTGCCCAGGAATGGTGCCGCACACACAGAGAGCTGACACAACAAGATGACGCAACAAAAAGAAATACAGATTCCCGTGCTGCTGACAACAACAGAAGCGGACAAAGAAGACGCAGCAAATAGACACAGAACAGACAACCAGGTTGGGGGCGGGGGGGAAGGAGAGAGAAACAAATAAACAAATAAATCTTAAAAAAAAAATAAACTAAAATGTCTTGGGTCTGAGCACTCGGGACAAAGTATCTGCCATGAGCTGTGCTGTTTCCAAACTCCTGGTGCTGCAAAGTGACCAAATGCAAGAGGGAGCCCTGCTGAGCCACAGCCCAAAGTGCCTGAGCTCACCGACGGGCACAGAAATCGAGCCTCCGTAACTGACTCCAAACCCCAGAACCACATTGTAGAAGGTTTACCTTCCGGAAGGCTCACTGCACCGAACGGGGCGTGAACGTGCCTTGGAGGGCACGTGCTCCAGGTTTAAAAAGCATCAGCTCCCGGCATGCCACAGCTGCCCGTTACGGGACGGGTGGCCGTTCCGACTCCAGCCGCTCGTGGCTGCGCGAGAGAACCCTGGCTCCAAGTCTTTATACTTTGCCTAATCTAGCCCAGGAGACAGGTGCAAGAATGACAACAGGCGGGCATGTCTGAGCAGAGAGATGATCTCCAGGACACTGTGAGGGGTCCCACATCGAAGACGGGGTCAGGATATTTGGTCCAAAGTAACCAAGAGGTGCGTTGGGAGGACGGCTTGCAGGATGGAGGCCTGCCTTGAACCGTAAATGAGAAACACCGTGTTCTCCAAAGGCACAGAGAAGCACGTCCAAACAAAACTCAATTCCTTCCCTTGAGAGTTTAGATCCTACTGCGAAACTGCAGATGACCAGCCGGGACAAGTCATCTCCAGCCTCCTCAGACGGCAGGTCTGCGTCCACTGCTCCGGACAAGCGGCCAGCAGCCGCATCCCCTGATTAATAGGGGCTGGCATGCCCACCGGGTCTGAAAAAACCTCTCCCGGTTTCCCTGGCAACAAGCTGGGGGAGGCAAGGAGGCAGGGACCCCAGCTGGGCTCCGCCCTGCCGGCTGCTGATGCAAAGGCCCCGGGGAGCGGAGCGGGCATCCCCACGCCTCACCTGTCAGGGCCGGCCGAAGCACCGTTTGATCACGCCGGCTGTGGCCGAGGAGCCCAGGCGTTTCGTGATCACAGCACTCTGCTAATTGAGCCAGTCCCCCAGATCCTGGGGGAGCCGTGCATCGCCGATCTGCTGGTTAGAACCTGATTTTTGTGTGCAAAGCAGAGAGTCGGAGGCTGTATGATGTGGCAGGGATGAATGTATATTTTCGGTAAAAGCAGAGCACACCAGAGGTCCAAGTGACAGGCTACCTCCCTCCAACAGCGAACGCACAGAACATGGGTCCCAGAGATGGTGGGTCCAGTGGCCCCCAGGAGTGGGATGGGAAAGGGGCAGGAGTCAACACCCCCAAATTACTAGAAGGGGTTTACCAAGTGCCAACCAAGGAAAGCATTTTGGAGTGGCTTCTTCTCTTTTTTTTTTTTTTATTATTGAGGTATGTCATTCATACATGAACACACATAAACAATAGGTGTATAGTAAAGATTGCAAACTTACAAAATAAACATACATAACATCACGCAGGGGTCTCATACGTCACCCCTCCACCAACTCTTGGCATTGGTGTGAAACATTTGTTACAAACTATGCAAGAGCATTGTCAAAATATTACTACCAACTCGTCTTACCGTGTAACATAAAATGTGTCATGTTCATTTTTAAGCGAACCATTCCGTGTCGCTAAGTAGAGTCACAGCCTCGTGCAACCGTTCTGACCATCCATCTCCAAAACTTTTTCATCGCTCTGCATGGAAACTGTTCCCACAAAGCAATGCCTCCCAATTCCTCTAATCTACTCTGTGGGTAAAGAAAATGTGGTCCAATCATACTGTCAAATATTACACAGCCGTAAAAAGGAACGACTTTTTTTGTTGTTAATTAATTAATTTGTATTTATTTTTTTATTTGTAGTCCTCTGGGTTTTTTTCCTCTTTTTTAAAAAAATGTAGCATTAAAAAATATTAGGTCCCCATATACCCCCACCCTCCTTACCCCCCTCCTCCCACATCAACAACCTCTTTCATCATCGTGGCACATTCATTGCACCTGGTGAATACATTTTGGAGCACTGCTGCACCACATGGATCGTGGTTTACATTACAGTTTACACTCTGCCCCAGTCCATCCAGTGGGCCATGGGAGGACATACAATGTCCAGCATCTGTCCCTGCAGCACCACCCAGGACAACTCCAAGTCTTGAAAATGCCCCCACATCTCATCTCTTCTTCCCTCTCCCTACGCTCAGCAACTAAAGTGGCCACTGTCTCCACATCAATGCTACAGTTTCTTCCATTACTAGTCACAATAGTTCCACGGTAGAATGTCAGTAAGTCCACTCTAGTCCATCCTCCATTCCTCCATCCTGGAGTGAAGTTTCGATACATGCATGGATGAAGCTGGAAAACATTACGCTGCGTAAAAGAAACCTGTCACAAAAGACGGCATCGCACAATTCTACTTACGTGAGCTACCTCAAATCCACATTCATAGAGAAGGCTTTTTTGTCCCATCCATCCGTGACCTTAATAAGTGAAGGTGCCTATTCCATCGGGATAGAAACATCCCCAGAAGGAATTTCATCACAGCCTCTGCAACTCATGCACGTGTCATGAGCCGGGATTCTCAGGGGCGACGCTTTGACCAGAGAGAGGTATAGCAATCAGAGCTGCCTCTGCTGCATTGGGGATAAGCTGTGGGCAGAAGCTTGAGCCTTCTTCACCAGACCTTCTGTCCTTTGTTTCCAGGATGAGAATTCTCCCTGCCACTACACTCATGGTGGAAAAATCTTAGAAGATCCAACTTCTACAGTGGGCAGATTTCTAAGGAAGTAGATTTCAAAGGAGTTAGACAAACTACCCTCTTTGCTCACTACTACGCACTGGATCTTCTCCCACACATCAACTCCTCTGTGGCCAGTTGGATCTTTTCAGTCCAGTGGGGATGACAGCCCACATGGAGACACGGAATGATGAGCGACTGGTGGGTCCCGTGTGCAACGTGTGCTTCTCGGACATCCGCAGGAAGCAAATCCCAGAAGGAAAACTCAGTGAAAACTTGACCCTGGCCATCCAAGTGTCTGCCCCTTTTCTAGAACGTGTCCACGTTGTAGCCACAAGGGAGTTGTGCTCAAACCAAGCAAGCGGCTTTGAGGAACTTCTCACTTCTGCTCTGTGTGTGTGCACCCCCAATGTCAGTGAGGGATTTCTCTTCTACACAAAGGGCTGAAGAATTCAGACGGACTTTGAAAATGCAGTGTCATCGACAGGAAAACCCAAACACTGACCCATTAGCTGTGTGGCCTCGGGCAAGCCACATAACCCTCTCTGAACTTCCTCTGTGAAATGTGGAGGTTGGAGTCAATATCTTCTCCAAATCCCATTGGGTCTGTGGTGTTTCAAGTCTCTATTAAACCAGTTGGTACGTTCCTGGTGTGAGTAAAGTCTTGAGAAATGCTGATGGAGTTTCCATGTCTACAACCAAATTTGGGGCCCTGGGAACTTTGGGAAGGGGGCATCTAACTAAACTCCAAGTTGGTTCCTATTTCAGAGTTCCTTTGAGTGAAGGGGGTCACTGGTAGCAATTTGTGTGTGAGAAAAATCGAGCGATTTTACGATCTCATTCCTTCAACTTCTACTCAACCGACTGGGACTCAGAAGTTCCTTCAGCGTTCTCCAGCTCTCGATATTAAAAATTCCATCTCATAAAACACGGATCTAACAGCATCAAAGTCTTGCATTCCACTGTGATTTAGAGCATTAAAAAAAATGCAAAAAAAAATCACACATGTCTGTACACCTTCCCCTTCTCCCTCATGGAACCATTTAGCCTATAAATGGCAATAGCATATTTACGGTACTGTGGGTTGGAGGGGACCGCTCTCAAGCTTTTCTATTTTCATTTTAATGATTTAGAGGATCTGTTGGGCTTCGGAAGTCAGGCTTTGACGGCAGAAACCTGTGGAATGTTTGTGTTTCCAGGCAGGTCATATAACTTACTTACTCCGTCACCTGCCTTGATTTTTGGACACCCAGGAAAAAAACTAGGACGGGGGTGCCTTGCCATCTTGTTGGCAAAACAGTCACTTAATAAACTCTGTCAGCCAACCCTGGAGCAGGTGTTGCGTTCAAGGTTTCACCTCATTTTTAGAGGGCACTTCGTTTCCAGTCTTCTTCTTGGCGCCTCAAGGATAGACGTTGCTCTCTTTACAATTCTTTGTTTGCACTGTATTCCTTCTTTTTTTTTTGTCTTTATTTTTTTAATGTTACATTAAAAAAATGAGGTCCCCATATACCCCCCACCCCCTCACCCCACTCCTCCCCCCATAACAACAACCTCCTCCATCATCTTGAGACATTCATTGCATTTGGTGAACACATCTCTGAGCACCGCTGCACCTCATGGTCAATGGTCTACACCATAGCCCACACTCTCCCCCAGTCCACCCAGTGGGCCATGGGAGGACATACAATGTCCAGTAACTCTTCCTGCAGCACCACCCAAGACAACTCCAACCCCCGAAAACGCCCCCACATCTCATCTCTTCTTCCCACTCCCTAGCCCCAGCAGCCACCATGGCCACTTTCTCCACACCAAGGCCATGTTTTCTTCAATTACTAATCACAATCGTTCATGAATAGAATATCAGTAAGTCCACTCTAATCCCTACTCTATTCCTCCATCCTGTAGACCTTGGAATGGTTGAGTCCCCTCCACATCTATGTCAAGAGGGGACTTAGATTCCACATGGATGCTGGATGCAATCCTCCTGCTTTCAGTTGTAGACGCTCTTGACTCATGGAGGTATATTTCTTCTCACAGTTGAGTAGTATTCCATTGTATGGATATATCACATTTTGTTTATCCAATCATCTGTTGATGGGCATTTGGGTTGATTCCAACTTTTGACAATAGTGAATAACTCTGCTATGAACATTGGTGGGCATCTGGCCTGGGGGCAGGCTTCTAGGGAGTGTGTGAGGGCTCATCTTGTTATCATGGGGTGGAAACGCATACAATGAGAGTGAAGGTGTACCTACATCCTGGGGAGGCCTGATATTCTCACACAGAGGGAATTGTGTCTCTTGAGAGCATTGGAGGCTCCCAATAGGGGTGGACAGTCTACTGTGTGAAGTCCTCAGCATTGCTGCAAGTATCTGTGAAGCTGCACCTTCAAGCAAAGAAGATTGATTGTCACTGTGGGCCCTGAGGAAAGGGGGGAGAGAGGAACAGAATAGATAGAAGAGGGGATAACTGGGGATGCAATGAAAGTGCTTCAAAAGATCGTGCCATGATGGATGTAGAACATGTTAAATTCCATCCAAAAATTATAAAAGCGTATCATCTAAAATGCAAACCATCGTGAAACAACAAACTTAACAAAGTGTGCCATCTAAAATATAAATCATAATGTAACCCCCCCCAAAAAAAATTAATCCATTGTTTGTCTTCATCTTAATATCAATTGGCCCATTGACTACAGAAATCGAGACAGGACAGATTGCTCCAAACGCCCCAGCACACAGTTTGCTCTGTGCTGTGAGCCCCGGGCGGCATAATTAAGCCATTAAGTCAACACATTTCCCATTCACACTAACCAGGCGCTTAGTCATTTTAATAAAATTTTGTTGTCCAAGTATGGAACTGGGATTGGCGAATTCCTGTGTTTTATGCCGTTCCAGCAGAGACTCGCTGTGTGGCCTTGACGAAGGTACTTTATGTCTCCGCGGTCCGAATGAAAATTGGCGGCGTTGCCTGACCACCCGCGGCTCTACCTACCTCCCAGGCGGGCTGGGTGGAGAAATGAATTTATGCTTGGGAAGTACCCGTGCGGCATCCGTCGCATTAAATCATCCCCCCCTCTTCTCTGGGGATTGACCGAAACCCGTACAACGTCGGGTCCTTCCAGCGGACAGGACAGCGTGTTCGCCAAAGCCAGCCGGGGCTGCGTTCCGTACATATTGCGTGTCCAACCTGTGTGGTTGGGTCTCCTCATTCCTGCCCAAGAGCTGTGTCCTACACGAGATTCCAGGGATACGCCTCATGGCGTCCCGAGAAACCCACTCCCAGTCGCTCCTGGCTTTTCTGGAGAAACTCTGCTCATTCTCATTTCTTGGACCTCTAAACCCAACTCATCGTACAAATGGTCAGTTCTAGAGGACGGAGAACTGTCCTCCTTGCCCGGCAGATGCCATCTTAAGCAGCAGGTTTATAACCTGCCTAAAGTTCCTGAAAGATTAAGGGGTCCTCTGATTTAAAACAAACGTACAGAAGGACGATCAAACCTGTTTCAGGCTGAAGCTGTGATAAAACGCAAATAAAAAAGCGGAAAAGAAGTACGGGAACGCAGTACACACAGAGGGTGAGCGGGGGCCCCCTTGGAACAGGACACTGTTCTGGAGAGGACACTTAGGTCGGATAAATGAGAAGGTGCATATTGTCTCTTCTTAAAATGTCTATGCGGGGAAGCAGACTTGGCCCAATGGATAGGGCGTCCGTCTACCACATGGGAGGTTGGCGGTTCAAACCCAGGGCCTCCTTGATTCCTGTGGAGCTGGCCCATACGCAGTGCTGATGCGCGCAAGGAGTGCCATGCCACGCAGGGGTGTCCCCATATAGGGGAGCCCCACACGCAAGGAGTGTGCCCCGTAAGGAGAGCCACCCAGCGCGAAAGAAAGTGCAGCCTGCCCAGGAATGGCACCTCACACACAGAGAACTGACACAGCAAGATGACACAACAAAAAGAAACAGATTCCCATGCCACGGATAAGGATAGAAGCGTTCAGAGAAGAACACACAGCAAATGGACGCAGAGAGCAGACAATGGGGGGGGGGGGGGAGTTGGGGGGGAAGAGGAGAGAAATTTTTTTAAAAAGTCTGTGTTCCTGAGTTACACATTTTTTGAAAAGTTTACTTTTTTAAAAACACACATTTCACAGCAGTAAGGTATTTACAAAAACAACTGAATTTTCAAAATTCAAAATAAGAACGCTGTAGGTTCCAAAAGCAGGTGCATTGAGGCTCCAGGGCAAATGCATTGAAAGAAAAGGAAGGGACCCCACCTCTTGCTGAGGCAACTTTGCAAAGCAGAAAAGGCAAGGAGGATCTCTGGTTACACAGGCTAGACCCGCCCATCTGGTCCCTTTTGATTTCCTTCACGCAGTAGGCCTGGAAAATTTTAAACACGTTAGTTTGTTTTTTCTCTCGTAGAGGAAAAACTTTCTCTACCAGCCCATTATAGACTTTCTTCTTGTATTAAAACATTTATTTTCTCACTTGAAAGGGATGTATCTCTACTTAGTAAAATATCATCTTTTTTTCTCTTAACACTTTGTATTTTCAAAAGAATTTTTTAAAAATGTTGGAATCAAAACCCATTTCTTTGAAAAATGAATTTCCGCATTTCCCACGGGAGACTGTTTTGGATCAGCACCGCAAATCCCCCGCCTGGCAGCCCCAGCCCAGGTGCGAGACATCCCAAAGTGGTTCTTAGCTTAGCAAGATCCTCGTGGACACAGCCTCCGAGAGCACGCAGGTGGCTGTGATTTTGAGCTCCACCCAAGAGTGAAGCTCTTCCTGTGCGTAAATGGGCAAGCTCCTCTGCCTGAAGTGTAAACATCAGCTGTTCTGGGAAGCGGTGGTCCAGGCTTCTGCCGTGGGCTCTCCCCGCCTTCACTGGAGAAGATCAAAGGGCTGCAGAAACATCCTCCAGAAGAGATTATCCGAGCGGACGTGGCTCACAGGTATGCGGCACCTCGAGTAGAGCCCAAAGCAGAATGAACCGAGGAAGGCAGATACCGCATAGAGCCTGTGTGAAAAGCTCGTGGACAGAAGAACCCTTTTGAAAAATCATGGGGGGCATGGGACGTCCGCGGTTCAAACCCCGGGCCTCCTTGACCCGTGTGGAGCTGGCCCATGCGCAGTGCTGATGCGCGCAAGGAGTGCCCTGCCACGCAGGGGTGTCCCCCGCATAAGGGAGCCCCACGCGCAAGGAGCGGGCCCTGAAAGGACAGCCGACCAGCGTGAAAGAAAGCGCAGCCTGCCCAGGAATGGCGCCGCACACACGGAGAACTGATGCAACAAGATGACGCAACAAAAAGAAACACAGATTCCCGTGCCGCTGACAACAACAGAAGTGGACAAAGAAGAATACACAGCAAATAGACACAGAAAACAGACAACAGGGGTGTTGGGGGGGAAGGGGAGAGAAATAAAGAAATTCTAAAAAATTTTATGAAAATAAAAAATCATGTAGGGATGAAGAAGGGGCTGCTTGGATTGCCTCAGCATCCTCCAATGGAAAAACTCGCAGCTTAGCCTTTCAAGCACATTTTTAAAGTTTTCATAGAGTTTAAGCTACAAGCTCTACTTCCTAAGGGTGAAATATCCTGCCCAGATAAGAATACTCATACACTGGAGGGAAAGAGAATAATAAATTGCTAATGTTGCAGGTTCTGATAGAAAAAATATTAGGTACTATGTTTCCTATTTACTATTGAACTAAGTGTCAGATACCTTGTGATTAAGAAGCTACTTGATCCCCTGGTTCTGCTCATTACAGAAACATTGGCAAGCACAGGAAAGTTTAAGAAGTAAATTGTCCTGCCCTTATTTCTAGAGTGAATATCTCTTTGGTATCTCAGGATTTGCCCTGTGGATGTCGTTAGTGACTTTGCACGTAATTGTGTCATAATTCCTTGTAAATGACTCTTTCTTGGACTCTGGTAGCATAGTTTTAATCTCCCCAATTTTCCCAAAAAGACAGAAGAAATAGGATGGTGAAGCTAAGCCATTCATGACAGTGTCTGCCACAAATCTGAGTGGCGACCTCAAAAAATACTAAAATATGAGGGGGTGGGCACAAAGCCCCAAGCCGTTCAAAACCTGCCTGCTTGTAATGTAACGTTTTGTGCAATCTATTAATTTTTTTAAAAAAGATAATTAAAAAATAAAATTAAAAAATTGGAATAAGGTCCTAAGAGATTAGCTGTATGGGAAGAAAGTGTCATGGAGGAATAAAAAAAAAACAGGATTTATTTGGATCACGACATGGTCACTTGGGAACAGATAATTAGAAGCAAAATTTTCTTTCTGTCCACCCCGGTATCTCACAGGGAAATGATGGCTCAGAATTTGAAGAAATAAGATGAAATTGCCTAATGGGATGCTATCGGGAAGGTCTAAATATCTCTCCAGCTGTTGTCTCTCAACTTGTGCAACCTTGGTCTGGATGGGTCATGCTTTGTATTTTGGATCTGCAGGTTTTATCCTTTTCCATTGTATTCTCTCAAACATAAAATGATAATTTTTTACAAAAAAAAAAAAAAACACAAAAAACCTGCCTGCTGGTGTGACTGGCAAAGGAGGAACTGACCAAGGAGGCCAAATGACCAACCCACTCATGGGAAAATTCTGGGAGCTAATTTGAGAGAGCAGAAGTGAGACTTCGAGGGGGTTGAACGATCAGAAGATGTTTGAAGAAAAAGGGTCTGCTGGGATTTGGGAGGGGAGTGGACTGCCGGGGACCCCAAACTTCTTGGAATTCCCTGCCAGGCAAAAGCCACATAGAAATGGATTCCTTGAAACTGAATCCAGATTGAGGAGGAAGGGAATAACAGAGAGAACGAGAGAAGAAGAGAAGGTCCAGGTAAAACAGGGGACGGTATTTCTTATCAAGAGACTCCGGCAGTACATGAACTTTTGTGTCTGACTTGTTTCACTGATGTCTTCAAGGTTTACCCACGATGCAGTTTGTAGGCAGATAAGGGTTTGCCAGGATTGAAAGAAGGGGAGATGGGAAAGGTGCTAATGGGTAGGGGGTTGGCATTGGGGTGATGCAGATGTTCTGAAGCTAGCTAGAAGCAGGTGGCCACAAAAAAGTGAGTTCACCGAATGCCCCTGAATTGACCACTTTACCATGGTTAACACGGACTATATTAAGTTCGGTGTATTTTACCACAATAAATAGAAGTGGGAGAGGGGAATAGAGGTGGGAGACTTAAAAAGAGAACCCCTTCACTCCTATAACACTTTTTATAAAAAGAGCTTAGGAGAGCGATCTAGCGGTAAGTTAGAAAATCTTCTCTGAAACACATCTTCCTCATGGAAATTCAGGAAAACTAACCACATTAAAATGTTTGAGGCCAAATCCCATGCAATGTTTTTTTTTTTAAATAAGATTTATTTTATTTTATTTCTCTCCTCTCCCCCCCGCCCCCAGTTGTCTGTTCTCTGTGTCTATTTGCTGCGTGTTTTTCTTTGTCCGCTTCTGTCAGTAGCACTGGAATCTGTGTTTCTTTTAGTTACATCATCTTCCTGCGTCAGCTCTCCGTGTGTGCGGTGCCATTCCTGGGCAGGCTGCACTTTCTTTCGCGCTGGGCAGCTCTCCTTACGGGGCACACTCCTTGAGCGTGGGGCTCCCCTACGCAGGGATTCCCCTGCATGGCAGGGCACTCCTTGCGCGTATCAGCACTGCGCGTGGGCCAGCTCCACATGGGTCAAGGAGGCCCGGGGTTTGAACCTCGGACCTCCCATGTGGTAGATGGATGCCCTATCCACTGGGCCAAGTCTGCTTCCTGCAATGTTTTAATAAGAGAAATATGAAGAATGATGGGGAGCAGAAGTAGGTCAGTGATTGAGCCCCTGCCTCCCACATATAACACCCCAGATTCAATTCCTGGTACCTCCTAAAAAAAAAAGAATGATGAAAATGAGCTAAAGCACATTAAGGAAATGAGACACAAAAGAATATATGTGCAATTAAAAATTTAGTTGACTCAGGAATGAGGTCACAGAACTCAGGAAATAATTGGAAATAGATAAGAGAAGATGCCTTAAGAGAAATAGAGGATGGAAAGGGAAAATAATAGACATAAAAAAGAAATGAGGAATGAGATGGAAAAGATTACAGGAAAAAAAATGATAACATAAATATAGTAGGAGCCCCCAAAGTAAAAAAGCAAACAAACAAAAAAAACAAAGCAAGAGAAAAAGACAATTAATAAAAGTATTATCCAGAAATCAATATTTCAAACTAAATACTGAAAGGCCACACAGAATCAACCTGGAATGGTTAGCATCAAAACCAAGTCTAGTGAAATTACTGGGCTTTATGGAAAAAGGAAAACATCCTTTGAGTTTCTGGGTAGAAAGAGAAAATCAGTCATAAAGAAATGAAAATGAGATTCTGTCAGATTTTTTTAGAGTAGTACTATTTTTTTCCCAAAAGATATCAGAAAAATACATTCACGATGCTCAAGGAGACATCATGGGAGTCAAGCAATTTTTTGTCCAGCAAAACTGACCCCCAAGATAAAGGAGTATTACTAATGGACCACAGCATATAGGAATGCAGGAGCCCTGTATGCAGAAGCCCTTCTGGGAGGATTTTGTGGAGAACGAGCTCCCAGTATCCCCAAATGATGTGAAACAGCCCCCGAAGGACCGGTGCCAGCACTGAGCAAGTGTTTACTTGCAGAGCTAAGACTAAACAAAACTTATTTAAATCCACCTCCTCTTAAAACACTCACACAACCATGAAAAGGATGGCTGGTAAATGTGGAGAACACATGCAAACATTCAACTCCTCTTCGCGAGCACTTATTGGTAGAAGTGTCTTTTTGTCTATTCTGAGAATGTAGCAAATGTGGTGTGGAGTACACACATGGCTGTGCAATCAGACATTTACAGGCATGTGTGAATCTCTGCCTGAGCTTACATTTCCATCTATAGCTATGCTCATCCATATCTGCATCCCGTCTACATCCAGGGCTATTTTCAATCTAGATCTGTAGTTATCCATATCTTATCTGTGTTTATATCTGTATCTCTTTCTTTCTTTCTTTCTTTTTTTTGGTTTACATTTTAGACTGTACAATTTTCTAAACTTTTAATTACCTTATGTTTTACATTATGGTTTAATTTTAGCCTATAGACATTTATACATTGTTGGTGTAATTTAACACATCCTATATCCATTATTGCATGATCTTGTGGAACACTTCCATTGCCCCCCAGTTACCCTGATTCCATCTATTCTATACGTCTCTCCCCCTCCCCTCAGGGCCCACAGTGACAATCAATCTTCATTTCTTGAAGGACCAGATTCACAGATACTTGCAACAATGCTGAGAGTTTGACATACTCGACTGCCCTAACCCATTGGGAAGCCACCAATTTTCTCGAGAGAAACAATTTCCTCTGTTTGAATCCTCCCCAGGATGTGGGTACACCTTCGCTCATTGCATGGGTCTCCACCCAATGATATACCACACTATGACAAGATGAGCACCCACACACTCCCTAGCAGCCTGCCCCTGTTTGCCAGATGCCCCCCTTAACCACCTTAAACAGGTAATCCTTCCTTATTATATTTTCTAAAGAGTTTTCTCAACATTATAGTTTTGGTCACGTACCTGCCACATCTAATCTACACCTAACATGCATCTACACTTAACCTACATCTCTATCCCATCCATCTATATCTCCATCCCATCTTTAATCTGATCCATGTCCAGTCTACGTCTAAATCCTATCTCATCTATATAATCTGTATCTAACTGTATCTAAACTGGTATCTAAGTTAACCTGTAACTATTTTAATGGGCCTCAGCCTTGAGCGTCAATGTCTACGGACATCTCAAAAAAGAGACGATTTTCTTCTGTGAATAAAGATTAATCAGGGGAAACGGACTTTGGCCCAGTGGTTAGGGCGTCCGTCTACCATATGGGAGGTCCGCAGTTCAAACTCCGGGCCTCCTTGACCTGTGTGGAGCTGGCCATGCGCAGTGCTGATGCGCGCAAGGAGTGCCGTGCCACGCAAGGGTGTCCCCCACGTGGGGGAGCCCCACGCGCAAGGAGTGCGCCTGTGAGGAAAGCCGCCCAGCGTGAAAAGAAAGTGCAGCCTGCCCGGGAATGGCGCTGCACATACTTCCTGTGCAGCTGACGACAACAGAAGTGGACAAAGAAACAAGACACAGCAAATAGACACAGAGAACAGACAACCAGGGGAAGGGGGAAATTAAATAAATAAATAAATCTTTAAAAAAAAAAGATTAATCAGTTGGCAAGTTTGGGTGTCTGGGTTATCGTGAATGCTACATTCTCCAATGTCGTTGAGGGAAGCTGTTGCTAACGATACCATTTTGTGTCAACTTAGAATCAGGCTCCTACCCAAACCACACAGGGGGAGAAGTTGTGACTCCACAAAGTGAGTCAACCGGCAGCTGAAGAAGCCTCTTTCCCAGGAAAAGAACTTGCATGCTTGAGTCTAGAAGAAAAGTCCCTCCAGCCTGCGGCGGGGACAGGGCGGGGTGGCCCCCGTAAAATCCAAGCCCCAGGAGCCGGCGCAACTGTCCCCTCTAAGCCAACATGAGCTGTGTTTCGTGGAAAGCTGCCCAAACTCTTAGCTCCCTGCCTGGAAAGCGAGGTGATGCAAGATAACGTAAATAGAGAGTGAGCTCGCGATAAGCGGAGGTGAAGACTTAGAGGAGATGTCAGGAAAAGGCAGCGGTTCCGTTTGCATGCGCAGAACCCAAATTAGACAGCCTGGATTATGGGAAGCCAGCAAGAGCAAACAGTTGGCCAACTTTCCCCCTTGTCCCAAGTTGTCTGGGATCGAGGACTTTCAAATGTCCCTTCTTATAGAGCAGCAGCGTCTGCTGTATTTGAGGGCTTTGCTTAGGATGCAGACTGCAAAGAAATCACACCGATGCTGGTAAATCGTTGGAGAGGGTGGGGCAAACGGTTACCTATGTTCGAAGTGTACCCCCATCTGACACCCTTCAAATCCCCCCGAATTGAGGAGAGGAGAGAGTGCCAAAGTTCAGTCGCTAGCAGTGACCGTCAACTGCTCATTAGGGTTCCATTTGGAAAGGGCTGAAGAAAGGATCCTTATCCATCTCAGGCCATCCTTTTGCAGAAAATACTTTCCATGTGTATTTTGTAACATTTATAAGATACGCAATATGCTTTTAGAAAAAAAAAAAAACGCTAGGGGAGCGGATGTAGCTCAAGTGATTGCGTATCTGTTTCCCATGTATCAGGTTCCAGGCACAATCCCTGGTACCTCCTAAAAAGCAAACAAACAAAAGAAAAATCCAACTCTCATTGGGGAGTGGATGTAGCTCAAGTGGTTGAGCACCTGCTTCCCATGTATGAGGTCCGGGGTTCAATCCCCGGTAACTCCTAGAAAAAACAAATCTAAGCTTCCTCAACTCCCACCTCTGACCAAATAAGGCAAAACCGCACAACAAAATCCACCAGGCAGCTTTGAGTATAGACGTCAGAGTTAATTTCCTCAGGGTCACTCATTGCTGCGGGAAAGGATCACTGCAATTCTGCAGTGTCAAATGGGCTAATTCATCTAATTTAACATATCAGCGAGACGGACAAACTGGTCCAGCCTTGTTAGAGTTGAGGGATAGTTTGCTCTTAGAATTTCTTTGTCAGAAAAAAAAAAAAAAAAACCTCGTAATACCTGCTCTCATCTGAAATATTTAAACCAGCATCTTGTGTCCGTACCACTGAAAAATGCAGAGCACTTTGAAACTTAAAGTGCCCTGAAAGTCTTCACAGTTGCAGGGCCAGCTCTTCCATCTTAACAATTAAGCTGGGCTCACACTATGTCCCAGACCTTAAGAGTGACTTTGTTCTTTTTTTTGTTAAGTTTTGTTTTTTTGTTTTTGTCTTTTTTTTTGTCTTTACTTATTTTTTTAATGTTACATTAAAAAAATATGAGGTCCCCATATACCCCCCACCCCCCTCACCCCACTCCTCCCCCCATAACAACAACCTCCTCCATCATCATGAGACATTCATTGCATTTGGTGAATACATCTCTGAGCACCGCTGCACCTCATGGTCAATGGTCCACACCAGAGTCCACACTCTCCCACAGTCCACCCAACAGGCCATGGGAGGACAAACAATGTCCGGTAACTCTCCCTGCAGCACCACCCAGGACAACTCCAAGTCCCAAAAATGCCCCCACATCTCATCTCTTCCTCCCACTCCCTACCCCCAGCAGCCACCATGGCCACTTTCTCCACACCAATGCCACATTTTCTTCGATTACTAATCACGATAGTTCATGAATAGAATACCAGTAAGTCCACCCTAATCCTTACTCTATTCCTCCATCCTGTGGACCTTAGAATGGTTGTGTCCACTCCACATTTATATCAAGAGGGGGTTTAGATTCCACATGGATGCTGGATGCAATTCTCCTGCTTGCAGATGTAGGCACTCTTGGCTCCCTGGTGTGGTGGTTGACCTTCTTCACCTCCCTGTTAGCTGGCTGGGGTAAGTCCAATAAACCAGAGTGTAGGAGCTGAAGTCTGTTGAGGCTCAGGGCCTGGCTATCACATGGTCAGTCCAGAGATTCAGGTCCCCTGGGTATACATTAAACCCCAGCAACAACTCCAGTTCCAGTAAAAGTAACAGGAGAGACTTGTGGACAAAGATCACATCTAAATCCAGCTCCATTAAGAGCGACTTTGGACAACTGAGTTAAATACAGATCATTGCATTCCAACTTGTTCTCAGCTCTTATTTTGTCTGTGCATCAAGATATTTATTAGTGTGTTAAAAACAAATTTAAACATTTACAGCCTTTGTACTATTTTGAATGCATCGAGTGTTTCACAGAGAGTGAATTGACTCCATATTTGCCTACAAGAACATATGGTACACAAATACACAGAGTGGAATAATTTGTATCCCTAGTTACAGCTTGCAATTAAGTCATTAGCTGTTGGAGGCAACCATCTCATATTTTTCTCTGGACTGTGTTATCCGACAATGATATCCATTTTTTTTTCAGTAGTTTGCTCATTTTCATCAATTGCATAGAGATTGTCCTAAAACTGTGTTGCTTTTCCCCCATGGGTGAAGTAGTGATTCATGCTTTGTGAATTTTGATTATCAAATTTAAATTCTGTTATCACAGACTTTAATCGATAACATTAATTTCTTCAATGCTCCCTGAAGGAAGTGAGCTATTTAAATTTTGCACTTGCTATTTTTTTAAACTTGAAACTTACCAAGGACCCTACAACCGTTTTGTAATATATTATCACATAACCTAAATTTACATTTCTGGCAATTTCCTCCCTAACAGAAGTACTTGTCATCACACTTCCTTGTCCTCAAACTTTTACAAGATGGTTTGTGATGCAATTTTCAATTTGAGCCTAAGTTCGGCTCGTCATTTCACCCTGAGCCTCTTCAATGTCTTCACACAGGACATTACATCACAACAGATTCTCATGTCTAAATGTGTGATCCATTTCTAGTAGGAGAGATAACCAGTTCACGGAGGCAGAAAATGGAGCGTCTCTGAGTGCAAACGTAGAACACCATAACCTAGTCATGATGATAAGGATACAATGTATTGGGTGCATGTTACATGCCCTGACACAGAGAGAGTCCTGGGGATAGGTAAACCCAGTCCTATCTGCTCTGGGTTCAGTAACGCCCCCATGAAAAACACACCATCCTGAGGATAGGAACTCGTTTGAAAATAACGTCGTTGAAGACGTTGCTGGTTAAGCTGAGCCCAAAACTCAGTCAGGAAGGGCCTACCTATTAGCAGAGTAAATTGAGACATGGTTAGGAGAGAACCGAGATGGACGGCCATGTGTCGGGGAAGATGGAGGTTGAGCCACAGATGCCAACAAGCCATTCCCAGATGGCTGCAGACTTCAGAGGAAACATGACTTGCCGACACCTGGGCTTTGGAATTTGGGGCTCCAAATTCCTGTCATTTAAGCTGACCGGTCTGTGATATTTGGTACCACACCCCCAACAGGTGAGGCAATGCCTGTCTTCTGGATGGGAAGACTGAAACGGGGAGAGGGGAGTAGCTTGTCCAAGTTTCCCAGCTAACCAGGGTGGGAAACCAGGTAAGCCCCAAACTCTGCAGACCCCAGGCCACCGGTGCCAAAACCCCTGCACAACTGGAGAGTCAAGCAAAAGGACCCCTGTTCTTATAGGGGCTGAGGTGGGCTGAGGTCTTCCCTGCCTTTTTTTAGGAGGTAACGGGGATCGAACCTGGTATGTGCAAAGCACATGCTAAGCCACTGAGCTCCAGTTCCTTGGCATTTCTGATGCATGATACACACAGGACCGGGCAAGGAGCACACGCGGTTATTTCATGGGAGGGTGCAAACAGGGTATTTTCTACAAGACCTGGGCACAGGTAAATCTTTCCAAGCAACTGCACAACACTCACACATTTGCACAGGATGCATGGAGGAGGAAATTTTAGCCTGACGTTTGCCCCATGGTGAGTTGACTTGGTAGCATGCATTGTTGGCAGGGTGGATTCTAACATCTGGGGTGTAATGTGGGTAACATGTTAGTTCAGTGGCAGTTCTTAAATGGCAAAGACGATATATGGCCTTGGCAGTTGGCTCTGGAGTTCCATGTCAGAGGACCCTCCTTTGGAAATGTGTGCTCCCGAGTGTGATGGAGTTGGACTCAGAGGTGACCTCTCTACTCATGCCTCTTCTGTTACTTTTACTGAACCTGTGCTTGGCGCTGGGGTTGGTGTATACTCAGGAGACTTAAATCTCTGGATTGTCCATGTGACAGCCAGGCCCTGAGCCTCAGCAGACTTGCAAGTCCTACCCTCTGGTTCATTGGACTTACCCAGGCCAGCTAACAGGGAGGTGAAGAAGATCAACCACCACACCAGGGAACCTAGAGTGCCCACAACAGCAGGCAGGAGAATTGCATCCATCAACCATGTGGAATCTAAGCCCCCTCTTGATGTAGAGGTGGAGTGGACAATACCATCCCAGGGTCCACAGGATGCAGGAATAAAATATGGATTAGAGTGGACTTACTGGTATTCTACTATGGAACTATTGTGACTAGTAATGGAAGAAACTGTATCATTCATCTGGAGAAAGTGGCCACGGTAGCTGCTGAGGGCAGGGAGAGGGAAGAAGAAATGTGATGTGGGGCATTTTGGGGACTTGGAGTTGTCCTAAATGATATTGCATGGACAGATGCTGGACATTATATATCCCGCCAGAACCCACTGAGTGGACTGGGGGAGAGTGTAGAGTATAATGTAAACTATAATCCATGCTGTGTAGCAGTGCTCCAAAATGCATTCACCAAATCAAATGAATGTGCCACAATGAGGAAAGAGGTTGTTGATGTGGGAAGAGTGAGGGGGAATGGAGGGGGGTATATGGGAAGCTCTTTTATTTTTTAAGGTAACATTTTTCTGATCTACGTATCTTTTTTTAAAAAAAAAAAAACAATAAAAAAAAAGACTGTATTTGGTAAACGGAGTTCAAATCCAGTATTTCCAAAGCCCTTGTAGCTCATTGTTTGAAAAAATTCTCACTAGATTAAATGTCTCCTGGGACACGTTTATGTGCAAGAACAGAAGGGGTGAAAGGAATCGGATGTGGTGCTGAAAGGGAAAGCACGAATCAAGGGGACCCCTGCCCATCCAAAGCCCAGGCAGGAAGACGGAGCTAAGAATTCCGGTCGAGGACCAGCAGGTTTCCAGCAGAGCAAGGAGGAAGGAGAGAAGGTTCACAGAAGGGGTGGGAGACGAAAGAAAGGAGTTACAACCTCACCGATGCCCCCCAAACAGAGCTGAACGATAAGATTCCCACAAAGGGCTTTGGGTCAAACCTGGAGCAACAGAAGCGCTCCCCAAAGCCGGCTGCTGCAGAGATGGGGCTACCTCCTGGTTGTGGGGACTTACCCTCACCTGCCAGAATTTCTGAAATGAATCAACGAGCAAATTCAAGTCATGCATTCTTTCTCCATGACCCTGGACCCCCCTCATATATAGGAAGCATCGAAAATCTCTCCAAAACTGAATCCAGTATCCAGAAATACCAGATCTCAGTGGCCCCCTCTTCACACCTCAACCCCTGACCAGTAAAGCCCTGTCCTCAGTGCCAGGCAAAGACCTTCTCTCAGCGCCCTCTGTTGCACCCTTTGTAGAAGACCTTAACTTCTCCATTCCAACCCCCACAATCTTCTCCCGACTCAGGAAAGCAACTCACGTCCCGTCTTGCCTGCACTGACCAGCGGTCGTGTGGTGGAAAGAGACTCTCCATGCACCCCAGGCATGCCCCCTCCTTTCACCCATTTGGGTAGTATTCATCGGGCACCTACTGTATGCCAAGCACAGTGCTACGTGCCTTAGTGGTTCCATGGCTGCTGCAGCAAAATACAATACCCCGAGTGGCTTTGAGCCATGGACACCTGTTCTCTCACCGTTCTAGAAGCCAGAACACAGGTGTCAGCGGGGGGCACCCATCGCCTGCCCTCCCGTCCAGATATGAAACAGGGGCCAGGAGCGATCACATCCCATGCACGGAAGGATTCTGAGGTCCCGTGCTCCCGGCGTGGGAAGAGAGAATGAGCGGCACCCAGGATCCCCGTGGCCCGACCCGGCTTTGCTTCGTATGACCAGGCCAGCTGTCAGAGTTGTTAGGACGGGGGACCTGGTGAAATAATGAAACCCGGACAAGAGTGGCTAGACGTGCCCGCGGATGGGAAGATGTCCCACCCGAGACACGGGCCAGGGCACAGGCAGGGCTTGGTGACGCTTCAACGTGCATCACGCTTCCATCTGGCACAACCTTGGAAAATGGGATTGTGCCCAGGCCTGTTAGAAAACAGAGAGACGAAGCGGTGGTGTCTGATGGACACGAGCCCCCGCTTGCGTGAGGATGCCTCCTGGCCGGTGCCGGGTGAAGGGTCGCCGGCTCGCCTTCCAGCTCCAAGGATTGTTACCGGGCTGGTCGGGACAGTTCCCAGGTGGAGCCAAACCCTCAGACTTGTCGAGAGCACGTGGGAGAGCCCGAGGCCGGGTCCTGTGCGGGACGCTGGAGTTGTCCCGCGTCATGCTGCGCTGAAATGCGTATGGACACGTGGAAGATTTTGTCGTCACCTACAAGATTGCGCGGGACGGAGGGTGGACCGTAATGTAAGCTGCAGCCCAGGGCTGGTGTCAGGGCTTCAAAGAGGGGTCATCAGCCGTAACCAACGTACCCCATAATGAGGCGTGTTGTTAACGGGGACGTGTGGGAGGGGAGGGTGCGGGCATGTGGGACCCCTCATAATTCTTATGTGACATTGAAGGACTCTAAAGCTTCTTTAGACATAATTTTAGGAAAAATAATTTTAAAAAGAAACCCAGAAGATGGGCTTTGGAGGCACGTGTCATTTCCTTATGGTCCTTTTCATTTTCTTTATTTTTGTTAAATGTTACATTCAAAAAATATGAGGTCCCCGTATACCCCCACTCCCCTCACCCCGCTCCTCCCATGTCAACAACCTCCTTTATCATCGTGGCACATTCATTGCATTTGGTGAATACATTTTGGAGCACTGCTGCACCACGTGGATAATGGTTTATATTGCAGTTTACCCTCTCCCCCAGTCCACCCAGGGGGCCTTGGCAGGACACACAATGTCCAGCATCTGTCCCTGCAGCACCACCCAGGACAACTCCAAGTCCTGAAAATGCCCCCACATCACATCTCTTCTTCCCTCTCCTGCCCTCAGCAGCCACCGTGGCCACTTTCTCCACACCAATGCTACAATTTCTTCAAAAAAAGATATTATTAAAAAAAGAAACCCGGAGAATGTGCTTTGGAGGCGTGTGTCATTTCCTTGAGGTCCTGGGAGGTGTGAAAGTCTCATCTATGAGGGACACGGGCGACCAGGGCTGGGCTAAGACAGGCTTTTCTTTAAGGAAAAACAGGATCCGTATTTGCCCTTTTGCATCAAGCTTCAAAATGGTGTAGGTACTGATCTTTTTCATAAAAAAAGTTTTTAGGAGGTGTCGGGACTTGAACCCAGGACCTCATACGTGCAGAGTGGTGGTCTACCATCAGGCTACACCGCCTCCACCAAAACTTTCGATATTCTGTTCATTGTGGCCTTTTCCACGTTTCTCATGGTTAGTGAAAATGGTGCACTGTAGCACAGTTTGCCTCGAGGACTGAGATTCCTGGCACCCCCAGAAAAGTGTTCGAACCAGGCGGGTTTCCAGCGCCGTAAGCGAAGGAAGCCGACGTCTGCTGGCGGGAGGTGAGCGGAGAGCCGGCCTGGCCTTCAGGGTGGACGCCCATGCGGGCCGGTGGTGGTATCTGGACGTTTGTGTGTGCCGGTGGTGTTCCTGGGGATGTCCATGCAGGCCGGTGGTGTTACTGGGGACGTCCATACAGGCTGGTGGTGTTACCTGGATGTCCGTGTGTGCCAGTGGTGTTACTGTGTACGTCTTTGTGTACCGGTGGTGTTACTGTGTATGTCTTTGTGTGCGGTAGTGTTACTGAGGAATCCGCGCATGTGGTGGTGTTACTGGGGACGTCCATGCAGGCCGGTGGTGTTACCTGGATGTCTATGTGTGCCGGTGGTGTTACTGGGAACATCCGTATGTGCCGGTGGTGTTACTGGGGAGATCCATGCAGGCTGGTGGTGTTACCTGGACGTCCGTGTGTGCCAGTGGTGTTACTGCGTACGTCTTTGTGTGCCGGTGGTGTTACTGAGGAATCCGTGCATTTGGTGGTGTTACTGGGGACGTCCACGCAGGCTGGTGGTGTTACCTGGACATCCATGTGTGCCGGTGGTGTTACTGTGGATTCTGTATTTGCCAGTGGTGTTACTGGGGAAGTCCATGTAGGTCGGTGGTGTTACCTGGACATCTGTGTGTGCCAGTGGTGTTACTGTGGGCATGCGTGCATGTGGTGGTGTTACTGGGGACATCTGTGCTGGCCGGTGATGCTACTGAGGATGTGCATATGTGCCGGTGGTGTTACTGGGGACATCCATGTGTGCCGGTGGTGTTACTGAGGAATTCTGGGCACGTGGTGGTGTTCCTGGGGACGTCCATGCAGGCCAGTGGTGTTACCGTGGATGTCTGTATTTGCCGGTAGTTTACCGTGGACATGCGTGCGTGCAGTGGTGTAACTGGAGACGTCCGTGTGTGCCGGTGGTGTTGCTGAAGATGCCCGGGGGTGCCGGTGGTGTTACTGTGGACGTCCAGCAAGCGGTGCTGTGACTGGGGACGTCCATGTGTGCCGGTGGAGCTACTGCCGAAGTGAGTGCATGCAGTGGTGTTACTGTAGACGTGCGTGCGTGCAGTGGTGCTACTGAAGATGCCCGGGGTGCCAGTGTTGTTACCAGGATGTCCCAGAATGCCAGTGGTGTTACTGGGGACGTCTTTGTATGTGGTGGTGTTACTGAGGAATCTGTGCATGTGGTGGTGTTCCTGGGGCTGTCCATGCAGGCCGGTGGTGTTACTGGGGACGTCCGTGCATGCTGGTGGTGTTACCTGGACAACTGTGTGTGCTGGTGGTGTTACTGGGGACGTCCGTGCATGCCGGTGGAGTTACTGAAGATATCCGCAAGTGCTGTTGGTGCTACTGTGGACGTCCAAGTTGCCGGTGGAGTTCCTGGGGTCGTGCATGCAGGGTGCTGGTGTTCCCTGGACGTCCGTGTGTACCGGTGGTGTTACCAGGGATGTCTGTGTGTGCCAGTGGTGTTACTGAGGTATGTGCCGGTGGTATTACTATGTACATCTATGTGTACCGGTGGTGTTACTGAGCAAATCCATCCATGTGGTGCTGTTACTTGGGACGTCCCTGCAGGCCGGTGGTGTTACCTGGATGCCCATGTATGCCTGTGGTGTTACTGGGGACATCCATGTGTGCCGGTGGTGTTACTGGGGACTTCTAGGCATGCAGTGTTGTTCCTGGGGATGTCCGTGCATGCCGGTGGTATTGCTGGGGACGTCCGTGCATGCCGGTGGTGTTACCTGGACATCCGTGCGTGCCGGTGGTGTTACTGAAGATGTCTCCAAATTGCCGGTGGAGTTCCTGAGGTGGTGTTACTAGGGATGTCAGATGTCTGTGTGTGCCAGTGGTGTTACTGAGGACATCCATATGTGCCGGTGGTGTTACTGTGGACATCCGTGCGTGCTGGTGGTGTTACTGTGGACGTCCATGCAGGCCAGTGGTGTTACTGGGGACGTCTGTATTTGCCGGTGGTGTTCCTGTGGATGTCCGTGCATGCGGGAGTGTTACTGTGGACGTCCGTGCATGCCGGTGGTGTTCCTGGGGCCGTCCGTGCATGCCGGTGGTGTTCCTGGGGACATCTGCATGTGCTGAAGGAGTCCCAGGTGTGGCCGGAGGGTCCCAGGACCCGTCCTTGCAGCTGCCGCTAGGATGAGCCGTCAGCGTCTGACACTGAACAGCCGACCCCAGTCAGATCCCAGGAGCTGAAGGAACGGGCTGAGCCCCTTCAGCTCCCTTAGCCGGATCACCCTGAGCCTGTTCCTCGCCTGCCGGGCTGTCCACCCGACGCTATCCCCGAAAGCAGGAGACGCGGCGCCTCGTGCTCGCCGACGAGCCCGGCTCCAAGGACTCTGACTCACGCTGGACTCGGAAGCGCCATCCCAGAGCCCGGCTGTCGGGGAACGAGCCCAGCTGTCGGGGAACGAGCCCCGGCGGGCGGCCACGGCTGAGGGCTTTCGGACACCTCAAAGCCCGTAGAGACGGACGGAGGCTGAGCGCAAAGCCCAGCGCCCTTGGGAACGACAGCCCTGAGTTCCAAACCCCCGCAGGCACCGGTCACCCGACAAGGAGCCTGTCCGGCTCAGGAGCTCGTCGTCCCGCTCCCGGGGACACCGACTCCGTTTTCAAGGTGAACGTTCGGGATAAGGTGAAGCAGTCTCCTGAAAGGGCGCCCCGGAACCCTCCTGCAATGACATTGGGACCGGCCCAAGGACTGGAAAACGTGTTGGGTTCAGGACTGCGTGTGCAGGTGGAGAGAAGAAACAACGCGGGAGGAACTTCCCGTCTACGTGTTTGAAGGGGCACTCGGACGGCCCATCTGGCCTTGGGTTTTTCTTCTGAAGCCCTTCTGGTTTTGTCTTTGGGATCTTGCGGATTTCCCGGGAGGCGTGCGCTTTGCACATTTCCCGTTTGCAGAGAAGCACGGTTTGAGCTGGAGGGAGACCGTCTCTCCAAAAAACACCCACTAAGAGAGCATTTCCCAACTAGCCCCTGACCGTGCCTCCAGCCACTGCTTCATGCCCTTTGGGGGCAGAGTTGAGACCCCAGAGTCTCACGCCCCTCTTTTACAGAGGCTCCCCGTACAACCGTCTACGGCAGCAGAGCAAGCCAGGGGACTGCCCGCCTCTAAAAGAGTCTCCCACAAATAAACACCAGATGCCCCGCGTTCTTTATCTTAATCGGCACGGCTGCAGATGGACCCAGAAGTTGGGTTCCTCTAGAATTAGTTTGATTTAGCTCTGTTTCAACAACCCAACCGATTGAAAAACGGTAGAGTTGAAAAATTACATGCAGAGGGAAGGGGAAAATATCGGGAACACAAAGTTCAACCTTATTTATAGACTTCTCTTCGAGTCCTGTGGACTTCCAGACTGTTGGCGGTCCTTGGGAAACAATAGCGATGGCCCTCTTGCACTGGGTGTTTGTTCTGCAGCTCTTCGGCCCTGAAAACGCACAAATACGTAGCCGTCCAAAGCACTCAGCGCTCCCTGTCGAGCTTCTTAGGAACGCACACAACCCAAAAGGCTCCGGAACATGGAAAGAAATCTGAGAACACGAGCCCGTCCACAGAGTGAAAATCACATCACGCAGAAACGATCAGCTTTCCCCGGTCGCTCGAATCGAGACGGACGTTCTTGGCAATGGCCCCTCGTAATTAAAGGTTTCCGGGAAGAATGGAGGACGTGGAAGGGGGAGCAGAGAATCCTTTATCCCCCACTGAACTTTCCTTTCTGAGGTGGAAAGGTATGTTTCGATGCCGTGCTGATAATTAATGATTATATAGGACGTCCCTCCGGTGGGACTGGAAACGGTGGACACAGCTTCTTGGACCACGAAGGAAAGAGGTGAGACATGGAGGCTTTCCGAAGGGCAAGTGCTCGATTTTCTTTTCTTGGGTGGCTGTGGGATCGCTCCTGGAGGGGGAGGAGGAGGAAATGGAGAAAATGAACGAAAACAAACACCTTGCAATAGCATTGAAACCGCAAATGCGACCCATCCCCCTTGGATTTGTGCAAACGAACCCCTGTCCGATGCGTGTCGCGAGGCAGCGAGCCAGATTCTGCTATTATGCCTTGTCTTGCTTCATAAAGAATTGCATTTAAACGCTGAACCTTTTGGTAGGTAATTATATGCAGGAAGCTGAGCACATATGAATTTTATATTTATGGTCCACAATGAGGTCACCATTTAAATTCCAAAAAAAAAAAAAAAAGAAAAACTGCCTTCAGAAAGACATTCGTGCGCTGTTTTTATTTTAATTGCATTTCCTTCCCTCTGGTACTGCAGGGCCAATGAGAAAACCAGAACAGATGTTTGACATAACACATTGAGAATCTAGCCGTTTTCCCAAGCCCCTCAGTATTAGCCCCACAAACGTGAATCTCTTGGGGCGTGCTGTCGGGCCCAGAGCATGGGGAGGTTGGGACGGCCGGCCCGTGAGAGCCAGAGTCCCTTCATCCTTCATTGCCCCTCTAGCCTTTTCTAAATGTCTTGCTCAAGTTCTCGAGGGCGGCATCCTTAACTGTTGACTCTACACATCCTTTTGAAAGAGCAACGTTGGCTGCATGAGCGATGGGTAAACTCTTTGCTTCCAGCATGTCTGGGCTCTAAGTCCCTGCTTCCGTTGCCCTCCTTTGATTTCCCGGTGTTTCTCCAGTTGCTTCTGTGTTCCTCCACTCACGACAAGTTCGGTCCTTCAGAGGACAGCCGCACATCACATTCTACATTTTACTAATTGTGGTGCTTGGAGAACTCTTTCCTGCCACCCCATCAACGCTTGGCAAACAAACATTTCCATCCGTGGGAGCATGGACTGTGACCACAGGTGCTCTTCGTTCCATTGCTGGGCAAGACCAGGTCCTCCACCCCGCCTGGGCATCTGAGAGCCTTCTGTCCTCTGCATTGGAGCCTGATCCCATCTTCCAGCACCCGGGGCTAGATCCACATCTCCAGGCAGATGGCGTTGCCACCTCTTGGTGTCACTTTGCACACATGTTGAGTCCAATCTTCCGTGTGCAACCACCCCGTGGACTGCCCACCCTGGGGTCTCCTCAAAAACCTCTCTCAACATGGTGACACCCTGAAACAGCTTCATCTCCCCCAGGTTTCCCTCTTTCTACTCTACTATTCTCCTCATCTTCTCAAACCTGGAGACATCCTCCCATTGACCCATATTCAATCAGGAGTCCTGTTCAGTCCACGATCCCACCGCAGTTGGGTACGTCTGCCTTTTATCCCTGTGACACTGTTGGGAATTTACAACTCCTTTTAGTTTTTTAAACCTTTGTTAAGCTATTTCTTTTTTTTTTTCTGAGGTACCGGGGTTGGGAATTGAACCCAGGACCTCATGTGCGGGAAGGAAGCTGGTGTTTAACCGCTGAGCCACATATGCTTCTCTGCCACAACTCCTTTTTAAATTCGGGTTTGCTATATACTCTCTGTTGTTGTTTTTTATTTTTAACAGATTTTTAAATTTTTTAAAGACACATAGATCATACAAAACATTACATTAAAAATAGAAGAGGATCCCATATATCCCCACTCCTCACCTCCCCACTCCTCTCACATCACCAAATTCTTTTTGTTTATTTATTTATTTATTATTTTTATTTCAGAGGTTCCCATATAACCCACACCCCACTCCTTTTTTTGTGATGTATGTATCTTCAAAAAAAAATACAATTTACATATTCTCTGCTCTAGTTTCCTTGGATTGGCTTAACAAAGGGTTGCACGCCGGGTGGCTTGAAAAAGGCAGAAGCGTGTTCTCTCACAGTTTTGGAGCCTGGAAGTCTGAAATAAGACTTTGGCAGGGATGTGCTCCCTCAGGAACCTGTAGGAGAGGAGTTGCCCTGGCTTCTAGCTTTGGGTGCTTCCAACCATTCTTGGCATTTCTTGGCTTGCAGCTGAAAGCACTCCAATCTCTGCCCCATCTTCACGTGGCTTTCTTTCTTGTCTCCATTTTCTTTTCGGGTTTCCTCTCCTCTTGTTAACCAGCCGTATTTGTCTTAGACACATCTTATTCCAATACAGCCTCCTCTTTACTAAGCACATTTTCAAAGAACCTATTTTAATACGTTATATTCCTAAGACCAGGGGGTAAGACTTAAACACATCTCTTCAGGGGAGACAACTCAACCCAAAACATAAGTGTTCCTAGCAGAGAATGTAAAAAGTACAGGAAAAAAAATGTAAAGATTCTTCAAAATTATTCAATCTTCTGACCTCAAAGATGGATGCTCTGTATCTTGGATTTCATTCCATTTTGTTGTTTTCCCACTGTTATTGCTCTTCCCATTACTTTGTAGAAATGCAATTCCTGGATCAGAGGGGAGGGACATTTTTAAGGCTTCCAATTAGAAAGCCAGATACTGTCCTCAAAATCTGTCCTAATTTTATGATGCCCTCAGCAAACGATGCATGCAACATTGTTTCATGGGGGTGAAAAAAAAAAAGCACAATCTTCTGAGACTCAAATGAGAGTTCTTGTTTTGAGGAAAGTATTTTTGTAATATTTGCTGAAGTCAAACATTTTCTTTTGATTATTGGCCATTTGTCTAGTGCCCTTTGGCGTTTTTATGGGGGAACTTTATCGTTGATTTAAAACAGTCTTTTCTGTATTAATGATGTTTTTGGTGTATAACGTATTTTCCATATGTTCCCCCATGATCCTTTTAATTTTGCATATATTTTGTGACACACACAAGTCTTGACTTTTTAATGGAAAGAACTAGAAAAAGCACCTTTTCCACATCTTAAACTATCAGTGAGCTACCTCATTGTCATTGATCTGTTTAGTCATAAGCCAATACCCTCCTGCATTCGTTTATTGTGTCTTTATAAAGCACTTTATTGTCTGCTAATGCGTCACTCTTCCATTTGAAAAATGGCTTGGGCATTTTCACCAACTTATCCTAATAGAATACTTACAGAATGGCTATACTGTTGCCAAAATTTTTTTTTTTTTAATTCCTGGAGGGATTAAGCCTAAACTTTAATTTGGAAAGAACTGACATATTTATTACAGTAAATCTTTACATCTAAGAAGGCAACAGTCTTCTCTTTTTAAGTATTCTTTTATGTGCGTCAATAAAACTTTTGCGCTTTTCCTTCCAAATCACTCTAGTATGTTTCTTATGAAGTTTATTCCTAGGCATTTTTTATTTTGTTGCAATGATGATATTATGTTTTCAAATGTTTTATATTTTATGTTTCCATTTTCTACATATTTCCATTATAGCTTCAAAATGATTTGGCCTGTTGTTGGTTTGCAATGAACTATTTAGTTACATCCCTCTGCAATGAATTCTTGTCTTAGATCTCATAATTATTTTTCATTTTTAAAATTTATTTATTTATTTATTTTTCATTTATTGCTTTCTAAAGCATTTCTACTCCCTAGGGCCCACTGGATGGAACGTGGGAGAGCGTGGGCCATGATGTGGACCGTTGACCATGAGGTGCAGCGATGCCCAGAGATGTACTCACCAAATACAATGGATGTGTCATGATGATGGGGGAGAGTGTTGCTGTGGGGGCGGTGGGGTTGAACGGGACTTCATATTTTTTGAATGTAATATTTTTAAAAAAATGAATAAAAAAATATATCTGGAAAAAAAATAAAGTATCTCTAAAGTATTTCTAAAGTGATTTCACTGACAACAATCCTAATATTGTCTATTCTCCAAAAAGTAAACATCATGTGTACCCTTTGCTTCGTTGTATTACCTGGGAATTGCTAAACAACAGAGTGTGGACATCTTTCCTTAATGCCTTATAGCAAAGAATATTCTTCTAACTTTAAGGATGTTGTGGTAATTTATGTTTTCCCCATTTAACTATAATTTTGAGGATGTGGCCCTTTCTTAGTCTGCTTCAGAACAAAGAGCCCCTTCCTTATGCCCTCACCCAAATACTCCTTTGTCTCAGGGGCTTCTCATGTCCCTCCACTGCATTAATCTCTCCTACCACTGCTGATGTGAGGCAATTACCCCTGTATCCAAACAGACTACAAACCCTTATCCATCTTGAAACTCTGTGGCTCCACTCTGGCTTTCCAACTTACCCCACATGGAGCAGCCCACATGGTCCCAATCCAAGATGGTGCACCACTCCCAGAAGGCACCCTACACTGTCCCATCACCACCATGCAAGATGGTGCACAACTCCTGAAGGCACCCTGTGCTTGCCCACCCTCACCATTCAAGATGGCACCAAAATGGTGCACCACTCCCGGAAGGTAAGCATGCTTTCCCACATCACCATCCAACATGGTTGACCCCTCCCAGAAGGCACCTGTGCTTTCCCATTCATCACCACCCAACATGGTTGACCCCTCCCAGAAGGCACCTGTACTTTTCCATTCATCACCACTCGACATGGTTGACCCCTCCCAGAAGGCACCTGTACTTTCCCATTCATCACCACCCAACATGGTTGGCCACTCGCAGAAGGCACCTGTGCTTTCCCATTCATCACCACCCAACATGGTTGACCCCTCCCAGAAGGCACCTGTACTTTCCCATTCATCACCATCCAACATGGTTGACCCCTCCCAGAAGGCACCTGTGCTTTCCCATTCATCACCACCCAACATGGTTGACCCCTCCCAGAAGGCACCTGTGCTTTCCCATTCATCACCACTCGACATGGTTGAACCCTCCCAGAAGGCACCTGTACTTTCCCATTCATCACCACCCAACATGGTTGACCCCTCCGAGAAGGCACCTGTGCTTTCCCATTCATCACCACCGAACATGGTTGACCCCTCCCAGAAAGCACCTGTACTTTCCCATTCATCACCATCCAACATGGTTGACCCCTCCCAGAAGGCACCTGTGCTTTCCCATTCATCACCACCCAACATGGTTGACCCCTCCCAGAAGGCACCTGTGCTTTCCCATTCATCACCACCCAACATGGTTGACCCCTCCCAGAAGGCACCTGTGCTTTCCCATTCATCACCATCCAACATGGTTGACCCCTCCCAGAAGGCACCTGTGCTTTCCCATTCATCACCACCCAACATGGTTGACCCCTCCCAGAAGGCACCTGTACTTTCCCATTCATCACCACCCAACATGGTTGGCCATTCGCAGAAGGCACCTGTGCCTTCCCACCTCAATACTATGTCTTGCCTCCATACCTGGCCCTCCACTCAGATTGATGCTGTGCTAGTCTCCACCCCTGTCAAATTGACATATCTGCATATGGCAACACTTCCCAGTTCCAGACTATCTTTTCTGATAATGGTGGCAATAATCAAGAGCGCCATCTGATCATCATTTTGCTATTTTCCTAACACAACCTTTAAGGAGTTGAATTGTGCCCTACAAAAAGATATGTTCAAGTACTAACCCCCAATACCACACCCCATGACCTTATTTTGAAATAGATTCTTTGAAGATGGAATTAATTAAGATGAGGTCATCGTGGAGTAAGGTGGGCTCTAAATCCAATGATGAATGTCCTTATAAGAAAAGGAGAAGCGACAGGTGGGGAGAAGGCCATGTGACAACTGAGCAGAGGCTGGAGAGGTGCCTCTGTAAGCCTTAGGATGCCAAGGTTTCCAGTCACCATCAGCAGCTGGAAGAGATGAGGATGTTTTCTGGGGGACGACAGCCCTAAACACACCTTGATGTCAAACTCCTCATCTCCAGAACTTGGAAAGAATAGATTTCAGTCATCTCAAGGTTCCTACCTGAGTCGTGGTATTTTGTTACAACAGACCTAGAGAACAAATACACTAGCCTTTAGGGACACATTTTAAGACAAGGAAACTGAGGCACAGAGAGAAAAAGCTATTTTGTCATCGCCTCCCATGATCCTCCTAATTTATTGGGATCAGAGGACCTCAACATTGATTCAACAATAGAATCATTTGGAAAGCTGTGAAAACTATGGATGCTCAGGTAGCACCCCAGCCCAATTAAATCAGAATCTATCATTGGGGCCAAGCATTGGTGCTTGTTGAAGTTTCAAGGGAGCCCTGTGTAGCACAGGTTGAGGACCAGTGGATCTGAGGAGATGCCTTGTGTTTGTACCATCGATCTTCATTATTCAGATTCCATATTTGCAAATTTGACTATTTGCTAAAATGTATTTGTAACCCCAAAATCAATTCTCATGACCTCTTTTTTTTTTTAGGAGGTACCAGGGATTGAACCCAGAATCTTGTACATGGGAAGCAGGTGCTCAACCACTAAGCTACACTAGCTCCCCAATGAGAGCTGGGTTTTTTTAAAAAATTTATTTATTTATTTATTTCTCTCCCCTTCCCCCCCACCCCAGTTGTCTGTTCTCTGTGTCTGTTTGCTGGGTCTTCTTTGTCCGCTTCTGTTGTGGTCAGCGGCATGGGAATCTGTGTTTCTTTTGGTTGCGTCATCTTGTTGTGTCAGCTCTCTGTGTGTGCAGCACCATTCCTGGGCAGGCTGCACTTTCTTTCACGCTGAGCGGCTCTCCTTACGGGGTGCACTCCTTGAGCGTGGGGCTCCCCTATGCAGGGGACACCCCTGCATAGCACGGCACACCCCTGCATAGCACGGCACTCCTTGCGCGCATCAGCACTGCACATGGGCCAGCTCCACACGGGTCAAGGAGGCCCGGGGTTTGAACCGCGGACCTCCCATGTGGTAGATGGACGCCCTAACCACTGGGACAAGTCTGCTTCCCCCTCGTCTGTTTTTAGGAAGAACTGGGGATCAAACCTGGGACCTTGTACATGGGAAACAGGCGCTCAACCACTTGAGCTACATCTGCTCCCTCTCACAACCTTTTGCAGTCATTAGCAGACATGTGCATAGCAGTGAACATTTTGAGTCACCCGACACACATTCCCACCTCAGTTTGAGCAAGTTTGACTTGTTTCAGTTCGCCTATGGCAAATAAATGCTCCCTTTTTTAGTGCTATGCTTTCTGGATTTCTGTGTGTTTTTTGTTGGTGTTCCTGCTGTTTAAAATGGCCTCCAAGGGTAGTGCTGAAGTGCTGTCTTGTATTCCTAAGAGCAAGAAGGCTGAGATGCGCCTTATGGAAAAAAAACACATGTTTTAGATCAGCTTCCTTCAGGAATGAGTTACAGCACTGTTGGCTGCGCATTCGACATTAATAACTCAACAATATCTAGTAGATAAGGTGTCTTTAAGCAGTCACACACATGCAACAAGGTTATGTCTTACTTAGTTGATGAAGATGCTTCAGCCTGTCAGGAACCTAGCTCTGTGTCTCCCCTGGGAACGATAGTCCAGGATTCCCTAATTCTGGGGAACTTCCCCAATTCTTAAAGACTTTATAGGACAAAAGTGCAGTGAATAATGAGATTTGAGTGTCCCTTTATTTTACCGCCTCGATACCTCGATGCCTGTTGCGTAGCAGACGCTCAATGGATCCACATGGAATTAACCAACTCTGCACTTCTTTCCCTGCCATGTCTCATATCTTCACCATCCAGCACGCGCTTGATGATATTCTGGTCTTCTTTTATATATTTCACCCAAGTAGACACCATAAACCCTGTCATTTTTATAAGCCATTTGGCCCGGGGCCCTTGACACAACATCAGGGATTCAAATAAGCTTAGAATTACGATTCTCTTCCCACTGTTATGATGCCCGTATATCAGAACTCTATCGGGGAGTAAGCCCGAGTTTTGATTTTCGAGATACGACAAACACAGCTAAGGATTGCAGCGTATTTAACATTTTCCCCATTAACAGGCAGACTTTCAAAAGAACGAATATTAGAATCTGGCTCCGTGCGTTTTACGGAATGGCATCTGCCACGGAGCCGAGACATCCTTTATGCGGCGTGTTTGGAGATGATGAAATAAACGCACCAAGGTAATTGGAATTCTTGGAAGGCCCATTCAAATAGCATCAGCTGTGGTCTGGAGAGAGAGAAAAAAAAGACAACATGCAGACAAAAGGACTCTCAAAGGCTTCTGGCTCAGCCTAATTTATTTTGGAGCCGGCGCTTTGCCCAATGGCATTCACGGGGTCTGCAAAGCAGTGAAAGAACTCAACCTGGACAATTTTCTGCAGCCTCCGCATCCCCCACCCACTTTCTGCTCGTAGATTCCCCCATCGGCACACGCAGGAACCGTGTTGAGAGGGGCTGGCTAAGCCTTGGTCCTGGCCCTCAAAGCTACTTGCCAAAATGCTGCTGCTGACGCGCAGCAAGCAATGCAGATGGTGTGTGCTTAAATCCTACCGTGGGCATAAGAGGGCCCCTCCCACCCATGCACAGGACGGTACTGTGGAGAGAGAGAGGTTGGGAGGTCGCAGAGTTCCTTGGGGTAGCTTCTAGGACGTTCCTAAGTCCTCCACCCAGAAAGTCAATACAACTGGCTCTGAGAGTGCACAGTAGGTCTGTGTTCTGAGCTTCAGGGGCTCAGCCACCCTCCAACAGCACAGCAAGGGGAGCATGCCGGGAGGGGCTGGCATCCAGGGAAAAAGGCAGATTTGAATAGCAAAGACCCCAGCACAAAGACCCGACCCCCTGCCCAGCTGGTCTCTACAGGCACCCCTAGGTTTTTGTCTTTCTCACAATGAGCGTGCTCCCCCCGGGGGAATAGGCAGTGACTTCCCATGGCACGCTTGGTTGGCTCCCAAACACATGATCCACGGGATGATTTCTCGGTGATTGTTTCCCTTCAGCTACGGGCCACGAGCCTCGAGCTCTGAACACATCTTTCTGTTGTTCGTCGGCATTTTTCATTTGGGTGGTCGGAAAGCAGATCATCGGGTGGGAAAGAGACACGTAGCAGAGTTGGCACATCGAGATCGGGGGGGAAAATGTCTGTTTCGGGAGTTTCCCGTCCTGGGTGCTGTTGACATTGGGTGTTGGACGATTCTCCGGGGTGGGGCCGTCCTGGGCTTGGGAGGCCGAGGGGCAGCAGCCTGGGCTCCACCCACTCGACACCAGGGGCAGGCGCTCCCCAACTGTGACAGTGAACAGTGTCTCCACACACCACCAAGAGACCCTGCCAGAGGGGGAGTTGACCCAGGGTGAAAACCTCTGCCAGGGGTAGATGGACTTGATAAACGGATAGATGATAGATAGATAGATAGATAGATAGATAGATAGATAGATAGATGATAGAGATGATAGATAGATGATAGATGAGTGATAGATGATAGATGATTGATAGATAGATAGAGATAGATGATGGATAAATAGTAGATAGAAAATAGATATAGATAGATATAGATGATAGATGATAGGTAGATGATAGATAGAGATAATAGATATAAATGATAGATGATAGATAGATAGATAGATAGATAGATGGAGATGATAGATGATAGATGACTGATAGATGATAATTAGATAGACATAGCTATAGATGATAGATGATTGATAGAGATAGATGATGGATAAATAATAGATAGATGATAGATACAGATGATAGATGATAGATGATTGATAGATGATATAGATAGATATAGATGATAGAGAGATGATAGGTTGATGATTGATAGATAGAGATAGATGATGGATAAATAGTAGATAGAAAATAGAGATGATGGATACATAGTAGTTAAATAGGTAATAGAAAGATATATAATAGATATATAATAGATAGATGATAGATACATAATGGATACATAAATAGATAAGATATAGAGATAATAAATGATAGATAATAGGTATAGATAGATGATAGATACATAATAGACAATAGATAAATAGATATAGATAGATAGTAAATAGATACAAGATAGATAATAATACATAATAGATGATAGGCAAATGATAGATATAGGTAGATAGATAGATAATAAATAGATATTAGATACATGATAGATATAGATACATAATAGATGATAGATGCAGGTAGATAGATAGATATAGATAGATAACATAGATAATAGATACATAATAGATGATAGATGCATAATAGATAATAGATGGACATAGGTAGATAATAGATAATAAATAGAGATATAGATAATAGATGATAGATACATAATAAATAATAGATAAATAGATGCATATAGATAAGAGATACATAATAGAGATAGATAATAAGATGACAGATAGATACAGATGGGCAATAGGTAGACACAGATAGATGAATGAAAGAAAGAGAAAGAAGGAAGGAAGGGAAGGAGGAAAGAAGGAAGGAAGGAAGGAAGGAAGGAAGGAAGGAAGGAAGGAAGGAAGGAAGGAACTAAAATACAACAAATAGATGGAGATGACATTTAGATAGGCGATAGGTAGATAGAGGATAAATAGTAGATCCATAGATGATAGATCCATAGATGATAATAGATAAAAGATAGAGGTAGATAGATAGTAGATCTAGATAGATAACGGATAGATGATAGATGACAGATATAAATAGAAGATAGAAAGGTAGACACATAGATGATCGCTACATAGATGACAGATTAGAGAGATGACATTTATGCCTTCTCATGCTAATGAAGAGTTTCTCCACCGCCGTCCTGCTGACGTCTGTGGCTGGAGACCCCTTCCTGGGCACTGTAGGGTGCTCAGCAGCACCCCTGCCCCCACCCGCTCAATTCCAGGAGCACCCCCTCCCCAAGTCGTGACAACCCAAAGTGTCTGCAGACGTGGTCCTGTGTCCAGGGACGGAAGAGCCCTGGGCGAGAGCCCCCGGTCTGTCTGAGCTGCGCCATGTACAAACCGTGCCTCAGCCCTCTCCCACCATCTCACACACCCCACGCTGCCGTGGGATACTGAAAAAATGTCTCTGGGCAAAGGCAGGCATTTTAATCTGCATAGCACATCGATGAACATACCCTGGAAGCAAGCAGATCTGGGCTTTGGCAGAGACAAGTTTCTGTCGACACCGATAAGCGCAGAAAGCTTTGCTCTAAGTCGCGTTGGCTTGGACATCTGTTTCGGATCGTAAAAGCTCTCTGTGTGTGATCCCTTTGAGGCGGCGACTCCCCTTTGGGGGAAAAGGAATGCATTCGGCGCACGAGGCAAAGGGGATCGTGGGAGAAGCTGCAAATGCTGGCAGGAAAGCTGTCATCGGAGAGCTGCGGGGATCGACTGGGAAAGCAACAGCTTTCTTACATGCAGTCACTGCCCGTGGACAATTCAAAAACGTCCCCTCATCTTCAAGGAGAGTTGGAAGATTAAACTGGTCCAGGGTCCTTGAATGAAAAGCGTGTAAGTCCTTTGTCTTAAAGGGGTTTTGAGACATGCAGATGGTAAGACAGTGAAGCTAATAAATGCCGACCCTAAAGGACCTCTGGCCTCCGTGGCTCGACCAGTGCCGGTCAGTGCCTCAGGCAGCTCTTTCTTTGCAATCCCTTAAAGGCCAAGGAAACTTCTGTGGACAAGAGAACAACCGAACGACCTTCCCTGGGAAAACGTTCCAGCCGCGTGTCAGCTCTCACGTCTGTTATCACGAAATTAATTGTGCCGATGACAAGACTTTCAGAACCCACGTCTCACAGGACTCCATGGAAAAAGTTTCGTTGTCAAAAACATTTGCTGGGAGTGGACATAGCTCAGGAGTTGAGCACCTGCTTCCCATGGACAAAGTCCTGGGGTCAATCCCCGGTACCTCCTAAGAACAAGTGAAAAAAACAACTCTCATTGGGGTGCAGATGCAGCTCAGTAGTTGAGCACCTGCTTCCCATGTATGAGGTCCCAAGTTCAATCCCCGGTACCTACTAAAAACCAGCGAAAAAACCAACTCTCATTGGGGAGTAGATGCAGCTCAGTAGTTGAGCACCTGCTTCCCATGTACAAGGTCTTGGGTTCAATCCCCAGTACCTCTTTTAAAAAAAGGATTTGCTTCCATTGATGGATGCAGGGATGAACAAAAGGTGTTCTTTCCATTCAATGGACTACGACTCACCCCTAAAACACAGACAAGTGCTCAACCATGCTCAAAAATGTTATGCTAAGTGAAAGAAGCCAAAAAAAAAAAAGGCCCTATATTGTATGATTCCACAGATAGGAAATGCCCCAAATGAGCAAATCCAGAGTTGGGAAGCAGATTAGTGGATTCCTAGGGCTCGATGAAGAAAATGGGAAATAAAACTTAATGGAGAGTATGGGCTATGATGTGGACCATTGACCATGAGGTGCAGCAATGCCCAGAGATGTACTTACCAAATGCAATGGATGTGTCATGATGATGGGGGAGAGTGTTGCTGTGGGGGGGTGGGGGGTGGGGGCGGTGGGGGTGAATGGAACCTCATATTTTTTTAATGTAATATTTTTAAAAAATGAATAAAATAAAAAAAACTTGATGGGGTTCACTGCCATGGCAGATGGCCCTTCTTTGGAGCTAGTGTTTCTGCGTGATGGAATTGGACTCAGAGGGGATCTCTTTTCACAAGACTTGCATGCTACTTTATTGGAATTGTAGTTGGTGCTGGGGTTTGAGATATATTTAGGGGATTTGAATCCCTGGACTGATAATATGACACCCAGGCCCAGAGCCTCAACAGATTTCAACTCCTACACTTTGATTTGTTGGACTTATCCCACTCAGCTAACATGGAGTTGAAGAAGGTCAACCACCACACCATGGAGCCTAGAGTGCCTACAACTGAAAGCAGAAGGATTACATCCAGTATCCATGTGGAATCTAAGCCCCCACTTGACAAAGATGTGCAATGGACACAACCAATCCAATGTCCACAGAGAAAATGTGGAATGGATGTGGGAAGGGTAGCCATGGTGGCTGCTGGGTTTTGGGGAATGGGAGGAAGAGATGAGATGTGGAGGCATTTTCGGGACGTGGAGCTGTCCTGGGTGGTGCTTCACGGACAATTATGGGACATTGTAGATCCCCCCAGGGCCCACTGGATGGAACGTGGGAGAGTGTGGGCTATGATGTGGACCATTGACTATGGGGTGCAGTGATGTTCAGAGATGAACTTACCAGGTGCAATGGATGTGTCACGATGATGGGAGAGAGTGTTGCTGTGGGGGGGTGGGGGGTGGGGGCGGTGGGGGTGAATGGAACCTCATATTTTTTTAATGTAATATTTTTAAAAAATGAATAAAATAAAAAAAACTTGATGGGGTTCACTGCCATGGCAGATGGCCCTTCTTTGGAGCTAGTGTTTCTGTGTGATGGAATTGGACTCAGAGGGGATCTCTTTTCACAAGACTTGCATGCTACTTTATTGGAATTGTAGTTGGTGCTGGGGTTTGAGATATATTTAGGGGATTTGAATCTCTGGACTGATAATATGACACCCAGGCCCAGAGCCTCAACAGACTTCAGCTCCTACACTCTGATTTATTGGACTGACCCCACTCAGCTAACATGGAGTTGAAGAATGTCAACCACCACACCATGGAGCCTATAGTGTCTACAAATGAGGGCGGGAGGAGTGCGTCCAGTATCCATGTGGAATCTGAGCCCCCACTTGACATAGATGTGCAATGGACACAGACAATCCAATGTCCACAGAGAAAATGTGGAATGGGTGTGGGAAGGGTAGCTATGGTGGCTGCTGGGTTTGGGGAATGGGAGGAAGAGATGAGATGGGGAAGCGTTTTCGGGACGTGGAGTTGTCCTGGGTGGTGCTTCACGGACAATTACAGGACATTGTAGATCCCCCCAGGGCCCACTGGATGGAACGTGGGAGAGTGTGGGCTATGATGTGGACCATTGACTATGGGGTGCAGTGATGCTCAGAGATGTACTCACCAAATGCAATGGATGTGTCATGATGATGGGGGAGAGTGTTGCTGTGGGGGTAGTGGGGGGTGGGGGCGGTGGGGTTGATTGGGACCTCATATTTTTTGAATGTAATTTTTAAAAATAAATAATTAAAAAAAACAAAAAAAAAACCTTAATGGGTGTGGGGTTTCCATATGAAACTGATTTGAAATTAGATAAAGGTGCTGATTGAGCTCTATCATGAATGTACCAACCGCCATTGACATATACACTTTCAAATGTGAATTTTATGTTATGCAAGCTTCACCTCAACAATTTTTTGAAAGGGTTTTACTTAAGACAGAGTGGTCTATTGAAGGCGTTTGCAAACGGCAGCTCCCAGGCCAAATCTGACCCATCACCTATTTTTGTAAATAAAGTTTTATTGGCACACAGGCGTGTCCATTCATTGGCACGTCATCTAGGGAAACATTTGAGTTGCAAAGGCAGCACAGAGCAATATCTAGCCTGCAAGACTGAAAATATTTACCATCTGGCCCACTGCAGAAAGGATTTGCTGACCCTGGTTTGTAGCATAGCTCCAAGCTCCAGCTCAGAATGATTTTATTGATGGTGTCACTTCCAGGCTGTCCTCTTCCAGCCCTCTGAGTTAACCTAAAAAAGGTAACTGCAGCTAGTTTGCAGCAGGAAAAGGAGCCAGCTGGAGCTCCGATCGCCCGCCCTGCCGACCTCACGTGTCACCTGCAGGTCTTGGCATTCTTCGCCCCAAGGGCTTTGGAGAATTAGCACGCCAGGAAAACCTGCCTCTAAATACTGAAAGGTAAATTGGCCCTGCCTCAAAAAATTGCCAGGGGTCCTGAAGTGCAATTAAATTGTTACAGTTCCTGAATTTAGGGGTTTATGATATGAAACAAATGGATTGGGGAAGGGGACCTAAAGCCGGGTGGTCTTACACGCTTTAGCAAGAAATACACCTGGGATAGCCCCAGAGTGAGCCCAGAAGTTTCAAGCCTCTGTTTTCTCATCCATAAAATGGCTGGAGTGACCCAGTCAGCAATGCCAGGTGACAAGTTGACCCCATGAGCTCCAGACCCCCTTCCCTGGATAAAATTGCAGTCAGCTTAAGCATGCCAACTTAAATGCAGGGCCCAAAGGATTTCACAATTATGCATATTATTTTTAGGCCCTTGTAATTAAAAATGGTTTCACTCTAAATAATCTTCATTATTCTTATATGGATGCAAGCTCATTTCCTTACTCTCCAGGATGCTAAAGCCACAACAGATAAAGTAAATGTTTTATTCTGTTCCTGAATCACTCAAAGGTAGATCTAGGGGTCACCAAAAGTTTGTTCCATAGTATGAAGTACTTTAAAGTATAGGCATCAAAAAATCTGGAGTCACGTTGCCAGCCTTATGTCTCTAAGATATTTGCAAGGTTCACGTATGACTCTTTTCAGATAAAGGAAAGGCTATCAATGTTGAACACCAAATGTAATGAATGTCTCATGATGATGGAGGAGGTTGTTGTTATGGGGGGAGGAGTGAGGTGAGGGGGGGGTGTATGGAGACCTCATATTTTTTTAATGTAACATTAAAAAAGAAATAAAGACCAAAAATAAAAAATTAAAAAAATAAAAAAATATTTTTTAAAAATGTTGAACACAGCAAAATTTGCTGTCATTGAAATAGAATTCTCAAGTTTCTCCTGTTTTTAGGTTTCTTTAATTTATCTCATCACAAAGAATCCGCAAATTATAAAGAGTGGATGGAAACATTGAGTCAAGCTTGATACATTTCTTTGCAACTCATTTGATAACTTAGGGCTTGAAAAGGATCTTTTTTTTTTATTATTTGGTTCCATTTTTTAAAAAATGGCTCTTACGAACTTATTGACTTTTTTGTTGACAAGGTCCTTAGTGTATTTATTAATCTTTTTCTCCCTTATACTGTGTCAATTTTCAGCTGACATTAAAGTCAAATTGATAAACTCAGCTCTTTATTATGTTTCCTTTTGCCCAAAGATGCACAACAAATCAGCAACAGAACCAAGTCTCGTAAAATGCAACAAAAGAAAGAAAGAAAATAAAAAGAAAGGAGGGAAGCGAACATGGCCCAACTGATAGAGCACCCACCTACCATATGGAGGGTCCAGGGTTCGATCCCCAGGGCCTCCTGGCCCACGCACAGTGCTGCCACGCACAAGGAGTGCTGTGCCACACAGGGGCGCCCCTGCATAAGGGTGCCCCACATGCAAGGAGTGCACCCTGCAAGGAGAGCCACCCTGTGTGAAAAAAGTGCAGCCCGCCCAGGAGTGGCACCGCACACACAGAGAGCTGACGCAGCAAGATGACACAATGAAAAAGAGATGCAGTTTCCCAATGCTGCCAGATAATGCAAGTGGACGCAGAAGAACACACAGCGAATGGACACAGAAAGCAGACAATGGGGGTAAGGGGAGATAAATAAATAAAATAAATCTTTAAATAAGAAAAAGGAAATGAAATGGAGCCCAGTTTAGGATTTGCTAATAGAGGACTCTACAGGGTTGTGCTTTGCACACACAGCACAAAGCCTTCCTTGCTCCTTCCATCTTCTGGAAAAGTTTTCTATGGACTCAAAATCGGCCTCCAAATTGCATGACAAACACAGTAGAAATAAAAGAAAATTCCAGTTACTTAAGCAGAATTAGATGAAAGCCCACAAATTTAATATATTCGCCCTATCTTGATTCATTCATTTAAAAATATGAGCTTCCTTACCTAGGTGAAATCTGAAATCACTGATGGAAAAATGCGTTAATGAAATGTCCTCTGAACGCTGGAGGAATATTGAACGTGTCCCCATATTTGCATTTTACATTATTGGGGTAAGAGAAACACCACAGATTTTTCAAGGCGTAATGATCATCTATTTAATTTAATTTATTTTTTTAACAGCCTAGATGAATTTTATTTTATTTTTTTGTCTTTATTTTTTAAATATTCCATTCAAAAATTATGAGGTCCCCATATACCCCTACCCCCCTCATCCCACTCCTCCCCCATAACAACCTCCTCCATCATCATGAGACATTCATTGCACTTGGTGAATACATCTCTGAGCACCGCTGCACCTCATGGTCAATGGTCCACACCACAGCCCACACTCTCCCCCAGTCCACCCAGTGGGCCATGGGAGGACATACAATGTCTGGTAACTGTCCCTGCAGCACCATCCAGGACAATTTCAAGTCCTGAAAATACCCCCACATCACATCTCTTCCCCCCACTCCCTACCCCCAGCAGCCACCATGGCCACTTTCTCCACAGCAATGCCACATTTTCTTCGATGACTAATCACAATAGTTCATGAATAGAATATCAGTAAGTCCACTCTCATCCATACTCTATTTCTCCCTCCTGTGGACCTTAGAATGGTTGTGTCCACTCCACATCTATATCAAGAGGGAGCTTAGATTCCACATGGATGCTGGATGATCATCTATTTTAAAGGGGCATCGTTTTCCAGGAAAAAATGAGATTATATAAACGGTTGGCTTGAGGAATCAGTCACCAAGAAAATGATAACTTGTGGACTGAATTGCAGACATGGAAGAGATTTCCAAATCAGAAAAAAATCTTGTTCTCTTTCCTAGGAGTCTCCAGACTGGAATATTTGAAACCAGCACACAAATGCAGCTTTGTGACATGATGGAGACAGGCACTCTCATTCATCCACAGGACCATGTGGGACAGAGAGCAGAGATCCACGCTGCCATTTCCAATTCCTCACTGTGTCAGACCAAACCTTCTTCCTTCCCAGCCTCAGGCAGCCTCAGAATCCTTCTTAACACAGTGCCCTGGGCAGCCATTTGCACCTGGCTGTCTTTGCATGAAACAGGAGATCTATACGCCATCCTCAGCCTAGAGAATCAGAACAGGCTTCCTCAAAAGAAGGGGTGTTGGAGCTCAGTCTTTAAGGGTGAAAAGACCTTCGGAGGAAGACAGCACCGAAGAGGAGAATTCTGGGGATACAGCGAGGATAGAGATCGACATCTCATGGACTCTGACTGGAAGTCCTGGAGAAAATGACATGGCTTATGAATGAACTCTTGAAAAGTGTGTGTGTGTGTGTGTGTGTGTGTGTGTGTGTGTGTGCTTCCTAGTGGGTAGCATCCAAACAACAGATATTCATTCTCTCCCCGTTCTGAGACCAGAAATCTAAATTCAAAATGTCAATAGGGCCATCCTCTCTTGGAAGGTGTAGCAGCTTGCTCTGGTTATGAACTCCAAGAATAGATGCTGGATTCTGTTTGTCATCCGGTCTGTACCTGGGTGTGATTGAATTATGATTAGGGTGTTGATTGGGCCACGTCATCAGGGCGTTGAGTCCCCACCCCTTGGTGATTGGGGACTCGCAGATAAAAAGTATGGCAAAGAACAGAGTTGAAGTTTTCTGATGTTGGACTTTTGATGTTAGAGTGTGATGCTGAAGCCATAGCTGGAATCCCTGGAAGGACGCTCACAGAGGAAAGAGAAGCGAGCCCCAGAAGAGAGGACCTGAGCCAGAAGAAGAACACAGAGGAATAGAGAAAGCTCCTTAGATAGGGCAGAAACCCTAGGAAGAGAGACAGAGCCTTTTGCCTGATAGTCTACAGCTGACCTTGTGGAGAGAGGCAAAGCCTAGAGAGCCTCGTAATCTACAGTTGATCTTGTGGAGGAAACAGAGGCGCTGAGCCCAGAGGAACCCAGGAAGCCTGAGCCCTCGCAGACATCGGCCGCCATCTTGCTCCAGCCATGGAAATAGACTTTGGTAGAGGGAAGTAATTTATGCTTATGGCCTGGTTATCTGTAAGCTCCTACCCCAAATAAATACCCTTTATAAAAGCCAACAGATTTCTGGTGTTTGCATCAGCACCCCTTTGGCTGACTAATACAGAAGGCTCTAGGGGAGGATGGATCTTGCCTCTTCTTCCTTCCAATATTTGCCAGCCGTGTTTGGCATTCTTTGGGTGTAGATGCAGCTCTTTAATGTCTTTCTCTGTGTGTCTACATGGGGGTCCAATTTTCCTTCTTCTTACAAGCACACTAGTCATTTAGACATTAGGAACCCCTCAGGTACAGTTTGGTCCTATTTTTTTTTGGTCTTTATTTATGTTACATTAAAAAAATATGAGGTCTCCATGTACCCCCCACCCCCCTCCCCCCACTCCTTGCCCCATTATAACAATCTCCTCCATCATCATGAGACATTCATTGCACTTGGTGAATACATCTCTGAGCACCGCTGCACCTCATGGTCAATGGTCCACACCATAGCCCACACTCTCCCCCAGTCCACCCAGTGGGAGTTTGGTCCTATTTTAACCAATCCCATCTGCAATAATCTTATTTCCAAAGAAGGTCCCATTCACAGGTAATGGGAGGTAGGACTTAAGAATGTTTTTGGGGGGAACACAATTCAACCCTCAGCAATTTGCAAACTGCATTGACTAAAAGGGCTTTTCACATCACCAATAACCCTAATTTGGTTGAAGATCCTGGGATTTGTTCCACAGGCTCCATCTCCCCGAGGTCATTCCGTAGCAACCTGCCAACATTGCTAAAGGATAAACAGAGTTTGAGGTTGGGAGATGTTGGGCAGTTTTCTCCCCCATCTTGCAGCCTACAGAGCAGTGCCTGAGCTGGCTGTTTCTCAACCCCAAACCCTCCAAAGCTCAGAAAGTGAGAAGAATCTTCCTCCGAAGAAAGAGAGGGGAAGGGTTGCATCATTTCACCGTGACTCTCGCGTTTTAGTATTTGTCCTCCAACGAAAAGCCATTCAACAGGTGGGCACAACCACAGATAACCACGGAATCCTCTCCCCTCTCGAGCTCGGGAGGTCACGGAACCTGTGGCTTCTCCGTGACAAGCAGCTTGTGATAAATAATACAGATGCCTCCATATTAAAAGCTACAAAACAACAATATCACTGGATGCAATGGAATCCTGCCAGTGTCCTGATATATAATTTATGGAAGTAAATTATTCCGTCTTTATGCAGATGTGTCCATTACCAGGAACCCCTGGGTTGTGGTAGCACCACACAACCCCACCCTGCAACGGCCTCTAAAATAAATAGGGAAATAAAGAATGTTCCCAGCACAGGTTCGTGGTTGGAGAGGATGTCAAGCTTTAGAGGATGTTTGAGGAGAGCCGGCGGCCAGCGATGCGGATGAGCAAAGAGAGGCGTTTCTTGGGTTCAAGGTGGAAGATGGGAACCAGGCTTTGGCATGGCTGAAATTCTTACAGTGCTGGCTTCTTTCACTTAGCCCTGGGCATCCCTGACTTGTCATTGTGTACGTGTGTGTGTGTATGTATGTGCAGGTGTGAGTGAATGGGACTATGTGTATGTGTGCATGTACATGTAAGGGTGGATAGGTGTATGTGTGAGTATATGCATGATGTGTGTTTATGTGTGTTTTTTGTCTTTATTTATTTTTTAATGTTACATTCAAAAATTATGAGGTCCCCATATACCCCTCACCCTCTCACCCCACTCCTCCCCCCAAAACAACAACCTCCTCCATCATCATGAGACATTCATTGCACTTGGTGAATACATCTCTGAGCACCACTTTACTCCATGGTCAATGGTCCACACCATAGCCTACACTCTCCCACAGTCCACCCAGTGGGCCATGGGAGGACACACAATGTCCAGCATCTGTCCCTGCAGCACCACCCAGGACAACTCCAATCCCTGAAAATGCCCCCACATCTCATCTCTTCCTCCCACTCCCTACCCCCAGCAGGGATTGGCTCTTGTGAGGGTTACAGAGACCCACAGGTTCTATGGTCATGGCAGATGGAGTTCAGGGCCATGTCAGTTGGCCCTACTTTGGAGTTTGTGTTTTGGTGTGATGGAATTGGACTCAGATGTGATCTTTGTCCATAAGTCTCTCTTGTTACTTTTACCGGAACTGTAGTTTCTGTAGTTGGTGCTGGGGTTTAATGTATACCCAGAGGACCTGAATCTCTGGACTGACCATGTGATAGCCAGGCCCTGAGCCTCAGCAGACTTGCAGCTCCTACACTCAGGTGTTTATGTGTGTTTACATGTGCCTGCCATGTGTGTGCACGTGTTTATGCATGTGGGTGTGTGAATGCATATGTATGATGTGTGTTTGTTATCTCTGTGTGCACGTACATGAATGTATGTGCGTGTGCACATGTGTTTTGGTTTGGACTCCAGAAAATCATGTCCTTAGAGCTAATCCATTCCTGTGGGTGTGGACCTTTTGCAGATAAGCATGACCCAGGGTGGGTCTCAATCCCCTTACTGGAAACCTTTGTAAGAGAAAGAAATTCAGACAAAGAGAGAGAAAACCACAGAAGCAAGAAGCTGAAAGCAGCAAAACCCAGAAGAGAAGGGAGAGCCCAGCAGACGCCACAGTGTGCCTTGCTGTGTGGCAGAGGAGCCCGGGATCGTCTGCTGTTGCTCCTCAGGGAAAAAGCATCACCTTGATTTCGACACTTTTCTCAGCTTCAAAGCTAATTTTGTAAGAGAAAAAAATCCCCATTGTTAAAGTCAATGCATTTCCTAATACATGCTTGAGCAAGTTAGCTAAGTAGAACATGTGTGTGTGCATAGGTGTGCTGTGTGTGTTTGTGTGATTGTATGTGTGCCACATGGTGTGTATGTGTGAATTTGTGGGTGTGTGTGCACATGTGCATTGAGTGTATGTGTGCATGGGCATGCTGTATACATGTGTATATGTGTGCGTGTGTATCTGTGCACGCACGTGCGCAACATGATATTTATCGGTGCACATGTGAGTCTGTGTACACGCGTGTGCATGTATGTATCTGTGGGCACATGTGTGTACACACATGTGAGTGTACGTGTTCAGCTGGAATTCCAGGACAGGACCAACCTCCTATCCTGGTGACACCCTCCTTGGAGGGACCCTCCTTCCCAGCCCACACTGCAGCCTTTTCTGAACCTGGCCTCTGGGACAAGCTAGGTTCTTCTTTGATCACAACTCCCCAAACTCCAAGAAAACCAGCACCCCAACTCTGGAATCAGGAGTGTGAAGCCTACACTCTTGGGGACAGTGCACAGAGGAGCAAGATGCTGGGAAGCTAGCGGGGGGACAGAAATTGAGGGCCCCCCCAATGGCCCACAGCCCGTAGATCTGGCCTCCAAGATTGACCCCTTTCCTGGAAAACCTTGGTGGGACATCCTTAGGGTGGGACATCCAGAGTAGTGACCACATCACACCATGCCACTGGGTGGACGAAGCTCTCAGGGCAAGAGGTGGAAAGCAAGACCTGGCTTAGGTGTGAACGAGCCCCATGGAGGGGGCACCTTGGCTGGTGCGGAGGTAGGAGGGTGCACTGTGTCAGCAAAGAGCAGGGGGCTGCCTGGGTGCCGACATGAGCCAGCAGATTTTGTGCCAGTTGCCCCTGAAACACCAGCTCAAATCTGGACATCCAGTGGGTAGCAAGGGCAGGACCGCTGACTCAAAATCTCTCCATCACTGTAGAGTGGGTGCTCTGGGTGACTGGCTCTCCCTAGAAGAGCCGGATCCTCTCCTGGGGAGAGGGGGAGATGCTCACATGGACTAGAACTGAGACACAACAGGCAATGGGCAGAGATGCAGGTGATCAAGAAAGAGAGGCAGGAGTCCACATGTTGGAGGTGCAGGGACCACAGGAGGAGGTACAGGAGACCATGGGAAGAGATGCAGGAAACCATGTGAGGAGGTGCAGGAGACCACGGGAGAAGGTACAGGAGACCAGGGAGGAGATGTTGGAGACCACGGAAGAGGTGCAAGAGACCACGGGAGAAGGTACGGTCTCCCGTACCTCCTCCCAGGGAGGAGAGGCAGGGACCATGGAAGGGATGCAGGAAACCACGAAAAAGATGCAGGAGACCATGGGAGGAGATGCAGGAGACCATGGAAGGAGGTACAGGAGCTCATGGGAGGAGGTGCAGAAGACAACAAGAAAGATGCAGGAGACCATGGGAGAAGGTGTAGGGACCACGGGAAGTGGTGGAGGAGACCACAGGAGGAGATGCAGGAGACCACAGGAAAAGGTGCAGAAGACAAGGGGAGGAGATGCAGGAGACCATGGGAGAAGATGCAGGAGACCAGGGAGGAGATGCAGAAGACCATGGAAGAGATGCAGGAGACCAGGGAGAAGGTGCATACATATATACTTGTATCTATACATACATACATATTTGTGCATATATACACGTACATATTTGTGAGTAAACATGGATACATACATATAAATTTGTGCATAAAACACACATATTTGCATGTATACATACATATACATGTACATATATTTGCATATGTACGTGTGCACATGTTTGTGCATATATACATACAATTAGGTTTGCATGTATATATATGTACACACATATTTGCCCATACATGCACACACATATATTTGTGTTTATACCTAAATATTTATGCACAAACATATATTTGTGGGTAAACATACATACTTACATATTGCCTTTGTTCATATGCATACAACACATACATAGTGTGTGTATATAGTACATAAATGTATGTACTTGTTTGTATAAATGATATATTTTGTGTATCTATACATAAACATATAATCCCATATATAAATGTGTGTGTATGTATATATAATTGTCAGAAACAGAAAACTAAGGATAGGATGTAATATACATGGTGATGTTTGACCTTACGCTCTGAAATGAGAGCTGTTTAAAAGAGGTAATTTCTTAATTGAAAGCTGCCTGGTCAAAACCGCATAGCTCTGTCTAACAAAATGTTGACAATACACCCACTTCCCTAATGCAAACAACACAAGATACATCAGTGACCACCAGAGAAGGTGCCACATCATTTCCGAGGTGTGTCCTACATATGGTTTTCCAAGTGTCTGTGCAGGGCAATGCCTGGGACAACTCTTCGGGAAATACGGAGAATCCTTTGTTGAACCTCTAGTCCAGGGAAGGGGTTCCCATTGCTAGCACCACCATTCTGAGTCCCAGACCTACCTGGTCCTTGCGTTGTCCAAAGCCACCTGGACAATCCCTTGGACCTTTCTGCTGGATTGGCTTTCTGAAGTGTCTACTTCCTGCTGGGTAATGGTGGTATAAAATGTCCCGTGCCTGCTCCCTCCCATGAATCCAACTCTGCAGCTTTCAGAAACAAAGAGTTTCTGTCTTGCTGTAGCCCAAGGACCTGTCACCTCTTAGAGAAAACCAACTCACCTCTCAACCACTGAGACATGAAAAATTTGTCTCACATCATGCCATCTCCCCTCCGACAGTGTCTTTTTATTTAAATTGTATTTGCTTATTTTTTGACACATAGCTATTCAAAAGAGTTGGTTCACAATTTATTAACAATATTGTTCTGTGGCTTTCCTTTTGTGCAATTTCTTTATCTGATTTTGGTATTAGGGCATTGGAGGTCTCAGAATGAGTTAGAGAGTTCCCTCTGCATTTATTTTCTGGAAGAGGTTGTCTAGAATTGGGATTGTTTCTTCCTCAAACATTTGATAAAATTCACCACAAAATCTTTCTGAACCTGGAGTCTTCTTTTCTGGAAGGTTTTAAAACTATGAATTCGATTTTTTTTTACAGATATGGAGCAATTCAGATTCCCTCTTCCTTCATGAGTGTGTTCGGTAGTTTGTGCCCTTCAAGAAATTGTCTACTTCATTTATGTTATCAATTTGCGGCAGTGTTATAGTTTCTTAGCTAAACCCAGTGGGCTGGTTTAGCAACAGGAATTTATTAGCTCATGGTTTTGAGGCTAGAAGACATGGTCACTATCTTCTGGCTGACCATCAATCCCTGGGTTTCCTTCACATGGCAATGCACATGGTAGCATCTTCTCCCTTCTCTTCCCAGTTCCACTGACTTTTAGCTTCTTCCATGGCTTCCCTCTCTGGCTGACCTTGAACCTGCTTGTAAATAACCCAGTAATCCAGATTAAAAAGTCCACGCTGATTTCATTTGGGACCTCTCCTTAAATGAAGTGACAATCTGAAGAGATCTTTACCTATGATGGGTCCAACCACACATCCAAACTGAGTGTACAATTCAATCTACCACAGTGCTGCTTTGGGATTCCTTTCTTATAATTTTTACTGTTGATGGGATCAATAATGGTGACCCTTTTTTGGTCCCTGATTTTTTCTTTATACTTAACATATATTGAGGGCTGCATGTAGGCACAGTGTTATATATATTGTAAACATTATTTTGTGCAATTCTCAAAGTAACCTTTTATTTTAAAATTTTCTCTCTTTATTTCTTAAAAATGTTACATTAAAAATATAAGAGGTCCCCACATACCCCCACCCCCCTCACCCCACTCCTCCCACATCAACAATCTCTTTCATCATCGTGGCACATTCATTGCATTTGGTGAATACATTTTCGAGCATTGCTGCACCACATGGACAGTGGTTTACATTGTAGTTTACACTCTCCCCAGTTCACACAGTGGGCCATGGCAGGACATACAATGTCCAGCATCTGTCCCTGCAGCACCACCCAGGACAACTCCAAGTCCTGAAAATGCCCCCACATCCTATCTCTTCTTCTCTCTCCCTACCCTCAGCAGCTACTGTGGCCACTTTCTCCACATCAATGCTACAATTTCTTCCATTACTAATCACAATAGTTCCATAGTAGAATATTAGTAAGTTAACTCTAATCCATACTCTATTCCTCCATCCTGTGGACCCTGGGATGGTGATATTCCCTCCACCTCTATATCGAGTGGGGGCTTAGATCCCACATGGATGATGGATGGGATTCTCCTGCTTGCAGTTGTAGGCACTCTTGGCTCCCTGGTGTGGTGGTTGACCTTCTTCACCTGCCTGTTAGCTGGCCAAGGTAAGTCCAATAAACCAGAGAGTAGGAGTTGCAAGTCTGCTGAGTCTCAGGGCCTGGCTGTCACATGGACAGGTGAGACAAAAATGATCAAGATCAGGGTCCTTGATTTTGATCATTTGTGTCTCACCACCTTTTTTCTTGGTTAGCCTGGCTAGAGGTTTAGCAGCTTTATCATTCTTTTCAAAGAATCAGCTTTTACTTTTGTTGATTTTCTCTACTGTTTCTCTGTTTTGAATTCCATTGATTTCTGCTGTAATTTTTATTAATTCCTTTCTTCTGCTTGCTTTAGGTTCAATTTGATCTTCTTTCCTTAGTTTCCTAAGGTGAAGTCTTAGGTATTTGTTAAGATCTCTCTTTTTTTCAATTATATGTATTTAATGCTATGACTTTCCTTAGAAGAACTGCTTTAGCTGCATACAACACATTTTCTATTGGTAAGTTCTGTTTTCATTTTAATTTAGTTCAAAATATGTTTTTAATTTCTCTTGAGACCTCTTTGATGCCATGAATTATTTAGGAGCATGTTTACTTTCCAAATAATCGGGAATTTTTCAGTTATCTTTCTGTCATTAGTTTCTAGTTTAATTCCATTGTGGTTTGAGAACATACTTGGTGTGATTTTTATTTTTTTACATTTCTTAGAAAGTGTTTTATGGCTCAGAATGAATTTTAAATTTGTGAATGTTCCATTCTTTCAAGGCAGGTCTGCTGGAAGTGAATGCCCTCAGTTTTTGTTCTTGAGAAAGTCTTTATTTCACTGAATATAGAATCATAGGTTGTTTTTTTTTTTCCTTTCAGCACTTTAAATATTTCAATCCCTTCTTCCTTGCATGGGTTCTGAAAGAAGTTCAATGTAATTTTTATTCTTGTTCCTCTATAGGTAAACTGTTTCATTTTGTTTTGTTTTAATTGGACTTCTTTCAAGATTGTTTCTTTGTCTTTGTTTATCTGCAGCTTCAATATGATATGACTTGGAGTATGTTTAATCAATATTTCTTGGTGTTCTCTGGGCTTCTTGGATCCATGGGGTGGTTTCCATCATTACTTCAGACAGCTCTAGCCTTCCAAAAATTACATTTATTCAAATGTATTTCTTTACTCCATTTTCTCTTTCTTCTCGTGGTACTCCAAGTATTTGTGCATTACATCTTTTTTTATTGTCCCACAGTTTGGTGTTTTCTGGTCTATTTTTCTATTTTTCCTTTTTTCACTATATTTTCTCTTTTATTCTTTCTATTTCAGTTTGGGAAATTTCTATTGACCACTCTTTGAGCGTACTGATTTTCTCCTTAGCTGTGTCCAATCTACTGGAGAGGCCATCAAAGACATTCTTCTTTTTGTTACAGGGTTTTTGATTTTCAGCACTTCATTTTGATTCTCCCTTGGAGTTTCCATCACTCTGCTTACATTTACCATCTGTTCTTGCATATTGCCAGTTTTTCCTTTGTGCTCTTAACCTATTAGTCATAGTTGTTTTAAATTTCCTGTCTGATAATTCCAACATCTGTGTCATATCTGAGTGTGGTTCTGATGATTGCTTTGTCTCTCCAGAATGCCTTTGTGTCTGCCTTGTAATTTTTGTTGAAAGCCTACATGTATCACATAATAAGAACTGAGGTAAATAGGCTTTTAGTGTGAAGATTTATCTCACCCTCCTTAGGTGTGGGTTGTGCTTGAATGTTTGTCACGTACCAGAGGCTTCAACTTCATCTCCTGCCCTTTCTTTTCTGACTCCCTCTTGGCTTTGTGGATTCTCTTGGGTCTTCTCCACAGAGATCGCCCAGTCTTGCAGAGTTTTCAACTGTAATCCACTCTTGTTAAAGGAGGGGGGCTAGATGGCTTCGTATTGGAGTGTGGGAGAAGGGAGCATTCTAGAACGTTCTGATCAAACCTGTGTTTTAGTGGGGCTATCTGTTGGGGGAGTGGTCTTCAAAGTGTTTCTCACTTCCTTCAGGGATGGAGCTTTTATTTTCCCACTTTTGCTACTCCCATTCCTGGCTGCAGCATCCTCAAAGCTTCCCATGTATTTCCTTGAAGTCTAGGTCCCTGTTGACTTTTATTTTTCCTTAGACAAGAGAGGAAACCTGGGGCAGGGGTGGAATTCCCTTCCCCCAGTGGGATAAGGTTTTGGAATTGGCCTCTGGTGAATTCCTCTGCCCTGGACTCTAGACATTGGTTAGCGGGAGGAGTTTGGGAGGACTTCAAGGTAATGCCATTCTCTTCTCTTTGCCTGGACAAGCTGAGGTCCTCCTCAGAAGCTCACAGTGAGAACCCTGTGGGGTTCCTGGAGAAAAAGCCCAAGTAAGGGGAGCCCCTAGCACTGCAGCCCCCAGGAGTTTCTAACTCTCAGGGTAGTTTGCAGTCAACCTCCAGCACTTCCTCAAAAGGACCATGTTGAGTGTTCCTTCCCACTTACAGATTCCAGCATCTTCTGCTCCAGGAAAGCAGCTCATGGTTGTTTTGACTTTTTGGATTTACCCGCCTTTCCAAATTTCAAGAAGGTAATTTGCCCTGTGACCTCAGTTCTCTTTTGGATGCCAGAAAATTCATTGTTTTTCAGTTTGTCCAGCCATCTCTTGTTGTAAGGACACAGTTAAAACATCCAGGCTCTTTACAAGTAGGATCTGAAACCAGGACTTAATGAGAGGTACAACATGGCAATTATTAGACAGTCTTCCTCCACCTCATTTGCCCTCTCTATTGCTGCCCCTTGTCATATATTCTGCCAGAAATAGTAACTTTCTAAAACAACTGGTAGCATATTATAAACATTTCTCTTGGCCTTGCTTTTTCCTTTTTCAATCAAAATTTCACCTTGACATTTTTCCCTCGCAGTAAACATCTTCCCTCTTTCCTGTCTGCCACAGATTGTGTGAGGATGTACTATACTCTATTGGACGTTATATCACCTTATTTGTGAGCGGTTTTCAAAACCTTATTTTGCTTTATTTTCATTTGAGAGAGAAATGAAATGAGTAAAAAGAAAAGGGATGCTTTCCACAATACTTAATATATTTGTTAATCATAATATCATAGTCAATTATAAAAGTCCAAAGCATTCATAATCTGATTTATGATGACTTCTTGTTGTTGCTTAATCTAAGTTCTACATTGGGATGTCTCCGCCACCTTTCCCATGTCTTCTTCATTAATGCACCCACCACCTTTTCCATGTCTTCTTTTATTTATTGTCTTTATTTTTTTAATGTTACATTAAAAAAATATGAGGTCCCCATATACACCCCACCCCCCTCCCCCCCCTCCTCCCCCCATAACAACAACCTCCTCCATCATCATGAGACATTCATTGCACTTGGTGAATACATCTCTGAGCTCCGCTTCACCCCATGGTCAATGGTCCACACCATAGCCCACACTCTCCCCCAGTCCACCCAGTGGGCCATGGGAGGACATACAATGTCTGGTAACTGTTCCTTCATTGCTAAGATTTTCATCTTGGTCCGGCTTCTGGTGGACTTAGTTTCATGATCATAAATATGTGCTTGGAGGGGAGATGAGGTATTGTCCTCCCCAGCTCTGTCCTGCTGCACCCCGGGGAAAATCTACCTGTCACTTGTGTCCTGAAAGGGCAGCTTCCCCGCCTAAGCCACCCTGGGGTCATATTCATAGCCACAGAGTTTGCTTATGTTGTCTTCTCACTCTGAGGCTTGGGCAGGAGACATGGGAAGCCAACGTCATCCCCTTCCTTGCACACACATGCCTTTTCCTGCCTGGATGCTCATATGCATTTTTGTCCCTCTTTGAAGTTTCATTTTTGTTAAAATATGTCTTGGTGTCAACCATCCTTTATCAAGATGCTTGGTACATGGTGGGTCCTTTCATCCTGAACATTTGAGTGCTGCAAACTGGGGGACTTAGAAAAACAGAGATTCATTCTCTTCCAGTTCTGGAGACCAGAAGTCTGAAATCCAGCCATGAGCTCCCTCTGAAACCTGTAGGAGAGAAGACTTCCTTGCTCTTTCTAGCTTCTGGTGGTGGCCAGTGGTCACTGGTGTCCTTGGCTGGTGGCTGCACCACTTCAATCTCCGCCTCCATCATCACATGATCTTCTTCTTATGAGTTTGATTCCACATTTCCCTCTTTTTATAGGGACACCTGTTGTATTGGATTTAGGGGTCACTTCACTCCAGGATGGAGTCATCTTAATTAACTAAGCCCATCTGCAACTGCCTTATTTCCAAATAAGTTCGCATTTTGAGATACTGGAGGTTGGGGGTCCAACATATTTTTTTGAAAGGACTCAATTCAACTCATGTCTATAAACTGATAGAATTATGATCAGTAAGGTTGTTGAATGTCTCTACAAGAGTATAAGAACATACAGGCAAAAAGAAAGCCTGCCATGCCTGCAGGCACCTATAGGAAAAGGGGTCCAAAGCTTGTCCCCTTTTCCTTTTACTGTATATTCTACCCTGTCAGTCAAAATGCAACTCTCACTCTTATACTTATAAATCGGTACTCTGTGCAGCAGCTACACAGAACAACCATGAACCTCATGGACAAATCAGACAAATGGGTCTGGTTTTGAGGCTAAAGACACCTCTTTGCTCAGGGACCATGATGTTAAAATGGGGCACCCAACTAGCCTCTCCCATGGGGTTTAGTACAGAGTAGCTGCTTAATAAATTCTTCTTTGTTATCACAGCCTTCGAATGGCAGAAACATCTGTAGGAGGTCTGTGTCCTATCAGCAATCGTTGTCCCTCTGTTTGGAGGATAAATATATTCATGCGCATGCTTCCACACCTAACTGTGAGTCCATAACTTACACTTTCAGCCTTTACTTAGAAGCCTTCAAATAAAAAAACAAATCATTGGCAGCTCACATGCCATTATTTACTCTGCCTTTATTTTATTATTTATGTGCTATTCTCAGTATATTAACATGGAGCATTAGTTGTACTATGAGATGGAAATTTCATTATTTATACACAATAAATGTATTCATTAATAATTGACTGAATTACACAGACAGCACACAAATAAATACAGCAAATTATTAATTTATAACTCACTGGAGGGATTTATAAAACTCCAGTATATACAGTCTTTAATCAACTCTAGACTTTTAAAAACCACTTTATGTTAGGATTCAAATCTTGTTTATCTATAGTCCCTAATTGAATATTTATATATTTGAATATCGGCAGTTAGAAGCTAAATTTAAAAACAAATAGAGGATAAGGTATAATTCCTCTCAAAAAAGAGTGATTGCTGAAATGGAATGCACAAACAGTAACTGAATGAATGGGTTCACCATGGCTCAATGCTCCTCTTAGGAAACTATTTGTATGAGAATAGTAGCAACCATCACATGGTCGACCCAAACGAATGAGTTTCCAAAGAGCGCATCTATAGAAGCTAACTTGAATTTAAGTGTGTACGATTCTTGATTCTTAGCATATTCATCTCACAGCAAGAACCCAATCTCAATCACCATTTTAACAACCTGAGAGTTGAAATCAAGACATAAGAGGTATGAGGCTGGGAAAAAGGAGTTTACAATATTAGTTAGCTCCAGCTAGGTAACAAACAGCCCTCAAGCTTAGCAGCTTAGAAGAGCATGAGTTTATGATCTCTACAGAGTCAGTGGTGTGGGCTGGCCTGGCTATGACTGGATGCCCTAGAATGGTCCCACTCCATAGCTGGGTCTCTGTGGGAATGTTCAGAACAGCTGGGGCCACCAAAACCCTCCTGACCTGGTCTCTTGTCCCCCAGGAGGCAGCCTCCCATGGCAGTAGAGGCTTCCCAACATCAGGAGATGATGACAAAACTTGGTGCCCAAAGTCTCTCCAGCCTCTGCTTGGCTCACATTTGCTCTTGTCCCATTGGCCAAAACAAGTCAAATGACTGCTCATTGAGTGGGAGGCGTGGCAAGGCGTGGCTGCGAGGAGGGAGTTATGCCCACCATTTTGCAAACAGTGCACCCCGGTTACTCTTCATGCATGGAACTCAAAATTAACTCCTTGATGAATGGGACAATGCCCTTTTTCTATGAATATCATCCTTTCTAGGTTTTAGCAAAGACCTAATTTATTCATGAAGACTTTGGAGATGGATTTTGTATCCTATTCAAAACACTTCCAAAAAATAGCATGCTCAAAGAAATCAGTATTGTGTTTCAAGGCACAGCATGAGCCTCAGTTATTACCAATTTTAAAGAGTTTCTTGATCTTCCTTTGATGCACATCCTGGGCTTCATGAAAACACTAGTACAAAACCTTAAGATCTAATTTATTTTTCCTTCCTTTGGTTTCATCATGTAAGAAAAATGAGAAATATTCAGAGAAGTCTGAAAGTAAATTCACAGAGGTAATTAAAGGATTGGAAAATGGTTCCTAAAAGAATGACCTAGCACATGTAGGGGTATTAGATATTATAATGGATCCAAATATATGCCAACTCCATTAAAATATCCTTGATGTAGAATTGGGGACATGGGTCTCTTATTGCCACTAAAACATGATAGAGAGAAAAGATTTGACTTGAATTCAAGAGAGGTGTAAATCAGAAAGAAATGACATAGATGGGGTATGGGATATCAGAAGAAATGCCTGTGATGAGGCATCTGGAATCCCCCCTTGATAAGTCTTTCTTCCTACAAGAAAGTTCATCTAGAAGAGCCATCCCAGGTGAAGGGGAGATGGGCAGTGGGAGCCTGTGTGCATGGGGTCTAATGCTTCTCTCTTGCTAGAAGTACTATGTCCTTCCCTATATAGTACAGCAGAAAGCAGGGAGAAGGCCACTTGCTCAAGGTCAAGTACTTACACCACTTCTTCTTGAAGGGTTAGATATTACTGAGAAAAAAACTGAGTTAACCAAGACCTATGAAGCCCAGGCAGCGCTGACCCATCATCCATTAAAGATCAAACTCATATATTAAGGTTCCTTGCCTGTATCAGAGAACAGTGGCCAAAGACATTGTCTTTCCTGGCCACGGTAGGAAGATATTCTGATTTTATGAGAATGAAGAAATGCTTTCCTGAAAAGAGGCAATCAGGGTTTTCCCCGTCATAACCTATTGGGCAAAAAGAAATATAAATGGAACAAGCCACTTCAGAAACACTACAAGAAACACAGAAAAAGAGCATATCCATCATTCTAAGTTTAGCTCCTCTTTCTCTAAGGAACACTCTTCATGTGTTTCAAGATGGGCTTTCTGACACAAGGTCTTTCACCATCACAGAAAATATCCAGACCTTATCTTGGCTCTCAAAGACAAACACTCACGAATCTGTTGACCGATGCATTCAATTGTCTTATATTCATGCACAAGCTTATTGGCGTTGCCTGATAAATCCTATACCATATGACAAAATGGAGCTGGAACTTTCTAGCAACAGAGCCACCATCTAGAGAAGAAGGTTCTAGCTCCTAGCACTGAAGACTTTTTCTCCTCTGTCTTGAATGGATTATCAAGTTGACCTTAGCCCTTCTTTCTCCTGAATCCTGGTGTCTTGGTTTTCTAGAGCTGTTGTGAAAAATTAACACCAATTGGGAGTCTTAAAACCATATAAATTAATTACCACTGAATTCTGGTGTACAGAAGTCCAAACTCAAGGGGAGGAGGGCAGGGCTGGGATCCCTCGAAGCTCTAGTGGGGTCTCCTCCCTGCCTTTCCCAGCTTCAGGTGGCCCCAGGTGTGCCTTGGCTTGTGGCAGTGTCACTCCAAGTTCTGCCTGCATTTTAGGATGACCTTCTCATTTTATCTTCCCTGGAGTCTTTGGAGGGAGCAGGACCCTGGCAACACTTTGATGTCAGACTTCTCCAGAACTGGGAGACAATAACTTTCTGCCATTTTAAGCCATTCAATTTGTGACTCTTTGTTACAGCAACCACAGGAAACTCATACAGAGGATATGTGCCAAATTCAGAACAGAAGTTATGCCTTATTATGGACTTTGAACATATCACAACACTGGTGAATCCAAGAAGGAAACAGTCCCCTGCCCAGCCACCTTTCAGCAACTACATTTTTCCTGGACCTTGTTTGGGTCACAGAACTAATTTTCCTGATTCTTAGAACTTGGAGCTTTGGGTAGCAAAAAGAATCTGCTTCACTTTAGATGAAAATGGTTAAAAGTGAAATTTAAAATAACTAGGGTGGAGTGGACATCACCATCCCAGTCTCCACAGGATGGAGGAATCGAAAATGGATCAGAGTGGACTTACTGATATTCTACTATGGAACTATTGTGATTAGTAATGGAAGAAAATGTAGCATTGATCTGGAGACATTGGCCATGGTAGCTGCTGAGGGCAGGGAGAGGGAAGGAGAGATATGATGTGGGGGCATTCTCAGGACTTGGAGTTGTCCTGGGTGGTACTGTAGGGACAGATGCTGGACATCGTATGTCCTGCCATGGCCCACTGGGTGGACTGGGGTGAGAGTGTAAACTATAATGTAAACCATTATCCATGTGGTGCAGCAGTGCTCCAACATGTATTCACCAAATGCAATGAATGTGCCACAATGATGAAAGAGGTTATTGATGTGGGAGGAGTGGGGTGAGGGGGGTGGGGGGTTTATGGGGACCTCATATTTTTTTAATGTAACATTTAAAAAAATGAAAAGAGAAAAAAATAAAATAACTAGGTTTGAAGAGAGTGGATAGGTGTGGAGAACATAATCGTTTGTTTCTTGGGTTCAGGTTTGAAGTTCTAAAGATGCCACAGAAATCAGCAACTGCTAGGAAACTGTGGTGGGATGGACTAAAAGAATCAGGCAACTTCTCGGGCTTCTTATTCCTACAGACATTGGTGTGAATTCCTCTTGGATTGGGGGTAAGGGCTTTGTTCTTTTATTTATAACTCCTTCATTGAAAGTCCTGTTGATGAACCTCCTTACGCATCGTGAGGCTTTGATGGAGCTTCCTACCACCAAATTGGGGTCGAGGTCCACCCATGCAGACAGAACAGTTGATCAGTGATGGATGCAACAACATAATCTGCTCATTACACATTACATGGTCTGTTTACCAAACCATCTCCCACTGCCGAAATAAACTATGAGGTCTGTAAGAGCAAGAGTTGTTTTTGTCTTTGTCAGTCCAGCTTCTGGCATTAAGTGCTCAGTAAACACTTTTAGTTAATGAACCACTTCTTCTTGTACTAAAAGCACTAGCTGTCTTCCCTCAACCCATCTGAATTCTGGCATCCCCTTTGTCTGGGTTGTGATTTTTCAACACATCAGACCCTTCCACTCACCATCATGGCAAATTTCCCTCTATGGGTTTTGTAGCTATGCCTCAGAAGATTAGTCTCCTTCAGGGCTTCTTGAGTGTCCAAAACTGCTCTTCAATGCCACGCACTGGTCCTTAGGAGTTTATTTATTGCCATTGACCACTGTCCAGCCTGGTCTGCTGATCTCTTCTCTTTCTCTGGTTTACCTGCTTCCTTAATGCAGACCAGATGCCATCACCCAGTTCATCAGCTTCCATCACCCTGGTTTGGATTAATTCAATTCTCTTGAGCATGAAATGCATCTTCTATGGCAGAGGCTGGGCTGCATGTCAGGCTCACCAGGTAAGGTAAGACTCTTGCAACCCCAGTATGTAGGCTCACCCTTCCTCATTTGCCCCTCAAACTGCCCCCGTCACATCTTCATTCAGGTGTTTGATCAAGCCAACTGCCTCCATCAGCTAGAGGTTCACCTAAGACCTCTGAGATACGAAGCTCTTTAAAAATTCAGAGTGGAATGCACTACAAAGATTGCCTCTGTGAAGATGTACAATTTGGCGACACCTTGCAGGAGAGGGGGCTTCCCCACCTCCCTTGGAGAGCAGGGGATACACCGATCGTGTTGTTGAGAAAGCACACTCATAATGAGCCTCGCTGCTAGCTCAACGTACACACAATCACCCACCTGCACCAGCGAGCAGAGGTTGCAAGACATGTGGTGTCAACATGCACAAATCGCTCTCTGCGCGATCTCATTTAATTTATGAACTCTGAGCTTCTTGCACTCATCCATCAGCAGAAGTGCACGTATCTTAATAATTAATGCAATAAAGACAAGCTTTCCAGGGGAACTTGGGGTCTTCTCGAGTTCCTGCGGAGCTGTTGTATTGATCTTTGATCTTACATCTGTGATACACTAGCCCAGTCCTTTGCTCCTCCAAGCCTGTCAGCTCCCTAGGGTTGAAAGCCAATCCTATTTTGATTTTTAAGTGTGCATATATATACTTTATTCAATACACACAGCAACTCCTATGAAAACGCCATTGCTGTTATCTAACAGCTACTATTCCTGAACTGTGCTAGACTAACTTTTTAAAAATTTACATCACCCACAATTTGACCTTTCTCCATGCCCCATAAAACAGGCATTGGAACTGCAGCGCTGGTCAGCACAAGTTGTATATAGAAGTACAGGTTTTGCAATTTTTATGAAAGCAGTGGGTTCGGCTAAGCTCCTTTGAGTCATGATTCTTTTTCCCATCTTTTCTCTTTTAAATAAATACTGTTAATAATTCTCTTGTGTTTCCAAAATATTGACCCTCTTTTTCTTATGCTTCTGTTGATTCTTAAATTAAAGTCAGTTAAGCTGAGTCTGCTTTCTTTATGCTGATATTTAACATCACTCTTATCTAACACTAGTGATCCCTTGGTGATTTTTGCTTTTGTCTAAAATGCTCAATGTTTGTACCTCAAGGCTTCCACATGCCTTACTTTTTCAAGTAAGGCATGCTTTTCCACTCTGAGGAAGAAGTGTAGGTATTTTCATGTTCATTTATTTGATCAACACTCAAATACACTGGTGCATTATAACTTCAGAGTAAACAGTTAGGGACATACCTGTATATTGATGAAAACGTGCAATGAAAAAGAGAGTGCCCTTTCTTAAATTAAATAGATGATTCTCTATTCCGTCCGGTTTGCCTACACTGTAGTGTTGCCTGCATGGACACGGCTTTAATGCCCAGGTATATTCATACTTTCCTAGAAACTTTAGTGTTGGAAAACCCATCCCTCACCTGTTCTTAACTACCTCTCCAGCTCTGCCCAGCTGAGCATCACTCTTGGGGAAATCCAATCAACCTTGGAAAAGACCAAAGGTCTCAACTTTCCCTGAATTCTGGTGCTCTCTGGAACCTCTTCCTCGTGCTTACAGATGGGGGGGTCCACTCTGTGCACCAAAAAATCTTCAAACCCTCACTGATTTCTGTAAATTGCCCACCCTAACCACTTCCCTCTTCCCCACCTCCTGTCCTTAGGAGATGCCCCTCCAGGTTACCCTTCATGTTCTCACTTCCCACAACCCCAGATGCATCCATTTTCACCCTGAAGCATCCTTGACACCTGCCCAAGTCTCAGGTGGAATAGTATCTACATAGGTAAGGATGCCAGCAGGTAACACAGCCTAGACCTAGACAGGTGAAGGAAGCAGGTCCTGGCAGATGAGGGGCCACCTTAGACCATGGAGTTGGTGATGTGTCCACTCAGGTGCATGGCTTCAGAAGCACAGGGCAGCTTGGAGGTCAAAAGGCCAGACCTGGCTTAGTGTCCTTTTTAAAGATTGGGCAGACATGTGGGTTCAAGCTTGGTCTGAATCAGCAGCCACCATACCTTGCACAAGAACCTGCACTTGCAATGCAGGGTGAATCCCACTTCCTGCCTAGTGGTGCCTTGGGAAAATTATAGGGCTTAATGCATGCAGATTTTTAACTCTGCTTACCACATGGCAAGCCCGTGAATGCATTTGTTATTACAGTTTTTATCCATCTTTCCTCAGAAAAACATGCTTTCTGAGAGAATCTCTTCTACTCCTCCTCTGTGCATTACTCCCATTCTCTCTTCAGTCAAGTTTGATATGATTCCTAACCCATCATTTTTATCAAAGTTGCTGAATTTAGTGGGCACTGATGTTACTCCACCCCTTTGTGAAAGATTTAAGACCATTGGCTGTGGTGAGAGATACAGCAGATATTAGATTTGGGGAGGTAGGAGATGACAAAATTTGTTTCATAGGATGCCAAATAAGTTTGGCAAGGTAAATGAATGGTCAGGATCTTAAAAGCAAATAAAAGAGAAAGATGAAAAACCAAATAATGGTCACAGAGACATATCTATGGTAAAAGGACCTAATTTTTGGCACTTCTGACCACCCACTCATGGGCAACCATGTGATTTTAGACTGGGCTTGTGCTGAAAAAAGCCTACTGAACTGTACAGGCTAAGACCATGTATCAATGAGGACACTGACACAAGATAGTGGGAAGACAATAAAAGGACGCTTCACGCTCAATGTTGAGGTGTACGAAGATTTTAAGTGATGCATAGTCATCACTAGGAATTCTAAGCAGAGCTGTAAAAATACTGGGATCTGGGATCTTTTAAGTCAGAAGAGATTGGAGAGTTTCTACCTTAGGCTTCACCCTTTCTCCAAAAGGTGGGCTTCAAAGAAGAACCTCCTGTTCAAACATTCCCCAAACCCTCCCTTTAGGCACTGCAGCTTCCAGTGCACTTGGCCTCATGGTACAAAGAACAAAATGTTTAACCCCCAAGGGAGATGATGGCATGGAGATACCACTTGTGGGCTGATGATGCCTTACATGTGGGCAGGACTGAGGGCTGAAGGTCCAGTTTTGCTCTCAGGAGTCCTGGTAACAAAGTGTGGTTAGCATCATCATTGGCATCCCCGATGGGTGGCTAGAGATGCAGATTCTTAGGACCCCTCCCAAGTACTTTAATCTGCTTAAAGCAGATACCATGAAGTGGTTTGGTTTTTAACAATGGGAATTTATTAGCCTCCAAGTTGACAGTTGTGAGGCTGTAAAAATCGAGGCATCATCAGGCAATGTTTTCTTCCTAAAGACCAGCTGCTGTAGAACCTGGACTTCTTTGCCCCATGGTGAGGCACATGGTGGCGTCTGCTGTGCTCTCCCTTTTCTTCTGGGTTTTGTCGATTTAAGCTTTTTGTTTCTGTGGCTCTTTCTCTCATCTTTCTTTCTCTTTCTCCTTCTTTTTGTCTATTTCTCTTTCTCTTTCTCTCCCTCTTTCTCTTCCTCTTTCTTTTTCTTTCCCCCCCCCCAGCCTCTGTACTTTATTTATTTATTTATTATTTTGGCAAAACTACAACTGTTTTAATAAGAAAGTTATAAATGATATTAGTGGAAAATGATTCGATTGCAATAATATCTCAGTAAATACAAATTCAGTAAATACAAATGTACAAATATTAATTCCTAAATTAGGACAAGTATACAATTATACACTTGTATATATAGAGGTGTAATATGCAATTGTAATATAATTGTATATTGATACAATAGTAATATATATACAATTGTAATATAAGAGGTTCCCATATACCCCAAACCCATCTCCCCTCTCCTCCTACATCAACAACCTCTTTCATCATTGTGTCACATTCATTGCCTTTGGTGAATACATTTTGGAGCACTGCTGCACCACATGGATTATAGTTTACATTGTACTTTACACTCTTCCCCAGTCCATTCAGTGGGTTATGGCAGGATATAGAATGTCCAGCATCTGTCCCTGCAATATCACTTAGGACAACTCCAAGTCCCCAAAATGCCCCCACATCACATCTCTTCTTCCCTCTCCCTCCCCTCAGCAACTACTGTGCCACTTTCACCAGATCAATGATATAGCTTCTTCCATTACTAGTCACAATAGTTCTATAGTAGAATAAAAGTAAGTCCACTCTAATCCATATTTTATTCCTCCATCCTGTGGATTCTGGGATGATGATGTCCACTCCACCTCTATATTGAGAGGGGATTAGACCCACATGGTTGATGGATGCAGTTCTCCTGCTTGGAGTTATAGACACTCTCGGTTCTTTGGTATGGTGGTTGACCATCTTCACCTCCCTGGATGAGCCCTTGATAGTGGTGACTATGCTTATGAGCCTGTGTGTTTGAAATCTGAACTAGACCTACAGCTGCAGGGTGCCTAAGAGTTACCTCCTGAGAGCCTCTGTGTTGCTCAAGTGTGGCCACTCTCTAAGCCAAACTCAGCAAGTAAATACATTACCTTCCCCGCAGTATGGGACATGACACCCAGGGATGAGCCTTCCTGGTGCCAAGGGATTACTACCAATCACCAGCTGGTGATGCAACTAGAAAAAGACCTTTAATAAAAGGGGGAAATGGTAAGGACAAATGAGTTTATATGGCTAAAAGTCTTCAAAAAAGAGTCAGGAGGTCATCAGAGGGGTTGTGCTTATGCATGCCTCAGCAAGATCCCAGAGACAGCCAAAGTAGATACAACATCAGGTACTGGTATTCATGAGGGCTATGGAGACACACATGTTCTATGGTCATGGCGGTTGGCTCTGGAGTTCAGTGCCTTGTCAGTGGGCCCTACTTTGGAATTTGTGTTCCTGAGTAAGATGGAGTTGGGTTCAGATGTGACCTTTCTACACATGCCTATTCTGTCACCTCTACTGAACCTGTGGTTGGTACTGGGGTTGGTGTATACCCAGGAGACTTGAATCTCTGGACTGTCAATGTGCCAGCTGGGCCATGAGCCTCAGGAGAGTTGCAACTCCTACTCTCTTCCTCTTTCACTTTCCTGTTCTCTTCCTCTTTATCTCTTTCTCTTTCTCCTTCTCTATTTTCTCTCTTTGTATTCACCCTATATATGAAGGACTCCAGTAAGAGGATTAAGGCCCAACCTGAATGCAGTGTTTCTCTCCTTAACAGAAGTAACCTCATCAAAAGGACCTTCTTACAATGGATCCACCCCCACAGGAAAGGATTAAGATTAAGAACATGTCTTTCTGGGGGTACCTACAGTTTCAAACCTCCACAACAGGAAGTCCATGTGGACATCAGAGGTGGAGATGCCCTGCAGAGGAGAATTGTCTGACTGGCTTTAGCCCTACCATTCCATTGTGCATGATTTGTGCATGGAGCTCATTTTGTCCTAGTGTAAATAGTTTGTCATCATGACTCTCTGGTGGAAACAAGTATCTGAAGGCATGGGTAATTTCTAGTGAGCTTTGTGTCCTTGTCACTAATTTTCCTAGGGCTTCTATCATAGAGTACTCCAAACTGAGTGGACTAAAGCAACAGAAAATCATTGTCTTACAGATCTAGAGCCTAGAAGTTTAAAATCAAGGTGTCAGCAGGGCTGTGGTCACTCTGAGATCTCTAGGAGAGAATCTTTCCTTGTCTCGTCCAGTTCTTGGTCATTTGCTGACAATACTTGCCATTCCTTGGCTTTCAGCTGCTTCACTCCAATCTCTGCCTCCATCTTCACATGGCCTCTCCCTGTGTGTTTCTGTCTCCTCTCATTTTCATATAAGGGCACCAGTCATGTTGGATTAAAGACCCACCCTAATTCATTATGACCTCTTAGTAACTAATTCCATTTGCAATGACCCTATTTCCACATAAGGCCACATTCTGAGTTACTGAGGGTTAAGACTTCACCAGTGGGACACAAGTCAACCCTTAACCTGCTTTAAACTTTATGTCAGTATGTGGTCCTAATCAAAAGAAAGCCTATCAAGTCTCAAAAGCATCCAAGAAGGACATCTGCATGGAAGGAGTGCGTAGGACACAGAGGGAGAGGCTGCGCCACCCCTAAGAGTACAAAGCTTCCTCAGCCCCTCAAGTGGACCCCATTCTCTCCCCAAGACCCTCCTTCTTATGCCCAGATCTTGGGTTCTTCTCTTCCCTTTTGTTTAATCCTGAAGCCCAGCTCCACTCTGTTCCTAATCTTTTCCTTCCCTTTACTTCCAGCTTTTCAGTTCCCTCTTCACTTCGAAATCCTTCCTTCTGACTTTATCTCCTCCTGTGGACCCATTTGTCCTCAGTTTTCCTCTCCACTGTCCAATCCATTCAAGATAGCAAAGGCCAAGAAGTTAGTCTATGTAACAGGAATTAAAATTACATAGAGGCAATCACCGGACATTGTAAATCCTCACAGGGCCCACTGGATGGAATGGAGGAGAGTATGGGCCATGATGTGGACCATTGACCATGAGGTGCAGAGGTGCCCAAAGATGTACTTGCCAAATCCAATGGATGTGTCATGATGATGGGAACGAGTGTTGTTGGGGGGGGGGGAGAGGTGGGGTGGAGGGGTGGGGTTGAATGGGACCTCACATATATATTTTTAATGTAATATTATTACAAAGTCAATAAAATAAATAAATTAATTTAAAAAAATTACATAGATGATTCGAGTGAGCAGCCAGCATTGACAATCAGAGCATCAGAATGCTTTGCAAAGAGAGAAGACACATGTTGTGCCCTCCCCCAAATCACAGCCCACACTGCTCCTCTCCTTTCTTATGTTGGGTTAGCCCATTTCTGATGTAAACTGGGGCACCATAGCCAAGTCCTGCTTGGCTGTTCTCTGAGACCTACAGCTCCCTTTTAAAATGAAGGATGGCCAAATCCCTTGGGGACCATCATGTCTGTGCTGATGGCTCTCATCAGTTCCCTTTACCCACTCTCCCTCCAGGATGTGCACCTTCTAGAAGGGAAAGCTGGTGTGCACACCTGAGTCTTTTACCTTGAGGGCACAGGCTGCTCCAGAACCCTTACCTGCTTCAGTTGAAATAAATGTGGCACCTTCTCAACCTCTTTCAAACTGGGACAATCTGGATGGGTTCTGAGGCCCTAGAAGGTACACGGGATGGCACTGGACCATCTCATATCCCCTTAAAATCAGTCTTAGTGAAGAATTGTGGACAAAGGAAATCCTCCCAGGAAGCAGAACCTGAGTTTTCTCAAGGGATTTTCTCTACCACCAAACTCAGTAATTCTAGTTCTGGAAACTGTCTGCTATGGGTTTCCCACTCTCACCTCTTCTGTGGGAGATTCTGCTGCAGTCAGCCAGTTTCCACTTCTCCACTGGATATTGGGTAGTAAGATCCTTGGACCTTAGGCTATTGATCCCAGGATGGATTTGGGGAGTTTGCCACTTAGAGTGGGCGGGGTGTTGTATGTGTGGAGGAAGACTATCCACAGATACCTGATGGCCAGAGGAACAGGGCATGGTGGAGATTTCTGGAGATGCTCTGTTTCTTGGGCGTAAGTCTAGACTATCTCACAGCCTCCTTTTGTGTGTAGCCATGGGACTCTGTCCTTCCAATGAACTATAAGCCCTAACTGTGCAGATTCTGGGGCAGGTCTGCCTCCATCTGGCTCTCTGCAATCTCCCCACATCTCCCCAGATGCTGCAAAACCCAACTTTGGCTATATGATGGAAGACAATGCATTCAACCCATGCTTCTCAAAATTTACTTTGCCTGCTGCCTGGAGGTCACCTGGAATCTATCTAGAGATCATGCTCCATTCTGCAGCTCTGGAGTGAGTGGGACCTGAGGTCCTGAATATCTAACAGGATTTTGATGCTACTGGTCCATGGACCAGCACTTTGTGTAGCAAAGACTCAAAAGATGGTAGAGCAATACCATGATAAACACATTTCCTACATTTTAAAACTTACTGCATTTTTTGAGTATGTGTTTTCATCATTTTTGTCTATGTCTTATGGTCTATCCAACACACTGTTTGTTGAATACAACATGTTTGCTGGATACAAATTGTATGTAGGTAGATACACACACAAATATATATTAGAACCAAGGTTGAAATATACATCAACCTACTTGGTTCTATTATTTAAATTGAGCCTGTCCTTATTTACTTATTTATTTATTCATCTATTTTTTAAGATTTTTAAAATTTATTTCTCTCTCCTTCCACCCTGCCCCGCCCAGTTTTCTGCTCTCTGTGTCCATTCACTGTGTGTTCTTCTGCGTCCACTTGCATTCTTGTCAGCAGCACCAGGAATCTGTGTCTCTTTTTTGTTGCATCATCTTGCTACATCAGCTCTCCATGTGTGTGGCACCACTCCTGGGCAGTCTGTTCTTTTATGTGTGGGGGGTGGCTCTCCTTGCAGGGCGCACTCCTTGCATGTGGGGCTCCCTTACATAGAGGACGCCCCTGCGTGTCATGGCACTCCTTGAGCACATCAGCACCGCACATGGGCCGGCTCACCACACAGATCAGGAAGCCCTGGGTTTGAACCCTGGACCTCCCAAATGGTAGGTGGATGCTCTATCAGTTGAGCCACATCTGCTTCCCTCCTTATTTATTTTTTACTGATTGATATGTTAAAAACTGAGAACCGTAAAGTCTCACAGACCAAGTAAATATCTGACCATTTCTTCCTTCACTGATAACATTTTCTTTTATTTTTTTATATTCTCAAGCAATTTGTTCAAAAACCAAAGCTTTATAACTACTCATTTGTACTGTACTTTCTAAGTAACATAAAATCATCCAACATTTAATGTTTTCATTATTTTAAATCCTCCCTCAGACTCTCCTGCTTTCCATTAGTTTGAATTTTAGTGGGAAACATTGGCTCCTCCCTGTAGATTTATTTTTATTCTTTCATTGTATGTGTTTTCCGCATGTCTCTTAAAATATAACTGGGTTTTAACACATCCAGATGATCTAACTTTTAATTAGAGCATTTAAACCATTTGCAAGCGTTTTTTGTGAAGTCTTAGCTTCCCTTCTGACCCTTTTTTTTTCCTTTTTTCAGATGTCATTTTTGTTTCATTTTTACTCTTTTCTTTGTTTTCTGTCTTTTGCTCTGAGGACTTTGTATGGCTCACTTGCATTTCCCCCAGTGTTTTGGGGGGTTGTAGAGGGAGCTAGAGGGCTGGTTAATTAGCCTCATTGCGGTCACCCCTCGGGCTGAAATGTGGTTTGCTGGCCTGGCAGGGGAGCGGCCGCGGTAGGCCTAATTCCACTGCCCCCATAATAGGGTGGCTGGTCGGACTCACCGCCACCCCTGAAGGAAGCTCGGCATGGGCGCAGAGTGCCCTCGGGTCTCCCCTTCTCGGCAGCCATGCTTCCACGGCCGCCCCTCCTCCCAGATGGCGCCACCCGATGCCTTGTGGGGCGGCACCCTTCTTCTTCCTTCTCCCTGCGCAGGCGCAGGGCGGAAAATTCCAGCCCGCCCTTTTCCCCTCCCCCGACAGCAGCAACAGCCAGGTGTGGGCGGAAAAATCCAGCCTGCCCTTTTCCCCTCCCCCGACAGCAGCAACAGCCAGGCGTGGGCGGAAAAATCCAGTCTGCCCTCCACCCCAGCAACAGCAGCCACCAATCCCTAAACCCTGCCCCTTCCCCCAGCAACAGCGACAGCCAATCCCTAACCACCACCCCTCCCCCGTCCAGTACCGCCCACTGACCTTTCACCGGCAACCAATCAGAACAGGGCGTGGCTTCGACCAATCAGCCTTCCCCAGCCCCTATAAAACTGTTGCCTCTCCCTCAGTAAAGTGGACTTGCGTGTTTACCTTGTCTCCGCGGTAGTTCTTCTGCCGTGCGCCCTCCAGTCCTGAGAGCCCCCGACAAGGGCCTGGCCTCCCTTGTCCCCAGTTCGTCGCCTGCTTCTCCAGGCGACCCCTTCGTCGCCGGCTTCGCCGGGCGACCCCTTCGTCGCCGGCTTCGCCGGGCGACCCCGTCAGCCGAACCACGCAACCCCTTGTGAGACCGATCCCTCGTCTGCTGCCGGACCGACCCCTCGTCCCAAGCGGGACCGACCCCTCGTCCAGAGCTGGACCGACCCCTCGTCCAGAGCTGGACCGACCCCTCGTCCGCAGCCAGACCCCACCTCTGCCGACCGAGCAAGCCGCCGCACCTCATTCCCTGGAAATCCCTGCTTCCAAACACACATAGTTGTATTGCTGGTTCCATATTCTTTTGACACTCCACTCTAGGGGAGAATTGGGTGGAGACTGACACATGAGTGAGAGAAGTGGGAATGAGGCAGGGATTAGCTCTCCTCTGAAGTCATTCCAGACAAGGATGCTCAAGAGCTGTGGGGTAAACCCCCCTCAGCTCCTGGGATCCAGGGGAGGAGGAAGAAAGAGCAAGTAGATGACTTTCCCAGTCCAGTCTTCAGGCTTCCTACAAACCTGGGGTTCCATGAGTCTGGTATCCTCACAAGAAATGCCCCCCTTTCCCTTAGGCTACTTGAAGACTCTTTGTTTTTGGTAAATGTTGTCCTCCATTTCTTCAAAAGTCTCCTGAATCTCTGCAAGCTTAAGGGGCATCTTCGTGTGAAGAAGACAATGGCAGCCTCCTTGGACAGATGTGCTGGTTTGCCCAGTGCAGCTGAGCTTGTTGGATGCCAGCCCCGACTTGACACTTGCTTCCCCTCCGTCCATGGAGTGTACACTGGCTTCTAGCCTTCCAAACCCACTCTTTAACCCAGAACCTTCTGACTAGTACCACCAAGGACCTGGTAAGTATCTGTGCTGGCTTCCAAGTTCAAGGAGAACCTGGTGCTCCATCCCATCCTGCTCCCTGATTTCCACTCTTTGTTAATATATCCACAGGTGTGAGATGGCCAGAATAAGTTGTTTTGCATCAGTGTCCTAGTTTCCTGACTGATAAAACAAATACCATGCAAGGGGGTTGGCTTAAGCGTGGGAATTTATTGGCTCGTGATTTTGAAGCTAGGAGAAGTCCAACACTGAACCATCAGCAAGGCAGCGATGCCGTGGCATTCTGGAACTGGCTGCCGGAGAAACTTGGTTGTTGGCTTCTCTGTCATATAGCAATGCACAAGGCAGTGTCTTCTCCTTCCTCTTCTGGTTTCCTATGACTTCCAGCTCCTTTCAAGTCTTCTCTCTTTCTGTCTGAATTTCATTCCGCTTATAAAGGACCCCAGTAATCTGGATTAAAACCCAACCTGATTCCCTTGGGCCGCCTCTTAGCTGAAGAAGCATCTTCAAGAGATTCTATTTACGGTAAGAGTCCACATCCACCAGAATGGGGACCAAGGCCAAGACCATGTCCACACTGGGGTACACAGTTCAATCCACTACCATCATTTATCTTTCTGAGGAATTACTTTTTGAACTCTGCATTCAGTGTTATAACCATATTTGCAATAATGATTTTCATTTAAGTCCATGTGGAAGTGGAGGGGGTTTCCAGATTGCTTTTTCTTTTCTTTTCATTTAGTTCTAAGTCAACTAGAGTACCTATTGCATTAACTTTGCATTTTTTAAAGAAAGGCTTATACATCGTGTGTTTTATATTCACAAGTCCCCGCATCTCCTTCTGTTAATATCCCACACAGTACAGCTTTCAGGCAGGCTCTTTGTATCTTTAGGCGTCATATCTTTGCATATTAATGGACCCTTAGACTGTTGGGTTCCATGCTCCTCACCTGGATTTTATTAGCTCAATCCTCTCTGAGTAGGACAAGTCCTTTCAGACCAATTGCCCTGAGTTAGTGTTTACTGAATCATAGATGCTCCCATCTTCCTGAGATGCTCCCACCCTCCTGAGATACTTCCATCCTCCCGAGATGCTCTCAGTCTCTGGAAATGTTCCCATCTCGAGATGCTTTCACCTTCCTGAGAAACTTACTCACTTCTGAAATATTCCCACCTTCTTGAGATGCTCCCACTCACTCTCCTGAGATGCTCTCACCCTCCTTAGATACTCCCACCCCTGTGATGCTCCCACTCTTCTGAGATACTTCCATCCTCCTGAGATGCTCTCACCCTCCTGAGATGCTCCCATCTCTTAAGATGCTTTCACCTTCCTGAGATGCTTCCACACTCCTGAAATACTCGCAAACTCCTGAGATCTTCCTACCTCCCTGAGATGCTCCCACACTCCTCCAATTCTCTCTCCACTGTCTTTGCCTGACCCTTTATCGAAAGTAGGGTGATGTCCAGGCTCTGGTCCCACTCACAGGGTCCAGCAGGTGTTTACCTGGCAGATGATCTCACCTATGGGGACACCATTCATGATGCCCTTATCCCGGTTGTCTGATTCTTGGAAATATTGAAGGACATGGCATTTCCACCTGGCTCTTTCTTCTTTACCCTTGCCATAACCTTTATTTTCCCTTCTTTATTTTCTTTTAAATGTTACATTAAAAAAAATGAGGTCCCCATATACCCCCCACCCCCCTCACCCCACTCCTCCCACATCAACAACGTCTTCCATCATCATGGGACATTCACTGCACCTGGTGAATACATTTTGGAGCCCTGCTGCACCACATGGACAGTCTACATTGTAGTTTACACTCTCCCCAGTCCACCCAGTGGGCCATGGCAGAACATACAATGTCCAGCATCTGTCCCTGCAGCACCACCCAGGACAACCCCAAGTCCTAAAAATGCCTCCACGTCATATCTCTGCTTCCCTCTCCCTACCCTCAACAGCTAACGTGGCCACTTTCTCCACATCAATACTACAATTTCTTCCCTTACTAATCACAATAGTTCCACAGCAGAACACCAGTAAGTCCACTCTAATCCACACTCAATTCCTCCACCCTGTGGACCCTGGGATGACTAAGTCTTGTTCCCTTCTACTGAGAAGCATACTTTTAAAATTAATTTATTTAAAAAAAAATTTTGAAGATACAGAGATCCCAAAAAATGTTACATTAAAAAATATAAGAGGTTCCCACATACCCCATAGATATCCCCACCCCTCCCACATCAACAACCTCTTTCATCATTGTGGCACAGTCATTGCATTTAGTGAGTACATTTTGGAGCACTGCTGCACTGCATGGATTATAGTTTGTGTCGTAGTTTACACTCACTCCCAGTTCATTCAGTGGGTTATGGCAGGATATACAATGTCCAGCATCTGTCCCTGCAATATCATTCAGGACAACTCCAAGTCCCGAAAATGCTCCCACATCACATCTCTTCTTTCCTCTCCCTGCCCTCATCAACTACTACGGCCATTTTCTCCACATCAGTGCTGCAGTTTCTTCCATTACTAGTCAGAATAGTTCTTGAATCTCCGGACTGTCCATGTGCCAGCTGGGCCCTGAGCCTCAGCAGAGTTGCAACTCCTACTCTCTGGTTCGTTGGACTTACCCAGGTCAGCTAAAAAGTAGGTGAGGATGGTCAACCACCACACCAGGGAGCCAAGAGTGCCTGCAACTGAAAGCAGGAGAATCCCATCCACCATCCATGTGGGATCTAAGCCCCCTCTGGATGTAGATGTGGAGTGGACATCACCATCCCAGGGACCACAGGATGGAGGAATAAAATATGGATTAAAGTGGACTTGCTGGTATTCTACTAAGGAAGCATACTTACTGGGTTTCAAAATGCCTTGGCCAGATCACACCTACAGCCCTCCCCCACTCTGTTTCCTGAAAGTCAAAGTCTTTGTTTTGCTGTAAAAAGATGAAAGAGAGACAAGGGGCTGTTTATGCCCCCGCACAGACTTGGTTTTCTGGGCCTCTGAACATCCACTGAGACTGGGGCGTTTAACAGGTCCTTGTCCAGGCACGTGGCTGCCCTAGGAGATTTCCTAAACCCGCCTCCACTTACAGCAAACTGCTGGCCATCCTCCCAGATCCCGACAAGGGAATGTCTGTCAGCTCTGGTTTCTCACGATTTTCTTTTCCCTGTGAGTTTTCACAGTTTTCTTTGTGCTCAGAGTCCTTACCTGTTTGCTGGTTTATCTATTTTTCCTAGGGTGTCCTCAGAATACTCTCTCTACCTGCTTCCTCCCAGACAAGGAGGAGGGTCGCAGGCTGTGCTGTTGCAACATTGTAACATCTGACACCCGCAGGTTTCAACTGCTGCTCCCCACCCCGACGGAGCCCCACCACCTGTTGTCAGGACTCAGCAACTCCTCACGTCTCACGAAATGAATGCCAAACTATTGGGGGGGGGGGGGGGATGCACGCGCCCTTCTCCTGGAGCTAACTGCAAACGAGCAAACATCCGGATTCATCTTTCTGCAAACTATTCATGAGTTTGAAAATGAGGCGGAGGGAGGGCTTGGGCAAGGCAGGCAACCGGGCCTTTGAAAAATGGTTTTAAGATGTTCCATGACCCCCCGAGATCTGCCGGGCATCGCTCCCTAAAAGACTACACGCCTGGGGAAGTGCCTTGTTGTTGGAACGTGGAGGCCCGTCAGCTGCGCTTAGCGCGCGTTTCTGGAGACGTGGGGTCGAGCCCAGCGCCGCCCGCGCAGTGGCCGCCAGCCGGCAGCTCGGCTCCAATTAGCTTCCCTGCGGGACGCGGCCACGGCCCCTTTCCTGCAGGGCCTGGGCTCCGCAGGGCTCAGCGAGGAGAGCACGCACGCGCGCGGGCCAGCTGCAGAGCGCAGAGGCTCTGCCTGCGTGGTCCTGGGCAGCTGGGAAAGTCGGTGTCCGGCTCCTAGTCATGCTCTCCCAGGGCATCTGCAGTTGTGGCTCTCCACACGGTCCACATCTTGGGGCCTGGACAGAAGGAAGGAAGGCCTGGGAAGAGAGGAGCGCATCAGGGAACCTGGCAAAGGGGAGGGAGACGGGACAAGGGGGAGAGAGGGGCGGGGAGAGGGAGGGGGAGAAGGGAGGGGAGGAAGACAGGAGAGAAGGGAGAGAGGGGAGAGGGGAAGAAAAGGGGTGAGGGGGTGAGAGGAAGGAGAGGGGGAGGGGGAGCATAAAGGGGGAGGAGAGAGGGAAGAGGGAGAGGGGAGGAAAGAGTGGAAGTGAAGGGAAGAGGGGAGAAGGGAGGTGAGGGGAGAAGGAGGGAAGAGGGGAAAGGAGAGGCGAGGAAGACAGGAGAAAAGGGAGAGAGGGGAGAAGGGGAAGAAAGGGGGTGGGGGAGGTGATAGGGAGGAGAGGAAGGGGAGGGGGAGAGCAGAAAGGGAGAGGGGGAGGGGACAGGGAGGTGGGGGAGACCAGAAGGGAGGGAGAGAGGAGAGGGGAGAGGAGAAGAGACAGAAGGAAGTGAGGGAGAGGAGGGGGAAGAGGGGAGAGGGGAGGGGAGAGTTGAAGTGAAGGGAAGAGGGGAGAAGGAAGGGGAGGGGAGGTGGGGACGGGAAAGGGAGGTGAGGAAGATGGGAGAGGAGGGAGAGAGGAGAGGGGAGAGGGAAGGGGATAGAAGGAAGTGAAGGAGAGGAGGGGGAAGAGGGAAGGGGAAGGGGGGCAAAGGGAGGGGAGGGTGGGGAGAGAGGAGAGGAGTGCTGAGAGGGAAGGGAAGGGGCAGGAGAGGGGAGAGGAGAGGTGAGGAGTGGGGGCTGAGGAGCAGGGGGAGAGGAGGGCAGGGGGAGGTTCGTCAGGAGAGAAAGGAGTTTGTAGAGGAGCGTCAGAGGTAAGGAGGTGAGGATGTCAGGGAGGAGCAGGTGGGGGCTTGGGGAGGAGGAGGAGGTGAGGGGCTTGGGAAGAAGAGGAAGAGGTGGGGGGCTTGGAGAAGAGAAGGAAGAGGCATGAAGGGCTTGGGGAAGCGGTCCAGTGGAGGGCCCCCATTTTGCCTTCCCTGTGCAGGGCGTGGACGCAGATCCCAGAAGGGCCCCAGTGAGGGGGCATCTGTCTGTCCAGGACCTGGGCACGCCGCCCAGGGCTCCGTCCCCAGTGCCTGCCCACTCTGGGAGGAGGAGAGGCCGGCTCTCGCCCGCTGACCACGGGGGCCCAGGGCTCTGCGGTGCCCCTGCATTCCCAGCTCGGCCAGCGGGGCGTGGGGACGACCCCATGACGCGGGAACCCCCAGTGGCTTCCTGCCACCATTTTCTCTCCATCTCCGAGGAGGGACCCCCTCGCCCCCCGCCCCACCTTCCTCCCTTGACCTCAGGCTCCCACATTCAAGGTGACCCCTGCCCTTGGCCCTGGGCCCACACCCCTGCCCCTCGGTGCAGCCCCACTCGGCCCCCTCCCTGCTCTCCTCTGCCTTGCCTGCCTCCGCGGCGAGGGCCAAACACCTCCTTGTTTTTTATTATTTTAATTGGTGCAGGTTTTTAACCTCCATGTTTATATTAACTGTATTTTAATAAGAAGCCCAAGAGCTAACAGGAGCGGAGGGCTCCATAAAAGTTGTAACTCACACAAACCACCCGGCTCTTTCCATTTGCACTCATTGCGGTCAGAACGTAAAACCAAACCCGTCTGCGGTGGGGTTTTTTCCAGCCTTGTCTCTCTCTCGGCCGCTTTTAGCACCCTCTCCTTCCCCCTTCCTTAGAGACACCCGCCCCCGCGTTTTATTTTTTCCTTCTTTTCTAAATGGAGCTACGGAGGAGATTCTCGAGCCTTTAGTCACATAAGCAAGTGCTTAATATCTCAGTTTACAACCTCCAATATTTGATTCCTAATAACCCATATAAAGAAAGTCCAGTGTTCATAACATTCATATTAAAAAATGCATTTCGGGTCACCAGAAAGTGACCCGAAATGCATTTTTAAATGAGAACAAAAATTGTGTGATGAGAATCCACATTTGACATATCCTTCTGGGTTATTTTCAGGAGCACGTCCTGGATTTAGAAGACACACTTTGCCATGTAACACAGCATTTTACATGGCAGGGAAGGGGTGTCATCCAACCTACGTTGAAGGCATTCACATCGCGCCATGTTGTTTTGGGCATCTGTTCCACACGTGTAGCACAGAACACACAGAACACAACTTGAAGGTGGAATTGCATCTCAGGTGTGAAGGTAAACCATTTCGATGGCAAGAGAAGGATGCTAGAAGCTGGGAGTTTGCTGATTTGGACTTCCCAACTGCAAGTGTTTATAAGAACTCCTGGGCCACATTGTAGAAGATGGATACCGATGGGTCACATCATAGTAGAGGGACACCCTAGGTCACATAGTAGAAGAAGGACCCTGGGATCACATCTTGGAAGATGGATACCCCTGGATCTCATCACAGAAGAGGGACACCTGGGTCACATCGTACAGGAGGGACACCCTGGATCTCACCATAGGAGAGGGTCACCCTGGGTCTCATTGTAGAAAAGGACACCCTTGGATCATATTGTAGTAGAGGGACTCCTGGATCTCATCATTATAGAGGGACACACCTGGATTATATTGTAGTAGAGGGACACCTGGGTCACATCACTGTAGAGGAACACACCTGGGATCACAGTGTAGAAGAGGGACACCTTGGATCACATCATAGTAGAAGGAAACCCCTGGGTCTCATTGTTGTAGAGGGACAACCCAGAATCACATCAGAGTAGAGGGCCACCCTGGATCTCATCATAGAAGAGAGACACTGGGTCACATTATAGAAGGATACCCCTGGATCTCATTGTAGAAGAGGGACACCCCTGGATCATATTGTAGTAGAGGGACTCCTGGATCTCATCATTATAGAGGGACACACCTGGATTATATTGTAGTAGAGGGACACCTGGGTCACATCATTGTAGAGGGACACACCTGGGATCACAGTGTAGAAGAGGGACACCTTGGATCACATCATAGTAGAAGGAAACCCCTGGGTCTCATTGTTGTAGAGGGACAACCCAGAATCACATCAGAGTAGAGGGCCACCCTGGATCTCATCATAGAAGAGAGACACCTGGGTCACATTATAGAAGGATACCCCTGGATCTCATTGTAGAAGAGGGACACCTGGGACACATTGTAGAAGATGGACACCCCTGGATCACATCATTGTACAGGGACACACCTGGGTCACATCATAGAAAAAGGACACCCCCAGATCTCATCATAGAAGATGGACACTTGGGTCACATTATACAAGAGGGACATCCCTGGGTCACATTATTATAGAGGGGACACCCCTGGATCACACTATAGTAGAGGGATACCTGGATCTCATCATTGTAGAGGGACACCGCTGGGATCACATCATAGAAGAGGGATACCCTGGATCACATCATAGAAGGACACCCCTGGGTCTCATTGTTGTAGAGGGTCACCCCTGGGTCACATCATAGGAGAAGGACACCTGGATCACATCAAAAAAGAGGGACACCCTGAATCTCATTGTAGGAGAGGAACACCCTAGATCTCATTGTAGAAGAGGGACATCTGGACCTCACCACTGTAGAAGGACATCCCGGGATCACACTGTAGGAGAGGGACACCTGGACCTCACCACTGTAGAAGGACACCCCTGGGATCACATCATAGAAGAGGGACACCCTGGTTCGCTTCATAGGAGAAGGACACCCCTGGGTCACATCATAGAAGATGGACATCCCTGGATCTCACATAGAAGAAGGAAACCCTGGATCACTTCATAGGAGAAGGTCACCCCTTGTAGGAAAGGGATTTACGCCCCACCACAGAGGCACCTGCTCTCTGTTGTGTGTAACCCGGCAGCAGCTTCGGGCACATTTCCCCAACTTGTTTGGGCTCCAGGCAAAGAATTTCATGTAATCGTAGAAAGGGAGGAGATGAGTGCATCCCTTTCCCATGTGCATGTGGTTTTCTTCTTTATCAAAAGGAGGCAAAGCCAAGAAACCATGGTGGGGGATCCCCGCCACGTGCCTGTTGCAAGAGAACAAGGAAAATGATAAGAGCTGGCGTTTCCCCCAGTCGCAAAGTTTGGGAGGCTGGATGGTCCAGTGGTAAAGCCAATGAACTCTGGGGACCTGTGGGAACTCTAGCCCTTTCCCCTACTGACTGTGGAGGTGAGCGGCTCACCCGACCCCTGTCGACTTGACTCTCCTCACCTGGCTTTGAGGTCACTGGGTACTTGTTGAGGACTCAGATGCTCTGCAGGCCAAGTTCCCACACATGGGTGGGCACAGAGAGAGCCAGCTCAGGAGAAACCCTCAGCACCCTACCTCTGTGCGGCCTCTGCTGTGAGCCTGGGGAGACCCCGGTGGAGGGGAGGCACAGATAGCAGCAGACAGACCCCAAGAAGTGGCACCTCTGTCCCCTCTGGACCAACCCTGGCATGTGGAAGTGGAGAAGGGAGGACAGATATTTTCCTGTTTTATTGTATATCCTGCTGTATTTTTTAACAACTATTTTATTGATACATATATTAATAAAGCATAAATCCACCCAAAGCATACAGCCAATCATATTTGGTATAACCACATTGTTGTTTCTGCCGTGTTTTTATGTAACAGGCACTTGCAGAGCACTTCCCTCGCACCAGGATCTTTCCAATGTGAATTCATTGATCCCTTGTGCTGCACTGAACCCATGTGAGACACCTGTGGCAAGCTAAGTGTCTCAAAGACTGATCCCTGGAACCTGTGAATATGTTCCTTTACCTGGCAAAGGGGGCTATGCCAGTACAGATCCTGTGATGGAGATTCTTCTAGATCATTAGGATGGCCCATTCATCATGAGAGTCTTTAAAATTGGAAGGCAGGAGGCTCAGAGAAGATGGGCAGGGGAGAGAATGAGAGAGACACTGGAAGGGCTGCTGGAGGGAGGGGCCATGAGCCAAGGAGCACAGGTGACCCGAGAAGCTGGAAAAGGCCTTAAAGTGGAATGTCACCATGAAAATGCTTGACTTTAGCCCCTTGGGAACTCCTGGACTCCTGGTGACCTCATGGCTAGGTGTTGTCAGCCACTAAGTTTGGAGTAATTTGTTATAGCAGCCATAGCAGACTCATACACATGGGCCGATCATTATGCCCATTTAAGGGAAAGTAACAAAGGGGCACAGAGGGATCCCCCTGCCCAGCTCACTACTAAGGAAAGAGGTGGGAGGGGCTGCGCCACTCAACAGGGCAGCCCTGAGGCAATAGCACCTGAGGGAGAAGAGACAGTGAGAGAGCTTGGAGCAGGGTCCATGGAGCTCCCTTTCCTAGGGCTTCTGCCAATCCCACTAATCAGCAAGAACATACAGGTCTCCAGGCTGCTTGCACCACCCCTCATGGATGCAGAGCTGACCGTTAACAACCAAGTTCCCAGGCTTGTCCACTAGCACAGAGCTTTGTCTGTGCAACAGGCTACTTGGCAAATTCCTTCAGAAACCTTGTTCAAAACAACAGCCGAGAGAGAAAGAAAAACAGTCACAAGAAACACTCACGGAGCTACCTCGGGAGTTCCCATCCAAGAGTCTCACCTGTCCCCAGATGTCGGTGACCTTCCAGAGGCCAATGTCATCACCTGGTGTGCAGGACTCAGTTCATTTCATCATTGTGGCACATTCATTGCATTTAGTGAGTGCATGTTGGAGCACTGCTGCACCACATGGATAAGGGCTTACATTGTACTTTACTCGCTCCCCCAGTCCATTCAGTGGGCTATGGCAGGATATATAATGTCCAGCATCTGTCCCTGCAATATCATTCAGGACAACTCCAACTCCTGAAAATGCTCCCACATCAAGCATCTTTTTCCCTTTCCCTGCCCTCAGCAACTACCATGGCCATTTTCTCCACATTAATGCTACCGTTTCTTCTGTTAGTAGACAATAGTTCTTGAATCTCTGGACAGACCATGTGCCAGCTGGGCCCTGAGCCTCAGCAGAGTTGCAACTCCTATTCTCCAGTTCGTTGGACTTACCCAGGTCAGCTAAAAAGTAGGTGAGGATGGCCAACCACCACACCTGGGAACCGAGAGTGCCTACAATTTCAAGCAGGAGAATCACATCCATCAACCATGTGGGATCTAAGCCCCCTCTCGATTGGTGCCCTTGAGTCTGATGGAAGACTCTGAATTTCAGCCACAGATTTCATCTCATAAAGGCCTGGAGCCCCCCATGGCCATTTGACCCTGTTATTACCTGGTTTGATCAGCTCTCCCTGCTGCAACTTACCGTGGCAGGTGCCAGCCACCATCTGGACCTGCTCCAGCATTAGCCGATGGTTTTTCCCAATATGCTAACGATGGTCAAAAGGGCACTGACCATCTGGTCAGTCAACGATTGTCTCAGTTTGCCAGAGCTGCTATGACAAATACTGCTTCAACAACAGCAATTGCCTTTCTATCAGTTTGGGGGGCTAGAAGTCCGACACCAAGGTGTCAAGGCAGCCGTGCTTTCTTGGAAGTCTGTAGGACTCTGGCGGGGACTCCTCCACAGTCCATAACTCCATGTCTGCCTCTGTCACATGGCTGTCCCTCTGTTTCTGCCTCCTCTTTCCTCCTCCAATTTCCTCTGCTGTAAGAACTACAGTCATACTGGAATAAGGCCCACCCTCCTTGAGTGTGGCCTCACCATCTTCAAAAACCCTATTTAAAAATGGGTTTACACCCACAGGACGGGGGTTGAGACTTGAACTGGTCCTTGATGGATGTATCTATGCCCCATAGCCTAGAAAAGACTGATGGGCGCCATCTTGAAATCTGCAAGCCATATATCCAGTTGCAGGTGGGGAAAGTCCACATGATGGGTCAGCCATCCGCTGTCCAAGCTACCACCCTGAACTGGATGGGGCAAAGCTGGATGGGGTAAGTGAAGCTCAAGGCTGCCCTGAGTCAACCAAGTTGAAGGGAGGTCAAGGGGTGATCCAATGCAACCAGCCCCTGGGCTGTCTCCACAGTGCATCCACAGTTCCAACTTGCTTGGTTCCTTGGATGCAGGACTTTTAGCTATAAAACTGGTGTGTCCTGGTAACCTCACACCTCCAATAAACCCAGCTGGGGCAGCCCCCTGGGCTTCCAGACCAAGCATGTTTCCTCTGTAACTACTGCTCATCAGACTTGGCTCTGACAGAGTATTTTCATTCAAATTCATTGGGAACGATTATAGAGATTATGTGGGGTAGAAGCATCACTTCCTTCCTTCTGTGAATCTCCCCCATCCCGGCCCAAACCCACACTTCTACTCCAGCCAGTCATTATTTCATAGCTGGTCTCCATTCTACCAGAACATCCCAGAGGAAACGAGCAGAGAAACGGGTGCCATTTTCAGCATCCCAACTGCTGTAAACCATCCATCTCCTCGCGGCACTTGTCAAAGGGTAAATCCTCTGATCAGCTTTGGAGGATTGCTGGGATTTCACTAAGTCCAGAGCGCCTTCTTAGTTCAGTGTTAGCAATGCATAATTGTAGGGCAGGAGATGAGCAGCAACAATGGATGGGAGGAAAGAGCTGGCAGCATCTGCTTTGCACCCCGACTTACCTCAATGGGTTTTGTGTTACTGGGGTTACTGGGTGAAGTCGTCCCCAGGAACTCACCAAAGGCCCTGGAGAGCTCCCACGCGTCTGCCGGCCATTCTTGGTGGAAGCGGTTAGGCATTCCGATGCCAGACTCATCTCCAAGCTTGTGATGGAGAGGAGGAAGAGAACACAGAGGCCCAAGATCCGGAAGCTTCCATCTGCCCCCCAACTCTGCGGAGATGCATGCTGGCCCTTCTCAGCCTCTCTCACCTATTCAGTGCAGCCCTTCGTAAAGGTGTGGCAGCAGAATCATAGAAAGAGCTCCCATTTTATTTTTCTATCCCGTGGGAACTGCTGAATTGGATTTCCATCTTGCTTGGCATTTCCCTCTATTCTAATACAACGATTTTGCATGTTTCAAGGTTATTTTAACGCTTTGAGCACACATCCAGCTAGCAGAAGTTGGTAACAAAACGTTTTTAAAAGCCTCCATGTACGTTTCATATTGTAGCGGCTGTCTGGATGGATTGGCTGCGCCTTCCCCCTGTTTTGGATGTCAGACGGTGCCCGTGACAAATGATGGATGTTGGAAAAACCCCAAACCTAAAATAATTAATATATATGTTTTAATATTGGGCCATTGGCATGGCCATTTGTGTTCTGGTTAGCCAGGCTCCGCTAATGGACTTAAGCGTCATTGTTTGTACGCCACTCCCTTTTACTGCTGAGCTAAACACATAGGAAATTAACAAAGTCTGCTACCCAACAACTGGCAATTCATAAATTCATTAAATTAAAAAAAAAAAAAGACAAACAACACAGCAATCCCTTTAATAGGTTTCCTTCCCGTGTCTAATTTACATTTCTGCCTGCCCTGGCTACGATATTACTTCATTAAGATTTTTTTCCCCCCCTAAATTAGAGAAATTTTAATGACTTCTCTTATTTATTGCTTCCATATGTAAGTAGTTATCTTTCTCACAAATGGAAATGAGACCCAAAATTATCACAAATGGGGCCAGGCCACGCAGTGCATGTGTTTCTTTTTTGGCGAAAGCACATATGCCTCGTCGAATTAGCGTTAACCGCCTCTCCACTGAGCAGACTCCTCTAACACGCGGCTTTGAAAGGCGCTCTCGTTAAATTTATTTGGAACCGCCGCGCACCCTCCATCGCCGTTTCAGCAAATGAGCCCTGATAATATTAAACAGCTGGTAAGCCCCGGCCCCGGGGGGACCCGTCGCGGCCGCGTTTGACCCCTGACCCATGGCCTTATGACCCCCAGGCTTCAGACAAGAAGGCGATTCTGAGGGAAAACACCTGCTGGTGCGGAGGGCCCCGGAGTCGAGCTCGCAGGGACGCGGGCAGCTGCGCAGGGCGCGCCCCCCGGCCCCGCGGCACAGGTGTTTCCTGCAAGGGATACGCGCCGGGAGGGATGCGCCCAGGACCCTGGAGGGAGGTCCCCGGGGCACCCCACCTGGTGAAGGGGCCTGGGCGCAGCTCCCCCATCTCCTGAAGCCGTTTGGGAGAATGACCGGAAGCCAAGCGTTGGCAAGGGCGGTTGGTTCTCCCGGAGTCTTTTGCAGAGCTGATGGCGCAGCCCTTGTGCCTGGGGCATTCCTGAGAAGGACGGCTCGCGGTGCGGAGAACGCGAGGCGCAGCAGAGCCCTCTCCAGCTCCGCCCACCTCACTAACTTTCCACCTGCCCGCGCCTAGTCCGAGCCCACAGCCACTCTCGGCCCGGATGGTGACCAGCGGGGGCGGGGAGGGGGGGTTCTTTTGCAGAGTTCAGGCAGCCCCTCAGAAGGCAGGGAGCTCCCCAAATGGTTTGATTGCAGAGCTCAAGGACCCCCCCCCCCAAATGGTTTGCAATGGGCATTTTGATTGCAGAGTTCAAGACTCCTCCCCAAATGGTTTGCAATGGGCATTTTAATAGTACAGTTTAATAAGAGGCCCCCCCAAATGGTTTGCAATGGGCATTTTGATTGCAGAGTTCAAGACTCCTCCCCAAATGGTTTGCAATGGGCATTTTAATAGTACAGTTTAATAAGAGGCCCCCCCAAATGGTTTAATGGGCATTTTGATTGCAGAGTTCAAGACTCCTCCCCAAATGGTTTGCGATGGGCATTTTAATAGTAGAGTTTAATAAGAGGCCCCCCCAAATGGTTTGCAATGGGCATTTTGATTGCAGAGTTTCAGAGGAAGAAGAGATGTGATGTGGGGCATTTTCAGAACTTGGAGTTGTCGTAAATGATATTGCAGGGACAGATGCTGGACATTATATTTCCTGCCATAACCCACTGAAGGGACTGGAGGAGAGTGTAATCTACAGTGTGAACTATAATCCATGTGGTGCAGCAGTGCTCCAAGATGTATTCACCAAATGCAATGAATGTGCCACGATGATGAAAGAGGTTGTTGATGTGTGAGGAGGGGGGTGAAGGTGGGAATAGGGGATATATGGGAACCTCTTATATTTTTTTGAATGTAGCATTTTTCAAAAAATAAAGAGATCATAAAAAAAGAGCCCCCCTAAGTGGTTTGCAATGGGCATTTTGATTGCAGAGTTTAAGAACCTCCCCCCCAAATGTTTTGCAATGGGCATTTTGATTGCAGAGTTTAAGAGCCCCCCAAAATGGTTTGCAATGGGCCTTTTGATTGCAGAGTTCACATTGCCCCCCCCCAGACTGCACGGGTCCCCAAAACGGTTTGCAATGGGCATTTCCATTGCATACTTTAGGTACCCCCTGCTGCCAGACTGCAGGTATCCCCCAGGTGTTTTGCAATGGGCATTTCCAGTCTTCCTCCACAGAATGGAGGCAGCCCCGTGAGATAATGTGAAGTGGGCATTTCAGCTGCAGCCTAGAGGTGGTAGACAGACATTGGTGGTGGAAGAGATGCAGGGGAATTGAAAGTGGACTGTGCTCCCAGGAGGTGGCCCTGGGTAAGTGACACCCCGGATGTGAGCTGCAAAGATCCTTATCCCCGCTAGCATTCCTGGCTCCTTTTCCAAGAGTCCCCTCACGAAACGGATGCTCCGCCGTCACTGGCAGCTTGGGCTGCACCCGGCACCCCAAAAGCCCAAAAGCCCGTGTGCACAGTAGACAGCTGACACAACACCCCAAAGTCCCATCATTACTCATTTCAGTCAACAGGGCCTGGTCGGGCGCAGGTACTAAGAGGCACCTACTTAATCCATCCTTTTATTTATTAAGTATGATGAAATGGGATGACAGAGCAGGGACGCTAGCCTCCCTAAATCCTTCCGTTCATGTCTCCCACACACCTCTCCGGGGCCGCTCTCGGACGCGGGGCACGGCCGGCGCCCACTTGCTCCCTGCGGCTGTCGGCACGGCCAGCTCAGCTGGTGGGGGACCCTCCAGTGCCTCCCCGCCCTTCCCTGCACAAGCCTTCCATTCCCGGCCTCCTCGTTGGCTCTGATATTAAACAGTCCATTTTGGACCATTAAAAAAAAAAAGGGGAGCGTTGGAGGGGTGGCTGTTTCTCTGCTTTGGGGATTCAGCTCCAACTTGTCAGAAATCATTTCTGCCACGGCCACCGCCGGCACTCGGGCCCAAATGCTTCCCATCAGCCCGGCTGCGGCAGGGTTGCTCCACCTGTCCCCGACGTGAAAGGTCACGGCAGCCCGCATTGTGCAAAGTCTCCTTAATTCAACAAGATTCTCGAAGGGGGCGGGGGGGGGGAACTCTCGGCAAAGTCGGGGGGTACGGAGCAATTTACCTTCATCTTTTGCCCGGCATTTCGGTGAGAGACAAAAAGCCACATCTGAAACCCATCCCTGGACCGTTGGGGGTTTTCCCAAGCCCTCTCAAAACACGGGCTAATGAGGAGGCGCTCGCTCCCCCGCGTTTTAAGGTTTAAACAATTTGCAATCGATTTCCAAGATGACGGGAGGTGGAAACGGGCGGGGGAAACACAGGTTCTCCGAGCCAGTCCCTGACTCTCCTCTCGTGCGACACCGGCAGCAACTGAAATCCAATTGCCTTCACCCCGCTGGAAGTAAATGCGAGTTATCACTCCCCATAAAGCTAATGCTCGGATCCCTGCCAGCGCCGATAACCATGTCCTATTGTTGACGAGCCTCCGTCAGTTCCACTTACCAGTGAGAATGTCAACTTGTCAAGTGGTTTTAAGGCTGGGAGGACGCAGACAAGCCGCACCAATTTCTCCCAGAGCCAGAGGGCTGACTGCCCCTCTTCCCCCAAATGCCCTTACTCTACGGGGTAAGTTAATGCAAAGACAGCTTCTAACCAATGGAAAAACAGTGAAGAAATGTTTAAAGATGATTCCCCCGGGTGCACAAAAGGACAACGTCATTGTCACCTCTCGAGAAACTCTGGGCTTCTCCGCCGGCAAAATAACAATTAACTGGAAGCCTGATAATGAGTCTCCAAATTTCAATGAGACGCTAAGTATTACGTCGTTGGGGAAAGGCTTGCTCGGTCTCTTTCCACCGCCAAGAGGCAGGCACTGCTTCTTGGAGCAACTCCACCAACTTAAGGCAGCACAAGTCCAAGAGCTCTTCAAAAGAAAAAAATGCAGCTTTTGAGATGTGGGGTGGGATGGGTATGCAGCCCTCACCCACTGAGATGTTGGAAGTCTGAACATGAGGGTGGCTAGGGATGGGAGGGTGGGTCAGATGGCCCAAGAAATTGGGGGAAGGGTGGGGGGAATATTTGAACCTAGGAGATTGTCAAGTATGTGGTTGAAATTATAATGCAGAGAAAACTCTTTAGAAAATATAATACAGGGAAACGGACTTGGCCCAGTGGTTAGGGCGTCCGTCTACCACATGGGAGGTCCGCAGTTCAAACCCCAGGCCTCCTTGACCCGTGTGGAGCTGGCCCATGCGCAGTGCTGATGCGCTCAAGGAGTGCCCTGCCTCGCAGGGGTGTCCCCGCGTAGGGGAGCCCCACGCGCAAGGAGTGTGCCCCGTAAGGAGAGCCGCCCAGCGCAACAGAAAGTGCAGCCTGCCCAGGAATGGCGCCGCACACATAGAGAACTGACGCAGCAAGATGATGCAACAAAAAGAAACACAGTTTCCCGTGCCGCTGACAACAACAGAAGCAGGCAAAGAAACGAGACACAGCAAATAGACACAGAGAACAGACAACAGGGGTGTGGGGGGGTGGGTAGGGGAGAGAAATAAATGAATGAATGAATAAATAAATAAATAAATAAATGATTACATTTAAAAAAAAAGAAAATATAATAAAGAAGGTTACCTGTTTAAGATGCTTAAGGGGGGCGTCTGACACAGGGCAGGCTTCTAGGAAGTGTGTGGGTGCTCATCTTGTCATAGTGGGTTGTATCATTGGGTGGAGACCCATGCAATGAGAGTGAAGGTATACCCACATCCTGGGGAGGACTGATGTTCTCAAAAAGAGGGAATTGTGTCTCTCCAGAGAATTGGTGTCTCCCAATGGGTTTGGGCAGTCAAGTAGGTCAAGCCCTCAACATTGTGGCAAGTATCTCTGAATCTGGTCCTTCAAGTAATGAAGACTGATGGTCACAGTGGGCCCTGAGGGGAGGGGGAAAGAGGTGTTGAATAGATGGAATCAGTGTAACTGTGGGGCAATGGAGGTGTGCCACAAGATCTTGCAATGATGGATATGGGACATGTTCAATTACACCAACAATTAAGTCTATAGGCTAAAATGTAAACCATAATGTAAAACGTAAGATAACTAAAACTTTAGAAAAGTGTGTAGTCTAAAATATAAACCGTCACGTAAACCCAAAAGGAAAGAAAGCCTGCACATGCACCCATGCCCTGGGATGGGACAGCCAGCAGTGCCCCCGCATCAGGGACCCTGCACAAACCTCAGATGAGGGGAGAAGGACCCCCGTGATGGCTACACACATTTCAGAAGAACAGCAGAAAATGCCCTCAGCGCTGGTCTAATAGTTTTGGCTTTCTTTCTCTTTTTTTTTTTTTGAGATTTATTTATTTATTTAATTCCCCCCCCCCCCCCGGTTGTCTGTTCTCTGTGTCTATTTGCTGCGTCTTGTTTCTTTGTCTGCTTCTGTTGTCGTCAGCAGCACGGGAAGTGTGTGCAGCGCCATTCCTGGGCAGGCTGCACTTTCTTTTGCGCTGGGCGGCTCTCCTTACGGGGCGCGCTCCTTGTGCGTGGGGCTCCCCTACGTGGGGGACACCCCTGCGTGGCAGGGCACTCCTTGCACGCATCAGCACTACGCGTGGGCCAGCTCCACACGGGTCAAGGAGGCCCGGGGTTTGAACCACGGACCTCCCATGTGGTAGACGGACGCCCTAACCACTGGGCCAAGTCCGTTTCCCAGTTTTGGCTTTCTTGACACCTGCTGTTTTAATGGCTCATCCGTCGTGCAAGCTTGTGATGCTACCCGTGTTTTGCAGCCACTTCCATCCTACAACGACCACAGAGACTTTTTGTCCCCTGTGCGAGGGTCTCCGCTTGGTTGCATTACTTGCATTCCAAGCATCTGCATGATGAGGTGACTTCTAATGCTTCCGTGCTGTGCAGTTTGACTCGCTGTTTAGCAAACAGAAGGTCGAGAAGGCTTGGGAGTCTGAGCCAGGATTGGGGTTGGCAGGACCGGTGTACGATTTCTTGGTGAATCGGTTCTTTCTTTGCAGATCCGTGGCACTGTGTGCTCATGTCAAAGGGAGCTGCAAAACATATGTTAGTCTCAGAACCCTCACAACTCCGCAGCCCGGGGCTCCGGCCTCACCGCCAGAAAGGGAGAAGCTCAAAGCTGCCTTTCCCAGTCCTGCTATAAATCTGCTCACCTACCTCAAACCTCATTCAAACTGAAATATGTTTGGAGGTTTAAATGAGCTTCTTAAATTTTCTTCTCCTAATTCTTAAATGTCTGCATTTCCTATGTTCTGGAGGCACTCGACAATTCAGTTCTTTGCACATGCACACACACACACACACCCACACACACGCACATACCACGTATGCACAATCTAATTTGCAAAAGATATAAACCTCAGGCTTATTCCACAAAACCGAATGCTTAAGGGGGATGGGAGGTGCCTCTCTGTGGCATATTTCCCTTTTCACCTTTTCAGATTTAATCAGGACCGCAATGATGGAAATTTAACAAAATTCCCATTGTTTAGAATTTACCCAATGTCATTTTTTTTCCAAAGATATGTCCACATCATAAATCTACATTTTGCACCACCTTCTTTCGTTTTCGTAATGAACTTAATTGGAGACGTAAAACTTTTGTAAAGGTTCATTGTATTTATTTATTTTTCCCATGCTGAGATGCTCGATGCCCAGGAGAAACTACGCAGAATTCTTAGCAGGAAATCACACACAGCTCCTTTTCTGGGGGGGAGCAGGGAGATGTGAGGTGAGGGGTTCCTCACCTAATCCACATCAACAGATACTCTTGAAAATACACTCTGAACCTAGCAGTAATGCCAAAATGTATGGCAAACCTCAAGGAAAATCCTAAACCAAACAAAAACGAAAGAGAAACCTCTCACTCACTAAGACAATCAGACAAAGGAGTGGACCTAATGGGAGATAACAGATGATTTGAAGAGTGTTTATCAGGCTTGAAAATTATATGCTTGGGGGGGGGGGGGGCGTGAGTATAAGAATGGCTAAAGAAGAAGGGACTATTATATCATCATCAGGTGGGATATTTCACGCTGCAACTCAGAGTCCTCGCCGACCTAGCTCAGCTAAAGCCAGCAGGGAAAGAGTTGATTTATGTGACGAAAAGCTCAGTGGTAATCAGTTTCAGGAGCAGTTTGATCAAGGAGCTCAGACAATGTCACAGTTCCTTGTTTCCTTCCTTTCCCTTCACTCTGCTAAATTCCTTGTGGCAGTCCATTCTCAAGCAGCCTCCCCTTGCAAGGAGCAAGACCGCAGAAGTTCTCCACTGGAAGCCAGAAAGCACCCCGGCTTTTTTTCTGGGGGAAAGGTAATTGAAAACACATTCCCACACCTGAACCAATCTCTGTACGGGCGCGAGAGCAGAATGCTCTGATTGTTCAGCTCGGTCCACTTCACACAAAGCGTGCAATCTGAGTGGGGGGTGGTTATGGCCCATTGAAGTTTGCAAGAGACAGAAACGGGCCAGACTTACCCACAGGCTAGGACGGAGAAGAGGAGTTAGGGCTTGTCTAAGGTCCTAGGGGTGTTAATTGCCCCTAAGTAAATTTAAGTCTCAAAAGAAGGTGGGGCTTTCCAAGAGCCAGATCTACCCAGAATAAAGTCCATGAACGGAGTTTCCCTTATGGACATTTGAGGGACGTTCTTTTTATCCCCATTCGTCTAAACACATTGATGCGTGCTTGTCTGTGGACTCAGTGAATAAAACAGGAAAACTCTCAGCTCAGTGCCAATAGACGCGTGATTAAAGCAGCCCTTCAATGCAATCATCTGTCACAGACTGGTGACGGAAATGGGGCTGAATTAGCAAACGCACCTTAGACACTTTCCTAAACTCCACGTGTTTCCGTATTGCCTGAGAGGCTAGAAGCACAAAACTCTCCGAGTTTCATTTGGAGACTTGGCTTCCATCTGGAAAATGAGAAGGTGGAACCAGTTGACGCCTTGCATTATTTCTAGCTCTCCTTTTCTCTGTTTCCAAGCGTTAGAGACGCTTAGAGCCTAGAAGATGCCTATGAGTCTTGTTGGAATTTTTCTCTCTCTTCTCCCAACAAGAATGAAAAGTTCTATCACTTCTGACAACACTATGTCCTCTTCTTTCAAGTGACAAGATTCTGCTTCTCAGACTCTTCTTGGTGTAGCATCTCTATCTTCATGGTGTTGCAATTGACTGGAAGCTTTTCAAGAGGCAAGTCTTTCTTTTAATAAACAACTCACGTGTGTCACCCGCTTCATATTTTCAGTGGGGTCTCAATATCCAGCTCTCATTCTTGCCATCAAGGAAAAATTCACCTAACATGAAATTAACCATTTTAAAATGTGCAAATCCAAGGCAATGAGGTGTTTACAAAGTTGCACAGCCAACCCCTCTACCTAGTTCTTTTTTTTAGATGTCTTACATATTTCTCATTGTCTTTTTAAAAGATACATAGATAACATAAAATGTTTCATTAAAAAATCCATCTATCTAGTTCCAAAGTATTTTCATGACACCAAGAGGAAACCCAGTGCCCATTAGATGTCGAGCCTCATTTCCTCATTCTGGCCCTGGTGACTCCGCTTTCAATCTATGGACTTGTCCATTCTGGATATTTCACACAAATGAAATCATATAAGACACAACCATCCAGGCCTGTCTTATTTCACTCAGCACAAGGTCTTCAGGATTCACTCCATTCTTTTACTGGCGTGAATAATATTCCATTGCATGGGTATGCCGCATTTTTTAATCTATTCATGCCTTGATGGTTGTTTCCACTTTTTAGCCACCTTTTCCTTCTCTTAATTTCATATACGCACATATCTTTGAGCCTGTTAGCCACTCTTCCTTCTCTTAGTTTCATAAATGTACACATTTTTGTTTAAACATTTTAGCCACTTTTCCTTTTCTTAGTTTCATATATGTGCACATCTTTGAATCTTTTAGCCACCTTTTCCTTCTCTTAATTTCATATAGGCACACATCTTTGTCTGAACATTTTAGCCACCTTTTCCTCCTTAGTTTCATATATGTGCACATCTTTGTTCAAAACTTTTAGCCTCTTTTCCTTCTCTTAGTTTCATATATGCACACATCTTTGTCTGAACATTTTAGCCATCTTTTCCTCCTCTTAGTTTCATATATGCGCACATCTTTGTTTGAAACTTTTAGCCACTTTTCCTTCTCTTAGTTTCATATATGCGCACATCTTTGTTTGAAACTTTTAGCCACTTTTCCTTCTCTTAGTTTCATATATGCACACATCTTTGTTTGAACCTTTTAGCCACTTTCCTTCTCTTAGTTTCATATAGACACACATTCATTTGAATATTTTAGCCACCTTTTCATTCTCTTAGTTTCATATATGTGCACATCTTTGTTTGAACCTTTTAGCCTCTTTTCCTTCTCATAGTTTCATATATGCACATATCTTTGAGCCTGTTAGTCACTCTTCTTTCTCTTAGTTTCATATAGGCACACATCTTTGTCTGAACATTTTAGCCACCTTTTCCTCCTCTTAGTTTCATATATGTGCACATCTTTGTCTGAGCCCTTTAGCCATTTTTCCTTCTCTTAGTTTCATATAGGCACACATCTTTGTTTGAACCTTTTAGCCACCTTTTCGTTCTCTTAGTTTCATATATGTGCACATCTTTGTCTGAGCCCTTTAGCCATTTTTCCTTCTCTTAGTTTCATATAGGCACACATCTTTGTCTGAACACCTGTTTTCCAGATAACCTTGCCCAAAATCATCAGCAGTGGGACCTCCTCCTGAGACCCCCCACTTCTCCCCAGCAATTCAGGTGGGCAGGTCAATTATTCCTACCAGGTACCAAAAATTAACACCCTCTAGAACCCAATTTGACTTGAGCCGACTTGTTTTCATAGCTTGCCCATGAATTCTGTTGGCAAGAAACCACTCTGCAGTTCAAAATCTCCCTACCTGCGGGCCTCGGTGCCGAGCACCTAAATGCCCCGGGGGCTTCTGCTTTCCACGCTCAAGCTACCGACGGGCCAGGGGCGCTCACGCAGCCCCCAAATAGGCCCTCCTGTTTGCAAACGTGCCAGAAACCTTACGGAGGTAAGGATGGAAAAAGTTCACTCGGGCCACTGTGGGAGAGCTGCGGGTTACGGCAGCCTGGGGGCTGTGTGTGAGATTTACAGGCTCTTGAGCTGGCGGCCCCATAAAACAAGATTATGGACACACAGGACCTATTACTTAGGCTGACGGGGCCCCCCCGCTTTTGAGTGGCAGCTGGGTTTTCTCCAGGCTCCGTTGCATTCTTGGCAACCGCTCTGACCCCCCACCTCTGGGCGGATTCCGGGAGGGACCCACACACGCAGGGGGAGGAAGGGACCTGCCGCACAGGTGAGGGGCGGCCGGCTGAACCTCAGTGCTTTGGGGGCGGGCGAGTGGCCTGGGGGGGTGGGTGATTACCTCCCGCAGCACAGCATCCCTTCTGTAAATTCTCACGGGCGACGTTGCATCTTTAGGGGCCGAAAGACTTTACGAGTCGAATGACACCTGCCTTCGTTTAAAGCTGCTGTCCATCGTGGAATTAAATAATGCTCTGCGGATCTGCTTTAGGAAACCTTGGTGGACTCGTTAAATGCCAAGATGCTCTCGTTGGCATGCTTCATCTCAACCACGGCTAGAGCCAGAGCCTTTTAGTGAAGGCCGCAGGTGGCTCATCCGTGGATTCTTGGCACTGGCACATAGTAGGTGCTCAAGAAATGGCCACATAGCCACATAAATGCACGAGGATGTGTCAAGAGACACTTCTGGAGTTTGAGGAAAAAAAGTCCACTACACTTCACCATTTATTGAAACAGACTTTTCCCTAAAATTTTGTAAAAAAGGAGCTGACAGGGGGAGAAAGAGAATGTTTGAAAGGAAAACCGAGACAGAATCTGGGACCTCAAACAATTTGGAATAACTTAAGAAGGAATAAGGCAGGATGTTTCTTTTTAAGCTGCCGGATGGCTGAAAACATGTCCTTTTTATAAAATTTGCCTTTCTTTTTAAATAATGCAGTTGGGTCCTTATTCCATCAGCTGTGAAGCAGGGCCACAGATACTGCTGATGTATCACTGTGTGCCAGGAATAAATAAAGTGGCTTGACTTGAGATGAACCGATACACTCAATAAAAACAGACCTCCGAAGACTAGTAACTCAGAAGTGGGCCGCTCTTGCCGCCGGAAGGAAACATGGATATGTATTTTTTCAAAAGTCACGCTTCACAGAGGCATTTGCAGAATCGTGGTTTAAAGAGATGCTCCTAGCCCAGGTGGGGTGGGGACTCCCTTTTGAGATCCCGATTTACATTCACAGAATCCTTTTCTTCCAGATCTGATGCCGCAGGAACCCCAGATCAGATGTGGGGCCTGCTGCACCTGTGGGTTTTTCTGGAAGCTTCAAAGTCGCCTTGATGAGGCGACGATTTCATTTCCGCGTGACGACAAGCCGCACAGAGGGTATCGTTAACGTCCCCGGGGTTTCCTGTAAAACGTTACCGCCTCTAATTGACATGTAGAAAATAAAGGCTACAGTCAGCAAGTCCATTTTCCCAGCTGCCGGAAAGTTCTCTATCACGCGAGCTTGTGGACTGCTGGTTGGGTGCTCCCTGCACGCTTTGCCAGCCCGGATGAATTTTCCCATCTGCTTCCAGCTTTTCTGTCAAAAACCTGGCTCCCCCTGGAGTGGGTTGAATAGCAAATAGTGTCCCCCAAAACTCATATCCATCGGGAACCTCAAAATGGGAGCTTATTTGGAAATAACGTCTTTGCAGGTGGAATTAGTTAAAATGCTGGAGCTGAGCTCATGCCGGGGGGTGGGCTCTCAGTCGAATCATATTGTCCTTAGAAGAGGCAGAAAAGGGGGTACAGGGATATAGGAAAGAAGGTCATGTGAAGGTGGAGGCAGAGCTTGGGAGTGATGCAGCCACTAGCCAAGGGGTGCCTGGGGACCCCAAAAGCTGGAAGAAGCAGGAAGGACCCTCCCCTAGAGGCCCTGGATGGAGCAGAGCCTGGCCTTCACCTTGAGATGCCACTTCTGGCCTCAGCACGTCTGCAGTTTTAAGTCCCCCCGGTTATGGTAATTAGTTATGGCGGCCCCAGGAAATGGATACAGTATCCACAGATGGTTACATTGTGTCTGCCAGCTTTGCCCACCAACGTCCGCCGAGAGCACGCTACGGTCCGCCACCCGCCACACGGGTTGGCCAGGGCCCGGGTCTGCTCCTGCCCGAAAGACTGACCTCATTGGCCTCGGCCGTGGCTGATTCCTCCAAACTCACGAACGAGGTTGGGGGGCATCAGGAACGGCTGCCTGGCCATTAAAAAGCTACTGTAGAGATTCTTTAGTGTCTGTGAGCCTCATGTATCTCTTGTCAGCGATATCCACCCTGACACAATCGGGTAAAATGGTAAAATGTACCACGTTAAAAAGCATCTCTCCTTCAATCCACGAAAGGAATACAGGTAGGGGAGAAAGAGGGGGTCAGAGCTAACTACTTTGGAAAAAAAAAATCAGCATGCTAAAAAGAAGAGCTAGGGCAGGAAATTGGACAATTACCTGATGTTTAAAAAGTTGTTTGAAGCAGCCATTAAAAGCTGAAGTGTTATGTTATATATAAAAAAAGAAGAATGTAAAAAAAAGTAAAAAAAATAATAATTAGTAGTAAGATTTTGACAATATCCTTTCATAATTTGTTAGAAACTTCTCATGACAATGCTAGATGTTGGTGGAGGGTTGATGTATGGGAACCCTGTGTGATGTTGTATGTTTGCTCTGTAAGTTCACAGCTTTTACTATTCACTTACTGTTTATGTATGTTCATATATAAATGATATAAAGATAATAAAAATAGGGTGAGTTGGGGGAAAATACTTTGGTTAGTAGTAATATTTTGACAGTAGTCCTTAATCATTTAGCTAAAAATGTTTAACTATAATGCAAGGTATTGGAGGTAGAGTGAGGTATGAGAGTCCTGTATGATGTAATCTATGTTTGTTTTGTAAGTTCACAACTATTACTATACACTTATTGTTTATGTACGTTTATGTATGTTTATGTATGCATGATATACTTAAATAAATTTTTAAAAATAAAAAAATAAAATAAAATAAAATGAAAGCTGAAGTGTTATGTGAAACGATATAGAGAACAAGGCAGTGACCTTCTTTCTGTCTTCTTCAAAGAGATAAAATCCACCCTTTTTTGATTTGTCTTCTTTTATTAAGCAACTGAGATAAAAACTGAGGCAATCCCCCCTCGTGCAGCAATGCTTACATTATTTGAAAATAATTTTAACCAGGGCTGAAAATCCCCAAACAGGCTCAAAGCAAATCCTGTGACCCCGAATAAAAGGGCTTTGTAGCTCAGGTTCCAGGAGCTGGTGTCACAGGTGCAAATCACTCCATCCCTTCTGTTGCACAAGAAGCTAAATTCTGACATCACGGTGTGCTGGCAGGGTACAAGTGAAGCCGCGAGGACATATTTAACCAAGTACACTCACAGTCTAGGATGCTCTCCTGGGCAGCGCCCTTAAAATGCAACCTGATGTCCACGCCTCGGGTGATACTGAACCGATCATGGCTCATGCGTTTAAAAAGACTGACGACCTTCCTTCCTTTTTGGTCTTTGCCATTGCTTTGGTGTGGAGAAAGTGGCCCTGGTGGCTGCTGGGGGTAGGGAATGGGAGGAAGAGATGAGATGTGGGGACGTTTTCGGGACTTGGAGTTGTCCTGGGTGGTGCTTCAGGGACAGATGCTGGGCATTGTATGTCCTGCCATGGCCCACTGGGTGGACTGGGGGAGAGTGTGGGCTATGGTGTGGACCATTGACCATGAGGTGCAGCGGTGCTCAGAGATGTATTCACCAAATGCAAAGAATGTCTCGTGATGATGGAGGAGGTCGTTGTTGTGGGGGGAGGAGTGGGGTGAGGGGGTGGGAGGTATGGGGACCTCATATTTTTTGAAGGTAACATTAAAAACATAAAGACAAAAAAAAAGGTTGATGAGATCATAATTAGACACTCTGATGAACTCGCGTGAAAAAATAGGTGGGGCATTCTAGGAATGGAACGACATCATGTGAGCCGTGGGCACGTTGCGATCTCAAGGAATCTAAGTGGAAATTGTATTTCGCTGAGAGAGGTTTAGACTCCTGATGGTCCAGAAAGGTCGTCATTCAAGTTATACGGTGCCTGAGGATGTTAGAGGAAGGGGATTTCCATGGTATTTGTTGTTGTTGTTGTTTTAGTTTTTGTTGAGGGTTTTTGGTGTTTATTTATAACAGTTTTATTTATTTACCTTTTCTTTATTTCTCACCCCCCTCCCCATTGTCTGCTCTCTGTGTCCATCCGCTGTGTGTTCTTCTGTATCTGTTGTCTTCTCATTATAGGCGGCTCCGGGAACCCATCCTGGGACCTTCCAGAGTGGGAGAGAGGCGATCCTTCTCTTGCTCCACCTCAGCTCCCCAGTTCGCTGCATCTCATATTGTCTCTTCTCTGTGTCTCTTTTTTGTTGTGTCATCTCGCTGCATCAGCTCTATGCGTGGTCGGCTCCACTTCTGGGCGGTCTGCCCTCCTGCGGGGGGCTGCACTCCTTGCGCGGAGTCCACTCATTGCACGGGGGCACCCCTGTGTGGGCTGACACTCCTTGTTCATGGGAACTCTCCACGTGGACCAGCTCACCGCACGGGCCAGGAGGCCCTGGGCATCGAACCCTGGACCTCCTAAGTGGTAGGTGGAAGCTCTATCCATTGAGCCATATCTGCTTCCCTCCACGGCTTTTTGGAATCAGTGATTTTACAATAAATCCCAGACACCAACGACCTACGTTGGGTATATGTGATCATGTATGATAAATCGATTGCCCGGCGTTTGACTTTCTCTGCACAATTCTCGTGCACTTAGGTAGAAGAGAGCTCCACGCACGGGGTACCTTGTAGGAAGGGGAAAGAGATAAACTCTAAACAGAAGCTTCTTTTCCACCCACACCCTGCATCAAATACACAGTCTGCTCTTGGACTCTGAATAATGAGCCTTCTTTCAAATGGACCCCCCAAACATTCTCCACCCAAGATGCCTTGAAGAAGCTCAAGCACTGAAAAAGGCACTTGTGCTCTAACACCCACCCATGATGACGATGCGTGCAATCCTTTCCTTGGTTCCTGTTGAAACGTAACTCTTTGGGCCCCAAAGCCACATCTCCCCTCTCCATGGGAAAGCATCTCAAAGGTGACTTTTTGGGAAGGGACATCTTCTCATGGGCTCGCCTGCCCCCCTCTGCTGGTCAACTGAGACACAGCGGTACCACCTGTCCAGCTCAAGCCGGCCGAATCCCCCAACTTCAGGTAGAAGTCCAGGCCCCAGAGTGACGAAACGATTGCCCACATCACCCCATTATTTGGGAGCTGGGTCACGATGAGGAAAAAGGTCAAATCGGTGAGCTGTTCTGCTTGGGTGACTGGGCATGCCGTTTGATGGAGACTTCAAGAGAAACAACAAAGCTGCTTTCCTTTTTTTTAAAATATTTTCTCCTTATTAAAAAAAAAATGTTACATTCAAAAAATATAACAGGTCCCCATATACCCCCCATCCTCCACCCCCCATTTCTCACACATCAACAACCTCTTCCATCATTGTGGCACATTCATTGCATTTGGTGACTACATTTTGGAGCACTGCTGTACCGCATGGATAATGGTTTACATTGTAGTCTACACTCTCCCCCAGTCCGCCCAGTGGGCCATGGCAGGACACACAACGTCCAGCATCCGTCCCTGCAGCACCACCCAGGACAACTCCAAGTCCTGAAAATGCCCCCACATCACACCTCTTCTTCCCTCTCCCTGCCCTCAGCAACTCCCGTGGCTGCTTTTCATTTGAAACTCATGCCCGCTGCTCGTCCTCCTGGGAACTTGAGTGCATCTACGGTTTTAGCCTCTTCACTGATTGGATTCCTTGGAATAATGTGCAAATCCCACCCTTTCTGCCTCTTCTACAAACATAGAGAGGATGTAAAATGCTCAAACCTGGTTATAATGGAAATTAAAGGAACGACTACAGTGCGTTCTGCTGGTCTGACAAACGGACATACGCATTTCTAAAAATCACTGCTCTCTGCAAAATCGCGTAATAATGGCCATAGGGCGTATGAGGGGAAACGGACTTAGGGAAACAATACGGACAGACTTTGTCAGTGGCCCAAGAGCGCTAGGTTTTTATTAGATGCGTTTCTTTCCTTTTAGCTTCGCTGGGGAAGTCTTCAGGTTTGCCTTCTGTCTTGACTCGGCTGCCATATACCGGGTTGGTACGAGCAGTCGTCGAGGCCGTGCTTGCGTGTAGCAATCGACATACTTACAACCACCCATATCCCACAGCGTCCTCAAGGGCAAAACTACAACGTCTTTGACGGTGAAGAAGTGAGTTGGCCACGGAAAGGGAAAACGCGGCTGTGAAAAACAATTCCCTCAAGACTCCGAGTTGGAATTGCTCAGGAGACATCCTTGGACGATAACCAGGACACCGGGATTTATGGGGGAGCATGACCCTGGGCCATTTAATGGCCCAGACCCCCACCGAGCTTGGAGGGACGAGCCCTGGAATGTGCCCACCAGAGGGTCTTAAAAGGCGGAACTGAAATTCCCACGTGGAGGTGCAGCGCTCAGAAGCATTCTCCTCTACGAAAAAAAGGAAAATGAAAAACGTAACCATTTATTTATCTAGAGAGAAACTTTTGATTCTTCCAAGAGCGTACTGCTAGGCTCAGGTGACAAGCAGCACAGGAGCAGCCTCTGCTTCTTGCACCTCCCAGCACTGTTCTCCTGGGAGCCAGCCACGGACACCTGGCAAGGTTACCTGTGATTGCCCCAGTAGGAAAACTCTGGCAGCGATGACACCCCTGGGGGCTGACCCCTGCTGTGTTTTACGGGCAAGAAAATGCAGCTGCGGATTGCAAATAGATGCTGGGTTGTAGCTTTGCATAGTCGTCCTTCCTCTTGCCCAACACACAGACACACAATTACCTGCTATGACAGAAATATTAGCATTTGCTTCTATTACTAGCCTCTCCCTTCGGTTTCTAAAACTTAATCCAAAATTGCAAATCATTTCCATCTTTGAATTCATTTTTGATTCAATTTTTTTTGAGGGTGTGGATGATTATTCTGATTTATTGGGGGAGAAAATCTTCCAATAGAAATGTTAGGTACCACAAAACAATATATGAAAAGGATGTTACGGTTGCTGTTTCACTTCAAAATATTTCAAGGCTATTTTAAATCAATCAAGTCCAAATTTTAGCAGTGCTGAGAGCATGCAGTGTTTAAGATGCGCACACAAAATCTCCTAATATCCTGGGGTCTCCTAGTACTTATCAAGGGCAATCAACTTGATTAATGTTAGAGTACAGTTGTCTTAGATTTAAAGACATGGACTTTCAATTCAGGGAAAACAATACCCAAAACCACAACTGAAAAATAATACAGAAAAAGAAGAGTTTGTACAAATTGCTTATTCCTTGTACATCATCGAAGAAAATTGTAGTCACCAAATCTTTTTCATTAGATTACTCTCCTCTTCCACAGCTTCCAAAAATTGCAAAAATGTTCCCCCATGCAGCTGTGTCTGCATTTTATTTTGAATGGACATTCTGACATTTTGTAGTTAAACGAACAGGCAACCGTCATTTTATTGACCCACAGTGAAAAAGAAGAATCAGCGTGGCTATGGTGAAAGGTTTATTTATTTTTTCTTTATTTTTTTAATGTTATATTTGGAAAAAATATAAGAGGTTCCCAAAAGGTTTAATTCAAATTGTTGATCGGTCATGTACATACATTTCGAGCAAAGGGAAATATGTGAAAATTAGTAGTTTTCCAAAGTACATTCTAACACAACTAGCAGACAGGAAGGCTTCCTCAGCCAAGAAAAAGTGTCCCAGAAACACAGGGAAAACATTTCAAGCACACGAGTTCATGTGCACAGGGCTTCATTTTCACTGTACGTATTCTTGCGGCAAGGAGGAGGGAAAGAAAAAGCAGGCGCGAACCAGAATAAAATTTATTTTCCACCGAATTTATTAAGGAAAGAGCCAAATGGACACTGCAATTTCCAGCATCTGATGGTTGCTTGTTTCCTCTCAATTAAAAGGGTGTGTTGTGGAAGCGGCACCCTATATTATACCTTATTAGAAGAAAATCAGACTTAGAAAAATGAGGGGTCTGTGCTCTCCATGAAAAGCGTTGCATTGCAATGCGATGGATTTATGTTAAAAACATGATAGAGGGGGAAAGTCCGTTCCACTTATTTCAGGAACAAAAAAGGAACACAGCGAGTGAAGGGGCAGCTGGCATTGCCCACTGCCGTGCATCCAGACGCTTGCAGAAGGCACATGCAAGCGACCCTGGAAGTCCATGTCGCGTAAATAAGGTTAGAATCGCAGGTTATGGAAACGCACAGGCCAGCAAACAGCTGTGCATGCTGCAGAGGCACTTCGCAGTGGAGGGAAGTGGAAAGGGCTGCCGAGAGCAGGAGAGGTTTCAGGCACCTCAAATAAACACAGCTTCACCTCGTTGGAGTCACCCCTGATCGCGAGATGTACCCCCGATAGGAACACCTGGACTTGCAGCATGTACCAGAATCTCTCATTAACCTTGCTCAGACATCTGTTGATGGCCATTGAGCATCCATTGGTGACCAAGCTAATGAATTTCAAAGCTTTTTCCGCTAATAACAAGAGAGTGAGACTGGTGTGAAGAGAGAGCCAGCCACAGTTCTTTCCGGGTCCTCAGATGCAGGAAAATAATGACCAGCCACGCAGGAATCTCAGGTCACACAAAACTGTGATTACAAAGAGAAAAGTCCGGGAAGCGGACTTGGCCCAATGGATAGGGCGACCATCTACCACATGGGAGGTCCACGGTTCAAACCCCGGGCCTCCTTGACCCGTGTGGAGCTGGCCCATGTGCAGTGCTGATGCGCGCAGGGAGTGCCGTGCCACGCAGGGGTGCCCCCCATGTAGGGGAGCCCCATGCACAAGGAGTGCGCCCCGTAAGGAGAGCCGCCCAGCACGAAAGAAAGTGCAGCCTGCCCAGGAATGGTGCCACACACACGGAGAGCTGACACAACAAGATGACGCAACAAAAAGAAACACAGATTCCAGTGCCACTGACAATAACAGAAGTGGACAAAGAACACGCAGTAAATGGGCACAGAAATCAGACAACTGAGGGGGGGCGGATAGGGAAGGAAAGAGAAATAAATAAAATAAATCTTAAAAAAAACAAAAAAACAAAGAGAAAAGTCTGTCTTCCTGAGAAGCAGGGCACGGCTTCCTTCTCGCTCTTTTTAAACAGCCCCCATCCTATACACCCAGAGAGGCCATAATAAATGCATGGGTGTTTTTCACAGATGTTATGTATTGTTTTAAAATTTTTTAATTGTATTTTTTGAAGATACATGATCACCAAAAAAATGTTACATTGAAAATTATGAGGTCCCCATATACTCCCCCCACCTCACCCCCCATTCCTCCCACATCAACAACCTCTTTCATCATTGTAGCACATTCATTGCATTTGGTGAATACATTTTGAAGCACCGCTGAACCTCATGGATTATTGTTTACATTGTAGTTTACACTCTCCCCCAGTCCATTCAATGGGTTATGGATATATAATGACCAGCATCTGTCCCTGCAATATCATTATAAAAGAACAAATACATGCTCTGGAAAAGTCAACTGTGTTTTCCCGGATGGAAAACCTTTTTGTCAAAAGACTGTCGTTGTTATCTTTGGAGCTTTTCAGAAGTTTGCTGGCATTTGAAGTCTTTTTCTTGCCTTTTGAGGCTCTTTCAAATAATAGGACAATTAGAAAGAATCACAAGGCACAAGCAGAAGGGCAAAAGTCTATCACCTTGCTGTTTCTCAAAAGAGAACCTGAATTGGCAAGTTGCTAATACACCTTTGCTCCTGGAGGTGGGAGAATGTGGCTGTATCAGCTTCGAGAAGGTGGGTTGACATAATGGAACAGGAAAATCAATTATAAGGAAACAAATAACGAGCTTTCTGTGCAGAAGGTAGAGATGTGCACAAAACTGCCGCAACACTGAAATGGTGCTATCAGCAAGCTAGCAACCCGAATGCCTCATGGGCATGTGCTTGACCCCAGGTCAGCATTCTCATTCATCCAGCACTGAACAATGAGGACAATTAATGCAGCTCGTTGTACCGTGACCTCCCTGAAGCACTAACAAGTAGGGCTGTCCTGGCAGTGTCAGCACCAGCCTGGAGGTGAGACTGATGACTTTCAGGAACATGGATGGCCTTGAGGACACCAACGTGCTGGACAACGGTCCCTTCCCCAAATGGCCAGCTTGAATCAACCATGACAATGAATCTGTTAGTTTTCCTGGTGGTCCACCCCCCTCCCCAGGCATACATTGTTTGGAAAATTGAGATTTCTGGAAGAAAATATCCAGCTCGCTTTCTGACTATCAAAATGAGAAGAGGTGGCATTGGATTGGGAAAAGTGGACATGATGGCTGATGGGTATGGGGAAAGGCAGGAAGAGATGAGAGGTGGAGGCGTCTTCGGGACATGGAGCTGCCCTGGATGGTGCTTCAGAGGTAATCACCGGACATTGTAAATCCTCACAGGGCCCACTGGATGGAATGGAGGAGAGTATGGGCCATGATGTGGACCATTGACTATGAGGTGCAGAGGTACCCAAAGATGTACTTACCAAATCCAATGGATGTGTCATGATGGTGGGAACGAGTGTTGTTGGGGGGGGGGGAGAGGGGGGGTGGGGGGTGGGGCTGAATGGGACCTCACATATATATTTTTAATGTAATATTATTACAAAGTCAATTAAAAAAAAAAGATGCAAATGTGCACACGTGGGCATTGTTTTCTTGACTCGTAGCCAAACTCACAATTGTGTTTCCTGCATTTTGAAAACACAGATGGATTTGTGTTACTCCCATGGATACATATGCCCAAACAGCTCTGCTAGCCTCCTACACTGACAAGCAAAACTGGCTCTTCCTTTGTTTAAAATTAATTTGTGGAAGTTCATTTCTAAAACTTAGTAAAGGGAATGACTTAGAAGTCAGAGTATAGTACTGCAAACACATGGTGCAAATCTTAACGTGCTGGGCAAGGTAGGATTTTCTACAAGGGAAACGATGAGGATGAATAAGCCTTCCATTGTAAGTATCTGGAAAGTGAATGTCATAGGACTCCCCCCACTGTCCACTTCTGCCAGTGCCTGGTGTACTACAATTGATGAGTCTTTGTTATGGAGGAGCCACAGGGTCACCCACTGTCCACTCCCACCCACTGTCCACTTCCATCTACTGTCCATTCCTACCCACCATCCATTCCCACCCACTATCTGTTCACACCCATCATGTACTCCCAGCCACTGTCCACTGCCACTCACTGTCCACTCCCAGCCACTGCCCAACCCCCTAAGTACTTGGTGCACTTCCTATTATGTGACTTTGGCATTGAGGAGCCTTAGGACCACCCACTGTCCACTCCCAGCCACCATCAGTTCCCAGCCACCATCCACTCGCAGCCACTGTCCACTCCCAGCCACTGTCAGCTCCCACCCACCAGCCACTCCCACCCACTGTCCACTTCCACCCATCATCCACTCCCACATACACTCGACTCACCATCCACTCCCAGCCACTGTCCACTCCCAGCCTCATCCACTCCCACCTACCGTCCACTCCCACTCACCATCCACTTCCACCCACTGTTTGCTTCCACCCACTGTCCACTTCCACCAATCATCCACTCCCACACAACATTCACTTCCACCTGCCGTCCACTCCCAGACACTGTCCACTCTCCCCCACCATCCATTCCCACCCATCATCCATTCCCAGCCACTGTCCATTCCCACCTACCATCCACTCCAACTTATCATCCACTTCCACCCACTGTTCACTCCCACCCACTATCCACTTACACCCACCATCCCCCACCACCCACTCTAACCTACTATCCACTCCTACCCACCATCCATTTTCACCCACCATTCACTCCCACTGACCTTCCACTCCTTCCACCATCTACTCTCATCCACTGCCCACTCCCTGTGTACCAGGTGCACTCCCAGCTATGCGGCTTTGTCATGGAAGAACCCTGGGGCCACCCACCCTCCACTCCCACCTGCCACCTACTCCCATCCACTGTCTACTCCCACCCATCATCCACTCCCACCCACCATCCACTATCCACTCCCACCCACCATTCACTCCCACTCACTGTCCACTCCCACCCATCATCCACTCCCACCTATCATCCACTTTCATACACCATCCACTTCCACCTACCATCAGTTCCCACCCATCATCCACTCCCACCCATTGTCCACTCCCACCCACTGTCCACTCCCAGCCACCATCCACTCCCACCCACTGTCCACTCCCACCCACTGTCCACTTCCACCCAGTGTTCACTTCCACCCACCGTCCACTTCCACCCATCATCCACTTCCACCCATCATCTGCTTCTACCCACTGTCCACTTACACCCATCATCCATTCCTACCCACAATCCATTCCCACCCACCATCTGTTCCAACCCGTCATCCACTCCCAGCCACTGTCACCTCCCACCCACTATCCATTCCCACCTACCATCCATTCCCACCCACCATCCACTCTCACCCACCATCCACTCCAACCTACCATCAACTCCCACACACATCCCCTTCCACCCACTGTTCACTCCCACTGACCATTCACTTACACCCATCATTCCCCACCATTCCCTCCCACCCACGATCTATGTCCACTCCAACACATCATCCACTCCTACCCACCATCCACTCCTTCCCACCATCTACTCACTCACTGTCCACTCCCTTTGTACCTGGTGCACTTCCAAATATGCAGCTTTGTCTTGGAAGAATCCTGGGGCCACCCACCATCCACTCCCATCTACCATCCACTCCCATCTGCTATCCATTCCCACCCACTCTCTACTCCCACCTACAATCCATTCCCATCTACCATCCACTCCCACCAACTGTCCACTCTTACCCATAATCCATTCTCCTGAATACCTGGAACATCTCCAATCATGAGGCCTTGTCATGGACGGGTCATTGGGCCATCAAAAAAATATGATGACCTCTTGAAAACCAATTCAGATTCTCAAGAAGAAGTACCCAACCACAGAAGTCACATTCAAAGCCTTCTTCTTGCAGAATTAGGCTTCATGGGAGGAGGGGACCAGCCCCCCTCCCCATGTCTTCTCAAGTCTCTGAACATTGAGAAGCAAGCCTCTGAGATAAGGGTTCCAGAAATAAAGTCCTCTGTCCTCCAAAAAAGAACTTGCTGGCCTATGTCCCCATACCTGGGAAATATCCTCTAAATCTTTGGAGTTTCCCCTGATAGGAGTGTCTTTGTTATTCAAGGTGAGCCCAGGTAAGGCTAGATAGTGCATACTCTGAGATGACTCAGAGTGGGCTGTCACACTTGGGGGCTGGTCACAGGTGGTTAGAGGATTGTGGCTTTGAGCCACAGTCACATCAGCCCCACCTCCAGGGAGAGAAGGGGGCTGGAGAATGAGTTCAACCCCAGGATTTGATTCTGTCAACTGTGCCTGTGTGGTAGGACCCCATAAAATCTCAGGACACTGAAGCACAAAGCTCAGGTCAGCCTTCCCTGAGAGGTGACACATATCGACGTGCCCAGATGGTGAGCTGCCTACTCCATGGGAGAAGAGCCAGAAGCTTCACAGTTGAGGCCCTCTCAGATGCCCACTCGTGCATGTCTTCTTTGTACCCTTTACTATGATAAATCTAATTTTTAAGTCTGGTGCTTTGTCCAGTTCTGTGAGTCATTCTAGTCAATCTTAGCCAGTTGGTCAGAAGTGCAGGTGGCCCATGAAGCTCCTCAAGTTGTAGTTGGCCTCTGCTGGGAGGGCATTCTAATGGGGACTAGTCCTTCCCTACAGAATCTGATCGAGCTCCCAACAGGTAGCATCAGAATTGCATTATGGTCGGTTTCCAAAGTTTGGCAGCCTCCCTCACCTAAGGAGGAAGGAACGGCAATGGAGAGGGAGGGGGGCTTGGCAAAGATAGATGCTTGTCTTTCACGCTCATGCTCCTCTAAATCCCCAAAGGTTGTACCTGTCCAGGGAAGATGAGAACTCAGGAGATGACGTCTTCCATCAAGGTTGACCATGAGATCCAAGTTAGAGTAAGTCCCTGGTTTATTCTAACAAATACTCAAAACCATACCAAGATGCTCCCTTTTCTTTATCTGGCGCAGGAGAGTCCAACCATGTGTTGAGTTCTTATGTTCAAAATTAAGCCTGTAATGTCATGATAGAGGTAGAATTCTGAAATTTTCGTGATTTTAAAGGATTTCCATTGAAATGCTTGATCCCAGCACTTGGATGGCACAAACGTGGCACCTGGAGACAGAATGTCCATGCTTCACATCTCTATTTGGCGGAAGGTTTAATAATCCCCTTCCCAAGATAATTCTATAAATTTAAATGCACACATCAAATACAGCAAATGTTACAATATTGGGTACTGTACGGCGACTCCCAAGACACCTGTTTAATTGAGAGAGCAAGAGTTGTTTGGTCCCAAATGCAACACTTATTTATATTTATTGATTGCTTCTCATGGATGACTCTTTCTCTTTGTGGCTTGCACGTAGAAGAGAATCTCGGTGGAGGCACCTCCTAGTCTACTATCATTTTGGGGAAATAAATGAGGATGTTGAGAAATTAGTTGAGTTATTGCTATCATTGTTTCCAAAACATTTTCAAAGCCACCATGGATGACACTTGCAATGCAAACAATTCTCCAACGCCTGACTCCTAGGATTCTATTTTTTCCACACCATCTGCAGCCTTGGGCTGAGAACACATCTTCCCCCTCCACCCACACAAGGGCTGCTCAGAATACTTTGAAAACAAAACAGAAGGTGGATAGAAGTGATAGGACAGAAGGCAATAAATATCCATTAGACCCGCCTGCTCATCGGGTCTGCCTGGGTGCTATTTTTAAACCTTGAGACAGACAGCCTCTGCTTATTTTCTTGCCCGAGTGATTAGCACCATTTGCTTTTTAAATAGAATTAAATGCTAGTTTCAATCAGATTGCATTTAGGTTATTTAATAAGGCATTTGCTTAAATGAGTTATTAAATAATAACTCATATAGTTGGAATTTTCACCTAAATCCTGTCCGATAAATTAATTTATTTCCCGATGACAAAATCAACGAAGTAAAGAAAGGAAAATGTGAACCCGGTGCCCGCAGAATTCCATTAGGACCTGACAGAGCCCCGTGTAACCATCTCATCAAGAAACGAGAAAAATGTGAAAAAGCAAGAATCATTATACAGCAACTGTCTAAAAACTCAAGCATGGCAGAATAATCATTAATGATTTAGTGTCAAGTAGGAAGAAGTGGGTGAGAATGGCTCTCAGACCTCTGAAAAGGACCCGGTGTTGTGCGGTCGTTTCATTAACCACACAAAGAGGAGCATGTTTTGATACTTGTGACAGATGATATGAAAGCAGGAGAGAACATAAACCCCTTGAAAATGGACATTAAAATACAGTGTAGCTTGGGGAGAAAAAAAAATGACTATAGGCAGGGAAATGAGATTCTGTCTGGACAAAGTTGAGCTGGTCAGCAGTCCTGAGCTGTCAGGGGAGGGATGGCTTCTCCACTGGTGGGATGACTTCTGAGCTGAACTCAACCCATGCCAGCTTCCAGGGATTTGGCCTCTCCAAGGTCAACTGTGTGGAGACCCTGAATCAGAGACTGCAGCTAAACCCACCACCACATTTACAAACAAAAGCCTCTGTCTACAAAGGTTTCTAAAAGAAAAAGGACTAAGCATGCATGGAACTCATCTGAGAAGTCATGGCCCCTCAATGTTGTTCAACATTTGATCATGAAGACTGGACATCCTGCTCCCCACTGGTCATTGGCTGAGCTGCAGACTCACCAACTTGTTCCTCTTAAGAGAGCTGAGAGGGAGAGGAAAGGGTCTGTTGATCCAGCCTACAGGTAGATCTCCAAACTGAAAAACCTGTGCCTTCTACTCTTTTCCAGTTTCTGCAACTGAATATCAAGCCACAGACTCCTCTCTATATGTCAAGAAGTCTTGTAGCACTGAAGGCAAAGATCAACTGTTGATTCATAGTTTGAGGGATTTCCTCATTTTAAATGAACCTAGTGAAATGCCAAAGATTTCCTTACGAATGGAGATTTCATAATGGACACCCACAGAAAGTTCCCTACTCAGGAACAATTATGTCACAGATGACATTTGAGAATTAATTTCTGTGCAAACTGGAACGCTTTTAATCATAAAAACAGAGACCAGACTGCCTCTTCCCCCCCATACAAGATCATCATATTACTTTATTTTCTTCCTAAATTGCCCAAATTAGCATATGGCCAAGGGAGAGATGTTCCCATCATTATAAGGTCTCTGTGGATTCTCTTCAGTGTCCTATGACCCTTGTTATATAATTAATTTTGCCCTCGTGCTTTCATATCATGACCCTTAGGGACTCTTGAGCTCTTCATGAGCAAGGATTGGGTAATTGAAAAATGAATAGAAGGTATATGGATGGGTGGATAGATGGAGAAACAGATGGATGGGTAGATGGATGGATGGATGGATGGGAGATGGATTCGTGGATTATGATGAGTGGGCAGATGGATATAAGGATAGATGGATGGATGAATAGGTGGGGGATGGATTGGTGGATAAATAAATGATGAGTGGGCAGATGGATATATAGATAGATGGATGGATAAATGGATGGATAGATGGATGGATGGACAGACAGGGAGATGGGTTGATAGATGAAGAGACCAGCAGATGGATGTGCAAATGGATTGATGGATGGATGGATGGGTGGGAGGATGGTGGAGGGATAACTGATGGGCAGATGGATGAATGGATGGTTGGGGGGTGAATGGATGGATGGATGGATGGATGGATGCACTGGTAGGTGGGTGGATAGATGAAGAGGCAGACAGATTGAAAGATGGATGGATTGATGGATGGGTGTATGAATTGATGGGTGGATTGGTGGATAAATGGTGGGTGAATGGATGATGGATATATAGATGGGTGAATGGATGGATGGGTGGGTGGGATGCTGGATGGACAGGTGTGGATAGGTGAAGAAACAGATAGATGGATAGTTGGATAGATGGATGGATAAATGGTGCACAAACAGGATTTTAGGTATATTGATGGAGAGACAGACAAATGGATGGGTGGATGGATAGGTGGATGAGTAGGTGGATCGATGGATGGATGGACGGATGGATGGCAGTGTCATTTGCTGAATTGGAAAGAAGTCTTCAGCATGACTCCAGAGCAGAGGGAAACATGGATGGGACCTAGAGAAGCTTGGGAAGGGTAGAATGACTGGAGACCACAGGATGGGAAGTGAGGGACACGGGGAAGGATAACGGAGAGCTTCTCCCCACCCGGAGGATGCCAGAGGACTCTGGGACAGCCTTCTTGGGAACCCAGGCAGCTTCCCTGGGAAAGGTGCTTGCTTGGCCCAAATTGTCCTCTCACCAAGGAAGGCTTGTTCTCCAGACACGAACTGCTGCCTGCCACGTGGATCCCAACCCAAAGCAGAGCCCCTTTCATAAACCTTAAACTCATTAAAAAGATTTCTCTTTAAATGGTTGAACCAAACAAGATGTAACTAAGGTTAATTTGCATGTGCTCTCCGGGTTTATAAATTCATTCCCAGGAAGCAACACTGAACAGCAAATGAGAGAGCAAATCAATCCTTATTGGAATGTGTTCGATTTCACTTTGTAAAGCCCTACAGCCTTGTCTATTAACATTCAGCATGGGAGACAACAAAATAAAGCAGAAACTGCTTTTAGTCTCCCCCTCCCCCAATTTTTGGGGTATTTACAATTTCCTCATAATTTGTGATGGACAGCTATAATTATAATAATTTAAAACACTTCCTGGACCCTGTTTCTTCAAGTCACAAAATATTTACATCACATAAAGGATATCTGAGCAGAGGGGTCAATCAACTCTTTTGGATTATTTCAAAGATTTCCTGGAGCACTGTTTTTTCCAGAAAAAATAATTTAATCCCAAAGGCAACACTTTAACTTTAATTTCAACTTCTAGGAATGATCTTCATGGCAGTGTTTATCACTAGTTGCTAGAAACCAGCAGACATTTTTCTGAGCTTTTCTAAGGAACTAAAGACAATTTTACTCATAATGTAGAATTAAATTTCTCCAAATGTTCAGTTACGGCTTATTCTTTTTTTAATGTCCCTAAGTTTCTGAAGACTTGCAGAATTATTATATTTTCAAAAGTAGTTTTGGAGTTTTAATATATCTAATAACATCAGATCAATAGTGTCAGGGCACACGGTGTATTAGAGAAAGGAGAAATAACCATTTCATGAGAGTAAGTGAATTTACTGGTGCATCAGCCCTGAGAGCTTGCCTATAACAAGCCAGAAGGTTTTCAGGGAGAGAAAATTAATGTGCTGGATTTTAATGCCTGCAACTTACTTCTATAGGGTATAATATAAAAAATATTAGCCATGTTAAGGCAACTATTTTGGGAAACATGTAAATATGTCTATGCACGCAAACTTTTCATGCCAGGATTTTTTAATAAAAGGGTATACTGTTTGATCTGAACTGTGTCTTGTTTTACTTTTATTATGGGCAGATGGTTCTTATGCAGAATATTATATGCAAATATGCTGTTCGCTTTTTCAGTAATAAGTGTGTGATCGATTAGTGAGGTTTTTGTTTTCTTTTTCTGATGATAAATCCAAATTCTAATTTTACAAAGATTTTATAACCTGAAGTTACCATGTATAATTTCTGGAATAATTAAAGTTCTTGGCAAGGGTGATTATTCTAACAAAAGGAAAAAAAAAGTTTAAAATTAATATAGTGCAACTGTATGGGTTCTCAAGATTTACTTCCATTTACATGCTCACCACCAAACTTAACTTTTTTCTTAAGCTAATTACTTCATCTTCCTTTTATACCTGTTTCTCTCCCAAGCATCTCACTGTTCACATGGGATCCTGGAAATTTTCCTAGAGTGTTTTCTCTTCCTCATTTCCTGTACCCACAGCTAATACACAGTAATGTTGGATAAAATATAGTGATGAAATAAAAATTGCATAGGGAGATTCTATGCACAGGAAACAAAGAGATAACTTGAAGTCAGAACAGAAAGGATAACTGGAACTTGGCAGCTCATAAAATGTCAGAATCAGATTCTGGCTTTAGGGAATGAGGGAAAATTATACTACCAGGAGGGCTCAAGGAGCAAGTGTCTTTTAAATATTCTCAGCTTGGAGAAAAATTATTCTTAATTCTAGGTAAATGCACGGATGCAGGAAACGTTGAGAAAACTCCTTGCGGTATTGTCAGCATTAGCCAAAAAAAAAAAAGATAAAAAAATAATAAGAATAAATGGCCATCAGTAGAAGGGCATATAGTGTGTTAAATTTATACAATGTAATACTTTCTAGCTGTTAAAATAAGTGAATTGAATCTACATGTATCAACATAGATAAATCTAGAATAAACATGAGTGAGAAAAGCTAGCTGTTCAGGGGATTTATGCACCCAATGGCTACAACATGTATCATTGATGTGAGTTTTTAACATAGGCAAAGCAATCCTGCATGTTATTTATTGATACATAAATATGCATTAAATGTATAAAAGAGCTAGTGAAAGAGCACACTAACTCAGGAGAGAGGTTGTCTGTGGCAGGGAGGGGTCAGTGACACGGTTTCCAAAGGAATTTTCAATCCAGTTTCTGTTTCTTAAAAGAGAGAGATCCCAAATTCTGGGTGAGAAGTCTGTACGCCTTGATTTCATTGCTCTCTCGATCTATGGGTCTGTTTGAAATGTTACACAACTGAAAAATGGGCCTCATTAAAAGGTCACAGTTCAGGGTGGAAAAGGTGAGGATTTCAGAGCTGGGGGGATGGGTACGAATGTCCAATTTGGGGAAATTCGCTTGATTTTTCTCTGTTTCCTCATCTTTCAGACAAAGGTACACCCAGATGATCTCTAAGATTCTTTCTATAGTGGGTTGAACAGCATTTTCCCCAAAATTCGTGTTCACTCAAACCTCAGAAGGGTACCTGATTTGCAAATGGGGTCTTTGTAGATATAATTAGCTCGGGGCAGAGATGAGACCATCCTACACCTAGATTCACCTTAAATCCAATGACCAGTGCCCAAAGCCTCAAGATCAGGGGATGAACAGTGGACTAATGTAGACTTATGATTATTCTATTATAGACGTATGTAAACTTGAATCGTTGCTATTAAGGCAGTGACTATAAAATGTTCCGAGGGGAGGAAGAAGGAAGAATGGCTGTAACACAGGGGCATTTTCAGCACATTGCAATTGTCCTGTAGGACATTGCAATGATGGATACAGCCATTATACATTTTGTCAAAACCTATAAAATTGTGTCGGACAGAGTATAAACTATAATGTAAACTCTAGTCCAGGGTTAGTCGCAATGCCTCAATATGCGTTCATCAGTTGTAACAAATGTATCATACTTATGAAAGTTGTTGTTAATAGGGAAAAGCATGGGAGGTGGTGAGGCTGAGGGACTTGGGAATCTCCTATTTTTTTAAATGTATCTTTTATGTAATCTAAAGCTTCTTTAAAAATAAAGAAATTAATTTTAAAAACAGAAATACAAGGAGAAGGCTATGTGATGATGCAAGCAGATAGTGGAGTGATGCAGCCCCAAGGTAGGCGATGCCTAAGATTGATGGGGAATGGGAGGAAGAGATGAGATGTGGAGGTGTTTTTGGGACTTGGAGTTGTCCTGGGTGGTGCTGCAGGGATAGTTACCGGACATTGTATGTCCTCCCATGGCCCATTGGGTGGACTGGGGGAGAGTGTGGGCTATGATGTGGACCATTGACCATGAGGTGCAGCGGTGCTCAGAGATGTATTCACCAAGTGCAATGAATGTCTCATGATGATGGAGGAGGTGGTTGTTATGGGGGGAGGAGTGGGGTGAAGGGGTTGGGAGGTATATGGGGACCTCATATTTTTTTTAATGTAATATTAAAAAAATAAAGACAAAAAAAAAAGTTTGTTGGGACACAATAGGAGCTAAGAAGAACCAGGGAACACATTTATCAGAGCTTCCAGAAGGCACCAACACTTCACCACCTTGATTTCAGACTTCCAGTCTCCAGGGGCATACGAGAGTGTATTTCTGTTCTTTTACTCTGTTCTACAGCAGAATCAAGAAACCAATCCCCCTCCCAACAACATAACTCCAGAAGACTTGAAACCACCCTCAAAAGAGCCTCTCAGTTTTGAACTAGAAAGTGATTACTTGATTAGAACTGGGCATTTCCTCTTCAAAGCCACCTTGCCTTGGAGAAGTTGGCAAGTCCACACCACCTGTGTATCAACTCTCAGTTGTGCCGTGACAAGGTTTTAGCTGAGTCCCCAGATGGCTGGTATTCTGAGCTGTCAAGGAAGCTATGACCTAAAACTGGTTGACGGTAATGAATTAACTTCTTCAAGGAAAGATTCCTAGAAGTCACGTCATTCTGAGTCCAAGGCAAGTGGAGGACCTGAGTTACGGTGAGCTCTGATTTGAAGGATGAGAAGCACCCACTGTTCTCACCACTTGAGGGTACAACGATATCTTTTGGAAGCTCTGGTGGGGTCAGAGAAGAACTTGTTGGTCTGTTTCCTTCTTCATTCTTGGACAGAGTCTCCACCAAGTTGGGAAACTAGATGGAGAGCGATGATAGGACAGAGACAGGGGGCAAATGGTGGCACTATTTCAAAGGACAAGCTGTCCTCAGCACCTAGATGTTCTCTCCTTGGTGAGATTCTCGTCGCTGTAACTGCCTTGCAAGAGTGAGCTAGTGACTGCATTTCATAAATTCCTTATTTGCAATTACATCCATCTTTTCTTGTAACCTTGTTGAAGAAAATATCCTATCCTGTTCATTCCAATTGCTCCTCTAATATCTTACGTTGGGGAAACTGTCTTATAAATCTCTCTATGCTAGTCTAATATAAAAATTGGGAGCTTCATTTAGACATTGTCTCAAGAGGACCAGCTTCCAAATTTCTGATTTAGATGCATATTCAGCAGCTCACACAGTAACAGATTGTAAACCCAGGTTTTCAGATCAAACTTTCTAGAGCAGAAGATGACTCTTCAGCTGAAAATAGTGTAAAGACACCAATTGTATTTTTATTATCTTTTTTTAAAGATACCCAAATCACAAAAATGTTATATTAAAAACGATAAGAGGTCCCCATATACCCCACTCCCCACACCCCCACTCCTCCCACATCAACAACTTCTTTCATTAGTGTGATATATTCATTTCATTTAATGAGTACATTTTGGAGCATTGCTATGCAGCATGGATTATAGTTTACATTGTTGTTTACACTCTTTCCCAGTCCATTCAGTGGGTTATGGCAGGATATATAGTGTCCTGCATTTGTCCCTGCAATATCAGTCAGGACAACTCCAAGTCCTGTAAATGTCCCCATATCACACCTCTTCATCCCTCTACTTGCCTTCAGCCCCGTGGCCACTATCTCCATATCAATGATACAATTTCTTCCATTGCTAGAGTCACAGTAATTCTATAGTATAATACCATTATGTCCACTCTAATCAATATTTTATTCCTCCATCCTGAGAACCCTGGAATGGTGATGTCCACTCCACCTCTAGATCAAGAGGGGGCTTAGATTCCACATGCTGATGGATGGGATTCTCCTGCTTGCAGTTGCAGGTGTACAACTGTACCTTGGTTCCCTGGTGTGGTGTTTGACCATTTTCCCTCCCTCTTAGCTGACCTGGGTAAGTCCAACAACCAAGGCACTGAACTCCAGAGTCACCTGCCATGACCATAGGACCCAGAAAGGCACCACTTCCAACCTCTTTGATCTTCACAGTATTAAGAATTATACTCTCATTGTCTCCTAAACATGTTTGTTTCTTTTCATTTCAACCCCCAAAACCTTAGCGAGAGGCCCAGATCATCGTGCTCTGATATTGCCCTTGGATTTTAGGGTCAGATGCATCTCCCGTTTCCACTCTCATGTTGGGCATTATTTTTGGTTCTTGGTGGTCTCTTTTCATCCCAATATCTGCTTATTGACCATAACCGGTACAGTCTGCCCTTGGTTGTCCACTCTTCAGGTCCAGAGCTCCTCAAATCCTGCCTTAACTCCTTGACCTCTGGTCTCCACACCTCTGAGATCAGCCCCTCACACCCACCTGTTGGCTGAATGCCTTCCCTTGGGTGAGAAGACAATAGCGTTCTCCATTTTTCCTGCGTGGGTGAACGTCGTCACCCTCTCTTTGAGCACCTAAGATGAAAATGTAGAAGTGCTGCTAGATGCTTCCCTTTTCCAAAATCTGTACAGTAAACATGTTTGGGGCACTTTATGCCTCATTGTTTGGGACTTAGACTTTCTCACGTGACTTGCGTAGAAGCTGTCTAGCTGTTCTCCGTGTGGACTGGCCCCTTCTCTGGACATGCTTGCGGTGTAGACTCTGTAGGTGTCAGGTCACAAATGGCAGCTGAGGACACCCAAGGTCACCTGAAATTGTGGTGGCATTACCTGGAGACCCAGCCTTCACCCAACACTCTATAAAACCCAGGATCCTGGGATGGCTCTTGGAGGAGAGAACAGGGGAGAGCTCCTGAAGACTCCAGACCTTTTCCCTAGCTGAGGAAGAAGGACTCTGCTTTGTTCCACAGCTTAAATATGTTTCACAAATACAGAACCCAGATAGAAAACAAATTTGGTTAAGAGAGATTGAGAAGTTAGAGAAGGGTATCTGGTAGTACCCAGATGTTAGCATTTATTAAAGTCTTGCTAGGAAGCACATATGACCATTTTATGATGTTGGTGGCACTAATTTTTAACAACCATAGAAAGAGTCATCCTTGCATAGGAAAAGTCTAATTAAGTGAAAGAGTCCATGGTGCTATGTTCTTAGTTAACCGTGCCTCTGGAAGCCCCTTGGTTTGGACCAAGTTCATAGCTGAAGATGTCATCATGAAACCTTTGAGCACCTCCCTCTAAACACAATGAAAGCACATTTGGAGAATTGAGCTCTTAGAAATCAACTTGGGAGCCTGTAGCCCCTGATGTGATAGCCCAGACCTCACATGAAAATTATAATAGACAAATTCCCTGGCACACCATTTACTGTCTTGAAAACCTGGTCTGGAGTGTCTTGGACCTAACCAGTGTAATAGTCAGCTCTTGCCATAAAATGCTGTGTAACAAAACTCCCCAAATCCTAGCAGCCTAAAACAACATTTTTTTCTCATAAAACCCTGGGTCAGTTTAGCTGGGCCAAGCTGGACTCCAGACCCTGGGCTCCAAAATCCAAACTTGAGGAAGAAGGATGACTCAATTCTGCATCAGGCATCTCTGCATCAGCAGCTAACCAGGGCAGGTGGTCTGCTGCTCACGGATCTCCCTGCAACGATAGCTACCTGGGGTACATTCTCATCATGGTTGTACAGAGCACAAGGTGGCAAGCCGAACTCCACAAGTGCATTTCTGCATTTCTTTCTTTTTTTTTTTTTTTGGTCTTTATTTATTTTTTAATGTTACATTAAAAAAATATGAGGTCCCCATATAACCCCCACTCCCCTCACCCCACTCCTCCCCCCATAGCAACAATCTCCTCCATCATCAGGAGACATTCATTGCATTTACTGAATATATCTCTGAGCACCGCTGCACCTCATGGTCAATGGTCCACACCATAGCCCACACTCTCCCCCAGTCCACCCAGTGGGCCATGGGAGGACATACAATGTCCAGTAACTGTCCCTGCAGCACCACTCAGGACAACTCCAACTCCCAAAAATGCCTCCACATCTCATCTCTTCCTCCCATTCCCTACCCCCAGCAGCCACCATGGCCACTTTCTCCACACCAATGCCACATTTTCTTCGATTGCTAATCACAATAGCTCATGAATAGAATATCAGTAAGTCCACTCTAATCCATACTCTATTCCTCCATCCTGTGGACCTTAGATTTGTTGTGTCCACTCCACATCTATGTCAAGAGGGGGCTTAGATTCCACATGGATGCTGGATGCAATCCTCCTGCTTTCAGTTGTAGGCACTCTTGGCTCCCTGGTGTGGTGGCTGACCTTCTTCAGCTCAAGCTTCTGTTCTTGTCCAATCCACTGACATCCACTGGCCAAGGCAAGTCACATGAATGACCACAAATGGCCTCCAAGAAATGTGAGTAAGTGAGAGATCCTGAGGTGAGGTCAACGTGGGTTAGGGCAGGTCCTCAATCCATTGGCAGGTATCTTTGTCAAGATAGAAGAAGGATTCTCAACAGCCAGTCAAGAGGAGAAAGTAATGAAAAGATGGCGGCAGAGCTTAGAGAGATGCAACCACAGGCCAAGGAAAGCTGGGGCTGCTCCTCGATGCTGGAAGAGGAAAGAAGTAGCTTCCCTTAGAGGACAACCCTGCCCACACGGTGATCTCCAACTTCTGAGCTCCAGGACACCGAGAGAGTGAATTTCTGTGGTTGACAGCCATCGAGTTTTGGGTAATTTCTTCCACCATCCTCAGAAACTCATGCCATCCCAAGGACGGGACATTGAACAATTCAGACAGGTGAGTCAAGCAACATTCGCTCTGCAGAATGAATCTTTTTAGACTGTTGTTTTAGCCTCGGTGATGATGAAGCTGGAGATGATGGCATTGGGTTGATGTTTCAAAGATACCCATCCCCTCTACTCACCACTGGTCTCCAGTATTTGCTATTGGGGTTGATCAAGTTAAATAAAAGTCATCATTCTCTCAAGTCAGCCCCCCAAAAACCTTTCTGTTGCAACGATGACCCCAACACGGCCCGATCTGGGGCACCATGTAGCCATCTGGAATTATTTTCTGTGAATTTGTCTTGTGTATAAAATAGATACATTTTGATTACAATATGATTACTTTCCATCCAGTATATTTTCTATTTTTCGTTTTATGGCTTGTCACATAACCGCGATAAGCGCTCTCACTCTGTGGTATGCTCCCGGGTAAACGGCTTTGGAGATTGATTAAACGCCTTGCCTGAGTTTCAATATTTAATCAAGCCCAGCAGTCATTTATTACATTGTATCTTTCAGCCTATAAGAGCCGATCTTAAATACATTGATTAACTGCTAAGCAGTAAGTGCGCGTCGATGTTTCAAATTCATGGTTTACATATTTCAGAAAATATATCTGCTTGGGTTACAGTGAAAAATTCTCTCTGCAGGAAAAGGATAGAGAACGCTTCAATGAAATTAAGCTAGCATCCTCCTCGCCGGCGAAGCGCATATTGCTTTTTACAGAGCAGTAAATATTAAGAACCTGGAGTGAATTAGAAAAATAACAACTGAGTGGAATAATAGATTGATGACCATGGGACATGCAAAGTGTAGGAGCCTTTTAGCAACCACCGCCCTTATACCTCAGAGGCTTTGAAAAACCAGTCAAGATGAGAAATCTCAAAAGCAGGCTGGAGGCTAGGCTCACAGAATTTTGGCAACCCTGGATGGCATCCACAGGGTTGTGGGTTTGTAAGGAAACACGCTTAATTAAGCGCCCCTTTCTTTACCACCAACTGAGTCCACTTGACCCATTTTGTGGGGCTTTTGTGTTTCACAAATGTCGTTTTCAGCAATTTGTGGTCAGACACTGGGTATATGAGTTCCAGCACAACTGGATGCAACATCGAGCTGTTTTGTGCTAAACATTCACGTGTCCATTTTCCTCCCGCACCCTGACTCCTCAGATGTTGCATCGTGTTTGAATCCTGTTGATTTGGACTTTAGGATTGGCCGGGGACATCAGCCTGGTCTTTCAGGAAAGACGTCAAGGAGTTAGAGAGGTTGTTGGCAGAGGAAACGGGGCAGACATGTGAACCAGCACCAAGTGACGCCAGCTCGTGTCTGCCTCTCTTCCAAGGATCACCGTGGGGCCAGCCTTGAGCAGGCTGTGGGGTCCACCCAGCCCCCTGGGACGAAGGACCTGTGGGGGGCAGCTTCCACGTTTTCCCAGCACTCTCCGCAAGCAGGGCGCTGCACGTGGGCAGAGTGGGCAAGCACTGCTGTAAAAAACACGGAACTGAGATGCTGTAGGATGGTTTCTGAAGAAAGGTTAGTGGTCCTTGGCGACAGCCCAGAAAATATGGGTGGGTTTATATTTATACACACTTACTGTCCTATTAATATGCGAATAGGTGTGGGTTGCTATTTACACACACATTTAATCATATTGATATTTAAATATAAACATGCATATTTATATATACACACGTGATCACATTAATAAGTAAATGTACATCTGTATGTTTATATATACACATATTATCACATTAATATGTAAATATAAATATGTGTGCACATATACACACATAAGCACATTAATATGTAAATATAAGTGTGTCTATATACACATATGTTCGCATTAATATGCAAATATAAACATGTGTTCATATGCATGTAATCACATTAATATGTAAATATAAGCATGTGTGTTTATATGTACGCATCTAATCACATTGACATGTAAATATAGATATGTGTTTATAGTTAAATACACATATAATCATATTAAAATATAGATATATATGTTTATATTTATACACACATATAGTCATATTAATATAAAATATAAATATGTGTGTGTTTATATTTACACACACATAATCATATTAATATACCAATATAAATGTGTGTTTATATTTATGCACACATATAATCATATTAATGTATGAATGTAATATATACATGCTATATAAATAGATAAACATATATAATATATAATATGAAATATACACTATATATTTTTATGTAGGTTGTATATATTATATTCACATATTATATATTATATACTGTGGATTGTATCCTGTATCTTTCACATTACATAATGTCTAGTGTGTGTAGTAGTATTGTATGCAAGTTTTATGTTTATAGTATACAGTATATAGTACATGACATATATATTATATAGTATATATGTACATAGTGTTTCTTTATATTATGATTTATTATGTATTATATAATATATATCGCATAATGTATGGTATACAGTGTATAATATATTATGTGTTTTGTATGATAAATCATATGCTATATGTTACATGCTATAGATTATAGATTCTATGATATAGGGTATTTGTTTTATATTTTGTATTTTATATTTTATAGCATATAGTATAAAGTCTGTATTTTATATTATATAGTATGTATTTCATTTTATACAGCATATATAATAAACACTTTATTATATAACATACAAATATTAGATATATGAGATTTGATGTGCAACAGATACGTATAAAATGAAATACATACAGCATATATAATAAACACTTTATTATATAACATACAAATATTAGATATATGAGATTTGATGTGCAACAGATACGTGTATTCAAATACATCCCGCACAACCTAAAGAGCCAGGTCCCACCCTGCTCCCACTGGGGCGCTGGGCGAGGGTGGCCTCAGCTCAGGAGATCAGGGGTCCCCAGATTGGAAGGCTCTCATGCGCCGAGCTGGTTCTCCAGCCCCCTCAGGACCTGGCTGCTCTCTCCCCCAGCTCCGAGGTTGCACAGCTGAGCTCCTGCCCAGACCTGGCTTGGCTGCCCCTCCCAAGCGTGCGTCCCCTCCCCAGGACAGCTCGGGGTCCAAATGAACCAGCCCAGCTGCCCTGCTCCCTGGAGGACCGGCTGGTCCTCTGTCAGGATTGAACTGAATTCAGCTTCTCCCTCTCCCAGTCCCACGTCCTCCTCTTAATCACCAAATGTCGACCTTGAGACCCCTCCCCACTGAAATTCCCGCTGACCAATCTCTGTCTGCGCCCAAGAACACCCAGCCCAATCCCCCCAGAGTTGCCGCAGGTGAGTTCCTGCCTCTCAGAGAACCATAATCGAGGGGTCTATGTTTTCCTTTTGGAAGGTCAACTGAGCCAAAGCATCCCATCGACTCCCAAAACTCAGGTGGGTTTTCCTATTTAAACATTTTCTAAGCCCCCTCTTGATATAGATGTGGAGTGGACACAACCATTCCAAGGTTCACAGGATGGAGGAATAGAGTATGGATTAAAGTGGACTTACTGGTATTCTATTCATGAACCATTGTGATTAGTAATTGAAGAAAATGTGGCATTGGTGTGGAGAAAGTGGCCGTGGTGGTTGCTGGGGGTAGGGAGTGGGAGGAAGAGATGTGATGTGGGGGTGTTTTCGGGACTTGGAGTTGTCCTGGGTGGTGCTGCGGGGACAGTTACCAGACATTGTATGTCCTCCCATGGCCCACTGGGTGGACTGTGGGAGAGTGTGGGCTATGGTGTGGACCATTGACCATGAGGTGCAGCGGTGCTCAGAGATGTATTCACCAAGTGCAATGGATGTCTCATGATGATGGAGGAGGTTGTTGTTATGGGAGAAGTGGGGTGAGGGGGTTGGGGGGTATATGGGGACCTCATATTTTTTAAATGTAATATTAAAAAAAGAAAGAAAAAAAATTTTCCCCAAAGTTTGAAAGGCACAAATGCTTTATAAAAAGAGCGTGTTCTCCCAGCCCCCCAGTTTTCTATCACCCATCACATTGTGAGGGACAATTTGAATGTTCGAGTCATTCGCCAAACGCAGGATTCTCGTGTGAAAAGGAGTCATTGCAGACCTCACCCAGGACGAGCTCACCTGGACATCGGGTCACTGTCCGACAACAAACTCCAAATACAAACCCACCACAAAATGCTAATCAGGGCCCCCCAAATGACTGTACAATGCCTTCAAGACTCTGCATTCCTTAGGTCCTAAATTGATTTCGCTGTCACCCCTTATGCAAGCCCCATGTCCATGTTCTCTAATGAATTTCACACGCTCTTTCCACCATGTGTACAGCTCACCATTCACCTGGGGTCAAAGGCTAGTACATATTTTTGTGACTGCTCTTTAGAAAGTGAAAATGTCTTTTGCTGCATTTATAAATAGAAGAGAGCAGTGGAATGCTGTAAAAGAATACATTGTGCCAAACCAGCTTATGGTTTTGGGGGAAGTTACAGCCTTGCTCTCCTTGGGACGAGGAGTATCCAAAGCATGTTTTTTGTTTTGTTTTGTTTTGTTTTTTATTCATCATGATAATGTGGGTTTTTAAAAAAAAATTTTGTCTTTATTTTTTGGTAATCAATGGTAAATGGTGACAACAGAGAAAGACTTCTCCAAAAAAGACATGAAAAAGAGAAATAAGATGACTATCTCGGTCAGTATCCAAGAAATTGAGCCAACAGGATATGGATATTGAGAGAACAATATTAAGGAATTGTGTTAGTCAGGGTTCTCTAGGGAAACCAAATCAACAGGAGGTATCTGTAAACAGTATGAGATTTTATAAGTTTCTCACGTGACTTTGGGGATGCACAAGTCCAGGTTCTGCAGGCAGGCTGCAAACAGGGGCTGCAATGAAAGTCCAGGGAAGGTCCTTGATGAGTTTCTGGGAGACACTGGCTGTCTGAAGACCAGCTGGGCATTTCTCTCTAATGGTGAAATCACATCCCCTTTTGAGGCATTCAACTGATTGATTAGATAAAGCATCACTCATTGCTGACGGCAATCTCCCTGGTTGATATAGATATAATCAGCCATCTATGCAGTAAAGTCACTTATGGCTAAAGTCCATAAATGTGTTTGTATCCTTGTATTACAGCTAGCCCAGTGCTGCTGCTTCTTTCTTTTTTTTTTAGATTTATTTATTCATTTATTTATATTTTTCTTGTCTTCCCCCCGCCTCAGTTGTCTGCTCTCTGTGTTCATTCGCTGTGTGTTCTTCTGTGACCGCTTCTATCCTTATCAGCAGCACCTGGAATCTGTGTTTCTTTTGGTTGCGTCATCTTGCTGTGTCAGCTCTCCACGTGTGCGGCGCCGTTCTTGGACAGGCTGCACTTTTTTTCGCGCTGGGCGGCTCTCCTTACGGGGCGCACTCCTTGTGTGTGGGGCTCCCCTACGCGGGGGACACCCCTGCGTGGCAGGGCACTCCTTGCACACATCAGCGCTGCACCTGGGCCAGCTCCACACGGGTCAAGGAGGCCCGGGGTTTGAACCGAGGACCTCCAATGTGGTAGGTGGACGCCTTAACCACTGGGCCAAGTCTGCTTCCCGCCCAGTGCTTCTTGACTAGACAACTGGGCACCGTTACCTGGCCAAGTTGACCCATTAGCCTGATCATCACAGGAATTCTCTCACTTGATTGTGCAGTTGGCAAGCCTAAAATCCACAGGGAAGGGCGGTTGGGAACTCTGGCGGGAGCTGAGGAGGTCCATGGTTTGGCTCAGTGCCTATTCTCAACGTCCCCCAGCCAAGCAGGGGTCCTGAGCACAATCCCAACCCTCGAGAGATCCCATCGAGATGGAAAATTCGGAGATTGAGACCAGCAAGAGTGCAGAGGCAGAGAAAGGGCAAAATGAGCAAACTGGACACACTGAGTGATTCCTAGAAGCTGGAGGACATAGAGGGGGGAGTGAGGGGAAGGTGGAGTTAGGACAAGGACCCCAAGTGTCTGGGGTAAACACAGCCACTGCCCAGCTTGCCTCAAACCACCAAACCAGGGGGACGCTGGGTCAGTGCTCGCAGGATGTTATGGGGTGGTCCAGCCCCTGCCCACCCTTCTCCCAGAGAACACAGGGGGCTGGCAGCAGAGAAGAGGGTCCTAGTCCTCTGTGGCCTTTTAAGTAGCTGGTTCTGGAGAGAGCTGGGGCCTGCCGGGAGGCACTGCAGGGCTGGAGGGGACTCCAAACGTGCGCCTGGAAGAACGGCTGAGAGGAGCTCTGTGCCCAGCTCCCCTAAGGCTCTCGTTGCCAGCAAAGTGGGGTCCTCTGCCAGCCTTCCGCGAGCCCCAAGCCCCTGACCGTCAGGCTCCCGGCACCCAGGGCACCGGCTGCCCCACCCAGGTCCTTCCCGGTGCCCGCCATTCCAAGACGGGATGGGCAGGGAACTCTGACAGACCGCAGAGGGGAGCCAGCCCCGAGGGTGAAGGCTTTGACCTCATTCTTCAGAATCAGTAGGGACAGAGAGATGACCGTGTGCTCGGGAATGCCAGAGGGGCGGCACTGGAGAAGGGAGGGCAGGTGCAGTGAAAAAGGACGGAGAACTGTACAGAGACTGGATATTTACAAGAGGAATACACAACACAAATAGATAGCAGGGATGCAATCTGGGTACATAATGCAAGTACACAATGCAGGTATACCACAGGTATATACTACTGGTATACATGAAAGGTATACACGACAGGTAGATATCACAGGTATATATTACTATTACAGGTATACATGACAGGTATATATTACAGGTATACATGACAGGTATACATGAAAGATAGAACAGGTATACATGTATATTACAGCTATACATGGCAGGGATATATTACAGGTATACAAGACAGGTAGATATCACAGGTATATATTAATATTACAGGTATACATGACAGGTATACAATACAGATATATAGTACAGGTATACAGGACAGGTGTCCATGAAAGATATGCACAACAGATAAATCTTGTGTATTACAGATATACATGACAGGTATACATGAAAGGGATATATTACAGGTATACATAACAGCTAGATATCACAGGTATACATGACAGGTAGATATAACAAGTATATGTGAAAGATATACATAAATATACATGACAGGTCTGCACAACAGGTATACATGAAAAATATACCTAATAGTTACCTAACAGTTATACATAGGTATATATTACAGATATGCATGACAGATTTACATGGCAGGGATATATCATAGGTATATATAGCAGGTGTACATGAAAGATAGAACAGGTATACATGTATTTTACAGATATACATGACAGGGATATAGACAGGTATACATGACAGGTAGGTATCACAAGCATATATTAATATTACAGATATACATGGCAGGGATATATCATGGGTTACAGATATACATGGCAGGGATATATCACAGGTAGACATGAAAGATATGCAGACCAGACATACATGTGTATTATAGATATACATGGCAAGTATACATGACAGGAATATATCACAGGAAAAATGACAGGTATATATCACAGGTATATATTAATATTACAGGTATGCATGACAGGTATACAATACTGGCATATATTACAGGTATACATGAAAGATACACAGAACAGGTATACATGTATATTACAGGTCTGCACAACAGGTGTACATAATATATAGATATAGATATAGATATATGACATGTATACGTAACAGGTATATATGAAAGATATGCCTAAAAGGTATACATCGGTATATATTACAGATATGCATGCCAGGTACACATGGCAGTGATATATTACAGGTATATATAATAGGTATACATGACAGGTATATATGACAAGTACACATAACAGAGGCCTGGCTGGAATATATAACAGGGATATAGAAAATGCACAATGTCTATTCCTCTGTGATTTTGTTAACTATTTGGTTGACTAACAGGGAAAATCAAGAGTCTATGGAAATTTAAAATATTGCTCCCCCAAAAAACAAATACATTAATAGCCAATTCAGGATAATAGATTCTATAATTAAATAATACAAATTTCATAATTCTAATTCTAATAAAGTTAAATAACAATGAAGTTCAAGTTTATAATCATAAGACAAAATTGAGGAAATACTTAGTATATAAAGACAAATATAAATTGGAAAGAAAAGCTTAGAGATAAGTAGAACATTCATCCATAAGAAGTCCAGAAGGGAGCAGAGAAAGTTGATGAGAAAAAATAATCAAAGAAGTAGTAGAAATAAATCATTCCTGACATTCAGAAAAGTTTAATCTTTAGAATGAAGGGTCCAGAGCCTGCTTAGCATAATTTTATATATATAAGTATATACAATATATCATTACATAATTATAATTATATTTTATTAGATTAATTTATAATATATTGATATTATAATATACCAACATATATTGATTTATGATAAAAATATTACATTTATATTAATGTATATTATCTCTATATTAAATATAATTATATACTATATAATAGTTTTATTCAAGTATTATTATTCATATATTATATAAAAACTCACACCCAAACAGACATCAGAGGGACAAAGAGAAAACTGTAAAAGCTTCCAGAAGGAAAAATCATTTTCTCTGCAATAAAATTTGAATCTGGCTGATTCCTGGCTTCCCTCTGGCAACACTGGATGTGCTGACGATGGCAAACTGAACGATCTACCCACTTTTAATGTCATTTGCTCTCCATTAGACTATTTCAACAGTATATAATGTTTTTAAGTAATTACTCCCCTAACAATATTTATTGGCATTCATTGTTGAGAATCATCTCACCCATAGAGAATGGAACTTTCCTGTAAATAGTAACAATCCTCGGAATATTATAAAAACGACTTTTTGTTTTTACTTTTCAAATTTTCTATTGCTTTTTTGAAGATACATAGATCACAAAAAAGGTCACATTAAAAAAATACGAGGTCCTATATACCCCACACCACTCCTCCCACATCCACAACCTCTTTCATCACTGTGGCACATTCACTGCATTTGTTGAACACATCTTGGAGCACTGCTGCACCACATGGATTGTGGTTTACATTGTAGTTTCCACTCTCCCCCAGTCCATTCAGTGGGTTATGGAAGGATATATAATGTCCAGCATCTGTCCCTGCAATATCACTCAGGACAACTCCAAGTGCCAAAAATGCCCCCATATCACACCTCTTCTTCCCTCTCCCTGCCCTCAGCAACTCTCATGGCCACTTTCTCCACATCCATGTTACAATTTCTTCCATTACTAGTCACAATAGTTCTATAGAGGAGCACCAGTAAGTCCACTCTAATCCATACTCTGTTCCTCCATCCTGTGGACCCTGGCATGGTGATGTCCACTCCACCTCTGTATCGAGAAGGGGCTTAGATCCCATGTGGTTGAGGGATGTGATCCTCCTGCTTGGAGTTGTGTAAGGCAAGCTCCTTAACATCCTGTGAAGGAGTGGATCGACTAAACCAAATGTGGATCCTAACCAGATCAGAAACTGGTGGGAAGCAGAAGATGCAGCATGTGGGAGTGTGGGAAGAGCAGCTCTTTGGCTCTCTACTCTCGTGTCGCACCCTAGTTAGTTTACTTGAGCCTGGGTTTTCTATGCCCTTTTCACTTTTCCCCAGCTCTTTTAGTGGTATTCTTGTGTTGAAAGTAAGGCTCCTTCACTACCATTCAGCCTCGGTTAAAGTAAGTCTATTTCAACACGGTGCGTGCCCTGAGATTTGCATTTCAACACTTGCTCTTAAGCTCCCCAAAGGAGCTGTGAGGGGGGTGTCAGGAGGGGGGCGCCCATGAATGAGTGAAATCCCTCCTCAGGCTGTAAGAGATGCCACCCAACCCCCACGGGACTCTTACTCCAATCAATTAATAAGATGCCATCAAGATGCCAGATGAAAAGCATCAGGGCTTTGTTGCTGTTTGTCCAGTTGTGTTCTGTTTTAGCATTCCATGATGTGACTCCATTCAGGAGAGGGCTGTGATTGTTTCTCTCCAATGCACTAAGTGAGAAAAGCCCTGACTCCTGTAATCTGCACTTCTGAAGCTGATATTCGGTATGTGGCCACAATGCCATGATTGAAAACAAAAACCAGAAGAGGCAAGTTGGTGATGACGCCTGGGCTTTAAGATAAAAAGTCCAGAGTGCTGTCATGGTAGATGGATAGCTGTGATATGTGTCTAGACACTCACGTATGCATTTTAGGCATTAGAAGGTTATTATGTATCTGAGGGGGGAGAAGTGGGCTTTTGCCCAGGAGAGATGTAATTTTAGGACTAATTCATTGAGCTCAAGGAAACTTAACAGCAAGCCCACCTACCATCACAGAACACCTGAAGTGTGTCCTTCATTCCCAGGGGATGGGGAGCAAATACCCATACTACAAAAAGAGCTTTAGCCTAGTAAAAAATATCACGTTACTAATTGGCAGTTCCACTTAACGTGCTCGCTCAGATCTACTAATGTACGGCCCTTTTCCTGCTATGCCTACAAACAAAAATGAATGGATGGTGGTGAGGGGGAGAAGATTTAAATAATTCAGTACAAACACAAATTAAGTATAGTGAGAGTTCCTTAAATCCAACTAATGCCTCGTTACTTCAGTTATTATTTTTAACCCTCAGTAACATGATGGTCACATTGTTATTGGCAAACAGAAACACCAGGATTCCTCATGTCTGAAAGCTGCTCTTTTATTATGGACAGGGAAATTTGATGGGATTTTTCAATTTTATGATAATGGATCTTTCCCAAAGCACTGGTAATAAAATGGTAATCTCAAACATAAAAGAGTTAGCATTAACTCCTTCAGACCTGGGAAAATGGGGGCTGAATTGACTTCTTAGATGTGATTTGACCTAAGCCAATTAAATTACAAAATTTTACTAAATAGCCACTATACTAGGAAAAAATTACAACAGACCTATGATATTATAATTACCTTCAGAAGATGGCTATTTTGGATTTTGTTTGGACAGTTTGTTTTCGTTAAAAATACACAGTAATTGAAAAAAGATTGTGCACATCTATGTGTGTATGTATATGTATATGCATGCATATGTATTTGTACATATATACACATATACAAATATATAGACATATATAATGCATATATATATGTTAGTAGAAGATATCATTTCACCCTCACTGTAATGCCTACTTTTCAAAAAAAATGAAAATTGTTGGATAGAATGCAGAGAATTAGGGCACTCATTGGTGATGGGATTGTGAAATGATGCAGCTGTAGTGAAAGACAGTTTGGCAGTTCCTCAGGAAGCTAAGTTAAAATTATCATACGACCTGGCAATCCTAGTATAAGGAGTGAACCCAGAAGAATTCAAAGTGGGGACTCAAACAGATATTTGCACACTGATGTTCATAGCAGCATTATTCACTATTGCCAAAGATGGAAGCAACCCAAGTGTCCATCAACAAATGAATGGATAAACAAAATGTAGTATACACAGTCAATGGAATATTATTCAGTTGTAAAAAGGAATGTAGCTCATATGACAACATGGATTAAACTTGAAGACATTATGTTGAGTGAAAGAAGCCAAAAGGACAAATCCTGTATGATCTCATGAATTGGCAAGAATATGTTTTTGAATAACAAAAGGTGTAAAATCTGGTTCATAAAGGTGTTTAGTGCTTAGGGGATGGCTCCACCTCAAATGTATCTTAAGATACCTTAATTCCACAAGGCCTCTTCTGACATCATCTTTTCCTTCCTCCAAAATGTTCTCATTCATTAAGAGGCAGAGCAGCTGACACCTTCCCCATGATTGCAGAAGGCACTCTGTACCACAAAATGCACCCAGCTTTCCCTGTTGCCTTTTTTGCTACCTTGTTGTGGACTCAATTCCAATCTCAGGGTCCTGCATTTCTGTATCCACAGCTCAGAATGGCCTGCCCTCAGGGGGGGAGCTCCAGCTGCATAGAAAGGGGACAGAGATAGCTTATCCCCAGAAGCAAAGTGTGTGAACAAGCAGAGAGGGCAAACAGCCATCTGGTGCAATGGATCGTAGATGGCGGTCAGCCCAAGGAAGTCAGCCAGAATGTCCACAGTGAGCAGGAGCCAAAGTGATCAGGGGTCACAGGAGAATCCAGCACCCGTGCAGGCAGCAGGGGGTGTGAGCTGCTCGAGGGCTGTAAGTCGCCAGCCTGAGTTCCAAGCTCCTGTGGGTTATGTGGGGTCCAGGAAAAAAAACAGGGAGTCCAGACCAGGCAACAGAGCAGAGACACATGGCCAGGCTCAAAATGGGAGCTCAGGGGTCCTTTGGGGGCAACATCCAGGAATCAAGTTGGACGGGGCCTTGGGGACACAGGAAAGAGTGCAGTCAGAACTGAGATGAAGGCCCAACACATGTATAAGTTGCTAAATGGTGACCCTTGAAATTTGAGTCCCTCTGAAACCTATGATGGGACCTAAATGCACCTGTCATTAGGATCTAGAGATGAGACCATTCTGGGTTACGGTGGGCCCTAAATCCAATGACCTGTGTCCTCACAAGAGACCCACAGTGAGGAGAAGTCCATGTGGAGATGAAAGCAGAAATTAGGTGATGCAGCCATGAGCCAAGGGACACCTGGAACCACGAGCCACCTCGAAAGCTCAGACAGAGGTGAGGTAGGATTCCTCCTCAGAGTCCCCAGAAGAAACCAACCCTCCCAGCACCTTGATATTGCACTTCTGGCCTCCAGAACTGGGAGACAAAGAGGTTTCTCTTGTTTCAAGCCGCTCACTGTTTGCTGGTTTGTTACAGCAGCTGCGGCAAACTCATACACATCAGCACTTTCAAAATCCCCCGGGGGCCTGTCAAAATCTCACTTTCCTGGGCCACCCCCTGCAGATTCTGACCCAGCACATCCGGTTTGAGCCCACAGACCCCTATGTCTGAGGGATGCTTGGAGAAATACTGCAGGGGTGGGAGTGGGGGCCCAGGGCCTTGGGGATTCAGAGGCAGGGAAAGCAGCAGGAAGGGGCCATGCATTAAGTTATCCACGTCCACAGCGACACCTGTAACCCCAGCCAAAGTGCATGGCCAAGAGCTTCTGGAAGCCTCACAGGGCAAAGATATCAGAGACTAGATCTCACAGCAAACCCAAGAAACAGCAGAGCATGTGTGCAATTGAGAGGACAGCAGGCCAGGTCCCTTCTTGGAGTCCAGCTTCCCTCTGGGGAGATGGTCAACAATCCCCAGTCCTGGCTTCAGACCAGGATGCTCTTTCCATCCACTCAGCCGATGGCAGGTGCTTTCCACTTTGAGATCTGTCCAGCAGACTCAGCTCAAACAGACCCAGAGTGACCTGGAGGGAAGGAAGAGCCACAGAAGGTGGGACGGGAGGCTCCCCATCATGGGTCAGTGATGCAGATGGTACAAGTTTAATCAAGTCCCCAAGGCAGGGTTGGGGGCTGCTGCCACCGTTCCACCCATCTGGAGACCTTGCAGTGGAATTATGCATCGGAGGGGGATGCTGATTCCAGACAGGGGCTGTGCAATCCACAACTGGACCTTTCTCCAAACAAGGGCTGGCCCGTGCCTCTGAGCCCTGGGACTCTCTCATTTGAGAATGCCTGTGGCTGTCAACCTGGGAGCCCTCGAAGAGGCCAGACAGTCCAACATGATGGGGGTTTTGGGCTACGTGGCTCCGGCTTGACCTCGGGAGTGGCTGAACAGTGAGGTCAGCCACACCTACATGACTGAACTCCCATAAATCCTGGACTCCAGGGCTCAAGGGAGCCTCCCTGGTGGGCGACACTCCAGCATGCTGTCACATTGCATTGCTGGGAGAACGAAGCTTTGTCCACATGGCCCCGCTGGGAGATGACAGTGGACGCCCACGCCTGCTCTCTGCATCTTCCACTGTGGCTGATTTTTTAAATTTTTAATTATTTTTTCTCCTTTATTTCCTTCTAAATGTTACATTAAAAAAATAGGAGGTCCCCATATCCCCCCCCCATCCCACCTCTCCCACATCAACAACCTCTTTCATCATCACAGCACATTCACTGCATTTGGTGAATACATCTTGGAGCACTGCTGCACCACATGGTCAGTGGTCTACATTGTAGTTTACACTCTCCCCCAGTCCACCCAGTGGGCCATGACAGGACACACAATGTCCAGCATCCATCCCTGCAGCACCACCTAGAACAACTCCAACTCCTTATCTCTTCTTCCCACACCATATCTCTTCTTCCCTCTCTGGATCATCAGCAGTCACCGTGGCCACCCTCTCCACATCACTACTACAGTTTCTTCCCTTACTAATCACACGAGTTCCCCAGCAGAACACCAGTAGGTCCACTCTAATCCATACTCTATTCCTCCATTGTGGACCTTATAATGGTTGTGTCCACTCCATATCTATGTCGAGAGGGGGCTTAGATTCCACATGGATGCTGGATGCAATCCTCCTGCTTGCAGTTGTAGGCACTCTCGGCTACCTGGTGTGGTGGTTGACCCTCTTCACCTCCCTATCAGCTGGCCAGGGTAAGCCAAAGAACCAGATAGTAGGAGCCGCAAGTCTGCTGAGACCCAAGCCCTGGCCGTCACATGGACAGTTCAGAGATCCAGTTCTTACCGTGACTGATTTTAATCCATGTCCTCTTGGTATAATTAACTATAATCACGAGCATGACATCTTTTAATGACTTCTGTGAGTCCTCCTAGCAAAGCACCGCACCTGACGATGGTTTGGGGTATCTGACGTGAGGGCAGTCGCATTGTCCTCTAACTTTGCAGGGGTACGGGTCTAAATTAGGCACTGAAAGTTGGTGTGAAGATGCAGAACCCATATACCAGGTGGAAGAAATCATTGTCTATCTTGGCAATTTAAAATTCTGTCATGAACGTGCCTTAGGCGCACTCACCTAAAGGAACTCTTCCATGAAGAATCTACACACAGTGCTTACGGCGGCACTCCTGGTGGGTCTGTCCAATCTTACACATTTAGCCGGATGGCCTTGGGAAGGTCCAGTAGGTCTTGGAGAGCCTCAGTCTCCCTTCTCAGAAAGAAGCGTTTTCACCAGACGAGCCCTCTCCTTCCAGCTCTAGGATTTGAATTCAGTTAAAGTTTGAGCGTATTTCTACATTGGAACTTGCACTCGTTGATGAAAAACACACAGGGCAGTAATTTCATACGCTAGAGACTATCGACAAGATGGGTAACGAGATGTTTTCTCAGGTCCTGGAAACAGTGTTTTGGGTGCCTGGAGGAGTCCCCAGGCATAGCAGCAAAGGTGAGCCTACCTGGGAATACAGCTTGTTTTCGTCACCTTTCCAGTGGCCCACACAGGAAAAATGGCTGTGGCGTGTCCATCAGCACGTGTGGTTGTAAACTTCAGAGACCCACTCCAGCTGGTCTGTGCAGAGACGGGATTTGTTAAAGAGTATTTGATAGCTCACTTCCTCTCTTCGAGGACCAGGTTTGGAGGGTGATGCGTCAAGGGGAAAATGTGCACTTGGGCAGTAATGCCACCTGGTTGAGATGTCCCAGCTGCTGTGCTCTGCTCAGACCATGGTGCTGAGCTCTAAGTGGTGTGGTCTGCAGAAGCTCAGCCCCTCTGCTGCTTCTAGAATTGGAAACTACCTGCCCACACCCATGCCGGGTAGTTCTCACCTGGTACCAGCTTCCTTCGGATCCAAGCTCTGAAAATACGTTCCAAGGAGGTTTTGGACTGGTGCAGTCCTGAGCTCCATCCCAACTAGGGGAGGCTGGGAAGTGAGTTTCAGGTTTTTCCCTTGAGGATGAAGGATGGATGGATGGATCATGGAAAGAAATGACTGTATGTGACATTTGGGACTGAAACATACACACGTAGAGAGGAGCAGGGCTCAGGGCATGACCTCAGGGGCAAGCATAAATTGTGGGTACGTTTATTGATCTCCAAGTTGCTTTCTGGTATTAGACCAACGAGTCTAATCTGAGGGTTGTGACACTGGACTATGTCTGCAGGCATTTTCAGTTGTTGGGAAAGCTCCTGGCATCTGGTGAAGGGAGCCCAGGGAGGATGCCCCACAGCCTACAGTGCACCAGATCGATCTATCTATCTATCTATCTATCTATCTATCTATCTATCTATCTATCTATCATCTATCTATCATCTATCTATCTATCTATCTATCTATCTATCTATCATCTATCATCCATCTATCATCTATCTATCATCTATCTACCTTATCATTAATCTGCCTATCATCTTTCCATGATTTATTCTTCATTCCTTCCATCCTTCATTTCTTCCTTCCTTCCCTCCCTCTTTCCCTCTTTCCTTCCTTCCTTATTTCCTTCCTTCCTTCCTCCCTCCCTCTTTCTCTTTCATTCATTTGTTCATTCATTCATTTCTTCCTTCCTCCCTCCCTCTTTCTTTCATTATTTCCTTCCTTCCATCCTTCCTTCCTTCTCTCCTTCCCTCCTTCCCTCTTTTCTTCTTCCTTCCCTCCCTCCTTCTCTCCTTACCTCCTTCTCTCTTCCCTCCTTCCCTCCTTCCTTCTTTTCTTCTTCCTCCGTCCCTTCCTTCCTTCCTTCCCTCCTTCCCTCTTTTCTTCTTCCTCCCTCCCTCCCTTCCTTCCTCTATCCTTCCTTCCTTCCTTCCTTCCTTCCTTCCTTCCTTCCTTCCTTCCTTCCTTCCTTCCTTCCTTCCTTCCTTCCTTCCTTTCTCCCTTCCTCCCTCCCTTCCTCTCTCTATCTCTCTTTCTTCCTATCTATCTATATGTCATCTATGGAAGTGGTTCTCCCTCATGGATGAATTTGCTCCCAGGAGACACTTGGCAATGTCTAGGGACATTTTTGGTTGTCAGAACAGCAAGGATGGCTGCCACCAGCATCTCGTGCTTGGAAGTCAAAGATGCTGATAAACTTCCTGCAATGTACAGAACAGACGCACTGCAGAAAAGAAGTCTCTGGCCCAAATGTCAGTAGCACCAAGGCTGAGCAGTCCTATGTTAGACCTAATTCTGGAAAATGACAGGACTTAACCCTATTCAATCCATGGTTTTTTCAGACAATGTAGTCTCTTGCTCCCTCCCATCCCAACCACCTCGAGGGTGGGTCTAAATCCCAGGGTGGGAGTCTCACATGGAGCCGAGGTCTTGGGAAGAGAGTTGGGAGGCCTGGGGTCTCCAGTCATCAACCACAGTTCTTCTGGGCATCTACAGAGAGCTGCTCTGAGCTTCTTTGTGCTGCTGCCACCATCGGCCCACAGAGAAAGTGCAGATGTGTGTGGACCACTTCTGCAAGCTCTGGTCCCAATCGCAAGACTGCGTGAGGCCCAGTGGCTACTCCCGCCACCTCCTCACGTGCTGGGAAGCATGGAGACCCTGGTGTGCTTGCATTCCATGGAGCAGAGCCTCATGTGCTTGCATTCCAGGTACGAGACCTGATGTGCTTGATTTCTGGGTAGAGACATTTATGTGCATGCATTCCAGGTAGGAGACTCTGATATGCTTACATTCCAGGTAGGAGACCCTGATGTGTTTGCATTCCAAGTAGGAGACCCTAAAGTGTTTGCATTCCAGGAAGGGACCCTGATGTGCTGTGTTCCAGGTAGGGACCCCGATGTGTTGTGTTCCAGGTAGGGACCCCGATGTGCTATGTTCCAGGTGGGACCCTGAGGTGCTGTGATCCAGGTAGGGACCCCGATGTGCTGTGTTCCAGGTAGGACCCTGATGTGCTGTGTTTCAGGTGGGACCCTGATGTGCTGTGTTCCAGGTAGGGGCCCCAATGTGCTGTGTTCCAGGTGGGACCCCGATGTGCTGTGTTCCAGGTGGGACCCTGATGTGCTATGTTCCAGGTGGGACCCCGATGTGCTGTGTTCCAGGTGGGACCCTGAGGTGCTGTGTTCCAGGTGGGACCCCGATGTGCTGTGTTCCAGGTAGGGGCCCTGATGTGCTGTGTTCCAGGTAGGGGCCCCGATGTGCTGTGTTCCAGGTAGGGACCCCGATGTGCTGTGTTCCAGTAGGGACCCTGATGTGTTGTGTTCCAGGTGGGACCCTGATGTGCTGTGTTCCAGGTAGGGACCCCGATGTGCTGTGTTCCAGATAGGGATCCCGATGTGCTTTGTTCCAGGTAGGGACCCTGATGTGCTATGTTCCAGGTAAGACCCTGATGTGCTATGTTCAGGTAGGGACCCTGATGTGCTGTGTTCCAGGTGGGACCCTGATGTGCTGTGTTCCAGGTAGGGACCCTGATGTGCTGTGTTCCAGGTGGAGGCCCTTGTGTACTTGCACTCCCGATGTCAGGTCGCTTGAGGCTGCCCCTCGCAGCCCCTGGAATCAGGTGCCCTGGTTAGTTTCAGCTGCCTCTCTGGCACCAACCTCCTCCAGGGGCTCTCCATCCTCTGCCGTGGGTTAGCCTGTTCTCTCCGCCCCCCAGGTCTGAGCCTGCACACCCTGTCCTCCAGACAAGGGGCGTGGATCTCACCTTGGTTTGAGCTGCATGTAGTATTTGCAAATCCATGATTTGTGCCATCAATTTTACACTGTGTGTCAACCAGGGTCTTAGCTTTTAGATTCTCAATTCAAATCCCTTTCCCCCCTTCCAAAATGGACATTCTGTTCTCTTTCTGATACGGCAACTCTTTCCCCAAAATGGATACTCTTAAATATTGACTAGGATCAGTGGGATCAGATAAATAACTCAGAATAAAATTAATTGTTGGTTAATGTTTTCATTCTTTTTTTAAAAGATTTATTTGTTCATTTATTTCTCTCCCCTTCTCCCCACCCCCCTGCCCCGGTTGTCTGTTCTCTGTGTCTATTTGCTGCATCTTCTTTGTCTGCTTCTGTTGTTGTCAGCAACATGGGAATCTGTGTTTCTTTTTGTTGCATCATCTTGCTGTGTCAGCTCTCCATGCATGCAGCACCATTCTTGGGCAGGCTGCACTTTCTTTCACGCAGGCTGGCTCTCCTTAAGGGGCACACTCTTTGTGCGTGGGGCTCCCCTACGCGGGGGACACCCCTGCATGGCACAGCCCTCCTTCAGCACATCAGCACTGTGCGTGGGCCAGCTCCACACGGGTCAGGGAGGCCCAGGATTTGAACCGCGGATCTCCCATGTGGTAGGCGGATGCCTTAACCGCTGGACCAAGTCCGCAGCCAAATGTTTTCATTCTTGTTCCATCAGTTCTACGGACATTTTTTTTTTCTTCTTCAAACAACAATGCTTTGGCAATTCTACTCCTGGAATGGAGCATTTCAGAAATGTATGAAGGCTTCTGCTGTGAAATTGTTAATAATCCATTGGAATTTCCCCACCCCAGCCCTGCTCATTTTTACCCCTTGGCAAAGACTGCAATTTCCAATCTGTAAAAAGGTCAGGGAGAACTGCAACATGAACTGCAACATGGCTTGGATTCCTTCACAGTGTGTTCTATTTCGTTACTGACTGTGTATTAGTATTAGTTCATCGATTGTAACAAACACACCCCGCTAATGTAAGACGTTAATAATTCATGTGTGGGGAGGAGTGCACAGTACCTAACTTTATGTACTTTCTGTGCAATTTTTCCGTAAACCTAAAACTGCTTGAAAATGAAAGTTTATTATTTAAACAAAAAGCCCTTCCCACTCATCCCTTCCCCAGCACTTAGAACAACCAATTTCATTTGTTTCTATCATTTTGCTGGATAGTTCACATAATTAGATTCTTACAACATGTGGCGTTTCATGTCTGGCTTCTTTTGCTTCGCGTAAGGTGAATGCGCCAGAACTTCATTCCTTTTATTTTTTTTCATTTTTTTATTATCTTTTTTTAAAGATGCATAAATCACACAAAATGTTACGATAAAAAATATATGAGCTTCCCATACCCCCCACTCCTCCCGCATTGGCAACTTCTTTCGTGAGTGTGGCACATTCATTGCATTTGATGAGTACATTTTGGAGCTCTGCTGCACCGCACCGATTATAGTTTACGTTGTAGTTTGCACTCTTTCCCAGTCCATTCAGTGGGTTAAAGCAGGATATGCAATGCCCTTTAAATCCCAATACTAGTCATTTTGCATAAAGCAAGAGCTGTGCATTTCCCAAGCATTGCCTGTCTCCAGTAGCCATCATCCCTCTGCTCATCGTGATGGAGACTCTTCGTACCAAATGGTCTCTTCTGCTGGCTGTGTTCCCCCCCAAACCTCTTGCCTCCCTCTCTCCACCTCTCCCTCCTCTATGCCTGACCCAACATGTACGATGATTCCGTAGACAATCCATAAACTCCCGTGTGTTCCTGTTTGGAGGAAGGGAGAGAAGGAGGAGGAGCGCCCCATAAAAATGCAAGGAGGGCTGCGGAGCAGCCGGATCTGGGCACCATCTGTTGCCGAGGGCAGGCGGCTGCGACCCGGAGCCTTTTTGACATTTTATACCCTGAATGCAAGAACATAGATCATCTATACCTTGTACTTTTCCCGTCTCATTATGAGAATTTATTTCCCCGCTTTGTAGTCGCTGGAGCCTCTGTTCTAATTGTTTCTTCCATGTGCTGTAAATCTGTGTGCCAATCACTAAAACACGTAACCCAGACCTGGCAATTTCCTCTTCTACCTTCGCGACGGCCGGACCCGATGGTTGAAATAAAACGAAACATGCTTGCGCGCCTGCCCTGCCCTGCTGCCATGGGCCCTTCGTTTGCTCCAGGAATTTTTAATATTCGGGACATACCCTCCTCGTGAGGTTGTTGCTGGGTCTAATTGGAACGCTGACCGTGGGGCCTGCCCAGCCCCCCCAGCCGGCTCCACGCTTCTGACTCCCGGCCGGTAATTTGAACACGCCTCGCCTGCTCTTTTGTCAAATTTGTTCCGAGGGTTCCCCTGTGATGGGCAGCTCTTGAGTGAGGCAGAGGTGATGCAACAAACTAGTCCAAGGCAGGCAAGCTGGGGCCAGCTCTTAGGTGCTTCTGGTTCAAGGAGACCCCTCTCTGTGTCAGTGCTCACACCCCAAAACGCACAGAATTTCATTGCCATTGCTGGCTTCACACAGCTGGCCCCACCTTCAGTACCTTTTGACAGATATATATAATATGGACCTGGTTGCTTTGTTTGCATTTAAACAAAGTTGCAGTTTGCTGGAAACAATCTGTAAACTGTTACAGTGTTCTTTAGGGTTGCCACATTCAGATGCCGAGGCAAACTCCAATTCCACAACAGCAATGCATTTTGCACTATTGCGTCGGGCATAATTACACGAAAAGAGTAATCGGGAGTGGATGTGGCTCAAGCAGTTGGGTGCCCACCTCCCACGTGGGAGGTCCCAAGTTTGCTTCCTGGTGCCTCCTAAAGAAGACAACAAGCTAGCAGACAATGAGCAAAAACAACGAGCAGACAATGGGTAAAAATAACAAGCAAGACAAGGAGCAGACAGTGAGCAAAAATAAGCAGGAAAAACCAAGGAGGGAGTAGATGTGCCTCAAGCAGTTGAGCACCTGCCTCCCACATGGGAGGTCCCGGGTTCGGTTCCTGATGCTTCCTAAAGAAAAAATCAAGCAGACAATGAGCAAACAATGACCAAAAAACAATGAGCAGACAATGAGCACAAACAGCAAACCAAAACAATAAGCAAACAGATGATGGAATCATCTCAGGAGGGAAAAGAGGTCATTGTTGCTTTTATGAAACTTTTATGTAACTGAGCGTCCTGTATTGTGAATTACTTTTACCTCTCAAGTGACCCAAATAGCACCTGTCACCTCACTACCACAAAACTCAGAGGCCATCTGGATGCCTGACCATCCACCTTCTCGTTCTCCCCCTACACTGTTTACAGGTGAGCCGCCACTGCCCGTGACTGGGTGGGCAGGCACTTGAGACCAGAAGGGACAGAGCTGTGGCATCCCACGGCTGTGCCTGCAAAAGTCTGCAGGGGAACGTCCCAGAGCCACACCTGTGGACAGGCTGCCTCAGACGGGCTGAAGGATGTTGAAGATTTGTCTGTGCTCCTGGGACCTGCTGGCTTTGCTGCACAATTAAGAGCGAGATGGTGTTGGACTCAGATGTGACCTCTCTACACATGCCTCCTCTGGCCCTTTTACTGAACCTGGGGTTGGCGCTGGGTTTGGTGTGTGCTCAAGAGACTTGAACCTCTGGACTGTCCATGTGCCAGCTGGGCCCTGAGCCTCAGCAGAGTTGCAACACCTACTCTCTGGTTTGTTGGACTTACCCAGGTCAGCTAACAGGAAGGTGAGGATGATCAATCACCACACCAGGGAACCAAGAGTGCCTACAACTGCAAGCAGGAGAATCCCATCCATCAGCCTTGTGGAATCTAAGCCCTCTCTCGATATAGAGGGGGAGTGGACATCACCATCCCAGGGTCCACAGGATGAAGGAATAGAGTATGGATTAGAGTGGACTTACTGGTATTCTATTATGGAACTGTTGTGACTAGTAATGGAAGAAATTGTAGCATTGATGTGGAGAAAGTGGCCACAGTAGCTGCTGAGAGTAGGGAGAGGGAAGAAGAGATATGATGTGGGGGCATTTTCAGGACTTGGAGTTGTTCTGGGTGGTGCTGCAGGGACAGATGCTGGACACTGTATGTCCTGCCATGGCCCACTGGGTGGACTGGGGGAGAGTGTAAACTGCAATATAAACCATTATCCATGTGGTGCAGCAGTGCTCCAAAATGTATTCACCAAATGCAATGAATGTGCCACGATGATGAAAGAGGTTGTTGCTGTGGGAGGAGTGGGGCGGTGGTATATAGGAACCTCTTATGTTTTTTAATGTAATGTTTTGTGTGATCTACATATCTCTTAAATATAAATTTAAAAAATATGTTCTTTAAAAAGACTTAATATGGCTTTGCAACTTCTGCCAAGGGATCCCCGTCTCCTCCCTGAACCCCCACCTCAGGTACCCCCTCCCTCAGCCTACCCTCTCCCCCTTAAAACACCCTCTGATCCTCCCGCTTCTGACCTCACTGGACCAAAACAGGGCTGGAGGCAAACCTGCAGCCTCCGACACCCCAGAAAGCCGTGACAAATTGCATAAACGTGTGCAAATTGTCCATACGGCCCCAGCCCCTTGACTTGGGCAGAGCGCTTCAGCGGAAGGTCATGTCGGGCACGGCTCTGAATTAAATTGAGGCAATTACACTCAATTTGCTTAAATCTATCACGGGGAGAAACCCGTGGGCTGATCTCAAGAGCGTTAACAAGTGTGTTTCCCTCCAGGGTGGACTCCACCGCGCAGCAACACAGAGTCTCCTGGGGACACACAGGGTGGGGACCCCTGGTTGTTGCTCATCTCTGCTGAGAGTTGAGGTTCAAAGACAACTCAGACACCTGAAGGATGTTGGGGGGCAAAATTCAGGCTGCAGGATTCCCCAGAGAAGTAAGAGTTGCCCAGAGTGTGTACAAAACTCTACCGGTAGCGCTGACGTGGAGACAGTGGCCACGGGAGCTGCTGAGGGCAGGGAGAGGGAAGAAGAGATGAGATGTGGGGGCATTTTCAAGACTTGGAGTTGTCCTGAATGCTATTGCAGGGACAGATGCTGGACATTATATATCTTGCCATAACCCACTGAATGGGCTTGGGGAGAGTGTAAACTACAATGTAAACTATCATCCATGTGGTGCAGCAGTGCTCCAAAATGTATTCACCAAAGACAATGAACGTGCCACAATGATGAAAGAGGTTGTTGATGTGGGAGGAGTGGGGTGAGGGGGGTGGGAGGTATATGGGAACCTCTCATATTTTTTGAATGTAACATTTAAAAAAAATAGAGAGAGAAAAAAGAAATAAAAGATTTTGGAGATACAAAAAAATTGGTGGGGTGGGGGGTGGGGAGTGGGTTATATAGGAACCTCATGTTTTTTATGTAATGTTTTTTGTGATCTATATATGTTCAATAAAATATATTAAAAATTATTAAATGCTCAAAAAAACCTCTACAGATGTGGACTCGGAAGGAAGGATGGCTGTGGCTCAGCTTCACTCTATGGGGTCAATGATTGCTGACACCTGCACGCTTATTCAACAGCCCCCGACGTGCTGAGGCAACGGGCATGGAGCTAGAAAAACGCCAATTCCCCTGCCGGCCAGGGCGCAGCTCTGCCCCAAACTGGCTGCTGTGCCGCGGGCTCAGCAGACCCTCCTCTTCTCCCGGTTTCCAAAATCTCCACCTTCCACGCGCCGCTACGTCGTCCTGTGGACCCGGCCGCCGGCCTCCCCTGCCTTCCCAGCGGCGCCGACCCTGTATCCACTTTACCAACCCAGCAGGTGAGGCTCCCAGGTGTGCACAGGTGCTCCAGGTGAGCTCAGGATTCCCTCAGGCGAGCCCCTGGCAGGTCCTCCGCCGCCCAAGGTGGGGACGGTGAGGGCCTCGCCACACCTGTTTGGAAGCACAGCCCGTCGTGGGACACGGTGGCGCACGGTGGGACAGCAGAGCTCCCTGGCTCAGCTCCACATGCCAGTCTGTCGCCCGCTTACCTGTGGGGTCGGCAGGCTCTGGGAGCTTGGGGGCTTCACTCCCTCCCCTGAAGAGCGGGGACCCACTGCAGAACCCCTCTTCGGTTTCTGCGTCCAGACGTTGGTGCCGTGGGTCCTCACCTGGAAAGCAGGTGACCTGAGAAAGAGCAGCTGAGGGAAGCCAAGGGGGCCTGCCTCTTCTCTCCTTGGGCAGCCGCTGACACTCTAGGGGGTTTCCCGTGGGCTGGAACCGCCAGCCGCATGGCTTCAACCACGGGGCTCTGTTCTCTCGCGTTTCTGGAGCCAGAAGCGCAAACTCAAGCTGCGGGCATGTCCACGCTCCCTCTGAAAGTTCTAGAGGAGGGTCCGTCCTGCTTCTTCCAGCTCCTGGTGCCCCCCGGCGATGCTCGGCTGAGAGTGGCATCCCCCAGCCCTGCTCCATCTTCCTGGGTCCTTCTCTTCTCCAGCTCCTCTTCCGTGTCTTACGGGGACGTGTGGCTGGATGCACACACAGCTGGGGAATCCAGGATCGTGAATCGCCTCTACAAAGGCCCTTTTAACCAAAGAAGCCCAGGCTCCAGCGACTTGCACGTGGGCACATCTTTGGGGTCCACCCACGGTATGGAGGTACCGGAGTAGCACAGCAATGTCCCCGATGCAGCCTCAGAACGTCCCGCAGCTCTGGACAGGCCGACAAGCACGGCCGGGTGTTTATAAGGAACGCCCAGCGGGGCCGCTGTCCCCAGAAGCCCCGGAAAAGCCGGCGACGGGGAGCCAGTATCTGCAGTGTCCTCTTGGAGCTGAAACTCCTGCACGGAGGCTGTTGAGAAAGCGCAGAAGACAGCAGGGCGGCCGTGGGGACCACTCGTCCTGAAAGCACAGAACACGTCCTGAGCAGACCAGAAAGTTTCCTTCCGTCCGTCAGCCTGGTCCGTTTACACTCCTGATCGCTCTCTCCAGCTTGTGTGCTCCAGCTAATGTCTATTCCTGTTTATCTATATCTCAATTTATCTACAACTGTATCGATCTGTCTCTATTCTTTCTACATCTATCATCTATCATTTGTGTATCATCTAGCTACCATCTATCTATCATCTATCTATCAGCTATCTATCATCTATCTACAAGCTACCTATCAGCTATCAGCTATCATCTATCATCTATCTATCAGCTATCTATCAGCTATCAGCTATCTTCTATTATCTATCATCTATCAGCTATCAGCTATCTACCAGCTATCTATCAGCTATCATCTATCAGTTATCAGCTATTTATCAGCTATCTATCAGCTATCATCTATCCATCTATCACCTATCATCTATCATCTATCAGCTATCTATCAGCTATCTAGAATCTAGCATCTATCAGCTATCCATCAGCTATCATCTATTATCTATCTATCATCTATCATCTCTCTATCATCTATCATCTATCATCTGTGTATCACCTATCATCTATCAGCTATCATCTATCAGCTATCTATCAGCTATCATCTATCTTCTATTATCTATCATCTATCAGCTATCTACCAGCTATCTATCAGCTATCAGCTATCATCTATCATCTATCAGCTATCAGCTATTTATCAGCTATCTATCAGCTATCATCTATCCATCTATCACCTATCATCTATCATCTATCAGCTATCTATCAGCTATCTAGAATCTAGCACCTATCAGCTATCTATCAGCTATCATCTATTATCTATCTATCATCTATCATCTCTCTATCATCTATCATCTATCACCTGTGTATCACCTATCTATCATCTATCATCTATCAGCTATCAGCTATCTATCAGCTATCATCTATCTTCTATTATCTATCATCTATCAGCTATCTACCAGCTATCAGCTATCATCTATCATCTATCAGCTATCAGCTATTTATCAGCTATCTATCAGCTATCATCTATTCATCTATCACCTATCATCTATCATCTATCAGCTATCATCTATCAGCTATCTAGAATCTAGCACCTATCAGCTATCTATCAGCTATCATCTATTATCTATCTATCATCTATCATCTCTCTATCATCTATCATCTATCACCTGTGTATCACCTATCTATCATCTATCAGCTATCAGCTATCATCTATCAGCTTTCTATCAGCTATCATCTATCTTCTATTATCTATCATCTATCAGCTATCAGCTATCTACCAACTATCTATCAGCTATCACCTATCATCTATCAGCTATCTATCAGCTATCATCTATTATCTATCATCTCTCTATCATCTATCATCTATCTATCATCTATTGTCTGTGTATCACCTATCTATCATCTATCATCTATCAGTTATCAGCTATTGTCTGTCATCTATCATCTATCAGCTATCTATCATCTATCATCTATCAGCTATCAGCTATCATCTATCAGCTATCTATCAGCTATCATCTATTATCTATCATCTATCATCTCTCTATCATCTATCATCTATCTATCATCTATCGTCTGTGTATCCCCTATCATCTATCATCTATCAGCTATCAGCTATCATCTATCATCTATCAGCTATCTATCAGCTATCATCTGTCATCTATCTATCATCTGTCTATCCCTCTCTATTTCTCTCTCTATATGTATCTATCTGTATATACATCTATCTCTATACCTCTATTGTTTCCATCTTTATCTATGCTCTGTCTGTCATCTATTGATATTTATCAACTATCTATCTTATCCATCAATACATGCTATCTATATATCATCTACCTCTCAATACTCTAAACATTTATCATCTAACTTCTCTATCTGTAGCCCTCACCTACCATCTATCTATTATCTAACATCTGTTGACCTATATTTATCTACCTACCTACGTTTCATCTCTCTCTTGAGTTCTTATATATATTCATATATATGTATAGAGAGAGTATAGATATATATAGAATATAAATATGAATGTATGACTTTTATACATATATATACACACACACACAGAGAATATATATATATATTCTGTGTTTCACGTTTTGGGGACCGTGTTTAGTTGTCTAATCTCCCATTTCGGTTTGGGACCAATTATCCCTCTATTCTGCGCTCGCACATTAGCAAAAGCCATTTAAACATTTCAGAAACCCCTGCACGCCTGTTTTCCTAAGCCCAGATCTAAAACCTCCTCGGGCCTCCGTGTTTCAGGACGCAGGGTGGGGAGCGAGTAACAACCTGCTGGCCGGGCCGTAGGAGCAGGTGGCCTCCACTTTAGATCAAACGCTCGGAGCGTTTCAAGCCCCGCGCCGCTGCAGCTTTCCTCTGCAAAGGTCAGGAAGAGTCACGCCGAGAAAGCGCGTGTGTATTTTTCATTGTTTGGACAAGAAATTGAGAACAGATTCGGGCAGTCGCAGAAGAATTCCTAAGTTTATTTTCCAACAGAGGGCTTATTTTATTTTCCCCCAAAGTCCGTGGCGAGTGGTAAAGTGGTCCTGCTTCCCAAAGCAGTGCCTGAAAGGTGACGTTGAAGCAAAGTGGACATTTTGCAACCTGATCTCCACGCCCCCCCCCCACGCGGCCCTGTGCAGATGTTAAAGCGGCCGCAGTGGTACCTGAGGAGCACGTTAACAAGGGCTGCGAAAGTGCTTGTCCTAATGATGCCGCCACAGGACCCCTGGACCCCCAGCCGGATGCCATCCCTCGCCCACCTTGCTAATAGACAGCCCTGCGCGTGCAATTAACACGCTCATTTATGAAGGAAACAGGGGCACCGGCTTCCTGGCAGACCCCTGCCCCTGCGCGAAGGCAGGGGAGCACGTGGGGGGCTGATTTACAGCAGAGCCTGCTCCTGGCTTCCTGGACCCGCGGGATCAGTGGTTGAAGAAGACACGGAGGCACGACCCTTCTTTAAAGGTGTGCGGCCAGGTAAAGGCAACTGACACGTGGCAGGTGCGCTTGGACGAACCAATAAAAAGCATCCACCATCCATGTGGGATCTAAGCCCCCTCTTGATGCAGACGGGGACGGGACATCACCATCCCAGGTCCACAGGCTGGAGGAATAGAGTATGGATTAGAGTGGACTTACTGGTATTCTACTATGGAACTATTGTGATTAGTAAGGGAAGAAACTAGCCTTGATGTGGAGACAGTGGCCACGGTAGCTGCTGAGGGCAGGGAGAGGGAAGAAGAGATGTGATGTGGGGGCATTTTCAGGACTTGGAGTTGTCCTGGGTGGTGCTGCAGGGACAGATGCTGGACATTGTATGTCCTGTCATAACCCACTGAATGGACTGGGGGAGAGTGTCAACTGCAATGTAAACCATTATCCATGTGGCACAGCAGTGCTCCAAGATGTGTTCACCAAATGCAGTGGATGAGCCACGATGATGAAAGAGGTTGTTGACATGGGAGGAGTGGGGTGAGGGGGGTGGGAGGTATATGGGGACCTCATATTTTTTTTAATGTAACATTTAAAAGAAAATAAAGAAGAAAAAAATACTAAAAAAACAAAAGCCGCCCCCAAAGATCCAGGAAAAGGGAGGTGGTATGGAAAGTAGGGCTACGCAACGGCATTTCATCAATGATCTTGAGATCGCTTGTTGCGTTTGAGGACTGTGCAGACGCCCTGTGGCAGCTGAATGGACCGTCAGGTTCTCCTGGAGCTGTGGCCGCCTTCCCCGCGCCCCGCCCCCCAGGAGCCCTGCCAGCCCAGCCCTTGGGGTCTGGGGAGAGCCTCCTTCAGGGGTCTCCATGACAAGCTCACCGGGTGACAGGCAAGAAGAACCACAAGGATTTAGCACGGCCAGTTTGTTTTCTAGCAAATCGCTGTTTTCACTTACATTTCAGTTTTGCTTCTCAGTGTGTCTTGCCATCTCTCCCGGTCCATGATAAGAGTATAAATCAGGACCGGATCGATCAAGTACATCGCAGGGGCAGGTGTGGTGGTCCTGAGGGGTATCCATGCTTGAGAACACTTCTGAGAACTCTGCCTCATCCATTAGGAGGACGCAAAGAAAATAAAACCATTTTTTTCTTCCCCCAATAAGGCATCATAAGAAAGCAAGGGGGCGGTGGACTTGGCCCAGCAGCTAGGGTGTCCGCCTACCGCATGGGAGGTCTGCGGTTCAAACCCCGGGCCTCCTCGACCCGTGCGCAGCTGGCCCATGCGCAGTGCTGAAGCGCACAAGGAGTGCCCTGCCATGCAGGGGTGTCCCCCGCGTAGGGGAGCCCCACGCGCAAGGAGTGTGCCCCATAAGGAGAGCCGCCCAGCACGAAAGAAAGTGCAGCCTGCCCAGGAATAGCGCCGCACACACGGAGAGCTGACATAACAAGATGACGCAACAAAAAGAAACACAGATTCCGAGCCGCTGACAACAACAGAAGCGGGCAAAGAAGACGCAGCAAATAGACACAGAGAACAGACAACCGGGGTGGGGGGGGAAGGGGAGAGAAATAAATAAATAAATCTTTTTTTAAAAAAAGAAAGCAAGGGTTCTACTCAACATCTATCCATAGGAAGGGAGCATTTTCCTCATTTTATACCACCCATACACAAGCTTTTGTTGAGTAACAAACCACCCTGAAAACTTCGAGGCTTAACACAATCAGAATTTATGATCTGTCCCATGGTGATGGATCGGCCAAGGGGTCTGGCCTTGGATGGCTGGACTGGGGCCACGTGGTCTGGCTGCTCACTCTCCAGGGCAGGTTCTCCCTGCTCTGTGTCAGCTCTCCTTCCCCAGCAGGCTGGCACACGCATCTTCATGCGGAGGTCTTGAGAGGGGGCTGAGAAATGGGAAAGCACAGTGGGCAATCCCTTTTAAAGAAGTCTCTACCAAGTCGTGTTTGCTATTATCCCATCATCAGAAAGTCACAGGACTAAGCCGAGAGTCAGTGTGGGAGAGATGGAAAACCATGGCCATGAGGAGGGTAATGACAGTGACTGCTTCTGCAAACAATTTACTACGTGGGACTTCTGGTTCAGGTCTCCTCGTGGCCCAAGACGGCTGCCAACCTCCAGCCATTGCATGTACATCGCAGCCGGCAGATCAAAGGAGAGGAGAAAGAACAGCAGCTTCCCTCCCTTTAAGGAAAGCAGGAAAATGCAGGTTTAGTCCTAGGAAACCATATTCCCAACTGAAAATCAGGAACTCCATTCTTATGAAGAATGGAAGCTGGTATATTGGGGGACAGTAATCAGGGTTTCCATATCATTAAAAAGTTAAAAGTTAAAATGGTAAACAGGACCTTTAAAATACTTTCCCTCTAAGATCTCCCTTGCCTGTATTTCCTATATATATATCACAGAAGTGGATTCTATTTTTTTAAATCATTTTGGTCAATTTTATTTTATTTTTCATGTTTTTTTTAATTCCCACAGTGTCTTACTTTATTCATTTTGTCTTTTTTAAACACTTTTTAAAAATTAAAGTTAATAGATCACATAGGACATTACATTAGAAAAACATAAAATGTTCCCATATAACCCACTCCCCCCACCCCCATCATTTTTGCAAATTGTAATTTTTTAAGATACATAGATCATAAAAAATATTACATTAAAAAAATAAAAGGATCCCACATACCCCCCACCCCACCCCCACTCCTCCCACATCAACAACCTCTTTCATCACTGTGGCACATTCGTTGCATTTGGTGAATACATCTTGGAGCACTGCTGCACCTCATGGATTAGAGTTTACAACATAGTTTACACTCTCCCCCAGTCCATCCAGTGGGTTAGGGCAGGATATAGAATGTCCAGCATCTGTCCCTGCAATATCATTCAGGACAACTCCAAGTCCTGAACATGCCCCCACATCACATTTCTTCTTCCCTCTCCCTGCCCTCAGCAGCTACAGTGGCCACTGTCTCCACATCAATGATACAATTTCTCCCATCACTAGTCACAATTGTTCTATAGTAGAATACCAGTAAGTCCACTCTAATCCATATTTTATTCCTCCATCCCGTGGAAGAAGTGGACTCTATATGTAATCTGTCAGTGAGAAGTCGATGGTTTAACACAAACTTTGGAGCCCTCACTATATTCTGAATCCTGGAGCACTAAATTCTTACAACAGTCCCCCCTCACTCAAGAAACTGCCCTTGGTAACAGTGTCCAGATATCTGTAAATATTGGCCTGGATACTTGAGTATCTATTGTAGGTCCACTACATCACAGATTCATATTGATAATGCAGGTAAATGATAAGAAGCTACTTTCAATTTATAGTGACACAACCTTTGATCCAGATTGACAATTTATATTGATGTATATTGACAACAATGCAATACTAACCTCAGAAAGCGCCCCCGGTGGGACTTGGACCTGCAAATGGAAAGCCGTGGACTCCTCGGCGTTTCTTGATCTTCTGGTGCAGCGAATGGCAGCTGAGCTTGAAGATCACTTCCCAAAGAGCTTCTCCCTGTCCCATTTATTTGTTTAAGGAACCTTTAGTTCCACAGCCATGAAATCCAGTTCTGCTTGTTAGAAAGCAGTGTTCTTAGGGTTCTATGGTCATGGCAGATGGGGTTCACTGCCATGGCAGATGGCCCTTCTTTGGAGCTGGTGTTTCTGCGTGAGGAAACTGGACTCAGATGAGATCTCTTTTCATAAGACTTTCATGCTACTTTACTGGAATTGTAGTTGGTGTTGGGGTTTAAGATATATTTAGGGGATTTGAATCTCTGGACTGACAATATGATAGCCAGGCCCTGAACCCCAAAAGACTCCAGCTCCTACAATCTGATTTATTGGACTCACCTCACTCAGCTAAGATGGAGTTGAAGAATGTCAACCACCACACCATGGAGCCTAGAGTGCCTACAACTGAAAGCAGGAAGATTGCATCCAGTATCCATGTAGAATCTGAGCCTCCTCTTGACATAGAGGTGCAACGGACACAACCAATCCAAGGTCCACAGAGAAAAGGTGGCATTGGAGTGGGAAAAGAGGACATGGTGGCTGATGGGTATGGGGAGTGGCAGGAAGAGATGAGAGGTGGAGGCGCCTTTGGGACTTGGAGCTGCCCTGGATGGTGCTTCAGGGGCAATCACCAGACATTGTAAATCCTCCCAGGGACCACTGGATGGAATGGAGGAGAGTATGGGCCATGATGTGGACCAATGACCATGAGGTGCAGAGATTCCCAGAGATGTACTTACCAAATGCAATGGATGTGTCATGATGATGGGAGTGAGTGTTGCTTGGGGAGGAGTGGTGGGGTGGGGGTGGTGGGGTTGAATGGGACCTCATATTGTTTTAATGTAATATTTTTACAAAATCAATAAAAAAATAATAAAAAAAAGAGAAAGCAGTGTTCTTAGGCGTATGAGGTCCCAGGACTGCCCGTGACACATCTGCCATCCCCCACGTCAAGGTGGGACAGTTTCTCACGTCCCAGGACTGCCCATGACACACCTGCCATTCCCCACGTCAAGGTGGGACAGTGTCTCACATCCTTTCGGGGTCTACCAGAGACCCTGCTCTCCCTGCCACAACCCATCCCCCCGCACGGCTCCATCCTACCTTGTCTTGTGGTGCCAAACGGTTTTGTGCACAACCCGAGGCACGTGCCTTTGGAAGATGAACTCTGAATAACACGTACAAAATCGGAACGAGCCTGGAAGCATTTACGGAATCGTTTCCATCGTGGCTTAGCTTTCATTTGGTTAAACAAACTAATAATTTTTTAAAATTCTTTATTGTCCTTTTTAAAAAGTAAATAGATCACAAAAAATGTTATGTTACAAAACATAAGAGGTTGCCATATGTACCACACCACACCCCAACTCCTCCCACATCAACAACCTCCCTCATCACTGTGGCACGTTCATTGCATTTGGTGAATGCATCTTGGAGCACTGCTGCACCACATGGATTATAGTTTACACTGTAGATTACACTCTCCCCCAGTCCATTCAGTGGGTTATGGCAAGACATACAATGTCCAGCACCTGTCCCTGCAATATCATTCAGGACAACTCCAAGTCCTGAAAATGTCCCACCTCACATCTCTTCCTCCCTCTCATGCCCTCAGCAGCTCCTGTGGCCCCTGTCTCCACATCAGCAATACAATTCAGAGCAGATTTTAACATGTTGTAATACGATGTATCCAGATTTTTCTAATGGGTAATATATTTTTTGTCTCATCTAAAAAACGGTACTGAAAAATGGTCACACAGATGTTCTCAAACTTAAAAAAATCTTACGCTATTAAGCTTCACATTAATGTCTAAGTTCTACTTCGGAGACATTTATATACGGAGCAAATGATGAGTTAATATATCCTTTTTTGGCAAAAAACTATTCCGTCTTTTCAGCACCATTTTTTTAAATACTGTATGTACATCACGGAGATGCCTTGGTGTCTTTGTGACAATCAATTGACCATATGTGTATGAATCTATTTCTAAACTCTCTAACTGGTTACACTGATCTAGATATTTATCTTTTCATCATTATTGAAAAGTCTGTTTTGCTTCATGGATGAAGAGGAACAAAGCTCATGGCTCTGCACTGCCAAAATCCTCGAGGCCTGATCAATAGCCGCGAGACCCCGGGATGCCCGATTCCAGGGGCTTCTACCTCCCATCCTTCACGTTGACCGGGCCCTGCAAGGGCGATGGGGCAGCCAGAGGCACCACAGGACCTGAGGGCTCAGAGCCGACGTCTCACCCTCGCTCCAGGGTCGTAGGGATCGTGGCAACATTCTTGCAAATCTTTGCACATTTTATGAAGAGAGAGTTTAGGTGCGGGATGGGGAATTCCATGGTTGAACAATACCTGGTATTATTACCAGAACTTGTGATTCTTGCGGTTTCACAACTCAGCGTCTGTGAAGGTCAGGCTCCCGCGTCAGCTCGGCCAGGTCATCGTGCCCAGTTGTTTGGTCAAGACGCCCTGGGCTGATTGTAATACGAGGACATTTATGGGCTTTAGTCACCAGTGAGTTTACTGCACGGATGGCTGGTTGCATCTACAATCAACCAGGGAGATGGCCGTCAGCCACGAGTGATATTTTATCCCATCGGCTGAGTCCCTTAAAAAGGGGGAAGCGATTCCAGCACTGAGGGAGAATTTCCCAGCTCATCTTTGGACAGCCAGCATCTCCCAGAAAGTCCCACTGAATGGACTGGGGGAGAGTGTCCCAGCTCCCATTTGGACAGCTTGATGAGCCAGCAACTCATCAAGAACCTTCAGTGGACTTTCATTGCAGTCTCTGGTTGCATCTGCTTGCAGAACCTGGACATGTGTATCCCCAAGGTCACGTGACAGACTCTTATAAAAACCTTGTACTATGGACAGATATCTCCTGTTGTTTTGTTTTTGTTTGTTTTTTTAAAGATTTATTAATTTATTTCTCTCCCCTCCCCCCCCCCCGACCCCGGTTGTCTGTTCTCTGTGTCTATCTGCTGCGCCTTGTTGCTTTGTCCACTTCTGTTGTTGTCAGCGGCACGGGAATCTGTGTTTCTTCTTGTTGCGTCGTCTTGCTGTGTCAGCTCTCCTTGTGTGCGGCGCCATTCCTGGGCAGACTGCACTTTCTTTCGCGCTGGGCGGCTCTCCTTACGGGGCGCACTCCTTGCACGTGGGGCTCCCCTACGCGGGGGACACCCCTGCGTGGCAGGGCACTCCTTGCACGCATCAGCACTGCATGTGGGCCAGCTCCACATGGGTCAAGGAGGCCCTGGGTTTGAACCGCGGACCTCCCATGTGGTAGACCGACGCCCTAACCACTGGCCAAGTCCGCTTCCCCAGATATCTCCTGTTGATTCTGTTTCCTAGAGAACCCTGACTAACACAAACATCGGAAAAACCTCACAGTCTCCCAATGAATTGAGATTCCTCTTGGGTAAACTGTCTCCCACTCAGCGTTATCTGAGGACCACGCTGAATTTTAAAAAGCAAAGCACTAAATAGATATCAGTATCTCCATAGAGAAGCATTTGGATAATTGCTCCATCATTAGGAGGTGAGCCGTTTCCTTTCCAGATAATTTTAGAAGGCAACAAATGCTGATTGTCTCGTCTTCTCAAACTCCATGTTTCGCTTCTGTAATATGGGAATATTGCTACCGTCACATCCTTGCCCTTCACAGGGCTCCGATGTAATTACAAACCTGAGGAGCCTTGGGCTGTAGCTCGAGATTTACTCAATAAATGCCCCGACCCCTGCCCTTTCCTTTGTAAGTGGTTAAGAGAATTACTGGATTTTTATTTATTTATTTTCTCAGAAATCTTTGCCTCTGATGAAGACAGAGGATGCTTCGGATTTGCATTGACCAGTGGGAAGTGGGAAGAAGGGTGACGCCGAAAAGAACGTGTGCATGGGGATTTATTTGGTAAAGAGGGGAGGGGGTAGCCCTTCGCTGGTGTAATTAAGGTGAGGAGTGAACTTAGAGCATCTGGGTTAAGATGCGCCCTAAATCTACTGACAAACGTCCTTATGAGAGATGGAAGAGGATGCTAGCAAGAAGAAGGCTAAGTGAGGATGGGGGCAGAAATTGGGGTGATGCACCCACAAGCCTAAGGAACACTTCCAGAGGATGGAAGAGGCAGGCCAACGCTCCCTAGAGCCTTTGGGGGGAGCTCAGACCCTGCTGGTACCTTGAATTTGACTTCTGGCCTCCAGAAGTGTGAGAGCAGAAATTTCTGTTGTTTTAAGCCACTGGGCTTGTGATGTTTTGTTACAGCATCCCTGGGAATCTAATACACGGTGGGAATTCTAAGGTAGCCTATTTGTACGAAGAAGGGCACGCACTGATAACCCATGCCTCTGGTTCTCCGATAGTCCACCTAGGTGCTGACGTCTCGTGCTTTTGGAAACCGTGAAGCATCCTATTATTTCCTTGACCCAGAGAGCGTGACTCCCAAAGGGAGACGGTGTGCTTCAGATTGAGCATCTTTGGTTGCATCAGGAAAACGCCAAAGGCCTTTTTTCTCTGCAAAAAAAAGCCTCTTGACGTCTCGGCCACCCCGACGCAGCGCACCCCAGAGACCAAGGTTGAAAGGCTGCATTTCTCATTGCTCGGTTTGCACGCCTAAGAGTTCTTTTCCGAGAGCATCAGAGAGCTGCATGCGTTTCCCCACTGCGTCATAGCGCAGAACTCTGCGTGACGCCTGACCGCTCGCTGCCAACGGCCGTGGTCACTGCTGCCCTTCGCAGGCACACGGGAAGCAACTTCCAGCCTCCTCATGTCCAGGCGAGGCAAGCGACAGCTCTGGCCAGGGAGCTGCTAGCAGAAGGGAAACGTGTGCCCGGCGGGCTGAAGTTTTCAATTCCTGGGCATGGGTCCTCGGCGAGCTCTGCCACCAACATCTACGGTAGATCGCCAACATTTCAGTACACCTGAAACGACATGTGATTGCAAGAAACAAACCTTGGAGGGTTTAGGGTGCTGGGATTTGGGGGCTGTTTGTTACACAGCAAAGCCTAGTCTACGCAGACTGATAGAGGGTGCAATACATGCTTTCTGGATGAACAGATTGGTTCCCCCCCCCCATCATCATCATCTTAAAATCACCTCAATTCCCCAATGATGGGCAGAGAGTGTTTTTAATGCAGCTGCTCACAGTTTTCAGAGTTGCTTCTCCGGAGAGACACTCAAGGGGCTCAATTAGATTTTCAGTGTCTATTGCAACTTCAGAATTTCCAGAATTGGCCCCTTTGAAATCTATGACGGATCCAATAAATCAGCACAAAGCAGGTGGCCTCTCAGCCACGGTCCATCGGCCACACGCCTCTCGCACTTTGAAGATGCTTTCTGCCGCGTGCAAACGAGCACTGGTTGGAGGTGGCGCTTGCCAAGACAGTGGGTTTAACATTGCCGGGTCCACGGCACCTGAGCCCCGCATTTAAGAAGCACCAGGCAAATGCTCCGCGAAGCGAAGCCCTCTGCCCCCAAGCACCCTGAAAGTTTTATTTTCCCAAGCGAGTGGCGTGGAGAGGCTTTCACCACCCGTCTCCTGCTAAGAAACACCTGTGTGTCCCTGCACCGGTGAGCTCTTGCAGCAAGGAGGGGAGTGGGGCAAACACACGGGGTGGGGCATGGAAGGGAGAAGGTTTTTTTTCCCTTGGTAGGCTCATGTTCCGCTTCCACCCCTTCTTGGAGGGGGTGAGACTTATTTGCCAAACTGCTGTTTACGTTCTCCCTAACTCTGGCACTCGCCGTCCCCCCAGTCATCAGCCTCATCACTTTTGCTTCGACAGCCAGGCTGGAATTGGAGGGGGCAGGCAAAGCTTTCCCCACAACCTCTGGAGGAGCAGCTGCTGCAGCTCCGAGCGCTAACAAGACGCTACATAACTTCCCTTAATCAGACGGCGGCAATCAGCTCGGAAAATCGTCCCATATGTCGGCCAGCCCGATCCTGGGGCCAGGGTTACGGCAGGGACACAGGCCACGACGAGGCTACAGTCTGGCTGCAATTAAGTCTGCCTGCGGGGACGCAGCTCCGCTTTGGGGAGCCGCTGCTCTCCAGTCGCTCGTAATTGCGCGTTCGGAAATTACTCACCCTGAAATTACTGGGGCCCCCCGTTCCTGCGCTGCCCACATGTGTCCTCCGGGAGGAAGGCATCTGCGCTCTTGTCGCATCCAGTGCATTTCAGGAGAAACGCAAATTCGCGCTGCGCTGGTCTGGACGAGGCGCTTGGTGTTCTCCAGTGCGCCGGTATTTACAAGCCCATAGACCGTTCCCCGAGGGCTACAGCCTGTAGTTTCTGCAAGTCTGGGTGCCGTCAAGGTAGAGAGGAGCTTGCATCTGGAAGGAGACCCCTCGAGTGAGGTGTGAAGACTCGGTTGAACTCGCCTGCCTGCCGTCCCCACCGGCTGAGGAATTGGCAAGTGGCTTAATCTCTGGGCTCCATCTTCTCCAACTAGAACACGCTGCAGAGAAGCCTTGCTCTTTGCCCGGAAGAGCCCCAAGACGTGAAAAGAGACAAACAGATGTTGGCTGCCGTTTTGGTTTTTTTTTTCTTGCCAAGGTCACCCCCCAATCCTCTGCAGCACATGTGCATGGTTTCGATGGTCGACTGAGCAAACTTGGGGAGACAGCCTCTCATGAGCCTGGCACGGAGGACCGCTCTTCTCCAACGCTGATAGAGAAAAGCCCGCCAGGTGATTCCTGAATGTCCAGAGTTCCTAAAGCTAAAAATACTGACTTTATTGAAAAGTAAAAAAAAAATATGCACACATGATTTGTTCTGATAAAGAGATTCAAGCCCACCCAGTAAATTAAGAAATTAATAAACCAGAAACATGAGAAAAAAATATTTGAACAAGTTGAGTGGTCACTGTAATGGAATATTATCATAAGGGGTTGGTAATAGTTTCAGTTTAATGATGGTGAAACATTGTATGTTTTGCAGAAAACCCACAATCAAGTGCAAAGCATGAAAGCATGAGCCTCTTTCTTTCCTTCTTTCCTTCCTCCTCTCTTCATTCCTCCCCTCTTTCTTTCTTTTCTTTCCTTCCTTCCTTACTTCTTTCTCTTTTCCTTCCTTCTTTCCTTCTCTCACTCCCTCCATTCTAGCCTCTCCCTCACTCCCTCCTCCCTCTTTCCTTTCTTTCTTTCCTTCTTTTCTTTCTCTTTCACCTTTCTTCCATATTCATTCATTTATTCACTAAATCATCTTCCTTCTCTCTCTTTCTCTCTCTTCCTCTTTCTTTCTTTTTCCTCCCTCCTTTTCTTCCTTCCTCCCTCCCTTCCTTCCTTCCATCCTTCCTTCCTGTGTCTCTTTCTTTTTTTGTCTTTATTTTTTTAATGTTACATTAAAAAAATATGAGGTCCCCATATACCCCCCACCTCCTCACCCCACTCCTCCCCCCATAACAAAAACCTCCTTCATCATCATGAGACATTCATTGCATTTGGTGAATACATCTCTGAGCACTGCTGCACCTCATGGTCAATGGTCCACACCATAGCCCACACTCTCCCCCAGTCCACCCAGTGGGCCATGAGAGGACATACAATGTCCAGCATCTGTCCCTGCAGCACCACCCAGGACAACTCCAAGTCCCGAAAACACCCCCACATCTCATCTCTTCCTCCCACTCCCTACCCCAGCAGCCCCATGGCCACTTTCTCCACACCTTTCTCTCTTTCTTATAATATGTCTTTCCTCCTCAGACATAAGCATCCAGGTTGGTGAAAACCTACCCAGGTTGCAAATGGCATCTTCTGACCTCCTGAGAATGTCGAGCTGGCCTAGAACCTGTGATTTAAAATAAGAGGCAAAATTAGTGAAAAAAGCCAGATACAGAAGATCACATAGCATATGATGCCATTTATATGAAACGTCTGGAATGGGCACCTCCACAGGGACAGGATGCAGCTTAGTGGTGGTCTGGAGATTGGGGAGGGGTGAGGACAAGGAAAGAGACTGCTTATGGGGTCTCCTCTCAGGGAAGATGAAAATGTTCTAGAACTGGGTGGAAGGGATGGTGGTACACAGTGAGTGTACTCAGTGCCACTGATTGTACACTTTAAAATGGTGAAAACGGGCAGCGGACTTGACCCAGTGGTTAGGGCGTCCGTCTACCACATGGGAGGTCCACGGTTCAAACCCTGACCTGTGTGGAGCTGGCCCATGTGCAGTGCTGATGTGTGCAAGGAGTGCTGTGCCACGCAGGGGTGTCCCCCACATAGGGGAGCCCCACACGCAAGGAGTGCACCCTGTGAGGAGAGCCGCCCAGTGCGAAAGAAAGTGCAACCTGCCCAGGAATGACGCCACCCACATGGAGAGCTGACACAACAAGATGACGCAACCAAAAGAAACACAGATTCCCAGTGCTGCTGACGACAACAGAAGCAGACAAAGAAGATGCAGCAAATAGACACAGAGAACAGACAAGTGGGGCGGGGGGCGGGGGGACGGGGAGAGAAATAAATAAATAAATAAACAAATCTTTAAAAATAAAATAAAATGGTGGAAACGGCACATTTTATATTATGCATATTTTACCACAATTAACCAAACAAATTGCGGTCTGACCTCTGAACTCCGTTACATTTTATACAGGGAAGATGCGGTGAGGGCGTCTCTCAACCACAGCTCTTTCCCATCATCTTCTTCCTTTAAGGAGGACACAGCAGTGTGTGCTGACATAATTGTTGGGAGGGGCTCTGGTTCCTGAATCGTGGGGGAAGCTCTAGAGATTCCTCTTGGGTCTTACTCCTTTGACTCTGGCAATGGGAAGCACCAACTTCCCCACCCCATGGGGGCTTTGGGGTGGGTGGGAGGATTGTCTTCCTTCTCAGCAAATGCGCTCTCCTGAGACATGAGTTCCTCTTCTTAAGAGTCCTCTGCTGACCTGGGCTTTGGGGTCTGAGGTGCTGTTTCCACTGTGGTCCTTCTTGGTGAAGGACGTCGCTGACCGGCTCCTGCTGATCTTGGTGAAGGACGTCGCTGACCGGCTCCTGCTGATGACCGTCTGACCTATGAAAGAGGAATCCTGAGCAACTCGTGTTTCAAGGAAGACTCTGTGCATCAGCTCCTGGACACCAGATCTGGCTGGAATCTGGCTCCTCTGCGTGACGTGCACCTGCCATCACCGCCAGCCTGCAAGCGCCCATCCCGTTCTCACCACTGCCCTCTTGGGGCTCCCTTCTCCGCCTCACCCCTTCCTTCCTCCAGGATGCTCGCCTCTCCACCTCTCAGCTGTATCTGGCTGCCCTGGGACCTGATTCTTGCTTTCTTCTTGTCTACAGTGCACAGTTGCAGGGAGAAGTCAATGAGTCAATGTAAGCAGAATTGCGTGGAGACTCAAAGTGGGCCTCACAGATCTATTACAAATGGATTACTTTGTAAGAATCGATAGCACAGCTTGTTGCCAATTTTTTAAGGAGCTGCTCTGGAGGATCCGTCACAGATGAGCAGAGACCCATCTGCTCCAGGGGCAGGGATGTGAGGGTACAACGGTTGCTGTTAAACAGCCACCAGTGGGGACCCAGCTCCTGCAGAACACTTGGCACTGTCTTAGGGGTGCTTTCCTCTCTTCCCTGCAGCTGTTTAGGGGCATCGGCAGGCAGACTTTCCACTAGCAGGAAAAGTCAGTTGTGTTGAAGCTTGAGAGAAACTTGATGTTTTTCAGAAAGTTCAACTATCTACCGACCGGAGAGGGACGAACACCTTTGTGACATCCACAGTGCTAGCACTGGCAGCAGCGTTAGGGCAGCGGGAGGATCCACACCAAGGTCAGGGTCAGGAGCACGGTCAGCTTCTGCATCAGCATTTGCACCAGCATCTGCATCATCTCCATTAGCGTCAGCATCCCCATCAGGGTCGGCATCAGCATCTCCATCAGCATCTTCATCAGCATCTCCATCAGCATCAGCAACTGTGTCAACATCTCCATCAGCAGCTCCATCTCCATCAGCATCTCCATCATCATCTCCACCTGCATCAGCATCTGTGACAACATCTACATCAGCATCGCCATCAGCATCTCCATCTTCATCATCATCTCCATCTCCATCAGCATCTTCATCCCCATCAGTATCTCCATCTTCATTAGCATCTCCATCATCATCTCCATCTCCATCAACATCTCCATCCCCATCAGCATCTCCATCAGCATCAGGATCTCCACCAGCATCTGTGTCAATATCTCCATCAGCAGCTCCATCTCCATCAGCATCAGCATCTGTGTCAACATCTCCATCAGCATCAGGATCTGTGTCAACATCTCCATCAGCATCTCCATCTCCATCAGCATCTCCGTCTTCATCAGCATCTCCATCCCCATCAGCATCTCCATCAGCATCAGCATCTCCATCAGCATCTCCATCCCCATCAGCATCTCCATCAGCTTCTTCATCAGCATCAAGGTTTCCATCAGCATCAGGATCTGTGTCAACATCTCCATCAGCATCTCCATCTCCATCAGCATCTCCGTCTTCATCAGCATCTCCATCCCCATCAGCATCTCCATCAGCATCAGCATCTCCATCAGCATCTCCATCCCCATCAGCATCTCCATCAGCTTCTTCATCAGCATCAAGGTTTCCATCAGCATCAGGATCTGTGTCAACATCTCCATCAGCATCTCCATCTCCATCAGCATCTCCGTCTTCATCAGCATCTCCATCCCCATCAGCATCTCCATCAGCATCAGCATCTCCATCAGCATCTCCATCCCCATCAGCATCTCCATCAGCTTCTTCATCAGCATCAGGGTTTCCATCCGCATCTCCTCAGCATCAGGATCTGTGTCAACATCTCCATCAGCATCTCCATCTCCGTCTTCATCAGCATCTCCATCTCCATCAGCATCCCCAAAAGTATCTTCATCAGCATCCCCATCATCATCTCCATGCCCATCAACATCTCCATCAGCAGTTCCATCCCTATCACATCTCCATCAGCATCTCCATCAACATCTGCATTGGCACCCGCAAGCCCATCATCTTGAGCATCAGTGTAACTATCAGTATCAGCCCAAGTGTGAGAAACAGCATGAATTTCACCATGTGCCTTAGCATTGGTATCTGCATCAGTATGTGTTTGAGTTGAGTGTACCTGTAAGTATTAGTGTAGGACCATGTCAGTGTCTGCATGATATCAGCATGAAACCCAGCTTGCACAGCAGCCTCTGTGTAGCTTCACTACCAGCCCCAGTAAAAACCTGAGTGCCAGCCTTTAGCGTCAGCATCACACAAGTATCAGCATCAGGGTCAGTACTGGACTCTCAACCAAACCTCTGAGAACTATCCGTGGCCACATCCTCATCAGACTCATACATCAAGTCCTCTGAGAACCTGCATCTGTGGTCTGTGGGAGATGCCAAGAGCCAGAATGCAGATGGGGACAAACGGCTTCTCTCTTTGTTGGTGTCTTGTTCGAGAGAGCCATGTCCTTCAAAGTGTGGCTTTGCCAGGGAAGAACTGATGCTTCTTTTAAAACATTAGCTGGGGTTTAATATATACCCAGGGGACCTGAATCTCTGGACTGACCATGTGATAGCCAAGCCCTGAGCCTCAACAGACTTCAGCTCCTACACTCTGGTTTATTGGATTTAGCCCACTCAGCTAACATGGAGGTGAAGAAGGTCAACCACCACACCATAGAGCCAAGAGTGCCTACAACTGAAAGCAGGAGAATTACATCCAGCATCCATGTGGAATCTAAGCCCCTTCTTGTTACAGATGTGGAGTGGACACAACCATTCCAAGGTCCACAGGATGGAGGAATAGAGTATGGATTAGAGTGGACTTACTGATATTCTATTCATGAACTATTGTGATTAGTAATCAAAGAAAATGTGGCATTGGTGTGGAGAAAGTGGCCATGGTGGCTGCTGAGGGTAGGGAGTGGGAGGAAGAGATGAGATGTGGAGGCGTTTTGGGGACTTGGAGTTGTCCTGGGTGGTGCTGCAGGGACAGTTACCGGACATTGTATGTCCTCCCATGGCCCACTGGGTGGAACGTGGGAGAGTGTGGGCTATGATGTGGACCATTGACCATGAGGTGCAGCGGTGCTCAGAGATGTATTCACCAAGTGCAATAAATGTCTTGTGATGATGGAGCAGGTTGTTGTTATGGGGGGAGGAGTGGGGTGAGGGGGGTGGGGGCTATATGGGGACCTCATATTTTTTGAATGTAATATTAAAAAAAGAAAGACAAAAAAAAACACATTAGTTCAAGCGTTAATAAAAATGGCAAACCAATCTTGAGCATTTGGAGATGGGCTCGCTTGTCAATTAGTTGTGGAGCTATGCAAATGTAACTCTGGGAAAGAGCGTTCATCCTAGCGCGGGCTGCTGAGCCCGTGGTCCCGCAAATGGAAAACATTTACTTTCAGCCTTCAAATGGTTATTAAACAAGACACACACTGCAAACATTTCTTGGAAGAGAGAGGCAAGCTGGCAATCGGCCGCGTAAAGAGCCCCAGATGTAAGCCATTAAGTCATCTAAGAATTAAAGCATTTTCACATTTCCCCGTCGCACGCATCAGTGAAATATTTGATTTGAAACTGTAATGGGCCCGTGTCTTTCCCAGGGAAGTGCACGGCGTGGGGTTGGCTTAACTGACCGCTGAGAGGCCATGGGACACGGAGCTTCCTTGGGGGCTGCTCAGTTGTTACCTGCAGGCTGGGTTGGAAGGCTGTGTGTGTGGACACTTCTCAGGGAAGTGAGAAGTAACACATTGAACCTCCACCTTGGGAGGCAGCCCGTGATCATCTTCTGAGTGGGTGTGAAACTGTGGAGCTCGTCCCCCTCACATTTGGGGAGTTCATTGCTTTTCCCATCATGATATGGAACCACTTGCTTTATAAAAGAAAAACAAAACCAACTCCCCAGGACAGCTCCGGTGCTGAGAAGGTATGGGGTGAAGAGAGAATCCAAGTTGTCCCATTGCTGGATTTCTCGACATTGCAGAGTACTTTCGTTGGTGCAGCACGATATTTACGTGGAGATTTTCTTATAATGCCTGATGGTTAAGATACATCCCAAACCGATCGTTGTAGTTAAATTGCCCTCGGAAAGCGTTGTGATTATGGTTTCCTAAATGTTTCGTTCATTCGGAGGAAAACACCACACACCACCGTTTTTCAGACACACTGCAAAGAATCTGTGCTGGTTGTACCCACAAACCCTGTATTTTGTATTTATTCTCTTCACTTAAAGAACAAGGTGAAATATTTTCCATTGTTGTTTTGTAGAGGTGACTTATTATTCCCTCGAGTTTTTTTAAAGACAGGCAAAACTGACTTCTTTTCCCATCATCTGTGACTGCCTGAGAGGCCTCTGACAGACTAAGAGGGATTTAATTAGAACCAAAACATTCTAAAGAAGAGTCTCCAAAATCTTGGTCTGAAGAAAGGTTTTTTTTAAAAAATAAAATCCATGCACTGTCCAATTATTTTACCAATTTATTGTTAAATGCAAAGTGAACGTACCGTGTGGATGTCTGATAGATCAATTTTCTAATTAAAAAAATATTTAAGTGAGAAAACCATCCTTTCCATGTACTTCTAATTATTTCTTGGGGACCTGACATGTCAGAAACTGCGCCACGAGCCGGAGACATGGCAGTAAGCAAGCGTGTCACGGGCCTTCCTCCAGGGAGAATCCTGGTGCTGCAAATTACACACGGTATACAAGCATGCAAGTCCGTAAACAGCTCATTTCAGATGGGGATGAAGGAAATGAAGATAAAGAGGCAAGGAAGGTAAATGCACTTCCATGCTGAGTTTGGCTTAGAGAGTGGCCACATTTGAGCAACCTGGAGTATCTCAGGAGGTAACTCTTAGGCACCCTGCAGCTCTAGGCTTATGTCATATTTCAGGCGCACAGGCTCATAATTGGAGCCATCAGTATCAAGGGCTCATTGTTGGACCATCCTTCTTTACTGGTCTTTGCCATTGCACTTGGGGGACTGTTGCTGTTCCATTGGGGAATGTGAGAGAGCTCCCCTAGTTCGGAACTCAGCACTCCCTCAGTTGTCATTTGTAACTGTAACTATTATGAAAATACCCAACATATAGCCAGACATTTTTATGTACCCTAGATACACGCCCTGGAGAACTCCCTCCCAACCATGTGCCTCGTCAGTGCCACCCCACGCCAGTGTTCCTTCCCTGCCAAAGGACTTGGAGCTGATCTGGGTGGTTCTGCAGGGACAGATGCTGGACGTCGTGTGTCCTGCCATGGCACTCCCCCATTGCTTGTGCTCACTGTCTGCTCTCTGTGTCCTTTCACTGTGAGCTCTCTGTGTCTGCTCATCTTCTCTTTAGGAGGCACTGGGAACCAAACTTGGGACCTCCCATATGGGTGAGAGACTCTCAATTACTTGAGTCACCTCTGTTCCCTGGTTTGTTGTGTCTCTTATTATCTTTCCTCTTTGAGTCTCCTTGTTGCATCAGCTCCTGGTGCCTGCCTGCTGTGCCAGCTCGCTGTCTTGCTCGTCTTCTCCAGGAGGCACTGGGAACTGAACCCAGGGCCTCCCATGTGGTCAGTGGGAGCTCAATTGTTGGAGCCATATCTGCTTCCCCACTGCAGGGACAGATGCTGGACATTGTATGTCCTGCTGTGGCCCACTGGGTGGACTGGGGGAGAGTGTAAACTACAATGTAGACCACTCTCCACGTGGTGCAGCAGTGCTCCAAAATGTACTCACCAGGTGCAGTGGGTGTGCCACGATGATGAAAGAGGTTGTTGATGTGGGAGGAGTGGGGAGAGGGGGGTGGGGGGTATATGGGGACTGCTTATATTTTTCGAATGTAACATTTTAAAAAAATAAGGAGAGAAAAAAAATTAATATCAAAGAGGGATTTTTCATACATAATATATACATAAGCTTCCTATTATTAAAAAACAAAGAGGCAAGGAGCAAGCATGGTGGAGCGCTACCCTGAGCGGTGCGTCTGGGATGCCCAGGGGTTGCATGTGGGCAAATGCATGACGAAGGAAGGAGCCAGGGAGGGGCCCAGGCTGCAGAATTGAATAAGGAGTGGGGTGAACCAAGGAATGTCCCCACCCCAAGAATGCCCGTGTCCTAAATCTTGCAAACCCTGGCTGTTCTCCAAGTGGAAATGGGCTCTAGAGATGCGATTGGCTGGAGATGCTGAGTCAGGAGCTAATCCTGGCTGCTCTGGCTGGACCCAAGAGTTCTTTTTTTTTAACATTTATTTTTTATTTATTTTTCTCCCCTTCCTTCCCCACCCCCATCATTGTTTGCCCTATGTCCATTTGCTTTCTGTTCTTCTGTGTCCGCTTGCATTCTTGTGCAGCACCAGGAATCTGTGTTTCTTTTTGTTGCATCATCTTGCTGCGTCAGCTCTCCATGTGTGCGGCGCCACTCCTGGGCAGGTGGCTCTCCTTACAAGGCGCACCCCTTGCACGTGGGGCTCCCCTATGTGGGGGACACCCCTGTGTGGCAGGGCACTCCTTTCGCATAACAGCACTGTGTGAGGGCCAGCTCCACACGGCCAGCTCCACACGGGCCGTGGTTTGAACCCTGGACCTCCCATGTGGTAGGTGGATGCTCTATCCGTTGAGCCACATCCATTTTAAAAATATTTCTCTGGTGGGAAGCGGCTGTGGCTCAATCGATTGGGCTCCCATCTACCCTATGGGAGGCCCTGGGACGTGGACCCAGGGCCTCCTGGTGACGGCAAGCTGGCCTGCACCTGCAGAGGGCAGACACATCAAGATGACGCAACAAGGGGAGATGAGCAGACAGAAGAACGCACAGCAGATGGACACAGAGAGCAGACAGCAAGTAAGCTGCAAGGGGGGGAAATAACAAAAAAAAATATTTCTCTGGTAAGAGTAACCCAGGAAGGGAGGGGCCTGTGGCAAAATCCAAGACATAAGTCTGGAGATGGCAACTGGGTCAGGTGAGAAAAAGTTGCCAGAGTGCAGTGAACAGGTGGCCGGGGTGAGGGGAGAGCGGTCAGATTTGCCTCATCTGGGTCATTCTCACACAAGCCAGAGGGGTAGATGAGGGAGGGGTCTCAGTGAGGCTGAGGTTTTCCACCAGACTTAGCGGACGGTGGAGAATCGATGGAAACGGCGGGGACCGTTCCGGGCAGGTTGACGCTGAAGTGCTGACCGCACGTCTGAGACGAGACGGGGAGGACGCGGCGGAGGAATCTGAAGCGGAGCGGAGAAGTCAGAGCTGCAGAGAATTTGGGGTCATGAGGGGGTATGTCCAGCCCTAAAGCAGGCTGAGACCTCTCAGAGGAGGACGAGATCGAACGCCGGCGTCCTCGAGCAGCTCAACTCTAACAAGAAGCCCCTGGGAAGAAGAGATGCGATGAGGGGGCATGTTCAGGACTTGGAGTTGTCCTGGGTGGTGCTGCAGGGACAGATGCTGGACATTGCGTGTCCTGCCATGGCCCACTGGGTGGACTGGGGGAGAGTGTAAACCGCAATGTAAACCATTATCCATGTGGTGCAGCAGTGCTCCAAGATGTATTCACCAAATGCAATGAATGTCCCACGATGATGAAAGAGGTTGTTGATGTGGGAGGAGTGGGATGAGGGGGGTGGGGGGTATATGGGGACCTCATATTTTTTAATGTAACATTTAAAAGAAAATAAAGAAGAAAAATAAAATTTAAAAAGATAAAGAGAAAAAATAAAAATAAAAAAACTTTACCAGGAGACGCTTTCTCCTCTGTGAGGCCTGCAGGCTGCACTTTGCTCAGGCGTAAGGATTATCTCAGGGATAAGCAGTGCTCAGATCGAACCAGCAAGTCCTTTTCCTGCAAATTTATCAGCAAATACCACAAGAGGAGAGAGAAGCTCCGATGTGGCAAACGCAGGGCTGACGCAAGCTGCTTTGCCCCACCCCGCCTCATGGAGGAAGCCTTCCGCAGCTGGAGGGTTTAGTTTGGACCACAGAGAGAACCAGAACAGAGGACTTCATGCAGAAGCTGGCCTCCCTCACTTTGTGGGGTTGCTTTACCCAGACTCCCTTGCAGCTAGGTGTGGCCGTGACACGAAATTTGGGCTCAAGGTAAGTAAATAGAAATGTCTTAGGTCAAGGAAAATCTCTTTAATTTATTAAAGGGAGAGTGTGGCATCTTCTCTCCCTTTTTCTTGCTGGCTGGAATGCAGATGTGAAGGCTGGAGTTCATGCAGCCATATTAGCCCATAAGCTGAAGCAATATGATGGATATCTGTATCACCTCTGGGTCAGTTGCTCTAGCCTCCTTTCATATAAAAGACAAACAAACTTCATCTCCTTCAATTCATTATGTTTGTTTCCAGCATATTATGGCAAGTCAAATCCAAATCTTACCTGATAGAGAGAAAAACACATTGTTCAAGTCTCTGGAGACCCTGAGGTCAGCTCTGTCCCTGGAGCTCAGGCGTTAAATAAAATTAAGACTTATTTTTCTTGCTTACGCTCGTTTGAGTTGTGTTGCCGTCATTATCAACTGAAATGGCTCCCAACAAGGAATCAATATATGGTGATAAAATCGCATTTTTGCGTTCTTGGCATGCCTGCTTTCCTTCCCGTTGGTTTCTGAATCCTTTGCCCAATTCACTCCTGTTTCCCCCGCACCGAACAGTTTGCCTCACCCATAGTAAGTGTTTTACTGAATTCCCATTTTCTTGTCTGGGTTCTTGTAATGCTTCGCCAAATTTCTTTCCGAATCGACGTTCTTTCCGGTCTTTTTTGTTCGGGGCACGCTCTGTTTCCTTTCAGAGGAGTAAGTTGGACGTTCACAAAACCCTTGCACGGGCTTCTCACTCGGTCAGCGGCAGCTCGGGACCCACTTCTTAGCCCTTGGCGCCTCCTCTGGTCTAGCCCTGGGGTCTCCGCTAAGTCCATCCCAGTTTTTCCCCAGGTCGGTACCCACGCCCACTCCCAGGGATAATTCCAACAGGCCGTCACTTCATTCTCCCCGTGCCTTACTCAAAAGTTGTCCGTGCCTCTCCTTCACCCACAGCAAAGATGGCAAAATCCTGGGCCAAAGGTAAACCATCCCGCTGTCATGGCAGGCAGCGCTCCCTAACCCCGTGAGACCGAAAGGAGAATGCCAGCACCTGCTGCCCATTCTCACTGCGTTAGCAACTGCCCACGTGAAACATATTTGCTCTCCCTGGCCTCAAATGCAAATTCCAAATTTGGGGAGAACAGCATTCGGGAGTTCTGTGGTCTGGCACTGTCTCCACTTTGCAGCAAAATCTCATCCAAAAGCCTGATAAAACCCCTGGACTGACCCCTCACTCTCTCTCTCTGTTTCTCTCTGTTCCGTGTGCTATTCACAAATGTTTCCCCAGCACCAGCCAAGCGAAAGTGCTTGTCTAGTTACCGGAGTTTCCACAGAGGGCAAAACACCAAAATCCCTGCTCCCTGCAATCACCAAATTTCCATTTTAGTGGTGAAAGCCCTGAAAAAGTTAAATACACATTCGGCTGGACGGGGACAGAAGACAGAAAGACAGCAAAGCAGGAAGAGTGTTGGGGGGCTTTGTTCAGTGTGCATTTGATTATAGGGAGCCCCGTCCTCTGAGCACACATTTTTGGGGTCTCTGGAAACAGAGACCCTCCACCCCATCAGTTGTCTCTCGATTCAGGAGCCTTGAAGGGCACATTGGCTGACTTGGCCCAGTAAACAGACACAGTGTATTAGTCAGCCAAAGGGGTGCTGATGCAAAATACCAGAAATTGGTTGGTTTTTATAAAGGGTATTTATTTGGGGTAGGAGCTTACGGATGCCAGACCATAAAGCCTAAGTTACTTCCCTCACCAAGTCTATTTCCACGTGTTGGAGCAAGACGGCTGCCAACGTCTGCGAGGGTTCAGGCTTCCTGGGTTCTTCCCTTCCAGTGCAGTGGCTTGCTCGGTCGGTAGAGGTGGGGTCTGGCTGCGGATGAGGGGTCGGTCCCACTTGGGACGAGGGGTCGGTCCCGCTTGGGACGAGGGGTCGGTCCGGCAGCAGACGAGGGGTCGGTCTCACAGGGGTTGCGCGGTTCGGCTGACGGGGTCGCCCAGCGAAGCCGGCGACGAAGGGGTCGCCCGGAGAAGCCGGCGACGAACTGGGGACAAGGGAGGCCAGGCCCTTGTTGGGGGCTCTCAGGACTGGAGGGCGCACGGCAGAAGAACTACCGCGGAGACAAGGTAAACACGCAAGTCCACTTTACTGAGGGAGAGGCAACAGTTTTATAGGGGCTGGGGAAGGCTGATTGGTCGAAGCCACACCCTGTTCTGATTGGTTGCCGGCGAAAGGTCAGTGGGCGGGGGAGGGGTGGTGGTTAGGGATTGGCTGTCGCTGTTGCTGGGGGAAGGGGCAGGGTTTAGTGATTGGTGGCTGCTGTTGCTGGGGGAAGGGGCAGGGTTTAGTGATTGGTGGCTGCTGTTGCTGGGGGAAGTGGCAGGGTTTAGGGATTGGTGGCTGCTGTTGCTGGAGTAGAGGGCAGACTGGATTTTTCTGCCCACGCCTGGCTGTTGCTGCTGTCGGGGGAGGGGAAAAGGGCAGACTGGAATTTTCCGCCCTGCGCCTGTGCAGGGAGAAAGAAGAAGAAGGGTGCCGCCCCACAGGCATCGTGTGGCGCTATCCGGGAGGAGGGGTGGCCGCGGAAGCATGGCTGCCGAGAAGGGGAGACCCGAGGGCACTCTGCACCCATGCCGAGCTCCCTTCAGGGGTGGCGGTGGGCCCGACCAACCACCCTATTATGGGGGCAGTGGTTTGGAATAGGCCTACCGCGGCCGCTCCCCCGCCAGGCCAGAAAACCACGCTTCAGCCCGAGGGGTGACCGCATTCCAGGGTCTTGCTTCTCTCTGGGTTCAGGGTTCCTCTCTTCCCAGGGCTTGCTGCTTCCTGGGCTCAGGGTTCCTCTCTTCCTGGGGCTGGCTTCTCTTTCCTCTGTGAGCTTACTTCCCAGGGCTCCAGCTTAAGGCTTCAGCATCAAACTCCAACATCAAAAACCCCCAACTCTGTCCTTTGCCATGCCTTTTATCTGTGAGTCCCCACCCACCAAGGGGCAGGGACTCAATGCCCTAATGACGTGGCCCAATCAAAGCCCTAATCATAGCTCAATCATGCCCAGGTACAGACCAGATCACAATCATAATCTAATATCTATTTCTGGAATTCATCACCGTGTCAACCTGCTCAGGACTAAGTCACATGCGTGAACGGACGCCTCGTTAACATACCCAGAGCCAGGTCTCCTTGGAAACTGAGACCCCAGTGGTCACCAGCCCTGCTCCCCGCCTCGTTGGCTGGCTTGTTTTCCTGGATGACTTTCTTGGGATCTCTTGCAGGTTTGAAGGAGGACCTCCTTTCTTGGTCTTCACACATGGGACAATGGCAAAAAAAAAAACCTGCTTCCACTTCAGCTCTGCGATGAGGAAGGGGCCCTCATTGAATGCAAATGTATGATGGAGGGTTTATTATTTATGGCATGATGAGTGGGTGTTTACAAAAACAAGTGTGCATTAGCACGCCTGTTGGAGAATATTGATAGAGGGCCAGACATCCTCAAGCTGGCAAGCACTCCTTCCTGTCTGAAAACCTCTTCAATTACTTGAAGGCTTTTCTCATTGAAAAGCACAAAAGAAATCCCTTATTAATCAGGAACGCTCTAAGACTGTTATCAATCATTTTTTATGTAAACTACTGTCTGGGGACCCAAATGGGTTGTGTGACGAGAGCGATTGGATTTATATCCCCAGATGGATCAGTTTCTCTTAAATCTCCATCTGGGCAGTCGACAGTCTTAGGGTAAATATCTCTGTGTGATCGGAGGTGCACGGTGGTGCAAATGCCTCTCCTTGCAGCACCCTTCCTTGCTGAGGGTATTTGGGAGTGGAGGACCAGGCGAGGGGGTCATGGAGCGGTTTCAACTGCCCCATCCCGTGTCAGTGCTGAGTCCACACACCCCAGAATGGAAGGTCCACCTTGGGAGCACATGGGGCAGTGGCTTTCAGGTATTTTAAAGCATAACGGGGAAGTGAACTTGGCCCAGTGGTTAGGGCGTCCGTCTACCACATGGGAGGTCCACGGTTCAAACTCTGGGCCTCCTTGACCCGTGTGGAGGTGGCCCATGCACAGTGCTGATGTGAACAAGGAGTGCCCTGCCACGCAGGGATGTCCCCTGCATAGGGGAGCCCCACGTGCAAGAAGTGCACCCCGTAAGGAGAGCCACCCAGTGCAAAAGAAAGTGCAGCCTGCCCAGGAATGGTGCCGCTCACATGGAGAGCTGACACAGCAAGATGACGCAACAAAAAGAAACACAGATTCCCGTGCCGCTTACAACAACAGAAGTGGACAAAGAAGAACACGCAGCATATGGACTCAGAGAGCAGGCAACCGGGGTGGGGGGGGAAGGGGAGAGAAATAAATAAATAAATCTTAAAAAAAAATTTAAAAAAAAGAACACACAGCAAATAGACATAGAGAACAGACAACTGGGGTGGCGGTGGGGGTGGGGGAGAGAAATAAAATACATAAATAAATCTTAAAAAATAATAAAGAATAACAATGCTCATAGAGCAATGACAAGTTAGGAAACAAATGCAGAGACTCATGAAGCCACAGACCCAGAGATCCATCATCACATGACTCCATCATCATGTGACTCCATCATCACATGACTCCACAGAAACCCCGCTCTGATATCCTGTTGTCCACAGAGGCTCTTCACCTCAGCTGCAATGGGCTAGTTCACTCAAGCTGCTGTCAGCAAACTTCCAGATGTGGGTTGACTTTCATGATGGGAGTTTATGAGGATAGAAGCTTTCCAATCTGGGGCTGTGATGACGGCCCAGTCGAGGCATGGTCAGAGATGCTCTCTCACCCAAGGTGGGCTGCAGGTGGCCCTGGGTTCCTGCTCAAGGCGAGGCATGATGGCAGCTCTGCCTTCTCCTCCAGGTTGCTTGCTCTGTTGGCTTCAAGATGCTCCCAGCATCTCGAGGACCTCCTTCTGTGCCTCTGCACACCGCTGATTCCAGCTCTGGAACCTCTCTCTCCGACTCTTGGGGTTTCTCCATCTTTCTGTAACTGTACGCAATTCTGGCGTCCTCTCTCACTTGGCAGGTAAAATGGGAGCTCTCTTTCTTTGTGTGTTTTTGCTTCCAGTTCTCAGTTTATACAAGACCCTAGCAAGGGGGCAGAGACCCACCTGGGTCATGCCTCACTGAGGCAGTCCAATCAAATGCCCTAAAGTGGCCTAATCAAGTGATCTAATCTAAAGGTCCCTCCACTGAATCTAATGCAACCAAAGGGTCCCCCCCCCCCCACAGGAATGGATTTGGTCAAAGAATGTGATCTTCCCTGTGATTCATAAAACTCTAATGGTGAAGACCACTATTCAGTCATGGTTCATATTTTTAAAGGAAAGCGTGACCTGGCACGCTCTAGCTGCAAGCATCGGATCCAGTTTACAACATGCATGCTCCTCCACCAGGCCTTCAACTCACAGCTTGACAGCGCTACCTCTCTGGGCCCTGCCCACATTTATACCTAGTTAGTGTATCCTGGCTGCCAGGCACACATCTATGAATCTATGAACCCCCCAACACACAATTTTATCCCCAGTTCATGTGTCCTGTGGCTTTTGCCATACTAGGTCGTCTGGAATCCTTGCCCACAGAGCAATGCCAAGTCTCCACCTTGAAATCTGAGCCCTACTCCTTCCCCACTAACTCCTTACTCCTCCCCACTAACTCCCTGCCCTTCCCCCACTAACTCCCTACTTCTCCTCACTAACTCCCTAATCTTCCCCCACTAACTCCTCCCTGAAATCTGTCCTGCTCTTCCCCCACTAACTCCCTACTCTTCCCCCAGTAACTCCACTCCAAACTCTGAAGTCTACTCTTCCCCATTAACTCCCTTCCCTTTCCCCACTAACTTTATCCTGAAATCTGAGTCCTGCTCTTCCCCCACTAACTCCCTACTCTTTCCCCACTAACTCTGAGCTCCCCTCTTCCCCCACTCACTCCACTCTGGAATCTGAGCCCTATTCTTCCCCCTCTGACTCCTTACTCTTCCCCCGCTAACTCCACCCTGAACTCTGAGGTCTGCTCTTCCCCCTCTAACTCCCTACTCTTCCTTCACTAATTCCCTTCCCTTCCCCTACTAACTCTACCCTGAACTCTGAGCCCTACTCTTCTCCCACTAACTCTGAGCTCTCCTCTTCCCCACTAACTCCACTCTGGAATCTGAGGCCTAATCTTCCCCCACTAACTCCACTCTGGAATCTGAGCCCTAATCTTCCTCCACTAACTCCACCATGGAGTCTGAGGACTACTCTTTCCCCCTAACTCCCTGTTCTTCCCCACTAACTCCCTGCCCTTCCCCCACTAACTCCCAACTTTTCTTCACTAACTCCCTAATCTTTCCCCACTAACTCCCTACTCTTCCCCCACTAACTCCACACCAAACTCTAGGCTCTACTCTCCCCCAACTAACTCCCTACTCTTCCCCCACCAACTTCACCCTGCAATCTGAGCTCTACTCTTCCCCCACTAACTCCAGCCTAAACTCTGAACTCTACTCTTCCCCCACTAACTCCCTCCTCTCCCCCCACTAACCCCACCCTGAAATCTGAGCCCTACTCTTCCCCCACTAACTCCCTTCTCTTCCCCAATAACTCCACCCTGGAATCTGAGCCTACTCTTCCCCCACTAACTCCCTACTCTTCTCCAATAACTCACTTCCCTTCCCCCTCTAACTCTGCCCCGGAATCCAATCCCTAATCTTCTCTTACTAACTCCACCCTGGAATCTGAGCCCTAATCTTCCCTTACTAACTCCACCCTGGAATCTGAGCCCTAATCTTCCCCCACTAACTCCCCCCTGGAATCTGAGCCTAAATCTTCCCCCACTAACTCCCTAATCTTCTCCCACTAACTCTGAGCTCTCCTCCTCCCCCACTAACTCCACCCTGGAATCTGAGCCCTACTCCTTCCTCACACGGACTGTTGGGGCACATAGAGGTGCCCTCCCCAGGTTCTCCCCTCACTCCTGCCCACGTCACATTGTGTTCCTTCAGCTTCCTTCAAGGAGAGTGTTTCTAAGCCTGCTTCTTTGCACTGTGCCTGCACAAAGCCCCTCTTAGCCCAGTAGACCCCACAGTGTGGTCCAGCAGAGGGTTCCCCACCTCAGCACTATATTTGGTGCTGGATGGGTCTCTGTGTTGGGGTCCATTCTGGGCACTGTAGGATGCACAGCAGCACCTGGATTCCACCCACGTGATGCCAGGAGCCCCCCACCCTCCACTATGAGACACCAAAATGTCTCCAGACATGACCATCTCCTGGGGAACACAATCACCCCAACTTGAGAAACTCTTGTCTACCTTAAAGGTGGCCAGTCCCACCTCTTTGTTCTTTCCAGTTGTGAGGAAGTGATAAAAACAGGTGTGTGATATGGCTCTCACCATACCCTCCCTTTCTGTCTCACGGCAACTTCCTGGGCTTGGAACTTGATGGTACGGAGGAAAGACACAGGGGTGGCACAGTGACCACTTGAGAACACAAGAGACTGTAGGGTCTACAGACCTTGGAAACTCTATACCCAGCCAGAAGAGAGTGTGTTGAGAACAATGAAGTATCACAGTCAGCTACAAGAGGATCTGTAGCCTGTGAACAAGCACGTCCCCTCAAATGCCATGTGGGAATGAGCACCTCTACCAAGATAGTGCTTCCAGAATCGTATTCCTGTGAAAAGCTGTCACCACCTACAGACAACCCAATATCCAGTAAGTATGTTTCATACCTCTTGGTCTAATATGCAGACTGTGGAGCTTGGCCAGCAAGATTTACTAGGAAAGTTAAAAGAAGCATGCAATTTCCTGTGAAAAGAAGAAAATCACTGAGGAGAACAGATTGTCTTTGACTCAGAGAATGAAAAGGACATGAAAGGAAAAGAGTTGGTATCAGCTTGTGTTGAGGTAAGCAAGTCCTGCAGTGGTTTTTTAGATGAGACCATCTGCCTTTGGTTCTATTTTATCTGACAATGGGGTAATTTTGAAATCGAATTCCAAAATGCCTAATTCCTGTATTTCTGACAGGCATTAGATCTTGCAAATCAGTGTGCAGAAAGGGGAATCTGCACTTCCAGTATGCTTTCTAAACACCACCTCCAGAGATTTCCTGAACATAATAATACTAAAGCAAATTTCACTAGCATTGAGCACTGATTCAGATTTCATGATCATTCAGTAAGGGCTAGTCTGAATTTTTCTTTCATGCTATGAAAAAGAAAATGGTGTTTTTCTCAGTGAATCACTTTGTAGGCAGTATTCCACGTGAAAACCATTTGCAGTTAGAAAAAAAGAAAAGTGTTTAAAATGAATATGTTAAATATGCAGGCTAGCCATAAAGCATTTTACAGAAATGCCACTTGGTAAATTTTTAGTAATTATTAGTTCAAATATTATATCTACCTAAAATATATATATATTTTTTAATTTAAAAAACATCCTTCTCAAGAAGAGATGTGTTGTGGGGGTATTTTCAGGACTTGGAGTTGTTCTAAATGATATTGCAGGGACAGATGCTGGACATTATGTATTCTGCCCTAACCCACTGAATGGACTGGGGGAGAGTGTGAACTACAATGTAAACTATCATCCATGTGGTACAGCAGTGCTCCAAAATGTATCCACCAAATGCTATGAATGTGCCACAATGATGAAGGAGGTTTTTGATTGGGAGGAGTGGGGCAGGGTGTGAGGTATATAGGACCCTCATATTTTTTTCATGTAACATTTTGTGTGATCCATGTATCTTTAAAAAAAAGATAATTATTATTTAAATCTTCCCCGGGTGTTTCATGAATTCAATGTCGTCACCTTCTCTGAAAACTCTGAGTGGTGAGGTGACTTTATATTTTCCAAAATTCTGTTGCCCTAAAACAAAACAACTTGGCTGGATGGTCTATATAGAGTATGAGGTGCCCTCCTAAAAATGTACCTTAATTTGGGGAACCATCCTCTGTGTTCCAAAAGCAACTTTCTTTGTTGATTCTCAACAATCCAAGGTAACTGCTAGATTTAGTCTCACGCGTTGACCTCCATCTGTGAAGTACGTGGGATTTCTTTCTCTCGTGTACCCCTCTGGGGAGCTGTGATCACTTTATTATTCATAGATTAAAGAGCATTGTTGCTAATTAACACTGTTCTAGTTGTCTGTGGGTAGAGTTGTTTGCTTTGAAGTTCTTCTGATGTTGCAATTTGGGAATTCCACACACTGCCTTAGCTGACACACTTCTGGAATTTGGAGGCTGAACTTCTAAGCACTTGTCTAATGCAAGGTCATGTTGAAGTGTGAGCATTACCCCACGACACCCTGCGATGGGTTGAAACGTGTCCCCCAAAAAAGGCATGTTGGGGCCCTAAACTCCCTTACCTGTGAAGGTGACTTTATTGGAAAGAGGGTCATTGGAGAGGTCATCAGTGGGATGGTGTTATAGGGGTTGATCTAGTATGAACCGTGTCCCTCCAGGGCCACAGGCTGAGAGAGACAGGAGAGCTGGCCGAGCGAAGACGGAGGTGCAGGTGGAAGAGCTGCAGCCACAGCCTGGGAGGGCCAAGCATGGCTGGTGCCCACAGGAGGAGGAAGAGGGAGGAAGGAGGACTACAGAGGGAGAATGGGCTGACAAGACTCAGAGGGAGCAGGGGGACACAGGCTCAAAGGAGCATGAGTGGCACAGGCTCAGAGGATCACGAGTGGCACAGGCTCAGGGAAACACGAGTGACACAGGCTCAGAGGAGCACGAGTGGCACAGGCTCAGAGGAGCACGAGTGATACAGGCTCAGAGGAGCACGAGTGGCACAGGCTCAGGGGAGCATGAGTGACACAGGCTCAGGAGAGCATGAGTGATACAGGCTCAGGGGAGCACGAGTGGCACAGGCTCAGGGGAACATGAGTGGCACAGGCTCAGAGGAGCATGAGTGACATAGGTTCAGAGGAGCACAAGTGATACAGGCTCAGAGGAGCATGAGTGGCACAGGCTCAGGGGAGCATGAGTGATACAGGCTCAGGGGAGCACGAGTGGCACAGGCTCAGGGGAGCACAAGTGGCACAGGCTCAGAGGAGCACAAGTGGCACAGGCTCAGAGGAGCATGAGTGACACAGGCTCAGAGTGACACAGGCTCAGAGGAGCACATGTTCAGATAGAGCACGAGTGACACAGGCTCAGGGGAGCACGAGTGACACAGGCTCAGAGGAGCACATGTTCAGAGGGAGCATGAGTGACACAGGCTCAGGGGAGTACAAGTGACACAGGCTCAGGGGAGCACGAGTGACACAGGCTCAGAGGAGCACATGTTCAGAGGGAGCATGAGTGACACAGGCTCAGGGGAGTACAAGTGACACAGGCTCAGGGGAGCACGAGTGATACAGGCTCAGGGAAGCATGAGTGGCACAGGCTCAGGGAAGCATGAGTGGCACAGGCTCAGGGGAACACGAGTGATACAGGCTCAGGGAAGCATGCGTGGCACAGGCTCAGGGGAGCACGAGTGACACAGGCTCAGAGGGGCACGAGTGACGCAGGCTCAGGGGAGCACGAGTGATGCAGGCTCAGGGGAGCACGAGTGACACAGGCTCAGGGGAGGACGAGTGACACAGGCTCAGAGGAGCACGAGTGACACAGGCTCAGGGGAGCACGAGTGCCACACAGACTGGAAACACAGTCAAGAAACACAGGCACATTTTCTTCGATTACTAATCAAAATAGTTCATGAATAGAATATCATGAGGTGCAGCGGTGCTCAGAGATGTATTCACCAAATGCAATGAATGTTTAATGATGATGGAGGAGGTTGTTGTTATGGAAGGAGGAGTGGGGTGAGGGGGGTGGGGGTTTATGGGGACCTCATATTTTAAATGTAACGTTAAAAAAAAAAAAGAAACACAGGCAGGGAAGCGGATTTGGCCTAACAGATAGAGCATCCGCCTATCACATGGGAGGTGCAGGGTTCAAACTCAGGGCCTGCTAACCCATGTGATGAGATGGCCCACATGTAGTGCTGCTGCACACAAGGAGTGCCGTGCCATGCAGGGGTGTCCCCTGTGTAGGGGAGTCCCACACGCAAGGAGTGCGCCTCGTAAGGAGAGCTGCCCTGAGCGAAAAAAGTGGAACAAGCCCAGGAATTGTGCCACACACATGGAGAGCTGATGCAGCAAAGATGATGCAACAAAAAGAGACACAGATTCCCAGTGCTGCTGACAAAAATATAAGCGGACACAGAAGAACACACAGTGAATAGAGACAGGGAGCAGACAACTGGTGGGGGGGGGGGAGGAGAGGAAAAAAAAAAAAAAAGAAACGGGGCAAGTGGCCAGGGACCTGCTGGATCTCACTGTTTAAAAATGGGGAGGAAAAAAAAAACCAAACACACAAAAAAATACGGTATGCACATTGGGTTGTTCCGGAAAAAATAAAATAAAATGGATTGTGTTTGTCTAGTTTGTGGGAAAAAAAGCCTGACATGAAAATCTTTAAATGCATGGGAACCTTTTTTTAATAATTATTATTTTTGTATTGGAGAAGTTTTACTTTTTCAGAAAAACCATGCAGAAAATACAGTTTCCCTATACCTCTTATTATTAACACTTTACATTGGTGTGCTACTTTGTTACAAAGGATGGAAGAATTTTATTATAATTGTACTATCAACTATACTTTGGGCATTTGATTTCCCTCTCAGTAAGGTATAGTCCTGTATAGTTTTTATTCAAGTTTTAGTCTAGTAGCATGTCCACATCCTCTTCACCACGTTCAACTCTATAACTCAGGGGTGTCCCTCACCAGCAAGGCCTTTTATTGTGCAGTGGGATTGGGGTGCAGGGAGGGGAGGAGGACAATTGCCCTTGCCATGAGCAGCGACTTTTGCACTGCGTTTTTGTGGGAATGCCACTGGACAGGGAGGTTTGGTGGCCTTACCAGGATCCCAGGACGCAGGTGTAAGTCAATGCTGGGATGTCCTCTCCAGACCTGCCAAGGTTTGCTAGACCAATGGGAAAAGGTGGCCTTGGGTTGGATGGATCTTGGTGCCCAAGCCCTTAGGAAGCCCCCACCCAAAGGTAACTTGCTCTCAGCAGTTACCAGCTTCAGGCATGAGGAGAAACTCCCAAGGAAGGTCAGGTCTGAAAGAAGAAGAGTTTCCCATCTGGAGACCTGAATATTTACCCATAGGAAGAACGTAATTACGTCCACCTCGATCCCGTTGGTACGCTGTGCCAAGAACCTTTTTGCTTGGCTTTGCACAAACTCATCCTACAAGGAAGGATGGACACCATGGGAGGAAGAGAAAATCATTATTGAATTGACAGGAAAGACAAACCATGAAAGCCCCAACAATTAACATGTCCTGCTCAGGATGTGGCATTCTGTCTCAAGAGTCCTCCTTCACAAAACTGTCTGCAGGACTGCTCAGGTCTTGTGGAAACCGTCAAGGAACGCTGAGCGTTCGGGCCTCTTTGTTCCCTTCAGTTGCAGGAGAAGTCTTTGGGGAGCACTGCAGCCCGAGTGTTTCAGGAGCACTGTGATCCAAGTCTTTGGGGAGCACTGGTTCCTGAGGTTTTGGGAAGCAATGAGAATTGAGTCTTTAGGGAATATGTACACCTGACTCTTTAGGGGGCACTTAGAACCAAATCTTTGGGAACTGCTGAGACCCAAGTCTTTGGGGAGCACTAAGATTTGAGTATTTAGGGAGCTCTGAGTTTTTGGGAAGCAATGAGACTTGATTCTTTGGGAAGCCCTGTGACCCAAGTCTTTGGGAACCACTGGGACCCAAGTTTTGGGGGAGCAATGAGGTTTCAGTCTTTGGGGAGCACTGAGAACCGAGTTTTTGGGAACTGTTTTGGGGGAGCACTGAGACTTGAGTCTTTGGGGAGCACTGGAACTCAAGTTTTGGGGGAGCAATGAGACATGTCTTTGGGGAGCACTCAGACCTGAGTCTTTGGTAACCATTATGATCTGAGTTTTGGGGAGCACTGATACTTGAGTCTTTGGGACCCACTGGGATCCGAGTTTTGGGGGAGCAATGAGACTTCAGTCTTTGGGGAGCACTGAGACCCGAGTTTTTGGGAACTGTTATGACCTGAGTTTTGGGGGAGCACTGAGACTTGATTCTTTGGGAAATCCTGTGACCCAAGTCTTTGGGAACCACTGGGACCCAAGTTTTGGGGGAGCAATGAGATTTCAGTCTTTGGGGAGCACTGAGACCTGAGTTTTTGGGAACCGTTTTGGGGGAGCACTGAGACTTGAGTCTTTGGGGAGCACTGGAACCCAAGTTTTGGGGGAGCAATGAGACATAAGTCTTTGGGGAGTACTCAGACCTGAGTCTTTGGGAACCATTATGATCTGAGTTTTGGGGAGCACTGATACTTGAGTCTTTGGGACCCACTGATATTTCAGTCTTTGGGACCCACTGGGACCCGAGTTTTGGGGGAGCAATGAGACTTCAGTCTTTGGGGAGCACTAAGACCTGGAGCTTTGAGAACCACTGAGTTTTGGGGAGCACCGAGACTTGAGTCTTTGGGGAGCGCTGTGTCCTGAGTCTTTGGGGGGCCCATGGCCCGAGTCTCTGGGGAAAGCATGCGCCCCTCATTGCCCGCCGCCAAACCGCTGACCTGTGTCTGCCCTCTGCCTGTCTCCTCTCTCTGAGCCTCCCCTCATCTCAGGGAGGAAACTGCTCGTCGGGTAGCAACGTGCAGGCAATCTTCGGCCCGACAAACTGCGTTTAATTTGAAGACACTGGAGTGCTTCCCCCGATTAACCTTTCCAGGGGAACACCCAGATTCCAGAGACAGCCAAATTGCAGGCACTTTTCCCGGCCCGCTCAGGCGGGCGTCTTCCTGGCCTCCTCCGGCTGGAGGGGAAATTCGAGCTCCCCTCGCATTTCGACCTGCTGCGTATTTTGATGTCTTAATGGAGGAAACACGAGGACTTCCCAGGATAAACACAGCAACGAACCGTACATCAAAGCACGTCAGAACAGAGACGGGAAAAAGCGCAGAAGGCTTGACACGGAGCCTCAGTGTGAGGGGAATCTGCAGGAAATACCTTACCAGGGTCGCGGTTTGGAAGTTTCTGTGCCACGGGCCCAGCTGCTAAATCCCCGTGCTCTGGATGTCAGCTGGGGCCGGGTGTGCTCGCTCTCAACTCCCTGATGTGTTGGGGGGTGTTTCGGGGGGATGGCGAGGGCTGGGAAGTCATGGGGATTCCGTGCCAACTCCCAGGGCTGGTGCAAACTAAAGGAAAGGACAGGAGGGGCTCAGGGCCACCCAGGGACCCGGAGAACTGGCTCCCAAGACCCCAGGCCACCCCACAGAGAAGTAGCCGGGCACACCCACCCCAGCAGGACCTCCCGCCTGTCTGGGGCTCACCGCACCCTGAGGCTTCACCCTGAGGGCAAGGAGGCTACTTGAGTTTTTGCCTCCTGCAAAATGTGTGTGTGTGTGTGAGAGAGAGAGTGAGAGAGAGAGAGAGAAAGAGAGGGAGAGAGAAAGAGAAAGAGAGAGAGAGAGGGAGGGAAGGAGGGAGGGAGGGAGGGAGTGAGGTAGGGAGGAAAGAAAAACAGAAGGAAGGAAGGAGAGAGAGACACAGAGAGACAGAGACACTCAGAGAGAAATAGGGAGAGAGAGACAGAGGGGTGAGAGAGAGAGAGAAAGAGAGGGAGAGAGAAAGAGAAAGAGAGAGAGAGAGGAAGGGAGAGATACAGAGAGGTAGGGAGGAAAGAAAAACAGAAGGAAGGAAGGAGAGAGAGACACAGAGAGACAGAGACACACAGAGAGAAGTAGGGAGAGAGAGACAGAGGGGTGAGAGAGAGAGAGAGGAGAGAGCCAAAGACAGAGATGGGGAATGAAAAAGATACAGAGAGAGCAGACAGATGGGGGGGGGAGAGAAGCAGGGAGAAGGAAAGAGAGAGAGAGAGAGAGAGAGACAGAGAGAGAGAGAAGCCAAGAGAGAGGGAGAGACAGAGAGAGATACAGAGAGGTAGGGAGAGAGGGAGAAACAGAGAGAGGGAAGGAAGGAGAGAGAGACAGAGACACAGAGAGAGAAGTAGGGGGAGAGGGAGAGAGGGGAGAGAATCAAAGACAGAGATGGAGAATGAAAAAGATACGGAGAGAGCAGACAGATGAAAGGAGGAGAGAGAGAGTAGCCAAGAGAGAGGGAGAGATGGAGAGGTAGGTAGGGAGGGAGAAACAGAGAGGGAAGGAAGGAGAGAGAGACACAGAGAGACAGAGACACAGAAAGAGAAGTAGGGAGAGAGATGGGAGAGAGAGAGAGAGATGGAGAGAGAGCGAGAGAGAGGGAGCGTGCACCATCAGGTTCTCATTTTCTCACCTGCACCTTCCTGTGAATTTGGGCCAGGGGATGCTAGAGGAGATCCCCCCCCCCCCCCCCACCGTGGGCCAGAGCTCCCTTCCCCTCTCCCGCTCCTTCCCCCTCCCTCCTTTTCTATCGCTCTCTCCCTCCCTCCTCCTCCTCTCCCTCTCTCTCTCTCCTTCATCTGTCTCCTCCCTCTGTATCTTTTTCTCTCCCCTTCTCTGTCTTTGACTTTCTCCTTCTCTCCCTCCTCTTCTCTCCTTCTCTCTCTCTCCTTCACCTGTCTGCTTTCTCTGCATCTTTTTCATTTCCCTTCTCTGTCTTTGGCTCGCTCCTTCTCTCTCTCTCTTCCGCTCTGTCTCTCCCTACTTCCTTCTCTGTGTCTCCATCTCTCTCTGTCTCTCTCTCCTCCCTTCCCTCTCTTGGTTTCTCTCTCTGCCTCTCCCTCTCTCTTGGCTTCTCTCTCTTTTTGTCTCTCTCTTTCCCTCTCCCTCCTTCTCTCTCCCTCTCTCCCTCTTTCTTTCATCTGTCTCCTCCCTCTGTATCTTTTCCCCTCCCCTGCTCTGTCTTTGGCTTTCTCCTTCTCTCCCTCCTTCTCTCTCTTCTCTTTCTCTCCTTCACCTCTCTCCTCTCTATCTTTTTCATTCACCTTCTCTCTCTCTCTCCATCTCTCTCTCCTTACTTCTCTCACTCTCTCCATCTCTCTCCCTACTTCTCTGGGTCTCTGTCTCCCTCCTTCCTTCCCTCTCTGTTTCTCTCTGCCTCCCTCCCTCTCTGTATCTCTCTCCCTCCCTCCCCCCCCCCTCTTTCTCTCCCCTCTCTCCCCACTTCTTTCTCTGTCTCTGTCTCTCTGTCTCTCTCCTTCCTTCCCTCTCTCTCCCTCCCTCCCCCTTCCCCTGTTTCTCTCCCTGCCTGCCTGTCTGTATCTCTCTATGCTTCTCTCTCTCTCTCTCCCCTCCCCTGCCTTTGCCTCTTTCCCTCTCTCTCTGTTCCTTTCTCTCCCCTCCCCCCGTGTCATTTTCTGAGTGTGCTCAGGGGCCCCTGCATGCTCGCACACACAGCTGAACCCTGCTGGCTTTCGGCTCCGGCTGGTGTTTGACCAGCAGGCATGGAACGTGAGAATCACAGCTGATCTCAGGACCCTCCTCGACTGGCCTCAGTTTCCCCTCAGGAGGTGGTCCATTCAGGACCCAGAGGTCTGCTGCGAGTTAAGTGTGTCTCCTTTGAAGAGCGTGGGGTGATATTTGATTAACAAACAAGATCCTGACGTCGACTTCCCACTGGGTTTAACAAGACATGTTCAGAAAGCAAAAACGGAGAAAAATGTGTCCCCAGCAACCCTGCACTAAAAAATATAGGAGGGAAGAAAATGGCCCAAAGAGAGTCTTAAAACTCTTGAAGGAATAAATAGTGAGGAAAGTGCAAATAATATGGATAATTGTAAATAAATACTGATGGCATAAAACAATAATGCAAGAAGTTTAAAACAGAGAGAGAATTAGAATATGTGACAACAATGGACGAAGACAATGGAGTTAAATGATCTAAGGTAACTGTGTTATCTGGAAAGAGAGAAAAGGTTACTGCTGGTAGGCTTTGAAAAGTCAAAGGAACATGTCGTCTATCTAGGTCAGACTACACAAAAATTGGGAAAGAATATACAACTCTAAAATTAAAGGTGATGGTGGTGGTGAGAGTAAAAAAAAAAACACAACAAAGATATAAACCTGAAATACTTCAAAAGAAGGAAAGAAAAGAAATGGAAAGACCTAAAACTAGTAGGACAGGCAGAAAGCACATAGCAATGTGGCAGCTTTTAGGTCACATATATCAAAATTATACTGATTGCAAATGAACTAACTGCTCCAGTTATGGGATATAGCACACACAAAGACACACACACACACACAACTGAATTATATTCTCCTTCCCAGAAACACATTTGTTTATTTATTTTAATGGTATTTTTTGAAGATACATAGATCACAAAAAAATGTTACATTAAAAAATATAAGAGGTCCCATATACCCATACCCCACCCCACCCACACTCCTCCCACATCAACAACCTCTTTCATCATTCACATTCATTGCATTTGGTGAATACATCTTGGAGCACTGCTGCACCACATGGATTAGAGTTTACATTGTAGTTTACACTCTCCCCAGTGCATTCAGTGGGTTATGACAGGATATATACTGTCCAGCATCTGTCCCTGCAATATCATTTAGGACAATTCCAAGTCCCAAAAATGCCCCCACATCACATCTCTTCTTCCCTCTCCCTGCCCTCAGCAACTCCTGTGGCCACTATCTCCAGATCAATGAGAGGGGGCTTAGATCCCACATGGCTGATGGATGCGATTCTCCTGCTTGCCCTTGTAGGCACTCTTGGCTCCCTGGTGTGGTGGTTGACCGTCTTCACCCCCCTGTTAACTGATCTGGGTTTGTCCAACAAACTGGACAATAGGAGCTGCAACTCTGCTGAGGCTCAGGGCCCAGCTGGCACATGGACAGTCCAGAAATTCAAGTCTCCTGACCATATACCAACCTCAGAGCCAACCACAGGTTCAGTAAAAGTGACAGAAGAGGCCTGTGTAGAAAGGTCACAGCTGAGTCCAACTCCATCACATTCAGGAAAACAAATTCCCAGGGAGGGCCCACTGGCAAGACACTGAACTCCAGAGCTACCTGCCATGACTGTAGAACCTGTGTGTCTCTGTAGCCTTCAAGAGCACCAGTCCCTGGGGTTGTATCTACTTTTACTGTCTCTGGGATCTTGCTGACAGGTGTGTAAGTGCAACACCTCTGATGACCTCCCAACTCTTTTTTTGAAGTCTCTTAGCCATATAAATTCATTTGTCTTTACCATTTCCCCCTTTTTTACTTTTTTCCTAGTTGCATCACCAGTTAGTCATTGCTAGAGACACATTTAAATGTTACTGAACGGTTGAAAGCAAATGAGCGAAAATGAGAAGCTATGCGAATGCTAACCGAAAAAAGTGGCTGTAGGTACATTAAGATTGTGATCAGTAATGGAAGAAAATGTGGCCTTGGTGTGGAAAAAGTGGCCATGGTGGCTGCTGGGGGTAGGGAATGGGAGGAAGAGCTGAGATGTGGTGGCAATTTCTGGACTTGGAGTTGTCCTGGGTGGTGCTGCAGGGACAGTTACCAGACATTGTATGTCCTCCCATGGCCCACTGGGTGGACTGGGGGAGAATGTGGGCTATGATGTGGACCATTGACCATGAGGTGCAGTGGTGCTCAGAGATGTATTCACCAAGTGCAATGAATGTCTCATGATGATGGAGGAGGTTGTTGTTATGGGGGAGGAGTGGGGTGAGGGGGGTGGGGGTATATGGGGACCTCATCTTTTTTTAATGTAACATTAAAAAATAAATAAAGACCCAAAAAAAGAATCTTAAAGTCATTAGGTTAGCAGAATAAATGTGGAAAATCATGTAATTATGTCAGCAGAAAGTCAATATTCCCCCATGATATAAATAATAAATAAACAGATAAATAAATACCTTAACAATGTAGGAATATAAGGGACTTTCCTTAAGCCCATCAAAGGTATTCAAAAAGACCTACAGCAAATGCTGCACTTAGTGGTGAAGGCCGGAAGCGCTCCCTTTTACAGAAGGATACTACTGTTTTTAATTGTAGTTAGTGTGGTATTGGAGGTCTTAACCAGTGGCTGAAAAACTAAGCTCATTAGAAAAGAAGAAATAAAATTATTTCTGTTATACATGACTTGAATATGTATGTAAAATTTGAATAATTACAGAGAACTTATTAGAACTAATCAATACATTTAGCAAGACCATTGAAAACAAAACCAATTTTGAAAAAAATCAGTATTGAAAAATATATCATTTATAATAACATAAAAATTAATGTATCTGAACAAATCTAACAACAGTATGCAAGCTCTTCACTCAGAAAACTATAAAATACTGTTGAGAGAGAAACAGAAATATCTCAGTAATGGTGGTCTATGGCATACTCAGGGATCAGAAGACTCCATAGTACAAAGCTGCCTGTTTCCCCCCAAAATGATCTATAGCTTCAATACAATTCCAGTAAGAATCATAGCAGGTTTCTCTGTGGAACTTGTTGAGACAATTCAAAAATTTAGATGAAAATGCAAAAGGTCAAAAAAGCCGGGGTGCTCTTGAAGAAGGGAAAAGACATGCTTTACCCATTATTGAGACTTAGGATGAGAAGAAGTGATGGAAGCTGCGCAGTAGTGCATGCAGTCAGGCAATGAGACCGAAGAGGAAGCTCAGGAGGATGGCTACACGCACGTGTAGATTTTGACAAAGCAGGCATGCAAACAGTGGTGAAAGATGCTCTAAAAAGCCAATGGAAAAATGGGAGAAAAAGTCAGTAGAACTGGGGGAAAATGCAAAAAACATAAGGAGGTTAAAACCCTTAACCTTCCCCAACATAGCATTTGTAAAAAATAATTCCAGGTGAACTGTGGATCCAAACATGAAGCAAAACAAACAAATGAGAGACGGTAGTAGGAGCACATCTTTGGGACCCTGAGGTTGGGGGAAATGCAAAGAACTAGAACTTTTTGTCAAAGTAACAAGGCAGGCAACAAAAATGAAATTTCTATCCATTACATAAAAAGAAACTGCACATAATAGTTATTTCAAGGGGAAAACTCAAGAAAATCAGTGCATACCTTCCCACTACACAGAGGGTACAAAGTAAAAATGCAAAAGTTAATATTTTTTTATTGTCAAAATAGAGGTGGCAAGAAAATGTAAGGAAATATCCTATTCACAATACCAGAAATAAAACTGAAAACTTAAAGAGGCATATAATTTAAAACGTTCATCACAAGGAACATTACACAATGTCACTGATGGTCTTGAGCGAATATGAAGCATAGAGTATCATCCAGAATAGAAGGATCTGTTGTGAAGTGGTCAGTTATACCCAACTTGCTTTATGAGGTCAAAGAAATTTTAATTAAAATTCCAGGAATGGTTTTTCAGGAAGTGAGTCTATATTTATCTAAGAGGATAGATCTGTAGCTATGGTAATGAAGAAGGAAGAGAGAAGAAGAAGGAGGAGGAGGAGAAGGAGATGGAGAAAAAGGAGAAGAAGGAGGGGGAGAAGGAGATGGAGGAAGAGAAGGAGATGGAGAAGGAGGAGGAGAAGAAGAAGGAGGAGAAGGAGGAAGAGATGGAGAAGATGGAGGAGAAAGAGGGGGAGGAGAAGAAGGAGGGAGAGGAGGGAAGCTGACATTTCAAATTTTGGGCAAAAAATTTTAAAATAGAATAGCTGGTTGAATAATTAGAAAAGAACAAAATTAAACTGTAAAGCAACTAGAAGTAATATAGCTGAATGTTATTTTTTATTATTCTAGATAAGGAAGAATGTCCTAAATGTAAAAGCAAATGAAAAACAATAAAACAAAATATTGGAGTATTGCACTACATAAACATCTGAAATCTCAGTCAATTAGAAAAGCAAATTAAAAGGCAAATGACAACCTTGGGAAAAACACAAGTCTATCATATAAAGAGCTATTACAAATTAATAAGGGAAAGTGAAACACTGCTATAGAATATAAGTAAAGGAAGCGAAAAGCTATCTCAGAAAAGATGAAATGCAAACTGCCAGTGAATATATAGGGGGCCAATTCCTTAGTAAGAAACAAACTTAAAATCACAGGACCCAGTAGGGTTGGACTCATTCTCCAGATCTAACATCCAGTGTTCCCATTGTGTTAACACAGGTGCAGGCTTCCTAAGGGTCTTTTCCCCTGGTTTTCTTCCCAGCACTTGCCCTGACCTGAGACCAACCTGTATGTGAGCTGACCTGCCTACTTGCAGCCTCTGGAGACTGGGTTCACTCTGTCACCTGCTGTCCATTCGCAGCCTCTGGAGGCAGAGTTCACACCGTCACCTGCTATCCATTTGCAGTCGACATCTGGAGGCTGAGTTCACACCATTATCTGCTGCCTGTTTGCAGGCTTTGGAGGCTGAGTTCACACCATCACCTGCTGCCCATTTGCAGTTGACATCTGGAGGCTGAGTTCCCTTCATTACCTGCTGCCCATTCGCAGCCTCTGGAGTCTGAGTTCACACCATCACCTGCTGCCCATTTGCAGCCTCTGGAGGCAGAGTTCACACCGTCATCTGCTGCCCATTTGCAGCCTCTGGAGGCAGAGTTCACACCGTCACCTGCTGCCCATTTGCAGCCTCTGGAGGCTGAGTTCACACCGTCACCTGCTGCCCATTTGCAGCCTCTGGAGGCTGAGTTCACACCGTCACCTGCTGCCCATTCGCAGCCTCTGGAGGCTGAGTTCACACCATCACCTGCTGCCCATTTGCAGTCGATATCTGGAGGCTGAGTTCACACCGTCACCTGCTGCCCATTTGCAGTCAACATCTAGAGGCTGAGTTCACACCGTCACCTGCTGCCCATTTGCAGCCTCTGGAGGCTGAGTTCACACCGTCACCTGCTGCCCATTTGCAGTCAACATCTAGAGGCTGAGTTCACACCATCATCTGCTGCCCATTTGCAGCCTTTGGAGGCTGAGTTCCCTTCATTACCTGCTGCCCATTCGCAGCCTCTGGAGTCTGAGTTCACACCATCACCTGCTGCCCATTTGGAGCCTCTGGAGGCTGAGTTCACACCGTCACCTGCTGCCCATTTGCAGCCTCTGGATTCTGAGTTCACACCATCACCTGCTGCCCATTTGCAGCCTCTAGAGGCTGAGTTCCCTTCATTACCTGCTGCCCATTCGCAGCCTCTGGAGTCTGAGTTCACACCATCACCTGCTGCCCATTTGCAGCCTCTGGAGGCTGAGTTCACACCGTCACCTGCTGCCTCATTTGCAGTCGACATCTGGAGGCTGAGTTCACACCATTATCTGCTGCCTGTTTGCAGGCTTTGGAGACTGAGTTCACACCATCACCTGCTGCCCATTTGCAGTTGACATCTGGAGGCTGAGTTCACACTGTCACCTGCTGCCCATTTGCAGCCTCTGGAGGCTGAGTTCACACTGTCACCTGCTGTCTGTTTGCAGCCTCTGGAGGCTGAGTTCACACCGTCACCTGCTGCCCATTTGCAGCCTCTGGAGGCTGAGTTCACACCATCACCTGCTGCCCCATTTGCAGTCGACATCTGGAGGCTGAGTTCACACCATTATCTGCTGCCTGCTTGCAGCCTCTGGAGGCTGAGTTCATACCGTCACCTGCTGCCCCATTTGCAGTTGACATCTGGAGGCTGAGTTCACACCATCACCTGCTGCCCATTTGCAGCCTCTGGAGGCTGAGTTCACACCGTCACCTGCTGCCCATTCGCAGCCTCTGGAGGTTGAGTTCACACCATCACCTGCTGCCCATTTGCAGTCGACATCTGGAGGCTGAGTTCACCCCATTATCTGCTGCCCATTTGCAGCCTCTGGAGGCTGAATTCACACTGTCATTTACTGGCCATTTGCAGCCTCTGGAGTCTGAGTTCACACCTTTACCTGCTGCCCATTTGCAGTCAACATCTGGAGGCTGAGTTCGCACCATTATCTGCTGCTTGCTTGCAGCCTCTGGAGGCTGAGTTGACACCGTCACCTGCTGCCCTTTTGCAGCCAATGTCTGGAGGCTGTGTTCACATCCTCACCTGTCTTGTGAAGGGCTAACTGCATCCCAGGTGCTCAATAGATGTTATGGAATGATGGAGGTAGCCTCTTCCCCAGAGTGAGATCCAGGAAGAGTCCTGGGAAGCTACAGGGAGGTCTCCACCAAGGGCAGACAGTGGATAGGGAGGCTGCGTCTCCACTTAGGTGTGCTGCCTGCAGATTATAGGTGATGTTCCCCTCCAACTGTCAGATAAAATCCAAGGCAGGTGTAGTGGTGAGCACAGGTGTTCTAAGCTCCCCATCCTAAAAACATAGGAGCAAGGATTCCCCTCGTGGGACGCCCGAACTGTGAATCAGTCCTCAACCACCACGGGTGTCAACCAGTGTTTAAAAGGATCCAGGTGCTGTGCTGAGCCTCACCTGTGTGACCCCACGCATTAGGAGCTGTGCTTGCCACTCCTTAGAGCTGTGGTCCTCCCGGTCCTTCCCCAGGCAAACGGGGGACCCGCGCTGAGGTCGCCTGTGACCGAAGCCCCTTAGAGGACCTGAATCTCTGGACTGACCATGGGATAGCCAGGCCCTGAGCCTCAGCAGACTTGCAGATCCTATGCTCTGGTTTATTGGACTTTCCCCACTCAGCTAACATGGAGGTGAAGAAGGTCAACCACCACACCAGGGAGCCAAGAGTGCCTACAACTGAAAGCAGGAGAATTGCATCCAGCATCCATGTGGAATCTAAGCCCCCTCTTGATATAGATGTGGAGTGGACACAACCATTCCAAGGTCCACAGGATGGAGGAATAGAGTATGGATTAGAGTGGACTTACTGATATTCTATTCATGAACTATTGTGATTAGCAGTCGAAGAAAATGTGGCATTGGTGTGGAGAAAGTGGCCATGGTGGCTGCTGGGGGTAGGGAGTGGGAGGAAGAGATGAGATGTGGGGGCATTTTCGGGACTTGGAGTTGTCCTGGGTGGAGCTGCAGGGACAGTTACCGGACATTGTATGTCCTCCCAAGGCCCACTGGGTGGACTGTGGGAGAGTGTGGGCTATGGTGTGGACCATTGACCATGAGGTGCAGCGGTGCTCAGAGATGTATTCAGCAAATGCAATGAATGTCTCATGATGATGGAGGAGGTTGTTGTTATGGGGGGAGGAGTCGGGGGAGGGGGGTGGGGGTATATGGGGGCCTCATATTTTTTAATGTAACATTAAAAAAATAAAGACAAAAAAAAAAAAAAAAGAAATCCCCTTAGAGCAGCCCAGCTAAGTAAAGAGCAAATTAGGTGTCTCTTTCCCTGCCCAGGACTGACAAGGGAGCTGGCTGAAGGCTGCGCGGTGAGTCTCCGGTGGCCGCATCCCCAGCCTTCCTGCTCATTGAGTCTACCGCTATTGGGCCAGACCTGTGCATCCTCACCTCCCAAGCCCAGTCCGATGGCCCAGCACCCCTCACGAGCATTCTTGGCTGGAGGAAAGGAGCTGCATCCTCTCCTTCCCACCTGGACATCCACACCTGCCCTTGCTCAGGACACACCTGGCTGTCCTCCACCTTTCAGCACGATCCTTTGCACTTTTCACGGGTTCCGGTCTCTTCCCTACTTATTTTCCTTTTTCATGCTGCATTCGAATCACCTCTGCACAGGAAACAACCCCCAGACCATCTAAGTGTGTGCTAGAGGGGTCGTGTGAAAATTCAACCGGGCATCCCCAACCCCATGTCCAAGCCTTTGGAAAATCCAGTGTGCCGAGGCATCCTCATTACGTCAAAAAGGAATTGATGTTCCTGTTACTACAAAGAGGATGAGGATCCAGTGCCTCATCCTCCAGAGAAGAAACCCTGCTCCATTCTGTGCAACCTGCTGCAAGGGCCAGCGTCTCTCAAAATGCTCTAAAACAGCCTGCCCGGGACCCTCCCTTCTCCCTGGCCAGCCCTCCCAAGTCTGGGACGTCTGCTGGAAATAACGCTCGTCATCATAGCACGCGGCTTAAAGACCTCTCCGTGTTATTTTTTGAACACTGGAAGTTCATAATAAATATCATCTTTGTTTCCTAATTTTTTTACCAACTTGATTTAAGTGGTGCTGACAGCTCCGATCCGATCCGCCCATCCAACCTGACAGCCCGGCTGCGCGTCTCTGCATACAAACCCTCAATTATGCATAATCCAATGTTTTCTGGGTTTTAATTGAATCACCAGTCTCAAACTTGTTATTTTTAATTTACAACATTTGATTTCTGACACCGGCCCCTCTACGTCATAAATTATGCAGGCGAGAGCCTTAGTTGTGTGGGTGATTAAAAAAAACCTAATTAGGCATGATTAAAAAAAAAACGAAAGAGAGACCTCATAAATGTGCGCGTGTTGCCGTGTCCTGGAAGGCTTATTTTGCTGGAAATGCCTCGTTTTCTTTCTAAGAGATTAGGTTCAGTTTCGTACAATGTGATTGGTTTTGACAGAAATGAAAGAAAATGTGGGGTTTTTTCTCTTCCTGAATATATACCAGAAATTGCATTACATGGCCCGTTGATGTGAATTTCTCCCACAGCTCATTGAATATAATTTTGTTAAGTGGGCAGGAAAATGAATATGAAGAAAGCGGAATGTAAGCCAGCATTTTCTTTGGCACAAGGAGCAAGGTCGAGAGGGGTCCGTGCAGCACAGAGAAACGACAATTAGAGTTATTGCCCTTTCAAGCTACAGCTAATGACAGCAGCCAGGGAAAGTACCGGGAAAGCGGAACTTTAAAAACGGGGTGGGGGGACTCCAGCTAGCAGAGAAATGACTTGGGCTAAGTTTGACAGAGCTGCAAGAGGCTGGAGAGGCGAGCGGAGAATTTTCCCCTCAAGTATGAGAAATTGTAAAGAGGCGACTCGCCGCTGTCACAAACCTGTGAATATCTGTGGCTCTCGTTGCTCAATGCGCTAAAACAGTCTTACATTCGTTCAATTGGAAGGAAACGTCCCACGTTGCTTTTCTCTTTTGAGCCCCCAAAACAAACCGGGAACAGGCAAACGCAGGGAAATCTGGAGCCACGCAGTGCTTGCAGCTGCCACATGCACGTGAGTCTGCAGTCACAGAGAAGTCTCCCCCGGCCCAAGCCCCTGTTAACTTCTAATCCACTTTCTGTCTCTATGCATCTGCCTCGTCTAGATACATCACAGAAGTGACATTGCACAATATCACCACTCTTGCGTCTAATTCCACACACGGGGCATGATTGCGTCTCCAAGGCTCATCCGCATCATAGTGGGAGTCAGAGCTCCATCCCTTCTTACGGCTGGATGACATTCCATTGCATGGCTGGGGCACGGAGGCGTGGCATGACACGGATCGAGGATGCGCTTCCTTTTCCAGAAGAAGTGAGGCAAAGCTGCAACCCCTTGTCGTAAACAAATGGAGCCCACAGGCATGGATTCGGCCCACTGCGTGGATCAGCCATCATCAGTCAAACATCCAGTCTCAGGAAGTATGGTTGAGTGAGGGAGAATTAGCCACTGTGATAAAGCATGGGATGCATCTGGGTCTACTAGGGCTATGTTAAAAACTGCTACAAACCAGGTGCCTTGAAAAAGACAACTGAGGGAGTGCTGAGTTCCCAGCCAGGAGAGCTCTATCGCATTCCCCAATGGAACAGCAGCAACCCCCCAAGTGCAATGGCAAAGACCAACAAAGAAGGATGGTCCAACAATGAGCCTTGATACTGATGACTATGCTTATGAGCCTATGTGCCTGAAATATGAACTAGGTGTATAGCTGCAGGGTGCCCAAGAGTTACCTCCTGAGAGCCTCCTTGTTGCTCAAATGTGGCCACTCTTTAAGTCAAACTCAGCATGTAAGTGCATCACCTTCTCCCCAGTGTGGGACATGACTCCCAGGGATGAGCCTCTCTGGTGCCAAGGGATTACTACCAAGCATCAGCTAGTGATGTATCTAGGAAAAATGCAGAATGCTTGGAGGGACTTTATTCACACACACCACACACACACACACAGCCACAGAAAACGATGCTGAAGGAGCATCCTCTGTGGGATTTCAGGCATTATATTTATGGTTTTAAATCTAAGGTGAAAGCAGCAGGTGGATAAAGCATCAACCCTTATTTAAAAGTGGACGTCTTACAGCCAAAGTAGATACAAGCCCAGGTATTGGCTCTTCTAAGGGCTACAGAGACCCACAGGTTCTATGGTCATGGCAGATGGAGTTCAGTGCCATGTCAGTTGGCCCTACTTTGGAGTTTGTGTTCCTGAGTGTGATGGAGTTGGACTCAGATGTGATCTTTATTCACAAGCCTTTCCTGTTACTTTTACTGGACCTGTGGTTGGTGCTGGGGTGTGATGTATACTCAGAGGACATGAATCTCTGGACTGTCCATGTGACAGACAGGACCTGAACCTCAACAAACTTGCAACTCCTACACTCTGGTTTATTGGACTTACCCCAGCCAGCTAACAGGGAGGTGAAGAAGGTCAACTACCACACCAGGGAGCCAAGAGTGCCTACAATTGCAAACAGAATTGTATCCATCATCCAAGTAGAATCTAAACACCCTCTCAATATAGAGATGGAGTGGACATAACCACTCCAGGGTCCACAGGATGGAGGAATAGAGTATGGATTAGAGTGGACTTACTCATATTCTATTCTGGAACTATTGTGATTAGTAATCAAAAAAAATGTGGCATTGGTGTGGAGAAAGTGGCCATGGTGACTGCTGGGGGTAGGGAGTGGGAGGGAGAGATGAGATGTGGGGGCATTTTTGGGACTTGGAGTTGTCCTGGGTGGTGCTGCAGGGACAGTTACCAGACATTGTATGTCCTCCCATGGCCCACTGGGTGGACTGTGGGAGAGTGTGGGCTATGGTGTGGACCATTGACCATGAGGTGCAACGGTGTTCAGAGATGTATTCAGCAAATGCAATGAATGTCTCATGATGATGGAGGAGGTTGTTGTTATGGGGGGAGGAGTGGAGTGAGGGGTTGAGGGGTATATAGGGACCTCCTATTTTTTTAATGTAACATTAAAAAAAATAAAGACAAAAACAAAGAGACCAAATCTCTTAGGAAGCCTTTGGAGTGGACTCACCTTCTCAGCTTTCTTGATTTGTAATCAGCCCCCTGATTTCCTCATGATTCCAATTGTAAATTTACATTCTTCTGCATCATTCATGCTTCGTGTCCCATCAAATACTGTCATATTTACTGTTTGTTCCCCCATTATTATTATTTTTTGAATAGTAAAATGGGACTGTATTGTCACTGTATATGGCCTTCCCTTTATTTTTTTCTTCTTCTTCTTTATTTTCTTTTAAATGTTACATGTCCTATTTTAGGGATTGTTGAGCTCATACTCAACATGTCTCTTCAAAATTTCCTTCTTCTGTTGATTAATTTGGAATGGTCTGTAAGGAAGAATGAGCCTTTCTCCCCCATGCATTTACATATTTAATTGTTTGTTTATATCAGTATGGACCCAAAGATTTTTATTTTATCTTTGAAGACATCATGTTGCATGAAATAAGCCAGACACAATAGGTAAAATATGGGAACCATTGTGGCTCAGTGGTTGAGCACTGGCTTCCCACAAACGAGGTCCCAGGTTCGATCCCCAGCCCTGTTACCTCAAAAAAAGAATATTTATTTTTCTTTATTTCTCCTCCCAGCCCTTGTTGTTTGTGCTTACTGTCTCCTCTGTCTGTTGTGTGGTATCTGTGACTGCTTCTCTTCTTTTTAGGAGACACCAGGAAGCAAACCTAGGACCTCCCATGTGGGAGGGAGATGCCCCATCTCTTGAGCCACCTCCACTCCCTGCTAGTTTGTCTCACATTGTGTTTCTTGTTGTGTCTCCTCATTGCACCATCTCATCGTATCATCTTTTTTGCATCATCTCGTTGTGTCATCTTATTTTGTCAGCTTGCTGCACCAGCCCACCATATCAGCTTGCTGTCTTGCTCATCTCCTTTAGGACTCCCTGGGAACGGAACCCGGGACCTCCTGTGTGGTCCAACTGCTTGAGGCACATCTGCTTCCCTTAATTCATTTATATTTGAAGTAACTACTCATAATGCAGACTTTTATTCTTCCATTTTGCTGTTTTGTCTCTGTAAGTCTTATACCGTTTTGCACCCACAATTATTCTGTTAATGATCTCAGTTACATAAAATAGTTAGAATAAGCAACCTCATAGAGGCAAAATCTAGAATATACGTTACCAGGGGATGGGGTGGGGATAAGGAATGGGAAGTCAAGGGTTAAAATGTCCAGGGTTCCTATTTGGAATGGTGGAAATATTTTGGTAATGGGTGGAGATGATGGTAGTATATATAGCATTGTAAATGAGATAACAGCACTGGATTATATATCTGAATGTGGTTAAAGAAGGAAATTTTATTTATTGGACTCATCTCACTCAGCTAAGATGGAGTTGAAGAATGTCAACCACCACACCATGGAGCCAAGAGTGCCTACAACTGAAAGCGGGAGAATTGCATCCAGTATCCATGTGGAATCTGAGCCTCCTCTTGACATAGAGGTGCAATGGACACAACCAATCCAATGTCCACATAGAAAATGCAATGGATGTGTCATGATGATGGGAATGAGTGTTGCTGGGGGGGGAGTGGGGGGTGGGGGTGGTGGGGTTGAATGGGTCCTCATATATTTTTTTAATGTAATATTTTTACAGAATCAATAATTAAAAAAAATAAACCTAAATGAAAGAAGAAAAAAAAAAGAAGGAAATTTTAGGACGTATATGTGTTATTAGAACAAAAATGTTAAGAAACAGCAACAGTAGGACTGTACAACAGAAACAGTGAAGTCTGATGTAATCTATAGGCTACAGTTAGTAGTACAATTTGTTCTGAGGTGTTGGGGCTGGGGATTGAACCTGGGACCTCGTGTGTGGGAAACCGGTGCTCAACCACTGTGCTAAACTGGCTCCCAATAGTATAATTTCAATAACATTGTTTCATCAGGTATAACAAAGTTACCACACTGATGCAAAGTGTTAATAATAGAGAAAACTGTGTATGTGAAAGAGCGCTTCACTTTCCACATGATTTTCCTGTAAACTGACAACTTCTCTAATAAAATACATTTTTTAAAATGTCCTTTTTTTCTTTTGCTTAATTGGCAATGCTCTGCAAGGAAGAACAAGTCATTCTCCCCATTTATGTATATATTCAGTTGTTTATTTATATCATACGAATCTGTAGATTTTTATTTTACCCTGCAGATCAAATCTAATAAATCACTCTTTCGTCCTCCGCCACCCCCACCAGCCCAATGGACTAAACACCTGTGTGTCTGCAACTCCCTCCTCTGCTTCCGGATTCCAGCAGTGCCTCTCTTCCAAAGATCCCACCTGCTCCCACCAGGAAAATATTGCTATTAGCATCAGAAGCCCTCATCCTTGCCAGTGGGAAGGAACACTGGTGCAGCCACTTTGCAAAACAGTCAGGCAGCTTCTTTCTAAGCTAAATAAAGGTTTACCAAGCGATCCAGCCCTTGTGCTCTCTAGTAGAATTTGGTATTCTACTATAGAACTATTGTCACTCTAGCAATTAAAGAAACTATAGCATTTATGTGGATTAAGTGGCCACCAGAGTGGCTGAGGGCAGGGAGAGGGAAGAAGAGGTGTGATGTGGGGGCATTTTCGGGACTTGGAGTTGTCCTAAATGATATTGCAGGGACAGAAGCTGGACATTCTATATCCTGCCATAACCCACTGAATGGACTGGGGGAGAGTGTGAACTACAATGTAAACCGTTATCCATGCGGTGCAGCAGTGCTCCAAAACGTATTCACCAAATGCAATGAATGTGCCACAGTGATAGAAGAGGTTGCTGATGTGAGAGGAGTGGGGAGTGAGAGGAGTGGGGTATATGGGAACCTTTTATATATATTTTTTTCTCTCTATTATTTTTTTAAATGTTACATTCAAACCAGCCAAACGGTTGGGCCCTTTGAAGTTTTCAGCCTGGCCATTGCCACGCTCCTGTGTCAATCTCCACCCCAGCTCCCTGCCCCCACACCGCGTGGGTGGCTTCACCGGAGAGAAAACAGCTCCGTGGAGATTCCGTGGTCTGCTTTCATCATATTAGGAGGGGCAACTCCCAGGCAGAGAAAATCCTGTTACCGCAGTGTTGAGTTTTCCAATCAGTGGGCGAGAAACGCAGCTTCTGGTCCCTCTTGGTGAGAACCCGGAGATGCGGGTCAAGGCTGGATGGCGTCCAGACACCAGCGAGCTGCCCTTACCTGCAGGTGGAGAGAGGTTTCGGACAGCCCTGGCTGGCCTCGGTTGTTCCAGGACACGCCGCGTTGGTCCTGGACACCCGTCATCCGCCGTCAGCAGACGGTCAGCGATGACACAGAACAGCCGTCTCCCAAGACACACCTTGGACACAAGACATTCTACTTCAAACCCCTCCGTGGTGCACAATTTCTGTGAGCAGGAGAGTGAGAATTTTATGCTCCAACCCTCTGTGCAGTTCCTCACAGACTTTAGTATACACATATTTCATGCAAAAAATAAAATAAAATAAAGCAAATGTGCTTATGAGTGAGAGAGCCCAAACCTGAAACTGCAGCTCTGCTTAGCGACCGTGGAAATAATGTCCTGAAAATGCAACCGTCTCCTGAAGTTCACAGACTCATCGGGGCTTCGCCGCAGGTGCAGAAAACACCCAACGGTCACTGCTTGAGTTTTCAGAGAACATTGACAGGGCCCCTGTCCTGTCGCCCACGTGTGGCCTCCTGCGCTGATCGCCTGCCCGCGTGCGTGTGTCCCAGAGGCAGAGTTCTCGAGATGATGCAGCCCTGGAGGAGAGTCCACCCGGCTTTTGTAACTGGAGATGAGCAGCGGTCCTTGCAAGGAGAGGCAAGCAGACACTTTCCCCGCCTTGCAGATTGACAGCCCAATCATCTCGCTGGCCCAAGCAGCTCACAGTGGTTGGTGTATCTCCACCAAGTTGCCGCACTTTCACCTCCTTGCCATCCGCACCACATACAGGGGAGCCCAAAGAACGGCCCTGTTACTTTTGCCAAGGCGCTCCACGGCGCGCGCAAGGAAGAGCCTCCTTTCGAAGGCCGTGCCTCCTCTCTGGGAGAGGCCTGGCAAAGAGGGCAGAGCCACGTGTCCCCCTGTTTTCCGAGTTTATTTCCCACATGGGCTCAGAAATGCAGGGGAGATGGAAGCCTGCAGTTCAGCCTGGCTTCTGCTTTGGAAAGGTCAGGGCATTGGGCAGCTGCCCCTTCAGAACACAGAAGTGTGTGATGCAGCTCTTTAGGGTAAGCTGTAAAATCCAGCCCAATGAGTAGCCGTGGGATGGAGATCTGGTCCCCTCCTCCCATGACGGGGTGAGCAGAGGAAAACATACGTCGGGGCGGCGGTCTCTTCTGACGGCACCACCCACCTCTTCTGACGCTGTGCTTGGCCGGCTGCAACCCCACTAGGACACTATGCCAATTTTACGCAGAGGAAAATTGCCATAGTGTCGGTGTGTGCTCAGGAGACCTGAATCTCTGGACTGTCCATGTGACAGCCAGGCCCTGAGCCTCAGGAGAGTTGCAGCTCCTACCCTCTGGTTTGTTGGACTTACCCAGGTCAGCTAACAGGGAGGTGAAGAAGGTCAACCACCACACCAGGGAGCCAAGAGTGCCTACAACTGAAAGCTGGAGAATTGCATCCAGCATCCATGTGGAATCTAAGCCCCCTCTTGATATAGATGTGGAGTGGACATCACCATCCCAGGGTCCACAGGATGGAGGAATAGAGTATGGATTAGAGTGGACTTACTGATATTCTACCATAAAACTATTGTGATTAATAATGGAAGAAAATGTATCATTGATGTGGAGACAGTGGCCACAGTAGCTGCTGAAGGTAGAGAGAAGGAAGAAGAGATGTGATGTGGGGACATCTTCAGGACTTGTCCTGGGTGGTCCTGCAGGGACAGATGCTGGACATTGTATGTCCTGCCATGGCCCACTGGGTGGACTGGGGGAGAGTGGAAACTACAACGTAAACCACTATCCATGTGGTGCAGCAGTGCTCCAAAATGTATTCAGCAAATGTAATGAATGTGCCACAATGATGGAAGAAGTTGGTGATGTGGAAAGAGTGGGATGAAGGGGGTGGGAGGAATATGGGACCTCTTATATTTTTTAATGTAACAGTTAAAAGAAAAATAAAGGGAGAGAGAAAAAAATGAATAGCCCTGCGATATCCTTCAGGACAACTCCAAGTCCTGAAAATGCCCCCACATCACATCTCTTCTTCCCTCTCCCTGCCCTCTGCAACCAGTGTGGCCACTGTTTCCACATCTATGATACAATTTCTCCCATTGTTCGAGTCACGATTGTTCTATAGTAGAATACCAATAAGTCCACTCTAATCTATAGTTTATTCCTCTGTCCTGCGGACCCTGGGATGGTGATGTCCACTAATGAAAGAGGTTGTTGATGTGGGGTATGTGGGGGGGGGTGGTGAGTGGGGTATATAGGAGCCAATGTAGCATTTTGTGTGATCTATGTATCTTTAAAAAAAAAGATAATAAAAAAATTCGCTAAAATACAACCACAACTACAAAATGTCACCGGGATCCCAAGTCTTATCCCCTCCCACTAAATTCGGTCCAAGGAGGCGCTTTCTTGGAAAATTCTATCGGAAGGAATTTCCTGTGCCATTAGCCTGTGCGGCTCATTCTTCTCTTTTTACTTCTAAAAGAGGTGCAGGAAAGCAACGTGGAAGACAGACATGTGTTGTTTGGAGGAAGGCAAAGGGATCGTGCTTCTGCGTGTGCAAGTGTGCAAGTAAGCGTGCGTGTGTGTGCAGATCTCCCCTCCTGTTCATGGGTCCTTCTCCATCCCTAGATGTTCCTCTCTTTGCAAACCCATTCCCTTTGCAGTTTCTACGAGGACAATTGCTACAAAGCCACCTACCGCCCGTTCCCTCTTTATTATTCAAATGGCGCCCGAGACTGCTGAAAACAATTTTCTCTCCCAGACATTTTCCTCGTGCAATATCATCCCAGCTTTCACGGGGGCGGGGGGTGCAGGGCTTGCAGCATCTTTGTATGAAAGGAGAAGAGTCAAGCGTCTCCCTTCCAGAGTGAAACATCCGTCTCTGTGATTGCCTCGGGGTCCCCCCGCCCTGGAAGGGTTTGCCACCTCGTCTGAACTTAGCTGGTGGGTGATGGCGTCGCTGGGGCGCCGGTCCATTCGTCACCCCCACGAAGCTTTGCAGAGCGTTTGCTTAATGTGTGTTTCATGGCCTGGGTTTTAGGGAACAGGGCAAGTCCTGCTGGATTTGAAACCTGCTGGCTTGCAGAGCTTCCTGCCCCTTGTGGGTTTGGGGGGAAGAGTCCCCATCCTGGCCCCTTGGCCCTCTCAGCCAGATCAGGGTCAGCTGCTAAACCTGCAAGGGCAACGCTGCTGTGAAATTCAGGAATCCGTTTCCCTTCCTTAAGGAACATGGCCACCAGTCAAGACAATTTTTGGGGTGGCCTTGGAATTTCACGCAAGAGAAAGTCTTCTGCCCCCGTCTCACCTGAAAAGCATCCTGGAGACCCCCGCCTCCAGGGGCCAGGCCATGATTATTGAAGGCGCAGCTGGATTTTCCAGAACGTGCCATTCCCGAGAAGACGCATCGTGCAATTCTGCCCTACTGTCCCCACCCAACCGCACAGATTCCGACGCCACGCATGCGTTCTCGTCCTTCTTGGTGCTTTCATTTGTTGACAGGGTCTGGCCCTGCCCATGTACTCGTAGGTGGCAGAGCTGACATGTGATGAGATAGCGAACACAATGCAAAAATTCTGACTCTGTGTGGCACACATTTTTGCATTTATTACTCTATTTCCTTTGGTTTCAGCCCACACATATTAATGGCCAACTCTAGAAGCTGAAACCTGGGCTTTCCGTCACCTCCCTGCATTCATTCTCTTCGGTGCCTCTAAAAAAATCATTAAGGGGGAAATATAAAGTGTAGATTTACTACTGACTTTTTTTTTCTTTTTTTCTTTTTTGTCCCCATATGCCCTCCACCCTCCTCCCTGACTCTTCCTCCCATAACAACGACCTCCTCAATCATCATGAGACATTCATTGCATTTGGTGCATACATCTCTGAGCACCGCTGCACCTCACCTCCATGTTGCTCAAAGGTGGCCAGTCACAAAGCCAAACTCAGCATGTAAATGCATTGCCTTCCCCCCAGTGTGGGACATGACTCCCACGAATGATCCTCCCTGGTGCCGAGGGATTACTCCCAAGTACCAGCTGATGATGTAACTAGAAAATGACCTTGAATAAAAGGGTCAACTTGGACCAGCAGAATATCTCAGTGTACATATAATACCAGGAGTTAAAAATGCTTTTGACCTGAATAAAAGGGGGAAATGGAAAGGACAAATGAGTTTATATGACTACTGACGTTTTTAATTTCAACCCAAGACACATGTTGGCCTGGCACAAACTGGGGTAAAATCTCCGTCATCTGCTGTAACTCAAAGAAACGAATCTGGTCATGAAGGAACCTTGCTTGATCCACCAAACGAGAGGGAGGAAGCTATTAACAATGAAGCCAGAATCACGATCTGGAAACCAATTGCCGAAGATGTAAGGTCTTTTTGGGTGGTGGCTGAGGCAGGAAAGATCAGTGAAATATCTGGCAACAAATATTACAAACTTTAAGGAATGGTGACTTCTAGTTGCCCCTTGCTGGAAATAGAAATGTGTGATTCCTGCTTCCAGCTCTAGCTGCAAAAATGAAATTGTTCACGCCAACAGGAACTGGAATCCTGTGGTTTAAGATAGCAGATCTAATAATATAGCCTGTGCATAAATTCAAAATTATCTAATTCTGTATCCAAATGTGCCTAGTCTCTAGAAATCCAATTAAGTAATATAGACCCTATAGGCTTTAATTTTCAGAAAGGATGTAGACTGAATGTATTCAAAGTGACATCCAGACAGAACGTGGGTGATATATTAATTCAAACTTACCTGAAATGTGGGGGATATGTTCATTCAAAACCTACCTGGTACTCAGACAAACAGTTGACTAACAAAGAAAAGTCGTTTTCTTTCATAAAAGCACCATTTGACTCCCCACCCTTATATCGTCTGTATAAAAAGGACCCAAAGTTCTACTGGGGCTCGGTTTTTTATCAGGACAAGAGTCCGCTGAGCTCGGCCCATTGAAATAAATCAAGTTCCTTCTCAGAGTTCTTGTGTCCTGGTCTTCGATATCACATATACCCAACTTCTCTGATACTGCACTAGAAGAACTGGGCTGACGAGAGCCAATTTTGTTTTAGCCGACAATGAAGGAAGGATGTGATCTAAATGAATTATTTCTTTCCTAAAACTTGCCCCAGCAGCGACTTTCATGACAGGCTCCCATAGAAACGTGCACTCTTTCCTCTGTCTCTGGAAGCTGTTCTCCATAATGGATTTTTGGGAGAAGAGTTTAAATGCATCGAGAGTTCCCAGCTCAACTCACATTCCTCATCTGCCAAAAGACATGTTCGCCAGAAAGACCTGCCTCAGAGCTTGGAAGTGATCTCTGCGAAATGCAACACAAGATGAAGTTGTTTTTCTACCCCGAGCCTCAGGAAAGGGTGTTCTTAAGTTTACGCCACGTTCCAACCACACACGTACTTCCAAAATGGCACCCAAGTGGTCTTGGGGGAAACTGCTCCTTTGGGATTTAAATTCCTGACTCTCACCTGCAGAGCCTCTCCAGGGGAAATCCTGGCTGGACAGCAAGCCATGCATCTTGCAATGGAGATAGGACGGGACTCTTTTCCCGAGAGCTCTCCCTGGCAAGAGACGAGCCCACGTTTCCAGGGGCCTTATTCCTTGGTGCAGGTGCCTTTTGATGATGCAGATGCTTATTGCTGAAGATGGCTGCAACCACTAGCAGCTTGGATTGCTCCTACTGGATGGGCGGAGATTTCCAAACGGATCTTTGAGTCTTTTGTAAATTCCCTGAACTTCCAAAAACAGGATAAGAGTGATAGAATATCATTGGGAGTCCTGGGGAATATAAAAGGGGGCTGGATTATTAAAAGGGGGGAGTAGAGGGCAGGAGTTTGGGGAATTTCCTGACTGTGGCCCTAGCTCCAGGGTCCTGAGGCTGGCCCTGTGCCCACCTCCACAATGGTAGAAGGAGGTCATTTCCCCCAAAATGTTCACTCCATTTTAAGTTAGGGATTTCATACCTTGTGCAGGCTTCCAGTTACCATGAAGCAGTTGCTTGCTCTGAGTTGGCTTCCAGATGGGATTCAGAGCATGTTCTAGAATATTCCATCTTGCCTCAGCCACTCTGCGTGCAATCAGCTCCCGGGGTGAGCAGCATCCTTCCTTTATGGGCACAATGGCTGTGCACGCTCTGGCCAAACCCCTTAGATAAATAGCTCCAGGGAAAGGCTTATGGGAGCTGCAGGTCGACTTAAGAAAAGAGCCCCAAAATTACAAAATCTAAATGAGGCATGCAGGGAGCATGTCACTAAACTCAGAGGGGACACGACAATGGAAAGAGACTGCCGCTTCTCCAACAGCAGGTGAAATAGCCTCCGTGAATTTTACAAAGGCATATGTCCCCAGGAGTAGTCTCCATCACAGAACTAGCTTGGACCTTGTGTGAGAGGCCAAGGCACCATCTAATAACTTCACGGAGACAAATTGTCCCCATGTCTAGAGATCAGGACAAGTAAGTAAGAAACCATCTCACATCATTTTCCCAATATCTAGTCTCAAATGTGTCGTTAGCACCCCTTTGTCCCCTCCTTATTCATGTCTTGGGGGTACCTTGCCAGATTTGGTAAATATTCATAAACTATTGTGATTAGTAATTGAAGAAAATGTGGCATTGGTGTGGAGAAAGTGGCCATGGTGGCTGCTGGGGGTAGGGAGTGGGAGGAAGAGATGAGATGTGGGGGCATTTTCGGGGGTTGGAGTTGTCCTGGGTGGAGCTGCAGGGACAGTTACCAGACATTGTATGTCCTCCCATGGCCCACTGGGTGGACTGTGGGAGAGTGTGGGCTATGATGTGGACCATTGACCATGAGGTGCAGCGGTGCTCAGAGATGTATTCACCAAGTGCAATGAATGTCTCATGAGGATGGAGGAGGTTGTTGTTATGGGCGGAGGAGTGGGGTGAGGGGGAGGGGGGTCTATGGGGACCTCATATTTTTTGAATGTAATATTAAAAAAATAAAGACAAAAAACTATTAGCTGCTCAGTTGAGTTAGAATTTCAGGTAGATGATTTTTTTTAGTGTAAGTATATCCCAGGCATGCCTTGAAATATACTTATGCTGAAAACAATTATTTATCTGAAACTCGAAGATAACTAGGCACCCCTGCCTGTGCTTATACTAGAAATGTTTTCGAGGTTTGTCGGAAGCTCCTGTACTTTATGGTCAGCCCTGAAGACACCAGGGCCTCTTGGAAAGGGAGGGTCCACCTTGTGGGTCCAGGTTGCTGTTGTGTAGAATTGCACAGTTCTCTGTCCAGGACAAGCTGGAGACTCATTCCTCCTTCTGCCACAAGGAAGCATCTTCCTGCATTTCAGAGGAAGGGCTTGGACGCCAGTGAAGTTGAGAAGAGAGGAAAGATGATCTCATCCTCTCTGTGAGGAGGAAGTACGGAAACGGTGGTGGAGGACAGAGCCCTCTCAGCCTCGGACACAGATAAGGTGCCCTGACCCCTGAACCTGTACGAAACTCCCACATTAGAGGACTAGAGAGCTTCCAATGGGGGCCCCTGCGTCAACAACCTGCCCCCACATTTATTAATGGAGGGGGAAAGCAAGCAATACCCATGATTTCCTAGGGGTCGACTTCACAAGAACAAAGACATTTACTCTACTGACATTGTAGTTTCCAATGAAACCATACAGTATTTCTTTTTTCCTTCCTCTTGGTGGTAACTGGGAGATGGGGCTCTGGATTCACCCAACTACCCACCGGCAGGCAGCCTTCTTATTTGGCAGTTGAGGAGTCTCGGGAAAGGGATGATGGGGAGATTTTAGGAGATTTGCCAAGGTTCCCCCTGCACTGTGCAGGTGGCATGGGGGCTTGGACCCAGGAAAGATGCCTGCTCCCCAAGATTGGAGTCCAGTCCAGGGGTCCAGACCAGTGACAGACGCCAGCTACTCAGGGCAGAATTAGATTCTTCACCTCGTTATCTTTTTTTAAATAATTTTTTCTTCTTTCTTTTAAAGAAGCTTTCATTTACATAAATGTTACATAAAAATACAATGACAGATACAGGCTATTATATATATCTTGCCATAACCTACAGAATTGGGTGGGAGAAATTGTCAATTACAATGTAAACTTTAATCCACACTTACTGGCAATGCTCCAGAATGCGTTCATCAATTGCCTTAAATGTACCTCAGGAATGAAGGATGTTGTCAAATGAGGGGAAATGGGGGAGGTGCAGGGAGTGGGGCATACAGGAATTCCCCATATATATATTTTTTAATTTAATTTAATTGTTTAATTATCTTTTTTTTTAATTTAATGAATCACACAAAATGTTACATTGAAAAACATAAGAGGTTCCCATATACCCCACTCCCCACCCCCACCCCATTATTCTTAATTGTCTTTTTTGAAGATACATAAATCACAAAAAATGTTACATTAAAATATATAAAGTTTCCCCCATACCCCCCGCAACCCCCACTCCTCCCACATCAACAACCTCTGTCATCATTGCGGCACATTCACTGCATTTGGTGGATACATTTTGGAGCACTGCTGCACTGCATGGATTATAGTTTACATGTAGATTACACTCTGCCCCAGTCCATTCAGTGGGTTATGGCAGGATGCTGGACATTATATATCCTGCCATAACCCCCATATTTTTTTTGTGACATTTATATAATCTAAATATCTTTTTAAAAAATAAAAAATCTCTCTCTCTCTCTCTCCCTCTCTCTCTCTCTCTCTATCTCTCTCTCTAAATATAGGGAATTCCCATATATCCCATCCCCTCCCCCTCCCCCACTTTGTTTCTTTCATATTTCTGAGAGAACGTGTATTTCTACGATGAACACTCAGAGCAAATGAGAAACCGGGTGAGCTCAAACTTTGCCACAAACACTCCATCTTCTGCCTTCCAATGCCCACCCTGATTTTGAGGGGGTTTCATCTTCTAACCCATCCCAACCCCCCATGGCCCCACACTGACAAACAGAGGCTAATTAGATTTTTTTCCCACTTCTCTGTGTAGAAATCACCCGTTTCATTATTAAAACTTGCAGTTTTGCATTCTCAAGCATGAACTCCTAACTCCAAGCCTTTACCATGCGTTTGTAGCCTTTCCTCGAAATTATATTTCAGCTATAGCTGCAGCCCAAGCCTTACGTTGAACAACTATTTTATGAATCATCAGGGATTATGGGTTCAGGTTTTATCTAAGAAATCCGTGCAGTTACGGCAGTGAGAATAAAAATGAAATAAAATCTGGAGTTGTGCATACATAGCCTGGTCTTTCGCCTCCTCTGAACTCCAAAATTCTTCTCCATCTCTGTTGCTAAATTAATTGCTTTCATCCTCCATATAGTGTGGGTTTTTTTTTTAATTTATTTCTCTCCTCCCCCCCCACCCCGGTTATCTGTTCTTCTGTGTCTATTTGCTGCGTCTTCTTTGTCCGCTTCTGTTGTCGTCAGCGGCATGGGAATCTGTGTTTCTTTTTGTTGCGTCATCTTGTGTCAGCTCTCCGTGTGTGCAGCACCATTCCTGGGCAGGCTGCACTTTCTCTCATGCTGGGCGGTTCCTCTTACGGGGCGCACTCCTTGCATGTGGGGCTCCCCTACGCGGGGGACACCCCTGCGTGGCACGGCACTCCTTGCGCACATCAGCACTGCGCATGGGCCTGCTCCACACGGGTCAAGGAGGCCTGGGGTTTGAACCGCGGACCTCCCATGTGGTAGACGGACACCCTAACTACTGGGCTAAGTCTGCCACCCATATAGTGTGGTTTTTTTGGGGGGTGTGGGCTGGTTAGATGCAGGTGAATTTGCGGCACACCTGGCTTCTTCAATGCCCTCGAGGTGATATTCATTGTCCAAGGGGAAACAGGCTGCAGCCCCCCAGCACGGTGAGCCCCCGCCCTCAGGGAAGGCAGCGGGTCCCAGCCTGCTCCCCACTTCACTCTGATGGCCCTTTGCAGGCTCCATCCAAGCAGGGTGGGGGTAGGTTTGCACACACATTTAGGGGAGTTGCCCCAAAAGCCTCAGAAATGATTCAAATGCACCAAGGCAAAAGACATTCCACTTTCAAGTCGTAATTCTGAAAACAAGACTCGGGAAAGAGAACCTGTTCTGCTTATTCAAATCCATAAAACACATGATGCATTATTTTTCTTTAATGTGAAAAAAACGGGGCCACGATCTTTCAAAGGCACGTGTGAAGTTCAGTGATCATCCGTCATGCTCCTTGATGAACCAAGAAAAAGGGGCTGAGGGTTTCCTGTACGAACCTTGCTTCTAGATCTCCTGAGGGAGGTCACAAGAAGTGTGTAAAATATCGTAAGAGTGCCCCAGGACCTTAAACAATGCACGGAGAAATTTAATGCCTTTAATATTCTTTGAGAACACGTAGTGACCATCTTGTTATGCCTTCTTGAATCATAAGCTGGTAGTGCAGAGCTGTTACCCATTTCCAAGACATTGCTTTGACGGAATGGTTTGCACACACAGCAGTCAGATTAAAACAGGCTACAGGTGATGCCTGAAATGTTTTCTTTGAAAATCTCGCCTGTGCTTTTTAAGTGCGAAGTCATTTCTTACGAGAGCTTTTACTCAAGCTCAGTTGACCCAGCGCCGTTATAATTTATAGTGACGGATTCAATTAACTTCAGAAAACCTGACTTGGGGTCTCGACGTTCAGAACACGACATGTTATGTTTTGTTTAAGCCCCTTTTCCCTCCCATTTAATACTTCCCTGTCCCCTCCCATGTCAAACACATTTAATCCTTAGCACTTCTGGATTGCTTTCCCCAGGTACTTTATATCTTGGTATTCGGGAACGAAAGTAACTGAAAGCAAAAAAAAAAAAAAAAAAAAGCAAAGCAAAACAAAACACTTTACTCAAAAGTGAAAAAACTGGTGAAGGCGGTGTTGAAGAAATTCCGTTTGGAAAATTGAAATGACTGTTTTCTTAAGCAAGCAGTGCCCTCCCCCCACCCCTCAAGTCTAAATTCACAAAACTGCAATGCTTTCATTTGAAAGTAGTTTAAATTTCATTTTAGTGCATCCATTTCACCCCCGGTGGAAGTTGTAGCACGTCAAACCGGAAATGTCCCCTTCCCCAGAAATAGCCAGGGTCTTTGAATTTCTGCATCCACATAACTGACTCTGTGGGTTACCTGGACTCACCTCAATTTTCATAAAGTTAAATAAAAGTGAAAATGTACGCGTGTGATGATTTTTAAACGGTCCTTTACCGCCGGAGTGATGCAGGCCACGCGATCTTTTTAACATGCCTTTGACCACATGCTCGACGTTTCATGCCAGCAAGGACATCCTGTTTCATTTTCCAACGTGTGAAAATCGCGTTGATGTCAAAGCAGGATTAAGATTTGGAGAAGTGAGACCACCAGCCGAGGCAGGGTTGTGTCATTCCACACCGGGCACGTTCGAGCTCTATGAAACATGCCTCGTGCTCTTTCTACTCTCCCCGTGGCTGGCCCTCTTCCCACGCCTTCACTGGAGCCACCTCATCGTGAATTACAGCCCCTGAGCTCTCTGCCCGTCTCTAGTCTTGGCGTTCTGTCTTTTGCTCGAGGACGCTCCAGCCACCCTGGGGAAGATTCCTTGTCTCGTTGCGGTCTGGGGGCTGCGGGTTTGCAGAGACATCTTGCAGAGGAACACTGCACTTTAAATTAAAATGGGGAAGAAAGTCCTGTGCTGGGACAGCTTGGCCTGGTCGGGGTGTGAGCTCGTGGCTGCAAAGTCCCTGCGGACTGCGGCCAATGACGTCAGCTGCAGATTTGCAAAGTCAGTGAAGGGACCTCTGGCCCTATCTTAGCATGGAGCATGTGTGTGCACATGCTTGAACATGTGTGTATGCACGTGCATGTGCATGTGTAGTATGTGAATAAATAGGTATGTGGCTGTGTGCTATTGTGCACGTGTGTGGGTTTGTGGGCACATCATTTGTGTTGTGTGCACCTTGTATGTTCATGTGTGCATATGTATATGTGTTGTGTTGGACACACGTGTGTTCTGTGTGAGCAAGTACATGTGTGCATGTGTATTATGTGCACGCTTGTGTGTTCTGTTTGAGTAAAGGCAAGTGCACGTGTATGAATGTGTGCAGTGTTCGTGTTTGCATGTGTGTACATGGTTTCATGTGTATTATGGGAGCAAATGTGCGTGTGCACACGTGTGTAAATGGGCATGTGCATGCATGTGTGTGGCGCATGCATGTACATTGTGTGTGAGCACCTGTGTGTTCTGTGTTAGTAAATATATGCGCACATGTGTGCATGTGCGTGCATGCGTGTGTGTTCTGGGTGCATGTGTGTTCTGTTTGAGTAAATACATGTGGACATGAGTGCATGTGTGATGTGCTCATGTTTGCATGTGTGTGCATGTGTCTGTGTGTTCTGAGTATGTTTTGCACATGTGCTGTGTGTTCATGCGTGTGCATGTGCATGTGCGAGCACATATGTATGTGCGTGCATGTGTTTGTGGGTGAATGTGCATGTGCACATGTGTGTTGTGTACATGTGTGTTGTGTGTGGGTAGATGTGCGTTTGCGTGCATGCATGTGGTGCATGCGTGTGTGCTGTGTGTGCCTGAGTGCCTGTGTGCCTGAGTGTTCTGGGTGCACGTGTGTTCTGTTTGAGTAAATACATGTGCACATGCCTGCATGTGTGTTGTGTTCATGTATACACACGTGCACCTGTGTTTGTGTGTATTGTGTGAGTAAATGTTTATGCACGTGTGCTTTGCTTTGTGTTCATGTGTGGGTAAATATGCATTTGCGTGCATGCGTGTGGTGCATGCACATGTGCTGTGTGTGCCTGAGTGCCTGTGTGTTGTGTGTTCTGTTTGAGTAAATACACATGCACATGCATGCATGTGTGTTGTTTTCATGTTTACAAGTGTGTACATGTGTTTGTGTGTACTGTGTGAGTAAATGTTTATTCATGTGTGCTTTGTGTTCATGTGCATGTGTATTGTGTGAGCAAACATGCATGGACATGCATGTGTGTTGTGTGTGGGTAAGTATGCGTGTGCACATGTGTGTTGTATGTGGGTAAATGTGCATGTGTGTAGTGCATGCACGTGTGCTGTGTGTGCCTGAGTGCCTGTGTGCTCTGTCCTGCGGTGAGGAGCTGATGGAGACCGACAGGTGCCTGGTGTGTGCGAGCGTGCATTTGCACGCCCTGCTCAGCCCCGGGAGCCACCTACGGAGGACGCACAACCCCTTCAGGGAGCGTGAGAGTCTCGTGTCACTCCATGTGCCTCATCATCCTCCACCTTCCAGGGCCCGGGTCTGGGATCTGCACTTCTCAGTGCTCGCTGCATCTCTGTTTGGTCTGGAGAGGGACGCGCCAACCTCGTGCACATGAACTCACTGTCACAAACTCCGCAAGGGGCCTGACGGCCGTAGGGTCTCCATCCTGAAGGCGTTGCGCAGTTTACCTCAACTGGGGTGGCCTGCGCTTCCCTCGACTAATAACGTTTTTATGTAAAGGAGCCTGCTTTCTGACCTTTCGGAGCATGGCAATCAATGAGAGGCTGATCTCGCCAAGTCCGTCGCAGCCTAAAGTAAAACAAGCGTGATGTGTTTACTTACCAAAGCCGTCACGTGTCAGGGCCATTCCGAGATGATTTATAGACCACCGCCCCACGAAACCATTTAAGGCAGATTAGATGCAGGGGACCAGGCCCCTCTAATATGACAAGCTGATGGAGCCTGACAGGGAACTAGGTTGCTCGGCTGGGCAAACAAGTGCAAGAAATTCTGATTAAATTAAAATATTAATGGTGCCGCTGGGAGGACGAGATTGAATCGCGTCCGGCGAATTCAGTATGAGGGCAGGAAATGCAAATGTGGACCCCGCGTGCCTGTCGGGGGACGCTGCGGACGCCAGGGGAGCTACCTCCTGTGCACTCGAAAGCAAGAAGCGCATTCCAATGCCGATGGCACCGTCCCAAGCCCACCTCCCCTTGCCCAGGTCTGGAGAACTCAAAGCTCGTCTTCCGTGCTCACCTGCCATCTCCTGAGGTTACAGGGGTGACCCCGGCACACCTCGATCTCTCTCCTCTGCCTCTCCCTCCCTTGGCCCTTGGCATCTTCCAACCTGCTATGGTAATCGACCCCAACTGCCTTGTAAATTGCTTCTCAGCCCCCTAGGAAACCACTGCCGCCACTGTCACTTACCGCCTGGATGGGGCTTTATTTTCACCCTGCTGGAAAAAAAAGAAGCACGTCATCCAGGCCACAGGAAAATGGGATTCTCCTGGTAGCACGAGCTCGCACGTGCATGTCAAAATCGGTCTCCGGTCTCCGCCAGGCGTCTTTATCCTGAGGACGCAAATCGACAGCGACAAAGGACACGGGCGTGTGCAGTCATTAAAAGGAAAACGCGAAGGCTCCACGCGCTTCCCGGCAGGAGAAGGAGTGGAGTTGGCGGCCGTGGGTTGGATGGTAGGGTTTTCAGGAAACGGTCCCCAAGGGCCGTGCTTGGAGTTTGGTCCCTCTCACCAGCAACTTGCAAAAACAAAAAGAGATGGGAATTCCACAGACCTTTTCCTGAGAACCAGATTCTGGGGGAACTCTAAGAGTTTGGATAGAGCTGGCTGTATGTTATCGGTGTCTATTTTCGTAAACCTCAACGCCACAAATTACAGAGCCCCAGAAAGTGTTCCTTCTCACGGCAATTTCCGAGATTCTCCGCCAGTATGATGCGCAGGTCGTGAGGGGGATTGTCTGCGTTTAAGTTTACACGTCCACAGAAAACGTGAAACCTGGTGTTTCCTCTGAAATGAGATGCATCCGACTGGGTCATTCTGCTTCCAGTCTGCCTCAGTGGAGAAAAGTTCCAGAGCGTTCTTTCCAGAGGCAGGGGCAGTTCCCACATGCAGAATGGAGGTCAGGAAACACTCTTTTCTCACACCAAAAAAGAATCATGTTTGTCTAAGCAATCAGAAACTGAAGGCATCTTGCTTTATAACATACACCGACTTCAGCGCAATGAGGAGACCGACAATGGAGAAAATTAAGCATTTGTTAACTATCCAGGCAAGAAAAGCAACCAGAAGCTCAAATGAATAGAAAAATATAAGAAATGGGAAGAAAAGCCAGAAAGAAAGCAAAAAAAAAAAAAATCTACAAATAAGAAAACAACAAAAAAGAAGCAAAGTCAGGCAAGAGAAAACAACAGAAATGAAAAGTTAGAAAGTGAGGGAACCAGGGAAGTGGATGTGGCTTAACCGATAGAGCATCCGCCTACCACATGGGAGGTTCAAGGTTCAAACCTAGGGCCTCCTGACCCATGCGGTGAGCTGGCCCACGCACAGTGCTGATGCGCGCAAGGAGTGCCCTGCCATGCAGGGGTGTCCCCTACATAAGGGAGCCCACATGCAAGGAGTGCACCCATAAGAAGAGCCGCCCAGTGTGAAAAAAGCGCAGCCTGCCCAGGAATGGCACCACACATACGGAGAGCTGATGCAGCAAGATGACGCAACAAAAACAGAAACAGATTCCCAGGGCCACTGATAAGAAATACAAGTGGACATAGAAGGACACATGGCGAATGGACACAGAGAGCAGACAACTGGTGGGATGGCAGGGAAGGGGAGAGAAATAAAAGACTAACCTAAAATAAAATAAAACATAATCCAGATCATGGATGTGGAGATGGCCATGGTAGCTGCTGAGGGCAGGGAGAGGGAAGAAGAGAAGTGATGTGGCGGCATTTTCAGGACTTGGAGTTGTCCTGAATGATATAGCAGGGACAGATGCTGGACATTATATACCCTGCCTTAACATACTGGATGGACTGAGGGAGAGTGTAAACTACAATGTAAACTATGATCCATGCAGTGCAGCAGTGCTCCAAGATGTATTCACCAAATGCAATGAATGTGCCACAATGATGAAGGAGGTTGTTGATGTGGGAGGAGTGGGGTGGGGTGTGGGGTATGCGGGAACCTCTTATATATATATATATATATATATATATTTTTTTTTTTTTAAGATTTATTTTATTTATTTCTCTCCCCTTCCCCCTGCCATTGTCTGCTTTCTGTGTCTGTTCTGTGTTCTCTTGCATTCTTGTCAGTAGCACTGGGAATCTGTGTCTCTTTTTTGTGTGTCATCTTGCTGCATCAGCTCTCCGTGTGTGTGGCCCCACTCCTGGGCAGGCTGTGCTTTTTTCACACGGGGTGGCTCTCTTTGCAGGGCGCCCTCCTTGAGTGTGGGGCTCCCCTATACAGGGGACACCCCTGTGTGGCATGGCACTTCTTGTGTGCATCGGCACTGCACGTGGGTCAGCTCACCACATGGGCCAGGAGGCCCTGAGTTCGAACTCTGGACCTCCTTCCTATATGGTAGGCGGACGCTCTATCAGTTCAGCCACATCTGCTTCCCATATTGTTTAATGGACATATTTTATGATCTATGTATCTTTATTAAAAAAATAATTAAAAATAAATTTTTAAAACATATAGGTTCAAAAATAAATAGATAGATAGATAGATAAAAATTAAACATGACCCAGCATCTGCCACTTGCTTTTTTCAATAACTGTTTTTTTTTAATATTCATAATACTCTGGTCAATTTTTAAAAATCCATGTCAGTATATTATATTCCATATTAATCAGCATATTATTATTTTTGTGCATTATATTTATGTGTGAGTATAATATTTAATATTGTAAAATACGTGGTATGTAATGATAATAATAATGATGATGTAATTCCTGTAAAATGAAGAGTTGGGGATTCTCTGCAGAAACCGTGAAAACACTAAAAGCAAGGATACAGAGAGAAAAAGTTGCTTTCCCAGCCCCTCTTTGAAGCAAACCCTAATTGCAACCTGGGTGATTGGGATGGAACCCCTTTTCACGAGCGTTCACCTTTCACGTTTGGATGTTCACACTTGCGAAACTAAGCAAAGGGAAATACCTCGTCGTGAGTACTCGTTGAAATCCGTGAGCCGTTGGACAAAACTAGCAGCAGAAGCACAGGCCCAAGACAAGAGCTTCAAAACTAGCCCAACGTATGGGAGATGGGAAAGAAAAACATCGTCTGGCATCTTAAGAGTTCTGAAATTAGCAACTTTGCTACAAACAAGAGGAGGCAGGTTTCCCCACTTCCCGAAGACAGTTGGCACATTATGCATTGCAAACCGATGACGTGTTGAAGAAAGGCTATCTTTTGAGAACCCTTCACCCAGGAAATCTACATGTCAGCCCTTTACAGTAACAAATCTACATGTCAGCCCTTTACAGGAACAAAAATGAAATGTTAAATCAGCACACAATTTTAGCTCCTCATTTTCACTAAATGCATAGGAGTTCTGTTATGTTTCAAATTGACTTCCTGTATTTACCGTGGATAAAGATAAATGTTTATTCTCCCCCATTTCCCACTATCAGTCTGACAATTTGAAAACAAACCAACAAACCACACTTTTGTCTGGGAAGGTAAAAATATTTGGCTATTTAGAATATTTTTAAAGGAATTCAATTTTTGCTTTTGCTTTTGAGAAGTGTGTGTGGTGGCACAGATCAGCGATAATTTATTGCTCACATATCCACACATATACAGACCCCATATATATAAATATATATATAGAGAGAGAATAAGCCTAGGTATCAATGATTTATTTTATTATATTTTATTTTTTAAGATTTATTTTTTATTTATTTTTCTCCCCTTCCCTGCCCCCCCATCATTGTTTGCCCTATGTCCATTCGCTCTGTGTTCTTCTGTGCCCGCTAGGATTCTTGTCAATGGCACCAGGAATCTGTGTCTCTTTCAGTTGTGTCATCTTGCTGCATCAGCTCTCCGTGTGTGTGGCACCAATCTTGGGCAGGCTGCACTTTTTTCACGTGGGGCGGGTCTCCATGAGGGGTGCACTCCTTGCACGTGGGGCTCCCCTACGCGGGGAACACCCCTGCGTGGCACGGCACTCCTTGCGCGCATCAGCACTGCATGTGGGCGAGCTCACCACACGGGTCAGGAGGCCCTGGGTTTGAACCCTGGACCTCCCATGTGGTAGGCGGACACTCCATCCGTTAAGCCTAATCCACTTCCCTTGATGATATATTTTAAACAAAAAATCCTAAGTGTATGGCTCAGTGAGAATGACTCATTGAGGATATAACTACAATTGAAGAATAAATGTGGCTCTGACTTCACTTGTGGACACCCCACGGTCGGGATTCTGAAATTGAGGCTGGGGGCTTCGTCCTTCCCCTGCCCCAGGCATCATCTCCATCATCTGCCCATAGCTGAACCCGCCCCCTCCAAGCTGGCTCCCGTGGCCTTCTGTCCAGCCACGTTTATCCCACTCGGCCAGTGCCCTCGGAATTGACACCGGAATTCACTGGGACGCCTTGCAGGTGCAAACGCTGACCCTCAGGTGCGTGGACGTGGCAGGGCAGGGGAGAGACGGTGGACCATGTTCAACCGAGCTGTGCCAAGATTGAGCGTTAGCACGTTTGCTGCGTTTTCGTCCAGGTGGCCGTGCTTGCAAGTGCGTCCTCCGAAGTAAGGCATCTTTAGCTTGGGTCCATCGCTGGTGTGAAACTGGGGAGAGAACTGAGCTCACCCTCCACAGACGGCCATCAGCAGCCCCGAGAGCGTGTGCAATGAGCCTTTGGACTGCAGACCTAAGTATCTGCACAACGGACTTGTCCACCCTTGCATGCCTCAGCCACGGCTGTTCCCATTATATATCTTTTATTCCATGTATCAGGGAGGGTGGGAAACATTTACCTCCCCACCCCCTTTTTTTTTTTTTTTGGAAGACTGTTTCAAGAAAACTAAGCCATGTGCTAAAATGTGATCATGACTTCTCCAAGCATATTGAAAAATGGGCTTGGTAGACCAGAAGCCCAGGAAGAGGTGACATGAAAGGTCATTTATTTTAAAAAGATGGAAACGCTTGATTCAAAATTTATATATGGAGCTGCACCAAAGAGGTGACACTGCTTACCTGCCAGTGCGAGAGAGAGCCCCGAGGGTGAACCCTTCAGCAGGAGAGGAAACAATGGCTTTGGGGGGACCTGTCTCCATCATATCCCACTGATGGGCCCCTCCCTGGGAAGGCAGCCCCTCCTAAGGTAGCAGGGAGTCACCCACCTGCTTCTGCTCTGTGAGTAAACATGCAGTCAAACACCCCCTTGGAACGACAGCCAACGGCTCCCCCACATTCCCCAGATTTATTCCTCAGGCAGTTGGATAAGGGCACATTCGTGGCTGCCCATTGAAAGCACAAACATCCTGACGTCCAACTCCCTACCCCAGACCAGTTAAATCTGAATTCCCAGGGATGGATCCTTGGCGTCTGCACTTTCCAAAGTTTCTTTTCCAGCCGAGGTGCACCCCTCCTCCGACCGGTATTCGCAATCCAGAGACATGCGTTTGCTGCACAAGGGTAAAACCCCAGGCTCAGAAGAGCTCTGTGGTCAGTTCCATGTTCTTCTGTAGCTTCCTGAAATTCTTGCTCATTACAGAACGATGGGTCAGCATTTTCCAGGTTCCACCGGGCCAGGCAAGTCAGAGAGCCAGTCGTGGTTCTGTCTGCTAACCATTGCTTTGATCACAGGATGTGGCCCCAAAGCACGCTGCCCTTTAGTTCTCAATGAGGTTCCATGGAATAAGCATTCCTCAGGCCACCCTTCCCTCAGATCCACTCCCTCCAGGCCCTAGCCAACTGGGAGGACTTGACCAGGTGAGGGTGTCCCAGGTAGCTTCTAGCTTGATTTATTGCCAGGGAAGTAGAGGGAGAAGACGTCAGAGATTTTAGTTTGCTGCCTTTCAAAGTACACTTGCTACAACTGAGCAGAGTCTGAGAGACAGATAAGGTAGATACAACCCCAGGTATTGGTTCTTTTGAGGGATAAAGAGACCCACGGGTTCTATGGTCATGGCAGAAGGGGTTCACTGCCATGGCAGATGGCCCTTCTTTGGAGCTGGTGTTTCTGCATGATGGAATTGGACTCAGAGGGGATCTCTTTTCACAAGACTTGCATGCTACTTTACTGGAATTGTAGTTGGTGCTGGGGTTTGAGATGTATTTAGGGGATTTGAATCTCTGGACTGATAATATGACACCCAGGCCCAGAACCTCAACAGACTTCAGCTCCTACACTTTGATTTATTGGACTTACCCCACTCAGCTAACATGGAGTTGAAGAAGGTCAACCACCACACCATGGAGCCTAGAGTGCCTACAACTGAAAGCGGGAGGAGTGCATCCAGTATCCATGTGGAATCTAAGCCCCCACTTGACATAGATGTGCAATGGACACAACCAATCCAATGTTCACAGAGAAAATGTGGAATGGGTGTGGGAAGGGTAGCCATAGTGGATGCTGGGTTTGGGGAATGGGAGGAAGAGATGAGATGTGGAGGCGTTTTCGGGACGAGGAGATGTCCTGGGTGGTGCTTCACGGACAATTACGGGACATTGTAGATCCCCCCAGGGCCCACTGGATGGAACGTGGGAGAGTGTGGGCTATGATGTGGACCATTGACTATGGGGTGCAGTGATGCTCAGAGATGTACTTACCAGGTGCAATGGATGTGTCACGATGATGGGAGAGAGTGTTGCAGTGGGGGGAATGGGGGGTGGGGGTGGTGGGGTTGAATGGGACCTCATATTTTTTTAATGTAATTTTTAAAAATAAATAAATAATTTAAAAAATTTAGTTTCTACCATAAAAAAAAAAAACAATAAAAAGCAAAGTACGCTTGCTGATACAATGTCTGGACCCCAGCAGGGGAGAGACGAGCATCCTCAGAAACTGATTTCAAGTTATCCAGGTTTGCTATGGAGCAGGGAGAGCTCTGTGTGCTTTTAACTGGTAAGTGTGTTCCATTAAGTCAGGGGCCGGAGAGAAGCAATTTCACCACCTGGGAGGAAATGCGAGCCGTTTTCCAAAATACACTAGTTCTAATGGAAATAATTATTGAGTGAACATTGCTTTCAGGTCCCTGTGGTATATTAAAGAAACAGTATGGAAATAAAGATATTACCATGTTATTAATGCTTATTGGTGAAATACGAATACACAAAATATATGCCTGAGTGTAGTATTTAAATTGCAAAAACGAGATGTTTAATAAGGTGGCAGCGGTTCTGGGTTTTCGCCCCCTCATAATTTTCAATATAATCTAAATTAAGCTATAAAAAATCATTACCTTTAGCAATTTTTAAAATCATCTTTCATCGTGGGGAACCTAACTCTTAGCCCACTGAAAATATTACAAGTAAATACTGTATTAAGAACATGGATTATTTTCCCTAATCAAATTGCAGTATATTGAGACTTAAAGCAAAATTATGGAAAATTATAGACATGCCCAGAAAAGCAGCAAGAGCCCCTGGAAACATCTAAAGGGAAATGCATGCTGGGTTTTAGGGAACACCTTTCCATGGCTGATTAGTTCTGCCAAGTCCTTCTTGGAAGTACATCTGAGTGAGCAATGGCACCAGGTGGGAATTGATGGCTTGAGTTTTAATTCACTTCTCTGCAACATTTTGGGGAAATCTGGAATATTTCAGGAAGATATATAGTAGCATTTCGGATGCAAACGCTATTTTTAAGTCCCCGTGAGCGTATGACAAGTAGAATAAAAAAAAAGTCCCAATAGTTCCGCACAGCTGGGCAACAACATCTTTGAATGGTTTACCTTTTCCAGCTGAACGTCAGCCAACAAGGCAGTTTAACCCTCAAACCAACGCTCTGTAACACACACACACACACACAGAGGACTGACTCCTTAATGGAAAAATAATTGCAAATCAGCCCACATACACAGGGCTCTGTCTAGGTATGGAAGGGTGGCCAGGTAGAATATAAAATTTGCTCCCACCATGGGGGATTTTTCATCTTGCTCTGGAAAGAATATTTCAAAGGACACCTGGACTTGTCTGGTATGTTTGCCTTTATACGGTCATTTTCTTTTGTCTTTTATTTGTAAAGCATCATCTGCCATGTCCTTGTGAGACTCTAGAACAAGAAGTCATGGAAAAGGGTACATGATGACATCAGAGAGTGGAAACAGCGGGCAGCCAGGATGGAGATCTCCTCCATTCTGTGTTTTTGCCTCAGTGACGTCAACTTGCCCACGTAACATGATGTGGGGCATTTTCAAAACGAGCAGTGGGCTTCTGACGTTGAAGGGAAGCATGTCCCACCCAGAGACAATTTCCAGAGGTATGGCCAGAAGAAAATCCCCCAAGCATTGGGTGTGCCCTGGCTTAGCTTCTGATGTCGTGAACCAAGTTCAAGGTCATAAACTGTCAGTGGCTGACATACCGTTTCTGTGCTCTTGTCCATTACAAGAGAATCTTCCCTCTGCTCCCTGAAGCCAAGAATCGGTCAGAACTGCCAACGTTGCTTTTCCACGTTGGTTGAGATGGCTTCACTATCGTCCTTTCATAGCTCAGGTCTCAAGAATTGGGGAGGAGATGTCATGGGTTGGATTGTGTTCCCCCAAAAGATATGTGGAAATCCTAATTCCCAGGACCTCAGATGGTGCCCTTATTTGAAATAGGATCATTGCAGATGGAATGAGGGAGGTTGAGGTAAGGTCCTCCTGCAGGAAGATGAGCTAAGAACTCAGGAGGACCATGGCTTCATATTTGGTGACTACATCTTGGAGCACTGCTGTACCACGTGGATGATAGTTTCCATTGTATTCTCGCCCAGTCCATTCAGTGCATTATGGCAGGATGTAGAATGTCCTGCATCTGTCCCTGCAGTATCATTTAGGACAACTCCATGTCCTGAAAATGCCCCCACGTTTCATCTCTTCTTCCCTCTCCCTGCCCTCAGCAACTCCCGTGGGCACTTTCTCCACATCCATGCTACAGTTTCTTCCATTACTAGTCACAATAGTTCTACAGTAGAATAAAAGTAAGTCCACACCACTCTCATCCATATTTTATTCCTCCATCCTGTGGACCCTGGGATGGTGATGTGCACTCTACCTCTATATCGAGAGGGGGCTTAGATTCCACATGGATGATGGATGGGATTCTCCTGCTTGCAGTTGTAGGCACTCTTGGAGTTGTTGACCATCCTCACCTTCCTGTTAGCTGACCTGGGTAATGTAAACTATAATCCATGTGGTACAGCAGTGCTCCAAAATGTATTCACTGAATGCAATGAATGTGCCACGATGATGAAAGAGGTTGTTGATGTGGGAGGAGTGGGGTGTGATGGGGTTTGGGGTATGTGGGAACCTTTTATATTATTTAGTGTAACATTTTTTGTGATTTATGTATCTTTAAAAAATGCAATTTAAAAAATGCTAAATGAAAGAAGGGGGAAGAGACAGACCCACAGACAGAGGGAGAAGGCCATGTGTATCTACAAGCCAAGGCATCCCTGGGCCACCAGAACCCAGGTGAGAGGCATGGAACCAATTCTTCTCTATAGACTTCCAAAGGAATGTGGCCCTACAAAAACCTTGTTTCTGGACTTTCAGTCTCCAAATGTGAGAGAATAAATTCCTGTTGTGTTAAGGCACCCATATATGTTGTGGTATTTTGTTAGGTTGCCCTAGAAGTCTAAGAGACAAGGGAAGGGGAGCAGATATTCAAGGAGCCAAGAACTTTGTGGACACTATATTGTCCAGGCAGAAGGAAAACCAGGTAGAAGGGTTTGTCCCTGTTTTTACCAGAGGAAAGTAAGAATAAGATCACCCAAGATCATAAGCTGTAGAGGAGGAATGGAGGTCTATGTGCATTTAACTCTAAACACAGGTATTTAACATTCAGCCAGACCAGAACTTTCCACTTACGTTAAAACTCAAGTGGTTCAGTATGAAAATTGGCAAGGCGACTTCTTCCATCTTTTCCTTAGTATCTACGTCCTTTCTTTTTCTTTCTTTTTTTTCCCTAATTATTAAGCTTGTCTTCACAAAGTTTTTGATCACAGTAATTTATGTATACAATATACGGTACTCCCACATATCCAACATAAAACCCTTTTCCCTTCTACAGCAATGATCTTTTTACATGTTCATACTATATTTACTGAAACCGATGTACAGATGATGAGACAATAGCTTTCAAACAAGGTAACACTTGGGTTTACATTGTGGTTTATATTTTAGACTATATAATTTTCTAAATTTTTAGTTATCTTATATTTTACAGTATGATTTACATTTTAGCCTATAGGCCCCTATACATTTTCAGGGTAATTTAACATGTCCTGTACACATCCATGCATAATCTTGTGGAACACTTCCATTGTCCCACAGTTACATTGATTCCATCTATTTCATACCTCTTTCCCCCTCCCCTCCCATGATGATGGAAGAGGTTGTTGCTATGGGAGAAGTGGGGTGAGAGGGGTGGGGGGTATATGGGGACCTCATATTTTTTTAATGTTACATTAAAAAATAAAGACAAACATAAAAAAAACCTCAAGTAGTCCAAAGTACTCTGATGGTTAAGATGATGTGGTCATTTGATGAGCAGAAGCATCCGTCAGCACCAACGAAATCTTAAGTCACTGTGGAAGAGAGCTCCATGATCAAAGACCCCCAGTCTCATGTTTCCACCATGCCCTCTCACCCTGAACATGGATGGCCAGCTGGTATGACCAATGGGATACTGCAAAAATGAGAGGGTATAACTTCCAAGACTGAGTCATGAATGGTATCAAAGTTGCTGCTTTGTTTTCTCTGGATAAAGCCGGCCACCATCGTGGATCATGCTGGGTGAAGGAACCGCCATGGTGGACCATGCTGGGTGAAGAAGCCACCATGTTGGATTAGGCTGGGTGAACCCGGACGCCATATTGAACCACAGTGAGTGAAGTAAGCTGCCATGTTGGATCATGCTGGGCAGAGCTGGCCACCATGTTTTGAGGTCTCTCAAGCAGCCCAGCAAAGAGTTCCACTTCGAGAGGAACCAGGGCTTCCTGTCAACAGTCAGAAGAACCTGAAATCAGTTCACTTTCTGTGGCTTATTCATGGATGCATCACCTTGAAGGTGGATCAACCAATGCCCGTCCAGCCTTCCAATAACCACAACCTTATGAGAGTGATTCATGCCTGACAGAGCCACTCTTAAATCCCTGACCCGAGAAACTTTGGGGACAATCAATGTTTATTGTTGCTTTAAGTCACTAAGTTCTGGGATAATTTGTTACACAGCCACAGATAACAAATGCAGTCAACTACAAAGTGGCATCTCTAGTAGCATTTCTGACATGAAAGAAAGAATTGGGACCCATTTTTCATTCAACATTCCATAGCTTAGTTTACTAAAATAACATAATGACCATACATCCTTCTAGAGCTGAATTCATGAAGACTTCAAGTAGCTGAGCTGAGCTTTTTTTGAAGGATATGTCTCTCTTCTGCTGACTATTGCCCCTATTTTAAACCAATAACCTCAGGAGTCTGATCTCTCACCTGAATGGTAGGTGGATTAAGATAAAGCACCACGTGGTCTGTGAGTCTGAGAAATTTCTGGCTGTAGTTAGGGGTTAGAGGCAGAGTTTGGCAAGCAGGTCAGGGAAGGTCCAAGGTTGCTGTCCCCACTGTCAACCCTTCTGGGGCTCAGGGAACTTCTGGGTTAGCTTGTCCTGAAGTGATCAGGCTATGGGGAAAACCTGTTTAGGTTTCTCCACAGGAACAAAAGTCATTTGAATCAGAAAGTCACATTTGGGAAACAAGTGAAGTTCGATGGTGGTTGGATATTTACTATCATCAGAGCCAGGGATTAGAGAGAGAGAAAAAGGAAACCTGGACACAGAATTTCTCCCCAACTAGAGCTGCAGACTCTTGAATTCAACAAGTCTAGAGTTCTCCAAATGCAACAATTATTGAAGGAGAAAATCCTCCCAGAGATGCTGGCCTCCCATCATGTATTGTGATATGGACACCCTGATAGAGGAGGGGAAATCTTAGGGACACTCCTTCCAAATCCTTATAATAGGGGGAAGAGTGTTGCAGTGCAAATTCAGGGACTCAAGTCCCCCTCAGATGATGGTGATAGTGGAAATAAAGTTGGATCCATGTCTTCTGCCTCAATATATCTGTTTTCTTAATAAAATCCAGCCGTCTGGCAGACTCTCTGTGGGTGGATGATTCTAGAGATTCCCTATTTCTCTGTCTTGGTTCATCAAAATTGCAAATTTTTGCTCTGCTGTTTAGAAGATGTTTAGAAGATGAAGAGAAAGCTATGGAGAAACAGAAAATATTTGCAAACCACATATCCGAAGGGGGACTATTATCTATAAGATATAAAGAACTCTCAAAACACAACAGTGAAAAAATAAAATGAAAAGGTCAATGCAAATTAGAAATGGATAAAACAGATGACGAGGTATTTCGCTGCTGAGGATGTACAGGTGACAAATAAGCACACGGAAAGGTTTTCAACACTGCTAGTCATTAAGGATATGCAAATTAAGACAAATGAGCTCTCACTACTCACCTATCAGAATGGCTAACATAAAAAATGTGACAACACCAAATGTTGGCAAAGATGTGGAGAAACTGGACCACTGATATATTACTGCTGGTGGGAATGTAAGAAGGTACAGCCACTCTGTAGTTTGTTAAAAAAAAACAATAGTCAAATATGAAACTGCCATACAACCCACCAACTGCAGCCCTGGGTGTTTATCATGGAAATGAAGACATTAGTTCACACAGAAACCTATACTCAACTGCTTCTAGCAGGTGCATTTGAAAGAGCCAAAAACTATAAATGAATCATGACAGGTGAGTGCCTAAAAAGCTGTCCTACATCCTCACCATGAGATACTACCAGCAACAAAAAGGAATTTTGACCAAACTTCCAGGAAGTTACAATGAGCAGAAAAACCCATCTTTAAAGGTTACGTGAATATACTTCCATTGATATAACACTCTTAAATCGACAGAATTACAGCAAACCCAATGAAATGGATCTGTGTGGGTAATTCTAGAGTCTACGAGTCAACTATTTTAAGGATTTTCAGGGACACAAGAAATAATCCTTCAAGGGGACAACTACAATTTTCTTAAAGATGTATTGTATTTATTTATCTCTCCCCACCTCCTTGTTGTTTGCACTTGCTGTGTCTTGAACTCAATGAGTCTAGAGTTCTCCTAGTGCAACAATTTTGTTTCTTAAGGAGCAAGAATCGAACCTGGGACTTCTGATGTGGGAGGGAGGTGCCTAATCGCTTGAGCCACCTTCATTCCCTGCTTTTCTCTTGAATCTCTTGGTGCAGCACCTTGTTGTGTCAGCTCACCATCCTGCTCATCCTCTTCAGGAAGCACAGGGAACCTCTGCTCCCTGCTTTGTTGTGTCTCTCATTATGTTTTTCTTCTTGTGTCTCTTGTTGCATCATTTTGTTGCGTCAGCTCACCATGCCTGCCCACTGCACCAACTCACCGTCTCCTTTTGGAGGCACTGGGAACCAAGCCAGGGACCTCCCCTGTGGTAGGCGGGAGCCCAATCACTCGAGCTACATCCGCTTCCCACTTCACTTCTGTATAAAATACTTTTTAAACTAGTTTTTTTTTTAATCAGAGAAGTTGTAGGTTAATAGAAAAATCATGCAGGAAATACAGAGTTCTCATATAACCCCATATTATTAACACTTTGCATTAGTGTGGTATCTTTGCTACACTTGATGAAAGAATATTATTATAATTGTGCTAACTATCATCCGTACTTTACATCAGGGCTCAATGCTTGTGCTACACAGTCTTACTTTTTAAATTATTTTTATTCTAGTAGCGTAGATAGCGCCTAAAATTTTTCTCTTAAACCACATTCAAATGTACAATTCACTGGTGTCAAATCACAGTTACAGTGTTGTGCTACCATCACTGCCAAAACCTTCCTCTCACCCCAGTCAGAAATTCTGCACCAATAATGCATTTGCTTCCTATTTCCTGCCACCTCCCACCCAGCCCCTGGGAAAGTCAGGTTTTTCACTCTCTGAATTTCTAATTATTTCATGTGTAATTTCATTCTAATTATTTCATGTCTCTGACTCACACGCAAAAAACCATACTTTTCCTTCTGTGAGGCGTATTCTTAAACAGTCCCTAGAAGAGCTGCTATAATTCAAGAACAAATGCACAGAAGTGAACTTCAAGTTGCCAACAGGTGTCTTTACAGTGAGTGGCTCTTGTGTCCTAAGTTGGACGTCACATCGATGCCATTTTCCTCAGAGGCGTGAAGTGCAAACAGTCTGTTGATCTTGCTTCTCACTGTTTGCATTTCCTTTGTGGTCTAGCAAGAGTGCAATCCACGTGGTTTGAAATCTAAACAAGGATTACTTGCCACGTGACTTCCTTATCGTCACTGCATACTTCGTCTTTCCTGTATGTGTTAGAGGCAGATAATAATAATTAGCATTGCACTAATATTTCTCCATGCTGCTCAATTTTGCAGTTCGAACAATGACGAAAGGATGCAGTCCTGTAATGTTTGTAACGCTGTAAATTCTGTTCAAATGATAAACTTTGTTTTTCGGCCAACACAACTGCAAAATTGAGAAAAGGACTAGCTTCTCTCTAAATGATTTAATAGTTTGACCATTTACTTAAATGTTTAAAGATAAAAGGTGTCCCCCAAAGGACAAACTTAATGTTAAAATAAAATTAGTCGTTAAAGATCTGCCATGATATTTGGTGGGCATTTTTTCCTTCATTTTCAAAATTAGCTGAAATGACCATCTTCTCTTTTGCACATTACCATTATTCCTAAATGGAGTGAATTTTCTGTTCAACATTTGCCTGCCAATATGTTGGCAATAGCAACGGTGACTGCCCAGATGAATCCACATGAGCCCAAACTGCTGGTTGTATTTTGAACATGGCTCTATCCGTCTTTTCTTGAAAACAAAGAAGCATTATTTCGATAATCATTTTTAAAGTGAAGGACTTGGAGGAGACCTCTCAGGAGCTGGGACAAAGGCCAGGCGTCTCTTTGGGTGAGGTTCCACTCATCACTGAACCCCCAGTAATACCTGATGGAAAAAACCACGTATTTGAATCTCTGGACTATCCATGTGCCAGCTGGGCCCTGAGCCTCAGCAGCCTTGCAACTCCTACCCTCTGGTTTGTTGGTCTTACCCAGGTCAGCTGACAGGGAGGTGAAGAAGGTCAACCACCACACCAGGGAGCCAAGAGTGCCTACAACTGCAAGCAGGAGAATCCCACCCATCATCCATGTGGGATCTAAGCCCCCTCTTGATGTAGAGGTGGAGTGGACATGACCCTCCCAGGGCCCACAGGATGGAGGAATAAAATATGGATTAGAGTGGACTTACTGGTATTTTACTATAGAACTATCATGACTCTAGCAATGGAAGAAATTGTATCACAGATGTGGAGACAGTGGCCACGGGAGCTGCTGAGGGCAGGGAGAGGGAAGACGAGGTGTGATGTGGGGGCATTTTCGGGACTTGGAATTGTCCTGAATGATAATGCAGGGACAGATGCTGGATATTTTATATCCTGCCATAACCCACTGAATGGACTGGGGGAGAGTGTAAACTACAATGTAAACTATAATCCATGCAGTGCAGCAGTGCTCCAAAATGTATTCACCAAATGCAATGAATGTGCCACAATGATGAAGATTGTTGCTGTGGGAGGAGTGGGGGTTGCAGAGTGGGGTATATGGGAACCTCTTACATTTTTTAATGTAATTTTTTTGGTGATATATGTATCTTTTAAAAAAATACAATTAAAAAATGCTCAAAAAGAAACCTTAGGGCGGCGGACTTGGCCCAGTGGTTAGGGCGTCCGTCTACCACATGGGAGGTCCATGGTTCCAGCCCCGGGCCTCCTTGACCCGTGTGCAGCTGGCCCATGCGCAGTGCTGATGCACGCAAGGAGTGCCGTGCCACGCAGGGGTGTCCCCCGCGTAGGGGAGCCCCACGCGCAAGGAGTGTGCCCCGTAAGGAGAGCCGCCCAGCGTGAAAGAAAGTGCAGCCTGCCCAGGGATGGCGCCACACACACGGAGAGCTGACGCAGCAAGATGACACAACAAAAAGAAACACAGATTCCCGGTGCTGCTGACGACAACAGAAGCAGACAAAGAAACAAGACGCAGCAAATAGACACAGAGAACAGACAACTGGGGTGGGGGGAGGGTGGGGAAGAGGAGAAAAATAAATAAATAAATAAATCTTTTAAAAAAAAAAAGAAATCTTAAGGTTCTCCTCCGGGAAAATGATGGCTCACCCTTGGGGGTGGGCACGTGGGGTGTGGGGGTGGGCCACAGAGGCTGTTATTTCTGACGGTATAGAGGGGGTGGAAGAGTCCCTGACTTTAAGTCCTGTCTCCCCTTCTTTCTCACTTTGAAAGCCCAGACTCGCTGGACTGGCAACATTCCCAGCCAAATAGTATACATTTCTTTTCTGTTTTCCCAGCCTCCCTTGGAGATAGGGGTGGCCAAAGGAGATATTTCAAGACAGGAAGAAAAAAAAAAAAAACACAGCGGTTTTTGGTGGGGCTTTCAAGCAAATTCCTTAAAAGGAATTTTGTTTATTCTTCCCACCTGGAATGCATATGTGATAGCAGGAGCTACCACAGCCACTTTGCAACAAGAGGGGAGAAGCAAAAGAATTCCAGAGATATCTGCCTGATAGCTTTGATTCTCTGGATCTCCTGGCTTTAAAAATTCTCATCTGAATTTTTGTCACAGGGGATTACAGGTTATTTAGTTGCTTGTAGCCAGAACAGTTGGAGTAAGAGGCTGAAGCTCAAGGGAGTGGTTCAAGCTACAGAGAGCCACATTTGGGATCTTAAACCAACACAGAGATGATGGTCAAAACTGTGGAGTGGAAAGGAAAGTAAGAAACACCAGATGATTGCTGGAAAACACAGCTACAGTTTCCAAAAATTAGCAAGCACACTCTTGGGGGTGGTTTAAATATCATAAAACTCTAGTTTAATAATACTAAAGATACTTCAGTGAAATGCTAGATTTGGGCAAAAGAAGTAAAGAGGAGATTTATACAGAAGGTCTCGTGCAGCCAGGAAATGAACTTGCCATTTCTGATCTCACCTGTCTTAAAAAATAGAATTCCTTGAAAAAAAGAAGGGCTCAAGGTATTAGAGACAGAAAAAAAAAATAATGGAAAAGGACACCAGGTGGACAAATATGAAATCCATTCCACGAGGAAACGGTCAGGATAAAGATTTGAGTGTGCTCGAAACACTACACCTTAGAAGGTAAATTAGTGCATCTGTTCTTTACATTTCTATGTGATCTAATTGAAATTGAAGACTGGTAACCTAACCTAATACTTTAAGTATGAAAATTCTGGATTCCGGTGATATCATCAGCCAAATTGAAAGCAAATAGATTTCAATTTATTTCTCAGTTTAGCTGTTTTACATTTCGAACAGATGCTAAGTAAGTTCACTATTTTCTTAAAAATTCTCCCAGCTTCTTTAGTGTTCAGTTCTAAATAAGAAGAAACTTTCCAGGAAAAAAAAAAAAAATCTACAATTCCCCCCCCCCCGCCCCCTTTTTTTTTTTTGTCCAAAGCACTTCATTTCTCAGCTTCTAAAATACATATAGCAGTTGAGTCTATTTCCTGTGTCATGTTTCCATCTGCATTCAAATTCTCATTCTTGGTTTCTGATTTCTAAGCACTGCCAAATTGTTGTCTTCTGGAGTTAATAATGAAGAGTCACCGCTCACCAGACCGCAGAAAGGGCAACAAGGCAGTGATACTAATTATCCTTGATAAAATGAGATGAGACAGCATCTTGCATGAAACTACGCCTCTTTTAGCACAGATCCCAGAATGTCCACTAACCGCCCACAAATGAATAATGCCATTTTTGTTGCCTCCGTAAGAAGGAGATTCTCTGACAGAGCTCCACAGATCTGACGTGGAGATTGGATTAGATTTCTAAAATCCACCTGAAATATGACTTTCATGTTATTATAACAAGGCTATTTATTCTAAAGACTGAAATTATCATTTTATTCTAACCCCCCCCCCCTTTAAAGTATTTTATGCTTACCCATTATTTTCTGTACCGAATGTTAGTTTTAGTCCAAGAGTGATTTTTCTGGGGAAGTTTCAGAAATTCATTCATCTATTTTTGAGCTGTCCCACTGAGGGGAAATTAAGGGTTTGTGCCTATTAAGACATTTTTTAGATGCCTTCTGGAGATCTCGGTTAGACTTGTATTTGAAAAATGCAGACTTCTTCTGTGGAATGACAAATCTGTCCTTTTTCCTGCTTGGGCAGATCATTATAAATGAACTATCTGGTTTCCTAAAATTAGTGACCTGCATAACTACACTATAATAATCGTCTTGCAAAGGAGTTCGCTCTCTTAAGTAATATTTATTAAACATCTACCAAGCCTAAGGCACTGAGGGGGCATTCTAAGGAAAAGATTTCACTCACCCTCCAAATTCAACATTTCATGCAAGTTATGCTCACCACAAATTTTCAGAAATATCTATCTAAGGACACACTGTTATTGAAACACATGAACTCCAAGTGAGAAGAAATAAAAAATGTGGCCCAATTTTCTTCTACAGCCGTTTCCTGTTCTCTTAGCTTTCATTTAAAACCCATTTCCTGATATGTGTATATATAAATATAATACGATTTTCAGATTATAATTATACATAAATATACTTTTTATATTTTAGGTATAACAAGAGATACATGCATGTAAAACAGAGATAAACATATACGTGTTTGCATATGTATGTATAAAACGGATGCAAAGATATACCACAGCCTTTGTCATTTGTGGATGTGTCACTACTCGTCCTTGCATTATGTGTGACCCATTACGATGGGAACAAGATGAACCTGTGTGTCAGGAAAATGTTCTGATCTCACTCTTTAAGGCAGGCATTCAGCACAGAGAGCATGCGGTCGGACTGCTGGTTCTTGAGCTCCGCTGTGCCTCCACATGCAAAGGGCAGTGGAGATTTAAGAAGCATTTTGGAAGCACCTCCACATGCAAAGTGCAGTGGAGATTCAAGAAGCATTTTGGAAGTTCATCGAAGAAAAGGATGCTCGGCGGAACAGTTGGAGACCAGTGTTTGCCGAGTGGATGACTGGGTTTGTTTTTGAGCCTGAATCACGCAGAGGCAACTCAGATTGGAGAAAAACCCCTTCTGTGGAATCTGAGAGCACTGGAGTCCAGCTCTTCCAACATATAGGTCGTGCCTGAGGATAAGTGTCTCCTTTTTTTAGGGTCCTTGTCCCAGGTGCGGCTGTCGATAAAATCCCTCCGTGGGCAGGTTTCCTGGATTAAATGATGGAGAAGGGTCTCAACCCCCCACCCCCCAATTTCTCTCTTTCAGAAACTCAAAATTCCAGGCAGATCCCAGTGCTGCATGGCAGGTGAGGGGCCATGGAGAAGGTAGACCCCAAGCCTGCTATTGACACAGGTGTGTCCCCTGCCCGGTGCTCCAGGTTAAAGACTCTGGAGAACACCCAGTGGTTTGGAGACTCACGCTGTTCTCCCCAAAATTAAGACCAGAGACCCCACCTCCCTGGGGAGCACCCAGGAGGGTCCAGCGCCCACATCTCACCTTGAGTTTTTCCAACCACCTCCTCCCCGTCTTCGTACCTGGCGACAGAAATAAGCGCCCACGCTCGTGTTGCCAGCTTCCTGAAACCATGCCAAATTCTTTCTCGGATCGCCAAATAAAGGCATCGTTTCTTCTTGATCTTCGCAGCGTCCTGCCAAGTCCAGCCCGTCTGAGAATGTTCATAGCAGGGTCTGTTGGTCGAGTCACATTCTGTTAACAACTCAGCCGAAGCATTTATCATCCTGGCCACACACGCCCTGGCTGGGTCCCGGCTCCACAATTTTTCTAGACCAGTTGGTCAAGGCTCAAAGACGTGGGGCAAGCGGCAAAGTACAGATGTGAATCCAGTTTGCCCGGCTCCCCTACCGCTTGCCTCCTCAATTTTAAAAAGCAGGAGTCATGCCATCCAAAAGCCCTTGTCGGAGGGTGAGGAAGACTGAGAACTCACTTTTATGTGCTGAGAACAGCAACAAAAAGGGATGTGGGAACACCAAAGAGGCGTGTTCTCAGTTCCACGCAGGAGGAGAGAAGACAAGCCTTAAAAAAAATCTCATCTGCTCCCAAATCTCCTCTTTGCTGACTCTTGACAACGGGATCTTTCCCCCACCTGGAAATCGCCCTCAGCTTTTCCTAATATTTAATGAAACTTTGAAGACTTTCTTCCCTCATGGTCCGCTCTCGTTCCCTAAATCACACAGACCCATTTATGGTGGGAAATGATCTGAGAGACTCACGCTGCTTCACCTTCCCACGTCGAGCCGCCTCTTGCCAAATCCCAAACTCATTCCAGCTTTGCGTTCTGAATTTAGGACCCTTGGTGTTTTGCCCGGAATCAACGCAGACTTTGCAAGACGGGCTTGGCTATTCTGAACTGAACTTGTGAATCTATCCTCGGAAGAGAACATTCCAGCCTTCCCAGGCTTTATTTTATTTTTTTCCAATGGAAATTGGGAATGTGAGGATTAGCCTTTCTTGCCTCGTTACAAAATGTTTTATTTCCTTTGGGGACAAATTATGTATCATGCGGGACTTGAGGATAAGACAATCTTGCGCAATCCTTCATCCGGCAAGATACTTGCCAAGGCTCTGCCTCGGATGCTGAGTTGGTTTTTTCCACAACGTCTGCAGCTCCGGCCGACACCGAGAGCCTTTTTGATTTTTCAGTGATTCATCCGGCATTCCTGGATGTACAGACAGAAAGCTGGCGCAGACAGCAGCGAATCGACTTGGATCTCTCGGAGGGACGTGAAGGCTCTCTGGGGTCAGGCTCCCACCCCTGCTTGACGTTTTCTCTGTCTTCTTTTTTTCTTCAGTTTTCTCTGAGTGGCAGCCCTTGGATACACCCCGTAACGGACAACTCACCACCTCATCAAGGAGCCTCTTCATCTTCCGACGGGGCTGGCATCTAGACGGTCCTTCTTGGTGTTGAGCTGGGCTGGTCTTTCAGGACACATGGCCCCTGGCTCTGCGTCTTCTGTGATGAAGGACAGACGGAAGCCTCTTTTACGTGCGGACTTTCAACTATCCTATTGTGACTAGTAATAGAAGAAACTGTAGCACTGAGGTGGAGAAAGTGACCACAGGAGGTACTGAGGGCAGGGAGAGGGGAGAAGAGGTGTGATAATGGGGGCATTTTCGGGACTTGGAGTTGTCCTGAATGATATTGCAGGGACAGGTGCTGGACACTATATATCCTGCCTTAACCCACTGAATGGACTGGGGAAGAGTGTGAACTACAGTGTAAACTATAATCCACGTGGTGCAGCAGTGCTCCCAAATGTATTCACCAAACGCAATGAATGTGCCACAGTGATGAAAGAGGTTGTTGATGTGGGAGGAGTGGGGAGTGGGGTATACAGAAACCTCCTATATTTTTTAATGTAACATTTTGGGGGAGGGATGTACATATCTTTAAAAAATACAATTTACGAAAATGATGGGGTGGGGGTGGGGAGTGGGGTGTATGGGAACCTCTTATATGTTTTTTAAAATATTTTCTAATGTAACATTCTTCGTGATTTATTAACTTTAATTTAAAAAGTGAAAAAAAAAAACCACACACAAACAAACAAAAACAAAGGCAATCAGCATGGTCTTCCCTCATTCCCTCACCCTTGGGAAGTTTCTATTCTTCAAAAATGCCCAGAACCCCCGCCTTTCTCCGCTGGCCGAGGATTCTAGACGTGCCACAGGAGCTCTCTCACTGTCCTGCCGACCTCCAGTTTGTCTCTAAGTCACTGTTGCCACCAAGTCATCCTGATGGTTCCTAGCAGCGTGGGATGGGAAGGAGCCATCCTCATATACTTGCTTATCAATTACATTTCCAGCGTGAACCTCCAGTGTCTGCCACACATCCCACTGCCATGGACCCAATGTTTGTGCAATCTCGTTTGCTTACTTGCTCAACCAGAGTGAGGTGATGGGTTTAATTCCCAATTATCAACCATTGCATGAAATGTCCATCAGCTAAGGGATCCAACTGAAAAACAAAGACCATCTCCCTAGATTTAGAGAAAACAATTATAGCCAGCTGAAAAAAAAAATAAGGAAACCAAGAGTAAACATAAAGGATAGAAAAAGATATAACATAGAAATGCCAACCAAAAGTAAACCAGTGAGGTTACATTAATATCAATGTAAAACAATAAACAAATAGATAGTAAAAGTAAAGAGATGTAACAAACATCTCACGACAATGCAAGGTATTGGTGGAAGGTTGATATATGGACCCCTGTATGTTGTTATGCATGTTAACTTTGTAAATTCACAACTTTTAATATGCATAGTGTTTAGGTATGTTCAGATAGAAATGACATAAAGATAATTATAGGGTGGGTTGGGGGAAAATCCTTTGGTTAGTAGAATATTTTGACAATGGTCTTTAATCATTAGTTGAAAATGTTTCACAATAATGCAAGGTATTGGTGGTGAGGGTGAGGTACAAGAGTCCTTATGATGTTACATACGTTTGTTTTATAAGTTCAAAACTATTACTATATACTATCGTTATGTATGAACAGATAAAAAGTTTAAAAAAAGTAAAGAGAAAAAGTTCTTAAGATAAAAAAAAATTCACCAGGAATATAAACAATTATCAATTTTTATGCACCTAATAACAAAGATTTAAAATATATAAAGCAACGTTTGATAGACATAAAAGACAGACATATACACAATTTTAGTAGGAAATGTTACCAGACTCTCTCAATAACAGAACCAACACATCAAAACTCAGTACAGATTTTAAGATTTGAGTTTGGTTTGAATTTGATGCTTTTGTGGATTTTTGCCTAATGGCACAACTCTATATTAACTTTTTATAAGGACCCATAAAATGCAAGATTTAACCATATACTGGGTTGTAAAGCAAATCTCAACAATCTCCAAATTAATGAAATGGTACAGAGTACAATCTCCAAATCCAAAGCAATTAAGTGGGGGGAAATAACAAAAATATATTTACAAAATCCCATAAGTTTGAACGTTAAGCATTGTACTGCTCAAGAGTCAAAGAGGAAATCAAAATAAAAACTAGGAAGTATTTTGGTCTGAAAAATAAAGAAAATATGGCACATTAAAGATGGATACATGCAACTTAAGCAGAGTTGTGAGGGGGGATTTACAGCTTTAAATATGTTTATAAAAAGAAGAACAACTGAAAATCAAAACTGAACCTGTCTCAAGAAAGTAGGAAAAAAACCCCAAAGTAACAGAAATTAATGAAGAACATAAAAAAGAGAAAATGAACAGAACCAAAAGTTGGTTGTGCCAAAAGATGAATGCAAGTTATATATCCCAGCAACACTGACCAAGAAACAAAGAGAAAGGTTATATAAATGTGCAATACAAACAACTTTATGCCAAAAAATGAAAATTTAGAGAAAACGTAAAATTTCATAGAAACAGAAAAAAACCTAATTAAGGAAATTTTATGCAAAATTTAAATTTTCCCCACAAAGAAAACGTCAGTTCCAGATGTCTTTGCCAATAAATTTAACAAATGTTTAAGGAAGACATAATGCCAATTTCATACAAATGCTTCCAGAGTCTAAAATGAGAGAATGCTTCTTAACTCCGTTTCAAAAAGCCAGAATAACCTCAATAGTCAAACCTTTCCAGGACTTTATAGGAAATAAAATTGCAGGTTGTGGTAGTCTGGAGCTGTAAGTACCCCATAAAAAACACGTTCTTAAATCTAGCTCGTTCCTGTGGGTGTGTAAGAAGGACCTCCTGATGAGGCTACTTCAGTTAAGATGTGGCCCAGCCCAATCAGGATGGGTCTTAGTCCAATTACTAAAGTCCTTTATAAGAGAATGAATTTCAGAGAGAGAAGGGGAGTAGGAAGCAAGAAGCTGAAGTTCAACAGAATCCAGAAGATTTGGGAGAGCCCAGAAGGAGCCGCCATATGCATTACTATGTGACTGAGGAGCTAGGACAGAGACTGCTGGCAGTTAGCCTCAGATCATCAGGGTTTGGGAAGATGCCATCTCTGCTGATGCCTTGATTTGGTCTTTCTCTTAGCCTCAAGACTGTGAGCTAATAAAGTTCCAGTGTTTAAGCCAACCCATTGCATGTATTTGCTTGAGCAGCCAAGAAACTAAAGCAGGGCAGTCACACTTATGTGCGAAGGTGAAGCATTTTATGTAAAACATTAGCAAACCAAAGCTAGAGAAGTGTATTAAAAAAAAACAAAAGGATAATAAAAGCATGAAGATTTGGTTTCATTCCCAGAATACAAGTTTTGTTTGGCATTCAAAAAAAAAAATCATTGGATTTCATCATATTAACAGAATAAAGGGGAAAAGAAAAACATTAGGATACCTCAATAAATGAAAGAGGACAAGCAATCAAATTGGACAACTTGACAACATTTATGATTTAACAACCATGGTAGCATATTAGGAATAGAATGACACTTTCTTAATATAAAGTTACACACATCTTTCAGCAGACATCATGTTTAATGGAAAATGTTTAAATTAAAGCTTATGCTCTGAGTTTGGGAAGGAGACAAAGATACCCCATATCAGTACTTCCACTCTATGTTATCCTGGAAATCCAAAACAGTGCAGTAAAACAAGGAAAAAAAAGATAGCCTAATGGAAGGAAAGAAAGGAGGGAGGGAGGGAGGGAGAAAAGGGAAGGAAGGAGGGAGGGAAGGAGAGTATGAGAAAGGGGTAAGAAAAGAAAGGGAAAGGAAAAGAATGAAAGGAGAAGGGGGATGGAATGGGAGAGAGGGGAAGGAAGGGGAAAAGGAAGAAAAAATCATTATTTGCAGATAATATGATTGTATATATTCAAATTTCAAATATTTTATACATTACTAGAATTATTCAGTGAGTTTAACAAGTTTTCTGAATGAAAGGTCAATATAAAAATAATTCTATTTCTAACAGCAAAAAACAATTATCAAAGAACTTTTGTAAAAGATAAAATTTACTTTTGCATATAAAGATCGAACATTACGAAAAATGCCTAAAATGGTATCTGTTAGACCTTTAGCCCAAGCACTGTAAAATTTTATAGAGAGAAATAAATAAGGAAGAGGCCGATTCTCTCTGAGTCATCTGTAGATTGAATGAATTAAAGAAGAAGGAGAGGAGGGAGGAGTGGAGGGAGGGGAGGGGAAGGAGAAGAAAGGGATAAGGAGGATGAGGGGGAGGAAGGAGAGGGGAGGGAGGCAGAGGCAAGGGAGAGAAGGAAGATGAAGAAGATGAGGAGTAGAGGAGAGGAGGAAGGAGAGGAGGGGAAGGGGAGGAGACAGGAGAGGAGGAGGAGGGGTAGCAGGAAGGAGAGGGGAAGGAGGGAGAGGAGGGGGAGAAGGCAGAGTAGGATGTCAATTTGCTCTGTCAATCATCAGGAATTATTATGGAGCCACAGTTCTTAATAATTATTAGGAAACTTCCACCACTGGTACAAGAATAGACAGATGGACAAACCGATCAATGAGGAGAACATAGACCCATACACTTAAACACATGTGGTTTATTTTGTCTTTTTGTTCTTTTTTTTTTTTTAACCTTAGGGAAGGGTGTGAAGATGGGGACATTTTCACAAATGGGATAGGGAGACCAACTTTCTATTTGGGCTTAACAATGGAATTGGACCTCCATGTCAGACCAGGCTCAAAAGTAAGTTTCAGAAAGATTATTAATATACATAGAAGAGATAAAACATGACTGCCTCAGACAGTAATTTTAAAAGGATATCTCCCTGATTGGGGGGGGGGGGGCAAAGATTCTTTTTAAAGAGGAAACAAAATGCCCTAACCAAAAAGAGGAGAAATCAGTTTATTGAAGTACATTTAAATAAGGAATATCTGTTTATCATTAGATGCTTATTAGACATGAGGGAAAGGCAAGCCTTTCTGCAAAACATATCTGCAAAATGTATCATTGATACAGATGAAAGAACTCCTGCAGGTCAATAAGAAAAAGACAACCTTTAACTTACAATGTTTTTTTCAAGACTCAGGGGTGACCAAGAAATTCAGGTAAGTTGGTCCGGCCAAGGACAACGGTACCCACCTTGAAAGCAACTCATTTCATTGTACTTCAGCATCATTTCACCTAAGCAGTCGCTAAATCAGGTCATTGATGCATGCCATTGAATTCAAGCACCTACCCTCTGTGGTCTCAAGAGACACTGTAACTGAGATATTCTGCTGGAATAAAAAGACCTTTTATTCAAGGTCTTTTTCAAGGCACTGACCTCTGTGGTCTCAAGAGACACTGTAATTGAGATATTCTGCTGGAATAAAAATACCTTTTATTCAAGGTCTTTTTCTAGTTACATCACCAGCTGGTGATTGGTAGTAATTCCTTGGCACCAGGGAGGCTCATCCCCAGGAGTCATGTCCCATGCTGGGGGGAAGGCAATGCATCTACATGCTGAGTTTGGCTTAGAGAGTGGCCACATTTGAGCAACATGGAGGCTCTCAGGAGATAACTCTCAGGCACCCTGCAGCTATACACCTAGTTCATATTTCAGACACACAGTCTCATAAGCAAAGTCATCAGTTTCAAGGGCACATCATTGGACCATCCTTCTTTGTTGGTCTTTGCCGTTGCACTTGGGGGATTGTTGCTTTTCCATTGGGGAATCTGATAGAGCTTCCCTGGCAAGGAACTCAGAGTGGGAGAGAGTGTAAACTGTTATCCATGTGGTGCAGTAATGCTCCAAAATGTATTCACAAAATGCAAAGAATGTGCCACAATGATGAAAGAGGTTGTCGATGTGGGGTGAGTGGGGTGGGAGGTATATGGGAACCTCTTATGTTTTTTGAATGTAACATTTTTTAAAAATAAAGAGATCTTAGGGAAAAAAATAAAATAAAAATTTGTAAAATACATTTCTATGAAAAGCACATTTTTAAAAAAAAAGAGACACTGTAACTGTTTAGGGACAACCTCCCCCCAGCATTGCAAACTACCATTTTCAGGGAGCAAATCGTTTACCTTCAGCCCAAAGCAAAGATGCTTTCATCTCCTCTTTCCCCAACGGCCTCAGAATCGCTTGCTTCAAGTAACCTAATGGACTGACTGCGAGATCGAATTCAGGGCAGCCTGCCGGCTCTCGCACGCTGCGCCGACCCTCAGAGGATTTGTGCCCTGCTGCAGCACGTGTGCTCTCTGTCGGGCTCCACGAAACCTGGAAGGAAATTTGCCTGCTAAGTAGCAATTAAGCATCTTTGCAAATCACCGGGGAGGTGAACTCGCTGCCTTAGAAAATCATCATCATCAAATAAGATTTATTCAATGCCTCCACATGCACGGAATTATGTAGAGGCTGGGACAGTTTCCAAAGTTTGCAGAGACATCTTCCTTCCAAAGTGCTGCTAAAGCTCTCAGCATCATCTGCGACTTCACAGGTTTAAACGAAATAACAGACCCCAACGTCCCAGATACCTTTCACAGCAGACGGGCAAACCTGATACTCGCTCCTGAGATTCTCTGCACATTTCCTCAAGATCCAAGATAATCTCTTCACCTATTTAAACTCTAAATTTTATGGGATCCATCAACAAGCCAGGTTCAGGGCGGAGGGAGGAGAGGCTTGTAAAATCATTCCAGTAAAGAGGAAGTCATATTTGTGGCCAGAGTAATGGTGAATACATTGCTCTGAAAATCGCTGCTTGCCCAGTTTTCTGGTTTTATAACTCTTTCCCGATACCACCTGCCAAGGACCTTGCTTTTTCTGTACACTGCTTGCAGATGAGTAAACCTCGGTTCACCTTCAGATGTCGTTTAATGAGATCCAGAAAGGACGTTTTGTACCTACACTAATGAGTTCTACATTCCACGGGTGCAAAGACTTGGAGAGATCTGCTAAATCTCCTCTCGCGCAATCTGAGGTAGTTCACGAGGATGCTTCATGTGGCTCCAGCAGGCCAAAGATTGGGGAAATTCAAACAGTAAACTGTCTTGCAATGGCTACCTGCCAAGGTCTAGTCTCCACGCTAAGTTTTCTCCACCGTCCATCTCATTCATTCATGGTCCGCAGTTTCCTTACAGAGCAGGGACAAGCAGTGCAGAAAGAGAGCAGACTCAGAGAAGGTAGATAACGGGTTGTTTTTTGTTTGTTTCTTTCTTTATGATAAACTTTTTTTGCAAAAAATGTTACATTAAAAAATATAGGAGGTTCCCATATACCCCACCTCCCCACTCCTCCCACGTCAACAACCTCTTTCATCATCATGGCACATTTGCTGCATCTGGTGAATATATTTTGGAGCACTGCTGCACCACATGGACAGTGGTTTACATTGTAGTTTACACTCTCCCCCAGTCCACCCAGTGGCCATGGCAGGACATATAATGTCCAGCATCTGTCCCTGCAGCACCACCCAGGACAACTCCAAGTCCTGAAAATGCCCCCACATCACATCTCTTCTTCCCTCTCCCTGCCCACAGCAACTCCCGTGGCCACTTGTCTCCACACCAATGATCTATTTTCTTCCAAGAGGCTGTTTTTATTGCCCCTGATTCACCCCACTGGCGAGGGAGGAATTTCTGCCTGGACAGATGAGATGGACAGAAACTCACAGCCCTGGGGAGGAGGACACCACTAACCACTCAGCACCACCCTGGTAGCTGAACTCAGGGCTGTGTGGACCAGCAGGGCTGTGGGGGGTGGGCTTTGTAGTAACAAGGTCAGGGTGCCTCCTTGTTCCCATCAGAGGATGTGATCGTCTTGTTGGAATAATGCCATGGGCCGGCAGGAAACTGAAGCCCCTGCTCTGGGCTGTGCAGTCACTGAGCCTGGTTCCCATGACAATGATGTTTGTTTGGTGGGGGGAGGCCTTCTTTGCAGGAATAAAATGGGGAGGATGAGCTTGTGTTAGACCATTCAAGGTCCTCCGAATGTCAAGGCAACACATAAAGTCAAATCAAACAGCTAGTGCTGAGATGCAAAATCTCCTCTGTCCCTGCAAAGCCCAGAGCTTTCTTTTTGTAATAATAATCACCACTACCGACTGATGCCAGCAGAGCCGTATTGCGATGTCCATTCTCCCAACCGTGTTGCAAAGAGACATGATTACACTAATTTCACGGTTCCCTTTCAGAAACGTTCACGTGCCCCAGTCATAGAGCTGGTAAGTTCAACTTTAACCAATGGGTACATGCCCAGGTGTATCTTGCTATTTATTCCCTTTTATAAGTGACTTACCTATTGATATTTTGATCACTCTTTCTAGCCATAAATCAAATGGTTTCTGCAGTGACTCACTTGCCAAGAGGCTGCTGGCCAATTACCTCCTACAGAAGAGTAACTGAGAGGAAATTGGCATCAAGCACCTGAGCAAGTCCGGTGCACCTTTGCTGCAAGAATTTTCCAGGTGTGGTGTGGGCTCATCATGGATTCCAAGCCCGAGGGACTTTATGAGCTGGGAATGACTTCAGAGATCAGCTTGTGGCATGGTCCTTTTTATATCAGCACAATTCTTAAAATGAAATATTAACTTGAAAGGCCAACGTACAAATAAAAAAGGGGCAACTTCCCTGGCTTTGGGAAACATGGGAATGGGAGGGGAGTTAAGGAGGGTTTCCTGCAAGCACAGTTTGGAAACCATAAGAATAACCAAATATCACTACAGAGGAAGATCCTGTGTTCTAAGATATCACTCAACGTGAGAAAGTGCCAAAAGGCTTTCTCACACTTCCAACTGAAGGTTGGGGTAGACCAGATGACTGCTTGAGTTCGCACCTTATTCTGAGCAGTAAAATTATATTAGGGAATCATAGGGCAGAGTGTTGTGATAAGTGGGCCACATGGCCACAGAATAACATGCTACCTTTAATTACAAACCTTGTGGGCATTTTCCTAATCTCTGTGTAAAGGAAGAGGTCATGTCAATGATGAAAAAGTCTGTTAGATTCATTGTCTGCTCTAGTCACGGCCGATTTTAATTTCCTGGAATTGAAAACCTGTCTAATGAAGGCAAGTGTTCCCTTCGAGAACAATCCTTATGCCTACCTCTTGCCGTGGTAGCAGAGTGCATGTGTCCAGACTCTAGTGACGTGCATTTTCCTCCACTTATAGACGTCTCACTGTGGCCTCTGCCCATTTCCAGGGGACCTCTCCTCTCTATTCTCTTCCTCTATTCCTCTTCCACCCCTCATGAAAGGAAACATGCCAGTGGATTTAGGCTCACCCTGCTCCAGCTGACCTCACCATAACCTCACCATATCTGCCACAACCCTATGTCCAACTGAGGTCCTTGGTCTTCTACCTATCTTTTTTAAAAAGTTTTTTCACATTTTATTTTATTTTTTCTTCTTTATTTTCTTTTAAATGTTACATTCAAAAAATATGAGGTCTTCATATACCCCTACCCCCCTCACCCCACTCCTCCCTCATCAACAACCTCTTTCATCATCATGGCACATTTGCTGCATCTGGTGAATACATTTTGGAGCACTGCTGCACCACATGGACAGTGGTTTACATTGTAGTTTACACTCTCCCCCAGCCCACCCAGTGGGCCATGGCAGGATGTACAATGTCCAGCATCTGTCCCTTCAGTACCACCCAGGACAACTCAAAATCCTAAAAATACCACCACACATATCTCTTCTTCCCTCTCCCTACCCTCAGCAGCTACTGTGGCCACTTTCTCCACATCAATGCTACAATTTCTTCCATTACTAATCACAGTAGTTCCATAGTCGAATATCAGTACGTCCACTCTAATCCATATTTTATTCTTCCATCCTGTGGTCCTTGGGATGATGATGTCCACTCTACCTCTATATCGAGAGGGGGCTTAGATCCCACATGGATGCTGGATGCAATTCTCCTGCTTTCAGTTGTAGGCGCTCTTGGCTCCCTGGTGTGGTGGTTGACCCTCTTCTCCTCCCTGTTAGCTGGCCAGGGTAAGTCCAATAAACCAGACGGTAGGAGTTGCAACTCTGCTGAGGTTCAGGGCCCAGCTGGCACATGGACAGTCCAGAGACTCAGGTCTCCTGAGTATACACCAACCCCAGCACCAACCACAGGTCCGATAAAAGTAACAGAAGAGACATGTGTAGAAAGGTCATACCTAAGTCCAACTCTATCACACTCAGGAACACAAACTTCAAAGTAGGGCCCACTGACATGGCCCTGAACTCCAGAGCATCTGCCATGACGGTAGAACCTGTGGGTCTCTGCAGCCCTCAGCAGAACCAGCACCTGGGTTTCTATCTCCTTTGGCTGTCTCTGGTACCCTGCTGAGGCGTGCATAAGCATCACCCCTGATGACCTCCCGACTCTTTTTTGGAGACTCATAGCCATATAAACTCTTTGTCCTTTCCATTTCCCCCTTTGTCTATCTTTTGAGGCACACGAGTCACCCCGAAACGAGGGCCTCAGCAGGTTGATGCAGGGGGTTTGGGCAGAGGTGGGCTCTCTCCTCACAGTTCCTCCTGTGTTTCTTCTCTGCTCTGGAGCTGCTCCTGCTCCACTCTCTCCAGCGTGGCTCGAGAAGACAGCACTGGAGAAGACAGGCTGAAGGTCAACCTGTGACCTGTGCCTTCCTCTGGCCGGATGGCGCCCAGGTGAAAGGAGCTTGCTCAAGACGGCACACAAAGAGCGGGGCAGGGGCAAGAACCCTGCAGGGAGGAAAATCACGCTTGCCCCTCGCTTTCCGCCCATGAGCGTGGCGGGCATTGGGGTCAAGAGACAAGGACTTTGCGGCGGCTTGCTCCGTCGGTAGAGGTGGGGTCTGGCTGCGGACGAGGGGTCGGTCCAGCTCTGGACGAGGGGTCGGTCCAGCTCTGGACGAGGGGTCGGTCCCGCTCGGGACGAGGGGTCGGTCCGGCAGCAGACGAGGGATCGGTCTCACAGGGGTTGCGCGGTTCGGCTGACGGTGTCGCCCGGCGAAGCCGGTGATGAAGGGGTCGCCCGGAGAAGCAGGCGACGAACTGGGGACAAGGGAGGCCAGGCCCTTGTCGGGGGCTCTCAGGACTGGAGGGCGCACGGCAGAAGAACTACCGCAGAGACAAGGTAAACACGCAAGTCCACTTTACTGAGGGAGAGGCAACAGTTTTATAGGGGCTGGGGAAGGCTGATTGGTCGAAGCCACGCCCTGTTCTGATTGGTTGCCGGTGAAAGGTCAGTGGGCGGTACTGGACTGGGGAGGGGTGGTGGTTAGGGATTGGCTGTCGCTGTTGCTGGGGGAAGGGGCAGGGTTTAGGGATTGGTGGCTGCTGTTGCTGGGGTGGAGGGCAGACTTGAGTTTCCCGCCCACGCCTGGCTGTTGCTGCTGTCGGGGGAGGGAAAAGGGCGGGCTGGATTTTCCCGCCCACGCCTGGCTGTTGCTGCTGTCGGGAGAGGGGAAAAGGGCAGACTGGAATTTTCCGCCCTGCGCCTGCGCAGGGAGAAAGAAGAAGAAGGGTGCCGCCCCACAGGCATCGTGTGGCGCCATCCGGGAGGAGGGGCGGCCGCGGAAGCATGGCTGCCGAGAAGGGGAGACCCGAGGGCACTCTGCGCCCATGCCGAGCTCCCTTCAGGGGTGGCGGTGGGCCCGACCAGCCACCCTATTATGGGGGCAGCGGCTTGGCCTGCCGCGGCCGCTCCCCCGCCAGGCCAGCAAACCACGCTTCAGCCCGAGGGGTGACCGCAGGACTTGCCAAAGCCTTGGTAACACCAAAGGATGGGCGTCTCCACCCAGGCTGAGGACCCAAACTCAGGTCTCGGGTCTCCACCTCCCCTCACCCCACAGCATCGGGACATCCTGGCTTCACTGCTTTCGGTGACACAGAGACCACCAGTGAGGACCAAGATCTGAAGGCAGATCCCTTAAAGAAGGGAAGCCTGATGACACAGCATCCCCTTGAATGCAGTGTCACGGTGGCCTCTACGGAACTAGGAAACAGAAAAGGGAATAGAGTGCTCTTTGCACGTGAGCTAAAACATGAGCGTGCATCCACCCTGCAGAGGTCCACTGCGAACCCCAACTCAGCGAGCATTCAGAAGCCAAAAAATTCCAGTTGTGAATTTTTTTTTAATTTCAGTTCGTCAGATAGCCTTTGCAAAATGCCAGCAAAAGAGCTTTGATGGAAAAACCCACCCTGCTGGCTTTTCTCAACAAGAAACCACATTGCCAGGGGGTAAAAACTGAAGTCCGCTTGGCCCTAAACAAAGGCAGACAGCCTCTGTCTATACATGCCCGTGGCAATGTGTACACATTGCCTGGGATGGTGTTTGAAACTCTCTTCTACTTCTTCTTCTTCGTCTTCTCTTCCTCCTCCTCCTCCTCCTCCTCCTCCTTCTCCTTCTTCTTTATTTTCTTTTAAATGTTACATTATAAAAAAATATGAGGTCCCCATATACCCCCCACTCCCCTCACCCCACTCCTCCCACATCCACAACCTCTTCCATCATCGTGGCACATCCACTGCACCTGGTGAATATATTTCCAAGCCCTGGTGCACCACATACAACCAACTCTTGACGCCTCAACAAACAGAAAACCTGTTACCCCACCAACGAGAAACCCCAGAGGCAGGAGGACTTCAGGGCAGGTAGATTCAGCGGCCGGCTTGAAAATTCTTGGAGGATGACTAGCCACTTGAGATCCTTGCACCTGTTTTGCCTCCAGGTGCTGGACTAATCAGCCAGGAACTTCCAACAAAGTCCCCTGACCGCCCAGACCTGACCTGGCCACGTACCAAGCTCTGTGTGCCTCCACCTGTTTGGAAACCCCAGGAATGATGGCTGAGCAGGTCTCGCAACCTGATGGCAAGCATGGTGTTTGTTTAGCTAAGTGCTCACTCGAGAGTTTGCATAACAGACCCCCTGTTTTGTTTTCACGGAACATCTCATCCGGGGCTGAGCCCGAGAGCTTAATCTCTCCTAATACAATAAAGCGGCGCTTTAAAATATTATTAACCTCATCTGTCTAGATTTGGGACTAATAGACCATCGTGAGCACATTGTCTTATCCCTGCCAGTTATGCTCATACTTATTAATCCACTCGTCCACGGGAAGAAAAAAAAAAAAATTCTAAAGGAAAACCAACGGCAGCCTCCGTGCACACGCGTTCGGGTTAGGAGGGCAGTAATTAAATGTCAGGCTTGACAGATTAAAATTATGAAATTTAAAATCACCGCGGAGCTCTTTGTCATTGTCAAATTAGAAGTCAGGGTGACGAGGGCTGCGCGGCGCGCCGTGTAATGGATTGAATGGGAATGGAGAATAGCAGCAGGTTTTGCAGAATCCAGATCAGCCTGGGGTTCAGTTCGGAGCAGGGGGGGGCGGTCCATTTTGCATTCACACAGGCTGCCGTGAAAATGCCCTCACAGACGTACGTGGGTATGAGGGAGAGCGGAGAACGGGGAAAGCATGAAGCGCGTTCCATAAACATCATCTCCTCCAGGAAGGCTGACGGATTTCTATCGTTAAGGTGCAACATCCCCCTCCCTCTATTTAGAACTGAAGAGGGAAGATTTAATTTAATAACACTCTAAGGCAAAAATTTCACGCACCGCGTTTGCTTCCACGGCCAAGAGCTTGCAGGTGCAACCGGCACAAGCTCTTTTAAAACGCATGGCGTGCATTTGCCCTGAAAGAGTCCAACTATGCCAGGGTTTCGGGGGCTCTTTCGTTTTACCCAAATGGAAAGCCCTTTGCTAGGCATGGAAGCAACAGCTCGGGTAGAGCTGTAAGCCCCAAGAAGCAGGTCACAAGACAATTAGCTCCAGACACCAGTCGACGAAACTGCAGGAACTGTTTGCCTCTCCTACAACACGATGGAGACAGGGGTCTAAGCCCCCTACCTGCCCCTCTGTTCAAGGGAAGGAGACCCTCAGATTCCTGACAGTTTCTCCCGGAGCAAGGTATGCAGAACAACGTGTGAATAATTCAGCAGCTGTAACTGATGAAATATGACACCTTTCAAAACCCTTCTGCATGGCTATGTCTTAAGATAAGAATATCTCTTTCTTTCAAGGACTTTCAGTTGAAGAATTACCAACGCGTGGCACCTGAAATTTCTCTACCGTTTGCAGAAGTGTGAGACCCTAAACGCAGTAGGACCGGTCCCTTGGGCTGCATTGCTAGGGGGTCTCTGTACCCCCATGAGTTTCTCTTAGCTGGGGCACCTGTGGAATTTCACTGGGCAGCCAACAAGACACGCAGACTTTGAACTTGGGGTGGCAATGCTGCAAGTTCCACCTGCCAATGCCTCTTCCACTCCATGGAAGTCCCCATCTTCCCATTTTCATAGCCTTCTCATAAGCTTAGTTGTTGTTGTTGTTTTTCCTCTTTATTTTCTTTGAAATGTTACATTCAAAAAATATGATGTCCCCATATACCTCTCACCCCCCTCACCCCACTGCTCCCACATCAACCTCTTTCATCATCATGGGACATTTTGGAGCACTGCTGCTCCACATGGACAATGGTCTACATTGTAGTTTACACTCTCCCCCAGTCCACCCAGTGGGCCATGGCAGGACACACAATGTCCAGCATCTGTCCCTGCAGTACTACCCAGGACAACTCCAAGTCCTGAAAATGCCCCCACATCGTATCTCTTCTTCCCTCTCCCTACCCTCAGAAGCTACCATGGCCACTTTCTCCACATCAATGCTATGGTTTCTTCTATTACTAATCACAATAGTTTTATAGTAGAATATCAGTAAGTCCACTTTAATCCATACTCTATTCCTCCATCCTGTGGACCCTGGGATGGTGATGTCCACTCCATCTCTATATCGAGAGGGGCCTTAGATCCCACAAGTATGATGGAAGCAATTCTCTGCTTGCAGTTGTAGGCACTCTTGGCTCCCTGGTGTGGTGGTTGACCTTCTTCACCTCCCTGTTAGCTGGCTGGGGTAAGTCCAATAAACCAGACGGTAGGAGTTGCAACTCTGCTGAGGCTCAGGGCCCAGCTGCCACATGGCCAGTCCAGAGATTCAGGTCTCCTGAGTATACACCAACCCCAGCGCCAACCACAGGTCTGGTAAAAGTGACAGAAAAGGCACTTTTTAACCTTTCAAGGTAATTCTGGCAATTTGTACAACATTGTTACTTTTCCACCATGCACGGTTCAGGGTGTGATGAAAGAAGAAAAATTGTCTCCGTTTGCTGCTAGGACAAATGCCACACACTGGGGTGGCTTACAGGACAATGATTTATTGTCTCACTATATGGGCAGCTACAAGCTCCAAAATCAAGGTTCCCACTGGCCCTCTGTCTTTCACAGGCTTTAGTGTTCTGGCGCTGTCTTGCCGCAGTAGTGGGATACTTCAGCTTGTGTCTTTGCCTCCATCTCACAGCCTCTTCCCCTCCTGGACCTCTTGGTGGTTTCTCTGCTGCCTGTGTCTGAATTTATTCCACTTATGCGACCCCAGCCCTGCAGAAAAAGCCACACCCTGGTTCCATGCGGCCTCATCGAAAGATCCTATTCACAAACGAGTCCACACCTTAATCAAAAACAGCATCTTCCAAGAGATAGGATGTGGGGGCATTTTGAGGACTTGGAGTTGTCCTGGGTGGTGCTGCAGGGACAGATGCTGGACATTGTGTCTCCTGCCTTGGCCCACTGGGTGGACTGGGGGAGAGTGTAAACTACAATGGAAACCATTATCCATGTGGTGCAGCCGCGCTCCAAGATGTATTCACCAAATGCAATGAATGTGCCACAATGATGGAAGAAGTTGTTGATGGGTGAGGAGTGGGGTGAGGGGGGTAGGAGGTATATGCGGACCTCATATTATTTTAACGTAATATTTTTAAAAAATAGAGAAAAAAAGAAACAGCATCTTCCAGCGTCCTGTTTCCACGTGGGTTTGCACCGCCAGGTACTTAGACTGGACTTGAAGGTGGCTTTGGACTGGGCCATGGTTGCATCCCCAACAACTGTGCAAAGTCCTTCAACCCCCAGCCCTGGGAGCATCTCAGCAGCTCATCGACAGGCCCTTCCTTTGGGGTGTCTGAGATGGCCCACAGCAGACAGCAGGCGCTGCTTCCTCCTTATAGCCATAGCCATGGCCCCAGAATGCTGGGAGCAGCAGGTGCACAAGTTGGGCAATTTCCTTGGCAACTGGCCTCGGCGCTCGGCGTGCCTCATTTTGTTGGCCCCTTGCGGCACGCTCGCATGGCCCCATTTTACAAATGAGGGAGTCGAGACCCCTGAGAAGGTCTGGCTTGGTGGGAGGCATCCATCTAATCTCAGATACAGGATTCGAACCCAGGGCTTCCAATTCCATAGCCTGCACCCTTAGCTGTAAACACCACTGCCTTCTCTTCTAAAAGAAAAATCACTCCTTTTAAATCATTTAACGTGTTTAATGATTGTCCTTAAAGCAGGCATGTGCTGCATCCCTGGAAGCTGTGCCCCTCACTCAACTTTAAATTCCCAGGTTCTGGCAGGGCCAGTCACATAGGGCAGGAATCAACGCATCTGTGTCAGTGAATGAACGAACACCCAGGGTTGGAGACCTCTTTGTACCGAGATATTTTCTTGCTTTCTTTCTATTTCTCGCTAGAGGATAGTGTTTGCATTTTTCCAGATCCTAGAACTGGTTTTCACGATCAGTTTTACATGAAACACATGATTTAAATTGAAATTAGGAAATTTTGAAAGGAGAACAGTATTGAGGGAACAAATGGTTGAACAGACGGATTTATCAATGTATCCAAGTCTCCACTCAATTTTAAGTAATGCCATCCCAGGAGTTACTGACCTTTGTAGCAGGAGTTTTCGTAATACTGAAAGAGGTTCCTTTACTTTTTGGCTAATTTATTTATGTTAACTGCAGTACAATATGCATAACTTAAAGTTCATTTAAACTATTTTAAGAGGCCAATTCTTTGACATTAAGTAGATTGACAACACTAAGTAAGTTTCACCTCATCTATTTCATGACGATTTTCAGCATCAAAATAAAACTCACACTCATCTAGCAGTAACTCCCCATCCCCTTCTCTTCCCACTCCTGGGAACCTCTATTCTGCTTTGTGTCTCCATCTAATTGCTTATTCTAAGTATTTCATATAAGACGAATCATGCAATATGTGTCCAGGAACGTTGACAGGGAAGATAGAGGCAAGTAAACCTCCTTCATGGTTGGGATGGCTCTTTAGAGCCTGCAAAATCCAGGCAGGAAAGATGAGTGATGGAGAAAGAATTAAGAATCGCATGGCTGTTTCATCATGTGAGCGAAAGAGTAGGACACTGAGACTTCTGGCTGGGCTGGTGGTACTGCTGTATGAGGCTTCGGCAGCTGCTATAACAAGTTACCACCAAACCCCAAGACTTAAAATAACTGAAATCTATTCTTTCACCATTTTGGAGGCCAGAAGCCCCAAATCAAGGGGAGGCAGAGCCATGTTTCCTTCAAAGGTTCTAGGAGAAGCTCCTTCCTGCCTCTAGCAGCTTCTGGTGGTGGCTCTGGGCGTCCATGACTTAGGTCTGTCTCATCCCAAGCCCTGCCTCCATTCACATCACCTTCTCCTCCACAGTATAAACCTCTCTGGGCCTCATTCTTACAAAGACACGTGTTATTCTGCTCAGGACCCACCACGAGAATCCAGGATAATCACCCCATCCTCCACGCAGTCACATCTGCAAAGACCCCATTTGCCTTAGAAAGTAGCTTTGCAGGTTGCAGGGTGGAGCCCCGTGCATCTTCTGGGGTCCTTCTGATGAGCATTGCTGCATGGAGATTTTGTGGGTTTGCTTTGAAAGAGCAGGCACTCAGAAGGGACAAAGTCCTAGCAACTGGAAGAGGGTGGTCTCAATTCAGAGGGAGGGTTGGGCTGAAGAAAGAGCCTCAGAGCTTCCTCTCTTGGATGCTTTGCTGCGCCATCTTGGATTCCATGGTCTCTGGTAGGTGAACCCACCCACAGTCTCCAACTGATCAGGGTCTCGCTGGGACCCCACCACAGCCTTCACCAACCCTTCTCCCCAGGCGACCTTCATGGCTTCCTCCATTTCATCTTAGCTCTGAGAGTCTCATCACAACTATCTTCAGAGGTTTTCTCCCTCTATTTACTGCATGACTGTAAACCAGAAATTTGGCCACATTGAAAGCCCCATTCTCTGCAAGGATGTGGAAGCTAATGGGGATGTCCTCTAAACAAACCATTAAGAGTTTGCACAAAAAGATTTCCACCATAGGAAAACCTCTGAGGTAAAGTATTTTCTCTATCAAATATAACAATTCCAACAGACTTCTATCTTCTCATTAGTCTCCTTCATCAAATGGCTCAGCAGAGAACAGCTGTTGGCCAAATTTAAATCCCTGGTAGCTCTTTGAAAATTGGTCTAGCAACAGGGAGATGTCTGAACTGAATAAATCACAGCCTTTACAAATTTACAGGCCAGTTAATTGGAATGGGTGATTTTTTTCTCACAAATATTACAAAGAAAGTGCTAGGGTGAAGAGCATTTTGTCTTCATCTATGTTAATCCCAAACCAATTTTTGTACCTTTTCTATTGGTATTGGCTACATGTTGTTTTTGCAGTTTGCAAGTTTCATCAGAAGATCCCTAGTCCAAGACGTCTCATGAAAATCAAGTAGGTATTCTCCAACCTATCGTGTTAAATTTCTGAACTCTCTACTATCAAGTCAGCAGTATATTTCCTGAGGACCTCTCTACAGCTCACACTTGTCTGCTCCCATTCTCCCCCAATTCCAGTCATAGGTCACGATAAAAAACGATGAGCTGCAGCTAACATGGAGTTGAAGAAGGTCAACGACCACACCAGGGAACCAAGAGTGCCTACAACTGAAAGCAGGAGAATTGCGGCGGCTTGCTCGGTCGGTAGAGGTGGGGTCTGGCTGCGGACGAGGGGTCGGTCCAGCTCTGGACGAGGGGTCGGTCCCGCTCGGGACGAGGGGTCAGTCCCACTTGGGACGAGCGGTCAGTCCAGGCAGCAGACGAGGGGTCGGTCTCACAGGGGTTGTGTGGTTCGGCTGACGGGGTCGCCCGGCGAAGCCGGCGATGAAGGGGTCGCCCGGAGAAGCAGGCAACGAACTGGGGACAAGGGAGGCCAGGCCCTTGTCGGGGGCTCTCAGGACTGGAGGGCGCATGGCAGAAGAACTACCGTGGAGACAAGGCAAACACGCAAGTCCACTTTATTGAGGGAGAGGCAACAGTTTTATAGGGGCTGGGGAAGGCTGATTGGTCGAAGCCACGCCCTGTTCTGATTGGTTGCCAGTGAAAGGTCAGTGGGCGGTACTGGACGGGGGAGGGGTGGTGGTTAGGGATTGGCTGTCGCTGTTGCTGGGGGAAGGGGCAGGGTTTAGGGATTGGTGGCTGCTGTTGCTGGGGTGGAGGGCAGACTGGAGTTTCCCGCCCACACCTGGCTGTTGCTGCTGTCGGGGGGAGGGAAAAGGGCAGACTGGATTTTTCCGCCCATGCCTGGCTGTTGCTGCTGTCGGGGGAGGGAAAAGGGCAGACTGGAATTTTCCGCCCTGCGCCTGCGCAGGGAGAAAGAAGAAGAAGGGTGCCGCCCCACAGGCATCGTGTGGTGCCATCCGGGAGGAGGGGCGGCCGCGGAAGCATGGCTGCCGAGAAGGGGAGACCCGAGGGCACTCTGCGCCCATGCCGAGCTCCCTTCAGGGGTGGCAGTGAGTCCGTCCAGCCACCCTATTATGGGGGCAGCAGCTTGGAATTAGGCCTACTGCGGCTGCTCCCCCACCAGGCCAGCAAACCACACTTCAGCCCGAGGGGTGACCGCAGAGAATTGTATCCAGCATCCATGTGGAATCTAAGCTCCCTCTTGATATAGAGGTGAAGTGGACACAACCAATCCAAGGTCCACAGGATGGAGGAATAGAGTATGGATTAGAGTGGACTTACTGATATTCTATTAATGAACTATTGTGATTAGTCATCGAAGAAAATGTGGCATTGGTGTGGAGAAAGTGGCCATGGTGGCTGCTGGGGGTAGGGAGTGGGAGGAAGAGATGAGATGTGGGGGCATTTTTGGGACTTGCAGTTGTCCTGGGTTATGCTGCAGGGACAGTTACTGGACATTGTATGTCCTCCCATGACCCACTGGGTGGACTGTGGGAGAGTGTGAGCTATGATGTGGACCATTGACCACGAGGTGCAGCGGTGCTCAGAGACATATTCACCAAATGCAATGAATGTCTCATGATGATGGAGGAGATCATTGTTATGGGGGGAGGAGTGGGGTGAGGGGGTGGGAGTATATGGGGACCTCATATTTTTTAATGTAATATTAAATAAATAAATAAATAAATGAAGACCAAAAAAAATGATGAGCTGGGAAGCTTCCAGGTTGGATTCACTATTAAGTCAAGAAATACATTTCTCTTGGGGTGCAGATGTATATCAAAGACTCAGAATTTCGATTCCTTCCCCAGGAACGATTTGCCAAGAGACTAGCTCATAGGAGGAGGATAAAACTCAGAATTCATACCTTCCTCCCCCAATCTCACCAACTCTTGGGAAAAAATCTCTGCTCACTTAACACAGTCTAAGCGTGGGTATCAGCACTCCTGAATGGGATGGGACTGTATTGTCAGCCAAAGGGGTGCTGATGCAAAATACCAGAAATTGGTTGGCTAATATAAAGAGTGTTTATTTGGGGTAGAAGCTTACAGTCACCAGCCCATAAAACATAAGTGACTTCCCTCACCAAAGTCTGTTGCCACATGTTGGAGTAAGATGGTGGACAACATCTGCCAGAGTTCAGGCTTCCTGGGTTCCTCTCTTCCTGAGTCTTGCTTCTCTTCAGGCTCAGGTTTCCTCTCTTCCCAGGGCTTGCTTCTCTTTCCTCTGTATGCTTACTTCCTGGGGCTCCAGCTTAAGACTCCAACTTCAAAACTCCCACATCAAAACTCCAAGTCTCTCCTTTGCCACCCACCAAGGGGTGGGGACTCAAAGCCCTAATGGTCCAATTAAAGCCCCAATCATGCCCAGGTACAGACCAGTTTATAAACGTAATCCAATATCTATTTTTGGATTTCATGAACCATATCAAACAGCTATAGGGACCAAAGAGAACTGATCAGCATCTGCCCCAGGAAGCTCTCAGCCATAGACGAGAGTGCTGTCGGGTGAAGGTGATCTAGGGAATTTGTGTGAGGGCCTCACCTCTCTACCCAATGGCCATTTCGATGAGCTCTCGGGAGTCAACCTGTCCATCTTGGCTGAAAGGACATGGAGGATTTTCTTAAACATTAGCTTCCCTAGAAGCTAGGGAAGTCTAAAGGAAAGAAGACACTCAAGCTTGCCCTAGATTGTTTTCGGACAGTCCAAGAGTCACATCAGAGGGGCTCCGGACCCCTTTCTCAGGAAGCTCCTGGAGCCTGGCTCTTCTCCCATCTCCCTGGAGACACGGGTCCTCACAGCTGCAGCCAGCAAAGCTCACTAGACACTCTCCATCTCTTCTGGGCATTTCCAACCGCCATCTTGCTTCTTGTAATTCCTTCCCTGCCTGATTCCCGTCATGCCTCCAATCCTTTCCTGCCACTAAGCCCTGATGCTAGCTCCCTCTCACCTCCTTCCCTCACCCCTCAATGCTTCATCCGTCCTTCTCTAGCATCAGGCTTAGCTTCTTTCTCACTCCGCATGATGGGCACCCACCACCCGTCCCTCCCATTCCACTGTGGCGGAGCTCAGAGGAGGCTGACAGCTCCAGCGTCCCCTCGTCATGGTTTGGGCAGGATGAGTCACAGCTGGGGTATTAATCAGCCAAAGGGGTGCTGATGCAAAATACCAGAAATTGGTTGGTTTTTACAAAGGGCATTTATTTGGGGGTAGGAACCTACAGATACCAGGCCATAAAGCATAAGTTACTTCCCTCACCAAAGTCTATTTGGAGCAAGATGGCTGCTGATGTCTGTGAGGGCTCAGGCTTCCTGGGTTCCTATGTTCCTGGGGCTTGATTTTCTCTGGGTTCAAGGTTCCTTTCTTTCTGGGTCTTGCTTCTCTTTCCTCTGCGTGTTGACTTCTCCGAGCTCCAGCTTACGTCTTCAGCATCAAACTCCAACATCAAAACTCCAACATCAAAACCCCTCAGCTCTGTCCTCGGCCGTGACTTTTATCTGTGAGTCCCACCCACCAAGGGGCAGGGACTCAACGCCCTAATGATGTGGCCCAATCAAAGCCCTAATCATAACTCAATCAGGCCCAGGTACAGACCAGATGACAAACATAAGCCAAGATCTATTTTTGGAATTCATCACCATATCAAAATGCCACAGCCGGGGTGAGCCCAAGGGTGCTTTCCAGAGGGGGCTGCCAAGAGACCCACAGATAACTCTTCCCTTCGTTCTCCACACTGCCGTGGGGTGGCAAAACCATACCAAGCAAGGCGCACATACTGTGCTGAGTTTTCACCATCTCCTGGGGGTGAGTGGTCCTGGCTTTGACCCTGCCCCAGGCCCCTTCTGGACTCCCATTGGGGATCTCCAATGGGAGGGTGGACAGGTGCAAGTCAGGCTGGGAGAGACGCTTCTCTAGAGCCTCCCCCTTTGCTTTGCTGACTCCTCACTCTTCCTGCACCCCAAGACTCCCGGAACTTCACCGAATGGGTCAGCAAGGGCCAGGTGGGTCCGTGTGCACCTCTAAAACGATGGGGGTTCACTGCTCCTCTGGGGAAGTCCAGCAACAGCTTGCAGCATCTAGGATAAACCCCAACAATGTCACCTCTTGGGAGTCAGAGAACCAAGGGCCCCATGCCTGGCCCCGCAAGCCTTATGGAAAGTTGCTCTTTGCAACACCCCTGACCACAAAGGACTTTTTCTTCGAGGGAGAGATTTCTGTCAAAATCCAAAGCACAGTCTCTCTCCAACTGCCATGTTGTCTCTCCATAAATACGTCATCTGGCAAGTCTAAACTTCTTTTTTTTTAAATTGTAGTGCGGTCACCCCACGGGCTGAAGCGTGGTTTGCTGGCCTGGTGGGGGAGCAGCCGCGGCAGGCCAAGCCACTGCCCCCATAATAGGGTGGCTGGTCGGGCCCACCGCCACCCCTGAAGGAAGCTCGGCATGGGCGCAGAGTGCCCTCGGGTCTCCCCTTCTCGGCAGCCATGCTTCCGCGGCCGCCCCTCCTCCCGGATGGCGCCACATGATGCCTGTGGGGCGGCACCCTTCTTCTTCCTTCTCCCTGCGCAGGCGCAGGGCGGAAAATTCCAGTCTGCCCTTTTCCCCTCCCCCGACAGCAGCAACAGCCAGGCGTGGGCGGAAAAATCCAGTCTGCCCTTTTCCCTCCCCCCGACAGCAGCAACAGCCAGGCGTGGGCGGGAAACTCAAGTCTGCCCTCCACCCCAGCAACAGCAGCCACCAATCCCTAAACCCTGCCCCTTCCCCCAGCAACAGCGACAGCCAATCCCTAACCACCACCCCTCCCCGGCCAGTACCGCCCACTGACCTTTCACCGGCAACCAATCAGAATAGGGCATGGCTTCGACCAGTCAGCCTTCCCCAGCCCCTATAAAACTGTTGCCTCTCCCTCAATAAAGTGGACTTGCGTGTTTACCTTGTCTCCGCGGTAGTTCTTCTGCCGTGCGCCCTCCAGTCCTGAGAGCCCCCGACAAGGGCCTGGCCTCCCTTGTCCCCAGTTCGTCGCCTGCTTCTCTGGGCGACCCCCTCGTCGCCGGCTTCACCGGGTGACCCCATCAGCCAAACCGCGCAACCCCTTGTGAGACCGATCCCTCGTCTGCTGCCGGACCGAACCCTCGTCCCAAGTGGGACCGACCCCTCGTCTCAAGCGGGACTGACCCCTCGTCCAAAGCTGGACCGACCCCTCGTCCGCAGCCAGACCCCACCTCTACCGACTGAGCAAGCCGCCACATTGTAGACTTTAGACAGCAGTTTTAGGTTTTCAGAAAAATGACACAAAGTCCAGAGAGGCTCCTATATCTTCCCCACACACGCCTTTTGCCCTATTACTAATGTCTTGCATTGCTGTGGTACATTTGTTGCAAGTGAAGAATCAACATTGATACAGTATTATTAGCTAATAATTTACATCAGGGTTCACTCGCTGTGTTTACAATACTATAAGTTTGAACAAGTGCATAATGTCACGTATCCACTATTCCAGTGTCACACGGAATAGTTTTCCTGCCCTAAAAATGCTCCATCTCTTCGAATCTCCCCTTGGATATCTGACAACCACCGATTTTTTTTTTGCTGTTTCTGTAGTTTTACCTTTTCCAGAATGTCACATCGTTGGAATCATCCAGCATGAAACCTTTTCCTCCAGGTTTCCTTCACTTAGCAACGTGCATTTACAGCACCTCCGTGTCATTTTGTGACTTGAGAGCTCATAGCTTGTCATCAGCGTATAATGTTCCATTCTCCAGAGGCACCGCTTTTGTTTATCATTCACCAACAGAAGGAAGGACACTCCTTGCTACCAATTTAGTGCAGTTAAGAATGAGGCTGCTATCAACATTTGCATGCAGGTTTCCCTGTGGACATCAGGTTTCCACTTATTGGTATAAACTCCTGGGAGTGTGATGAGAGGATCACAGGGTAAGAGGATGTTTAGTTTTGCAAGAAACCGCTGGTCTTTCCTCCAAAGGGGATGCACCTCGTTGCCTCACCATCAGGCATGGTAAGTGTTTTGGATTTCACCCACTCTAATAGTTGTGTGGCAGAATCTCCTTATTGTATTGCTTTGCATTTCCCTAATAACCTATGATGTTGACCATCATTTCATGCACTTATTTGCCATCTGTACGTCTGCCCTGGTGAGGTGTGCGTTCAGATCTTTGGCCATTTTCTAATTGGAGTTCAGTCTGAAGTCTTTAAACAAGGCTCCTTTGCTTGCTTATGGTCCAAATGAACCTGTTCATCCAAAATATTCAGTGCTGCTACAAAGCTTTGAATTCCGATCATCAGGATGTGAGTGTCTAGAGCCATAATGACTCTTGGGAACCGTGGCAGGACTACTGTGTTCTTATAGACAGTGGGTCCATTTCATTATCGCGTCATTGCCTTATGGAAATGTCAAAACCTGAGACTGGGCAAGCAAAGATGACCATCTTCGTACAAGCACAACCAACGCGGGAGAGTCAGCGTGTGAACTACAGAGAAGATCCTCAAAGAACCCCATGAATCTGCAGCTGGGACCTGAGATTGAATTTGTGAGATTTGTCAATGTGCACGATTCAAAAGATGCCACTGGTTTTGTGGGCCTGAAACCCAGTTGCATATTTCAATATGAAGAGGAATTCATCTGCACAAAGTGAAACAATGGATAAGTCTACACATGGGACTTGTGTCTTCATAGCATGCAGTACTTATTGTCCTAAGCACATTTCTTTAATTTCTTACCCGGCATAAGTTTCTTAAGTGCAAGGTGTTTGATTTAGGAAATTGCATTAAAATAGGGGATAAGAATGTCCTATAAGATTAGTTTGATTTTTGTGACATGTCATTAAAATGACGGATAGTTACAGATACAGGAGAACACACCTGATTAAATTTGAGATCCTCTCTAAATTAGAGGGATGTGGAAGGCTCACCACACAGCTCTAAATCCTCCAGGTGGGCAGAAGAGATGTACTGGCAGGTTCCAAGGATTAGACTAGAAAATAATGAAAACCTCCCCATGCAAAGGGGAATTCTTGGGAAGATCCCCCCAGGCATTGCAAGGACAACCTCAAGCCCATCCATGCTCCAGGAGGAGAGCTACCCCGGCCCCAGTTCGTCCTTGTCTGAGCGCACAAGAGCTCACAGGCGCTCTGCTGCGGTTCTGGGCCCACGACAGCAAGGGGAGGCCACCAGGTGAGCACCCAGTAAGAGGATGCAGGTGCCAAGAAGACGGGGTACCCTGGGGAACGTGGGCTCTTCTTCTGGTTTCTGTCCCTGCTGGAATGTGGACACCTGAGGATGCTGAACCAAGGCTGGGGTACAGGCCCTGGAACGGCAGCTGACCATGTAGGGACAGTCCACCTGTGCATGGAGGCCAGTTCCTAGAATGGCAGCTGACCATGTAGTCAGAGTCCACCTGTGTCCAGGGAGGCCAGGTCCAAGCCCTAGAACAGCAGCTGACCATGTAGGGAGAGTCCACTTGTGCATGGAGGCCAGGCCCGGGAATGGCAGCTGACCATGTAGGGACAGTCCACCTGTGTCCTGGGAGGTCAGTTCCTAGAGTGGCAACTGACCATCCGGGGAGAGTCCACTGTGTCCTGGGTGGCTGGGTCCTAGAATGCCAGCTGACCATGTAGAGAGAGTCCACCTGTTTTCTGGGAGGCCAGACCCTGGAATGGCGGCTGACCATGTAAGGAGATTCCACCTTTGTCCTGGGATGCCAGGCCCTAGAATGACAGCTGACCATGTAGAGAATTCACCTGTGTCCTGAGAGGGCAGGCCCTAGAAGGGCAGCTGACCATGTAGGGAGAGTCCACCCGTGCATGGGAGGCCAAGTCTAGGTACTAGAACAGCAGGTGACCATGTATGGACAGTCCACCTGTGTCCAGGGAGGCCAGGCCCAGGTCCTAGAATGACAGCTGACCTTGTTGGGAGAGTCCACTTATGCATAGAGGCCAGGTCCTAGAATGGCAGCTGACCATTAGGGACAGTCCACCTGTGCCCAGGAAGGCCAGGTTCAGGCCCTGGAACAGCAGCTGACCATGTAGGGAGGCTCCACCAGTCATGGAGATCAGGCCTGGGAATGGCAGCTGACCATGTAGGGACAGTCCACCTGTGCATGGAGGCCAGTTCCTAGAATGGCAGCTGACCATGTAGGGACAGTCCACCTGTGCATGGAGGCCAGGTTGTAGAATGGCAGCTGACTATGTAGGGAAAGTCCACCTGTGTCCTGGGAAGCCAGGCCCTGGAACAGCAGCTGACCATGTAGGAAGGGTTCACCTGTGTCCTGGGAGGCCAGTTCCTAGAATGGCACCTGACCATGTAGGGACGGTCCACCTGTGCATGGAGGCCAGGTCTGGGTCCTGCAACAGCAGCTGTCCATGAAAGGAGAGTCTACCTTTGTCCTGGGGAGCCAGGCCCTAGAATGACAGCTGACCATGTAGAGAGAGTTCACCTGTGACCTGGGAGGGCAGGCCCTGGAATGGCAGCTGACCATGTAGAGAGGGTTCACCTGTGTCCTGGAAGGTCAGACCCTGGAACGGCAGCTGACCATGTAGAGAAAGTCGACTTGTGCATGGAGGCGAGGTCTGGGTCCTGCAACAGCAGCTGTCCATGAAAGGAGAGTCTACCTTTGTCCTAGGGTGCCAGGCCCTAGAATGACAGCTGACCATGTAGAGAGTTCACCTGTGTCCTGGGAGGCCAGGCTCTAGAAGGGCAGCTGACCATGTAGGGAGAGTCCACCTGTGCATGGAGGCCAAGTCCAGGTACTAGGACAGCAGGTGACTATATATGGAGAGTGTACTGTGTCCTGGGAGGCTGGGTCCTAGAAGGGCAGCTGAACATGTTGAGAGAGTCCACCTGTGTCTTGGGAGGCCAGGTCCTAAAATGACAGCTGACAGTAGGGACAGTCCACCTGTGTCCAGGGAGGCCAGGCCCAGGTCCTAGAATGGCAGTTGACCATGTAGGGACAGTCCACTTGTGCATGGATGCCAAGTCCTAGAATGGCAGCTGACCGTGTCGGGAGAGTCCATCTGCCATGGAGGCAAGACCCTGGAAGAGCAGCTGACCTTGTAGGGAGAGTCCACCTGTGCATGGAGATCAGGCCTGGGAATGGCAGCTGACCATTAGGGACAGTCCACCTGTGCATGGAGGCCAGGTCCTAGAATGGCAGCTGACCATGTAGGGAGAGTCCATCTGTGCCCTGGGAGGCCAGGCCCTGGAACAGCAGCTGACCATGTAAGAAGGGTTCACCTGTGTCCTGGGAGGCCAGTTCCTAGAATGGCACCTGACCATGTAAGGACGGTCCACCTGTGCATGGAGGCCAGGTCTGGGTCCTGCAACAGCAACTGTCCATGAAAGGAGAGTCTACCTTTGTCCTGGGGTGCCGGGCCCTAGAATGACAGCTGACCATGTAGAGAATTCACCTGTGTCCTGGGAGGCCAGGCTCTAGAAGGGCAGCTGACCATGTAGGGAGAGTCCACCTGTGCATGGAGGCCAAGTCCAGGTACTAGAACAGCCAGTGACCATGTATGGAGAGTCCACCTGTGTCCTGGGAGGCTGGGTCCTAGAATAACAGCTGACCATATAGAGAGAGTCCACCTGTGTTCTGGGAGGCCAGGCCCTAGAAGGGCAGCTGACCATGTAGGGAGAGTCCACCTGTGCATGGGAGGCCAAGTCTAGGTACTAGAACAGCAGGGGACCATATATGGAGAGTGCACTGTGTCCTGGGAGGCTGGGTCCTAGAAGGGCAGCTGAACATGTCGAGAGAGTCCACCTGTGTCTTGGGAGGCCAGGTCCTAAAATGGCAGCAGACAGTAGGGACAGTCCACCTGTGTCCAGGGAGGCCAGGCCCAGGTCCTAGAATGGCAGTTGACCATGTAGGGGCAGTCCACTTGTGCATAGATGCCAGGTCCTAGAATGGCAGCTGAACGTGTCGGGAGAGTCCACCTGTCATGGAGGCCAGACCCTGGAAGAGCAGCTGACCTAGTAGGGAAAGTCCACCTGTGCATGGAGGCCAGGCCCGGGAATGGCAGCTGACCATTAGGGACAGTCCACCTATGCCCAGGAAGGCCAGGTCCAGGCCCTGGAACAGCAGCTGACCATGTAGGGAGGCTCCACCTGTCATGGAGATCAGGCCTGGGAATGGCAGCTGACCATTAGGGACAGTCCACCTGTGCATGGAGGCCAGTTCCTAGAATGGCAGCTGATCATGTAGGGAGAGTCCACCTGTGCATGGAGGCCACGTCTGGGACCTAGAACAGCACCTGTCCATGTATGGAGAGTCCACCTGTGCATGGAGGCCAGGCCCGGGAATGGCAGCTGACCATTAGGGACAGTCCACCTGTGTCCTGGGGAGGGCAGGCCCAGTGGTACTGACCCAGCATGAAACCCCAAGGACACATAGCTAAGCCTGTAGTGCTGCTGCCTCTGGGTTTCCAGAGTGACATCCTGGGCGCAGCCACCCTTCTCCTGGGGCCGGGGAAGCGGTCCCGTTGGGACCCAAGGGCGAAGTGCAGGATGTGTCTGTGTGACAGAACAGCAGTGGCCCAAATCCCAGGTACCACCTTCACAAGATAAGCCTCGTCCCTGTAAAAGCAAGTTGTGGGTCTTAGAGGATGGGATCCGTCCCCCACGAGACAAATTTCACGTTTCAGTAGAGGAGGGGATGGGGGTGAATGGAAAGTGGGGTCCCCCAGTTTCCCAACCACTGTCCTGCACCTGTCCCTTCTGGCCGAGCTGAATGAGGATCCTACCCAGCCCCCTCAGGTCTGCTCCCTCCCCGATGCGGCCAGGAAAGATTCACGCTTTCATGTCCCCATTCAACAAGGCAAGCCCAAGAATCTAGGTCCCTGAAAGGATCAACCTGGCCCCCCATTTGTGAGCAGCCGTCCTTGTCTGCACCACGGAGCAAAACTTCAACGTGCTCGTCTGTGCCCCCTTGTCCCTGTTTGCTGGGATCAAGATTCGACCTGGGGTGAGCTGAACAATCGCTTGAACTGTGTCCCCCAAAAGATACGGGGATGTCTTAACTGCCAGCACCTGTGAATGTGATCTTATTTGGAACTAGGGTCTTTTGGGGGTTTTTTTGCAAAAAAATAATTTTATTTTCTATGGTCAAAACTGGAGAAGATATAACAGGGTCTTTTATAAGATTTTTAAAAATTTTTTATTTAATTATCTTTTTTTTAAAGATACATAGATCACAAAAAATGTTACATTAAAAAATATGAGGTTCCCTTATACCACCCCCCACCCCCCCACACTCCTCTCACATCAACAACCTCTTTCTTCATTGTGGCACATTCATTGCATTTGGTGAGCACATTTTGGAGCACTGCTGCACCGCATGGATTATAGTTTGCATTGTGGTTCACACTCTCCCCCAGCCCATTCAGTGGGTTATGGCAGGATATATAATGTCCAGCATCTGTCTCTGCAATATCATTCAGGACAATGCCAAGTCCCAAAAATGCCCCCACATCACATCTCTTCTTTCTTCTCCCTGCCCTCTGCAAATCTAGTGGCCCCTGTCTCCACATCAATGATACAATTTCTTCCATTGCTAGAGTCACAATAGTTCTATAGTAGAATACCAGGAAGTCCATTCTAATCCATATTTTATTCCTTCATCCTGTGGACCCTGAGATGGTGGTGCCCACTCCACCTCTAAAACTAGAGGGGACTTAGATCTCACATGCCTGATGGATGGGATTCTCCTGCTTGCAGCTGTAGACTCTCTAGACAGAACTAGGGTCTTTGCAGATGGAATTAGTTAAGTTAAAATGAAGCCACACTGAAGTAGGGTGGACCCTTAAACCAATATGACTGGTGTCTTTATAAGAAGAGAAGAGGAACTCAAGGGCAGGAGGCCACATGAAGACAGAGCAGGGATTGGAGCAATGCAGCCACAAGTCAAGGGATGCCAAGGATGGCCAGCTGCGGACAGATGCTAGAAGAGAAGCTTGGAACAGATTCTCCCCTACTGACTTGGGGAAGGCAGCCCTTCTCACACCTTGACTTCTTGTGTCCAGAGCTGTGGGAGAACAAAATTCTGTTGCTTTAAGCCACTTAGTTTGTGATATTTCATTACGATAGCACTATGGAACTAACACAAATGCCCCAAAGATAGCCATGCCCCAATCCTTGGAACTTGTGAACGTGTGGCCTTACATGACCAAGGGGGACTCTGCAGATGGGAGCAAGTTGAGCACCTTGAGGTGGAAACATATGTGGGATTGTCCAGTTGTGTCCTAAATGTAACCACAAGGGATGCAGAGGGAGATTTGACTACAGAAGTAGAAGGCGTGGTGATGGAAGCAAGAGTTTGGAGAGATGGAAGGAAGGGGTCATGAGCTAAGGAATGTGGGCACTTCCAGAAACTGGAAAAGACAAGGGAATGGGTTCATCCCTGGAGCCTCCAGAAGGAACCAGCCCTGCCCACACCTGGACTTTAGCCCCGTGAGATCTGATTTAGGACTTCTGGTCTCTGGAATATTGATCGATCATCCATGTTTTAAGCACCAAGCTTGTGGAATTATTACAACAGCAACACAGGGAATTCATGCCATCTGTGTGAGTGGCCATCTAGTGCGGTGATTTCATGCTCTAGAATGGACTGCAGTAAGAAACACTCCTGTTAAAGAAACACCACTATCATTTACCAAGCTGAGATATCTAGGCTCTAGAATGGGCTGTGGTAGGAAACTCTCCTGTTAGAGAATTACCACTCTCCTTTTACTGAGCTGGTATTTCCAGGCTCTAGAATGGACTGCAGTGAGAAACACTCCAGTTAGAGAAACACCACTATCCTTTTACCCAGTGGGACTTCCAGGCTCTAGAATGGGCTGTGGTGGAAGCATTCTTGTTAGAGAAACACCACTATCCTTTTATTGAGCTAGAGTGGAAACACCGCTATCTTTAACCAAGCTGGGATTTCCAGGCTCTAGAGCAGAAACACCACTATCCTTCTACTGAGCTGGGATTTCTGGGCTCTAGAATGGACTGGTGAAAGTACTCCTGTTAGAGAAACATCACTCTCCTCTTACTGAGCTGGGATTTCCATGCTCTAGAATGGACTGTGATGGGAAACACTCCTGTTAGAGAAACACCACTATCCTTTTAACCAGCTGGGATTTCCAGATTCTAGAGTGGAAACACCACTATCCTTTCATTGAGCTGGAATTTTCAGTCTCTAGAATTAACTGTGGTGGGAAGCACTGCTGTTAGAGAAGCACCACTATCCTCTTTCTGAGCTGGGATTTCCAGGCTCTAGCATGGACTGTGGTGGGAAACACTCCCATTAGAGAAACACCATTATTCTTTACCAAACTGAGATATCCAGGCTCTAGAATGGACTGTGGTAGGAGACACTCCTGTTCAAGAAACACCACTATCTTTTTACCTAGCTGGGATTTCCAGGTTCTAGAATGGAAAAATCAGTATCCTTTTAGTGAGCTGGGATTTCCAGGCTCTAGCATGGGCTGTGGTGGAAGTACTCCTGTTAGAGAAACATCACTATTCTCTTAGTGAGTTGGGATTTCCAGGCTCTAGAATGGAAGCATCACTATCCTCTTACTGAGCTGGAATTTCCAGGCTCTAGAATGAGCTGTGGTGGAAGCACTCCTGTTAGAGAAACACCACTACCTTTTACCTAGCTGGGATTTCCAGGCTGTAGAGCAGAAACACCACTATCCTTCTACTGAGCTGGGATTTCCAGGCTTGAGAATTAACTGTGGTGGGAAACACTCCTGCTAGAGAATTACCACTATCCTCTTCCTGAGCTGGGATTTCCATGCTCTAGAATGGACTGTGCTGGAAGCACTCCTATTAGAGAAACACTGCTATCCTTTTACTGAGCTGGGATTTCCAGGCTCTAGAGTGGAAACACCATTACCCTTTCACTGAGCTGGGATGTCCAGGCTCTAGAATGGACTGTGGTAGAAGCACTCCTATTAGAGAAACACTGCTCTTCTTTTACTGAGCTGGGATTTCTGGGCTCTAGAATGGACTGTGATGGGAAACACTTCTTTTAGAGAAACACCACTATACTTTTACCCAGCTGGGATTTCCAGGTTCTAGAATGGAAACGCCACTACCTCTTACGGAGATGGGATTTCCAGGCGCTAGAATGGGCTGTGGTGGAAGCACTCCTGTTAGAGAAGCATCACTATCTTTTTACTGAGCTGGGATTTCTGGGCTCTAGAATGGGCTGTGGTGGAAGCAATCCTACTAGAGAAACACTGCTATCCTTTTACTGAGCTGGGATTTCTGGGTTCTAGAATGGGCTGTGATGGGAAACACTCCTGTTAGAGAAACACCACTATACTTTTACCCAGCTGGGATTTCCAGGCTCTAGAATGGGCTGTGGTGGAAGCACTCCTGTCAGAGAAACACTGCTATGCTTTTATTGAGCTGGGATTTCCAGGCTCTAGAGTGGAAACACCACTACCCTTTTACTGAGCTGGGATTTTCGGGCTCTAGAATGGACTGCAGTGGAAGCACTCCTGTTAGAGAAACATCACTATCCTCTTACTGAGCTGGGATGTCCAGGCTCCAGAATGGAATCACCACTCTCCTTTTACTGATCTGGGATTTCCTGGCTCTAGAATAGGCTGCAGTAGAAGCACTCCTGTAAGACAAACACCACCATCCTTTTACGGAACTGGGATTTCCACTCCGCTGAAAACATCTGCCCTCCACCAGCCAGGAGTCAAATTTATTAAGCCCAAGGCAACTCTTGCCCGGGTGGCTGCCCCTTCCTCCCGGCTCCCGGTCAACTCCCTCCCTTTATTCGTTATTGCTGCCATGGTTCAGTGCCCCGCCAAAAACAAGGTCTCACTTTATTAGAGGCGGTCAGGTTCTGCGGCAGCTTGCAATAAAGAAATTAGCAAACCAGAAGCTGCAATTCTGTAGAAACACTCAAAAACGAAGAGGATTTAAAGTGACAAGATCCAATTAAATTTAATTACCCAAGCTGTATTTTCATTTTAACTGACACGTTTTATTAAGGATCCACATGCAGTAAAGCTACCAACCCAGGCCAAATTGCATCCCGGTAATACAGTTATCTTATGCAAAATTCTGAGTATCTAATTTTCTAAAACGAAATTAGAGACAGGGGGTTTGTAAAAGGTTTTCTTTGTTTGGGGCTCTGGAACAATGTTTTCAATGTGGTATTATCTTTATCAAAAGAAGTCTGTTTGCCCCCAATAAAAACTTATTTAGAGAGAATATCATGACGAGGTTATTTATTTTCACTTTCTCGCCTTCTGATGCTCTGGTGACAAAGAACCCTGTCTAAGTAACTTCCCTTTTGAAAGTCCTTTTCCTTGATATGAAACTATCGATTTTAATTGGCAGCTTGGTAACACAACACACCCGAAAACAGCGTTCCCACTCCTAGTTTACGCTGTTTTCTATTCACTGAGTTAAGTGAAGACCATGCAGTTTATTAAAACATCCTTTTTAGACGCAAGGAGACTTTAAGGTGACTTGACATGACGTTTTGAGGTTGACGCTGAAGCATCCGAAAGAGCCACTAATAAGCTTGATAAGGAAAACTTAATCACGCAGAGCTGCCTCTCCAATACAGGATGCTAGGTAATAGAGAAAGCAATTGAGTACCACAGCGATGAAATTAAAGTCGGCTTACATCATTGGAAGGAAGTAATTTCCTAACATTCCCACATTTTTAAACACGGAGAGGTGTCTGCATGAGGCCACTTGCTCGTTTGCCATTTCGATGTGCAACAAGGGCAGTTAAGAAAAAGTAAGCATTGTTGGCTCCAGACAGCTGCCACGACAATTGCGACAACTCATCCACTTCTTCCTGGGATAACAGTTAGGAAACACTGGGGCGTCTCACCACCTTTCCCTGTGCAGGCTTTTGGGGGAAAACAAGACCTTCCGAACCAAATTCAGCCAAGTACGTATTTTCAGTGGAGCATCATCACGAGGCACGCAAAGTGTCTCCCACATCATGGCGAGCCACGTGGACAATGGATGCGCGTTATCTTCAGCCCAGTCCAAGAGGAAGGAGGTGGGAGCAAGCAAAACAATTTTGCATCTGAAGCATCCCACTGCATGAGTTTCCAGTGACTTCCATTACCAATAACCATACAGAGGGGGGTTTGACAAGGTCCACAGGAAGGAGGAATACAGTAAGGATTAGAGTGGACTTAAGGATAGTCTATCCATGAACTATTGTGGTTAATAATCGAGAAAATGTGGCACTGGTGTGGAAAAAGTGGCCATGGTGGCTGCTGGGTGCGGGGAATGGGAGGAAGAGAGGAGATGTGGAGGCATTTTCGGGACTTGAAGTTGTCCTGGGTGGTGCTCCAGGGACAATTGCCGGACATTGTATGTCCTCCCATGACCCACTGGATGGAACGTGGGAGAGTGTGGTCTATGGGGTGGACCACAGGCCATGGGGTGCAGCGATGCCCAGAGATGTACTCACCAGATGCAATGGATGTGACATGATGATGGGGGAGAGTGTTACTGTGGGGGGAGTGGTGGGGTGGGGGCGGTGGGGGTGAATGGGGACCTCATATTTTTTGAATGTAATATTTTTTTAAAAAATGAATAAATTGAGTAGAATTTGGAAAAAATAAAAAAACAGAGGGGAGCTTGAGACGAGAGAAATTTATTCTGTCCCAGCTCTGGGGCCAGAAGCCTGGAATCAAGGGATGCACAGGGCCGAGCTCCCCCTGAAGGCTCTGGGGGAAGCTCTTCCTGCCTCGTGCAGCTCCTGATGGCCCCAGGTGCCCTTAGCTTGTGGGTCCATCACCCTGCCTCCACACTCACCTGGACTTCCCTCTGTGCCTCTCAGTTTCCTCCTCTTGCAAGACCATGAATGATTAGATTTAGGAACCACCTGGATAATACAGGATGACTTCATCTCAAGATGCTGAATTTAATCAACTTTTCCATGTCAAAGCCCATTCTCCAAGATTAGAATATGGACATATTTTCTTGAGAGCCCCCATTCACTCCTGTATGAGTCAGCCAAAGGGGTACTGACGCAAAATACCAGAAATCTGTTGGCTTTTATAAAGGATATTTATTTGGGGTAGAAGAGTTCAGTCACAAGGCCACAAAGCATACGTTACTTCCCTCACCAAAGTCCGTTGCCATGTGTTGGAGCAAGATGGCGGCCGACGTCTGCCAGGGTTCAGGCTTCCTGGGTTCCTCTCTGCCCAGGGCTCGTTTCTTTCTGGGCTCAACTGCTCTGCTCTCTCCACAAGGCCAGCTATAGACTCTCAGGCAAAGGGCTCTTCTCTCTTCCTGGGGCCTCTGTCGTGTCTAATTGAGCCTTGTCTCTGCTCCTCCGTGTGTTCACTTCCAGGCTCCAGCATTAAAATTCCAATCTCTGGAGTGGGGTATATGGGGACCTCTTATTTTTCTTTTTCTTTTTTAATTTTTAAAAAATATTACATTCAAAAAATATGAGGTCCCATTCAACCCCACCGCCCCCACTCCACCACTCCCCCCACAGCAACACTCTCTCCCATCATCATGACACATCCATTGCATTTGGTAAGTACATCTCTGGGCATCGCTGCACCTCATGGTCAATGGTTCACATCATAACCCATACTCTCTCACATTCCATTCAGTGGGCCCTGGGAGGATCTACAATGTCCGGTAATTGTCCCTGAAGCACCACCCAGGACAACTCCAAGTCCTGAAAACGCCTCCACATCTCATCTCTTCCTCCCATTCCCCACACCCAGCAGCCACCATGGCCACTTTTCCCACACCAATGCCACATTTTCTCTGTGGACCTTGGATTGGTTGTGTCCATTGCACATCTATGTCAAGAGGAGGCTTAGATTCACATGGATACTGGATGCAATCCACCTGCTTTCAGTTGTAGACACTCTAGGCTCCATGGTGTGGTGGTTGACATTCTTCAACTCCATGTTAGCTGAGTGGGGTAAGTCCAATAAATCAGAGTGTAGGGGTTGATCTTATTTTTCTTAATGTCACCTTTTGTGTGATCTAAGTATCTCTTAAAAAAAGACAATAAAAATAAATAAATTTAAAAAACACTCCAGTCTCCCTTCTCTGTGGTGCAGTTTCTCAGTGAATCCTCGCCCACCAAGGGGACAGGAATGCAACATCTTAGTGACACGTCCCAATCAAAGCCTTCATCATTATTTAGTCAAGTAAAAGTGAAACTTCAGAATCCAATATAATCTAATATGCCCGAAGGGACAGACCAGTTCAAAAGTATAATCCAATATCTATGTTTGGAATTAATCAACAATTGTCAAACTGCCACACCCCCCTACACCCACCTAAGGCCCCCACGTCTCCGGCAACCCCTCTGGGTAAAAGGCTGAGCCCATGTGCTGAAGGGAGGTCGAGAGGAATCCTTCTCCGAAAGCGTGGGTCAGATCTAAAGACAAAATGTTGAGTGAGGACAACGTACCTGCGTTGGAAAGATGACATTGGAAACACACAAGCCCCCGAGGGACATCCTAGCCCTCCCGACCCCGCATTCTTGATTTGGGGACATGCACAGTGCATCACAGCACATACTTCAATATCACAAATGCAATGGCCTCCTCACGCATCCAGAAAAACGTCTTCCCACTGCTGACATACTGAAATCAACGATTCACTCGTTGAGGGACTGGGTCATTAAAGATCAGCACATCTGGGACAAAGAAGCTAAGTTGACTCCCACAGGGCTGGCGTTGGGGACATTCCAGAGGCTGCTTCTAATAGATGAAGAAATGTTTCTGTTCTCCAGAGCCGTCACCCTGTAGGAACGCCTACATGTACCCTGCTCAAATGCACCATTGACCTGGGTGGTGCCGCAGGGACAGTTACTGGACATTGTACGTCCTCCCGTGGCCCACTGGGTGGACTGTGGGAGAGTGTGGGCTATGGTGTGGACCATTGACCATGAGGTGCAGCGGTGCTCAGAGATGTATTCACCAAGTGCAATAAATGTCTCATGACGATGGAGGAGGTTGTTGTTATGGGGGGAGGAGTGGGGTGAGGGGGGTGGGGGTTAGATTGGGACCTCCTATTTTTTTAATGTAACATTAAAAAATAAATAAAGACAAATATTTTTAAAAATGCACTTCACCAGCAAGCCCCCTGCCCACTTCCCTTCTGGCTCCCCCAAGACCCCTGACCTGGTTCACCTCCATCCCCATCCAGACCATTTCCTGATTTATTGATTGATGTTGCCCAAAAGCAGAAAGCCTCCTGGGGACACAGACTGCGTGGACTTGGTTTGCTGCTGCATGTCAATGCTCAAAAACAGTCCTAGGCTGTCTTAGTTTGCCGGCGCTGCTGTAACGAGCACTAAGGATTACTACTTGGCTTAAACAACAGGAACTAATCATCTCACAGTCCAGGAGGCCAGACGTCCAAAATCAAAGTGCTGACAGGGCTGTGGCCCCTCCAAACTCTGTGGGGGCCTGGTGGTGGCTCACCCACAACCTGTGTTGGAACTCCATCTCAGCCTAACATGATCATCTCACTCTGTCTCTCTGTGTCTGAATTTCCTTTCCTTATAAGGACACCCATCAAATTGGATAAGGACCCACCCTGACCCATTTTGGCCTCATTTTGAGTAATCCCATCTTGGAACTTCCAAAGGTCTCATACATGGGACTGGGGGTTAGGATTGAAACATTTCTTTTTTTGGAAACCCATCCAACACCTAAGGCAGGCTCGTGAAACTTAGGTAAACACTGCGGCGCCATCATCTCTAATAGCCTCTGAGTTACTGCTGCTGAACTCACTTGTCCTATGCATATCAGGGAGGTGTGCTTGGAGTTATACCAGGAACATTCCAGAACTTTGTTTGAGTCTACCATAGAAACATTCATATGGCCATCAAGCAATGCTAGGTTTGGTTTCAGGTACATCAGGCTTCATGGTGAGCCAAACAGGGTGTCTAACCTCCTGAAGCTTCAAATCAAATGGAGAGACAGATGATTCAATTAATAGTCATGTATGGGAAATGGACTTGGTCCAATGGATGGGGCATCTGCCTACCACATGGGGGATCCACGGTTCAAACCCCGGGCCTCCTCGACCCGTGTGGAGCTCGCCCATGTGCAGTGCTGCTGCACACAAGGAGTGCTGTGCCATGCAGAGGTGTCCCCTGTGTAGGGGAGCCCCAAGCCAAAGGAGTGCACCCTGTAAGGAGAGCCACCAGCATGAAAGAAAGTGCAGCCTACCCAAGAATGGCGCCACACACATGGAGAGCTGACACAACAAGATGACGCAACAAAAAGAAACACAGATTCCTGGTGCTGCTGATAAGGATAGAAGTGGTCACAGAAGAACACACAGCGAATGGACACAGAGAGCAGACAACTGGGGAGGGGAGGGGAGAGAAAAAAATAAACAAAAATAAATAGTCATGTACGAATGACTTTTTTCAAATAACCATTAATGTTCTTTTACTATCATGCTCCACTGAAAATCTGCTACAGGAAAAAGAATATGCATGTCCCTCTTTTCAGACTATTTGTATTAAATACTTAATTTGAAAGCAAAAAAAAAAAGACAATCTAATAATCAAATACCAATCAACTAATGCCATCACTACGAATGCATGCTTGACCTCCACAGCTCATTCACATTTAGCAAATACTCAGATGCAAGGTTTCTTTCTATCTTAATAAATAGTAACTCATTTAACCCTTGCAAGGCTCTATATCCACAATGTACAGGAGAGAAGCCGAGGCACAGAAGCCACTCAACCCTGGTGGGGCAGGGATTTGAACCCAGGCAGGCAGAATCGAGCCCGACCTCAGCCCCGTCCGCTTGGCTCTGGAGAGTGGGGGGAGAATGTGCAGTTCCAGGATGGGGGCGCAGAGAAAGGGAGCTTGGCAGGGACAGAAACCTGGGGGCTTCCCTGGATTGGTAGGATATCTGCACCCCTGCTGTGAGTCACTCAAGTTTCCCACGGTGATGACACATTGCCAGAGCCCAGCCCCACTGCCCCCTTGCCCAGGAGGCTCGTCTTCTCACCCTTGCCCCAGGTATAAAAGAAACTGGGGAGAAGCGGGTGTGGCTCAACTGATGGAGCACCTGCCTACCACATGGGAAGTCCAGGGTTCAAACCCAGGGCCTCCTGGCCCGTGCGGTGAGCCGGCCCAGGCTCAGTGCTGTCATGTGCAAGGAGTGCCGTGCCAAGCAGGGGTGTCCCCCCGCGTAGGGGAGTCCCATTCTTAAAGAGTGCTCCCTGCAAGGAGAGCTACCTGGTGTGAAAAAATGTGAGTGGCGCGGCACACACGGAGAGCTGAGGCAGCAAGGTGATGCAACAAAAAGAGGCACAGATTCCCGGTGCCGCTGACAAGAATGCAAGTGGACACAAAAGAACACACAGCGAATGGACACAGAGAGCAGACAATGGGGAGGGGGGGAGAGGGGAAGAAGAAGAAATGAAAAATAAATAAAATCTTTATAAAAAAATGGAAATAGGCAGAGTTAGAGGGGAAAATGAAGAGGATGCACGTGGCTGAGAAAGAGCCCATCTGGCTTGTTCCCACACTGGAAAACACCTGCCTTAAAAGGAGGGTAACGTGCCAGCTGGGCCCTGAGCCTCAATGGAATTGCAGCACCTACTCTCCAGTTCATTGAACTGACCCAGGACAACTAACAAGGAGATGATGATGGCCTCAACCATCCCAAAGAACAGGGAGTGTCTACAACTGCAAGTAAGATAGTTCCATCCACCTGCCTCTTGGGATTGCAGCCCCCTCTCCATGAGAAACAGTGAGCCTCACCATCCCCAGATCCTCAGGATTGGGGAATGAACAATGGACTAGAGTGGACTTACTGGTATTCTAATATAGACTTCCTGTGATTCTAGCAATGGAAGAAAGTATATCACTGATGTGGAGGCAGTGGACACTGGAGGTTCTGAGGGCAGGGAGAGGGAGAAATAGGTATAATATGGGGGCATATTCAGGACTTGAAAATTGTCCTGCATGACCTTGCAATGACAGACACAGACCATTCCACATCTTGTCATAACTTACGAAATTGTGCAGAAGAGAGTGTAAGCTATAATCCACACTTGGCAATGCTCCAATTTGTGTTCACCAGTTGTAACAAATGTACCACATTAATGAAGGATGTTGTTAAGGTGGAAAAGTGTGGGAAGGGGAGGGAGGGGGGCATGTGAGCATCCCCTATATTTTTTATGTAACATTTACGTAATCTAAGTATTTTTAGAAATAGTAATAAAAAGTATATAAAAATCAAAAAATAAATAAAAAGAGGGTAAAAGTCTCCAGAACTGGATGGAGGCAGCTGTCCTTCAACCTTGGGGTGTGCATTTCAAACTGGCGAACGGTTCGTCAGGCGAATTTCATCTCAATTCAAAATGCATTTAAGAAAACTGTGCCCCCCTCCTCAATTCCTTCATGGCTTCCAAGCCCTGCCCATGGGGTCTTGGGATGGCACCACCCCATTTAAAACAATGCACACTTAGAGCAAATAGCACCCCAATAAATGCAAAAAAGCCTCCCCGCAGATCCCGCCCAAGCAGCCCCTTGCGTCCAATTGACCACCATCTGAAGGAGATTTTGCTCCTGAGAGTCTGTCGAATCCACCCTCTTCGAAGGGCAAAGAGGGGTCCTTTGGTGCCCCTTCCGATTCTTCTGTAGATTTGAGATGATTTCCAAAGCCAAAGCTAAAACGCCTTCTTAACCCCCTTCCTATATATACTCTCCTCTGCAAGCAGGATTTCTTTCCAGCCGCTTTCAGCTCACTTGTCCAAGTGAACCTTCCAACATTCACGCAACCACACCTCTTTGGTCTTCTCTGTCCCTCGATCGCCTCTACAAGGTTTCCAATGCCTCCACCCTCCCTCTGGGCAGCTCAGTGTCAGCCGCGCCTGGGGTGCTTTCATAATTCCTAGCTGCGCCCAGGGCGATCAAGGTGGGATTCCCCCTAGGTGCATATGCTGCTGGGAAGCATCCTGCCCCTTCTCTCGCCTGAGGGGTCTTCTATTTGGAGCACCCTTCATTCCAGGTTCCCACCCAACCCCATTCTCAACCAGGTGCATCACCGTTCCCACCTGGAGCAAGAGCTCTGCAAACCTGCTCCCATCCCACACGCAGCTCCTGAGACTTTGCTGTAACTGCATGCTCACCCAAATTAAAAAGAAAGGGAGAGAGGAAAAAAAGATGTTCTCGAGGGCTTGACCCTTTTGGGGACTGAATCATGTATCCCACAAAGACAGGTTCAAGTCTTAACCCACGTCCTAGGAGTGTGAACCCATTTGTAGCGGGACCTTTGGAGATGCTCTTATCAGTTAAAGTGTGGGGTCATTTGTGGTAAGAATTTTTAAGATCTTGTTCAGATAAGGCCATGTCGAATCAGGGTCGGGTGGGTCTAAATCCTTAGAACTAGAAGCTTTTTAAGGAAAGGAAATATGTTTAACTGAGCAGGAGAAGGAGAAGCCAGAAGGAGAACCCACATGATGGAGGCAGAGTCTCAAGCCAAAGAAACCCAAAAGTTGAGGCTTGCCAGCCCCAGAATGCTAGGGATCTGGGACCTGCTGACTTTCTGATTTTGGATTTCCAGCCCCCAAGACAATAAATTCCTGTTCTGGGAGTGGATGCCGCTCAGTGGTTGAGTGCCTTCTTCTTATGTATGAGGTCCTGGGTTTGATCCCCCATATCTCCTAAAAACAAACAAACAAACAAATGAAATTCCTGTTCACAACAGGGTGTGCCATCTGTTGTAGCAGCCCTGGCTAACTAAGACAGCTTCCCTCATCCTAGGTCTTGAGGGAAAATGGCATCTCAGGTGTGCTCCAGCCCTCCTTGTCACACACCTGGAAATGTGTGTTTCCCAGCTGTCTCCTCACTGTCCTGTGGTGACCTATGCTTCCCCAATCTTCTGTCCTGATCAAAGAAGGCTATCATTATTTGCAAATCTTTGAGAGTAAAGGAAAGGATTGTCCAGACCATTTCCAGGATTCAGAGCCACTACAACCTGTTGAAGGTAAAGAACAAACTCTCTTTCCCCTTGGGCAAGGTGAGCACAAAGTTCTGCAGAGATGAATTGAGGGGTGCCAATCCATACCTCATTCCAAAGCTGCATGTCTAAAATTCAGCTCCACATCCAGGGCCTCTCTGAGCCTCTGTTTTACTCCAGGTAACCCACAAAGTAATTGTTCCAGGAATAAAATCCGGGGCCTCCTCAGAGACCTCACGCTTAGCCCTTCCAGATCCAGAGGACAAAGCTTGGACCTTCAGAAAATGACAGCCAGGTGCTCAGCTCAGGTGGAAGACGGCAACATGGTGGAGGTAAACCCATTCCAAGGGAAGGGAGTTATGGGCTCAGAGCTGATGTTTATTCTCCCAGGTGTCAACAACAAGCTGGAAACTGTCTGCCCAGCAAACATACTTATTTGGGCAATTAAATGAAGTGAAGCTGGAAGGGAAGTGCCAGGGGCCTTGTAGCCATGCTGTCTTCAGGGCTGAGAAAGAAATAATGAGGCACCGAGAGAAAACACTCTCAGAGTTTACGGCGTGCTAAAAAAGGTTGACTTGTGTTGCATCCCAGCCCCTGCCTCTGAGACGTTCTTCCCTCTCAGTTTTCAGAGTGGGTGTAAGGCAGGGTGTGGGGACACAGTCTGGACCCTCACTTCATCTCAGGGTACCTAAGAGCTTTCCAGGCAGACCTCATTGTTACCTTTCTCTGCTCTTATCCCATGGGCAGGTGCAGGCTTCCCTTGCCTATCTATAGGGAGTCGACTTCACAAAGCTTAAGCCTTATTCTCAGGAGAAAAAGCTTCCCTCTGAAATATCCAGATAAAAATTTACCCCTTGGAGTTGAGCAGAGGGATTTTGTTCAGACTCCACAGGTCCAAACTGGTGAGGGCAGGAGAAGGAGAAATGGGCTGCATCTTTGAGGAAAATGTATTACTGCCTCAGGGGTTCTAGTGGAAAGTTGTGAAGAGAGAGAAACCCTGAGGTTGTTTCTTGTTTTCTTATTGCATTGAAGGTATACATCTCTGCCTTCAGAGGTTGGTAATTTACTTCTTCAAGGAATGATATTACAAATGGATAATATCAGGCAGGGTTCCACCAGAGACCCAGAAGAGTAGGATTCATATGTAAGTGCTGGAAGCTGGAGGCAGACATGAAAAGAATGCATGGACCATTTCCAGGACTAGGGACAAGATCAGACCCTGGAGTACAGGGACAACAGACAAGTCTCTGCAGATAGATAGATAGATAGATAGATAGATAGATAGATAGATAGATAGATGATATGATGATTGATAGATGACAGAAAGAGAAATGATAGAGTATAGATAGATGATAAATAGATGATAGATGATTGATAGAGATAGATGATAGATGGCTCATAGATAGATGATAGCAAGAAGATAGCTGGTAAGTAGATGATAGGTGACAGATGATTGATAGAGATAGATGATAGATGATTGATAGAAAGAGAGTTAGATGATAGAGAGATGATAGTTCTAGATAAATAGGTGGTTAGATGATAGAGAGATAGAAAGATATATACATAGATGACAAATGATAAATGATAAATAGGTAGACATAGATGATAAAGAGATAATAGATATAGATATGTGGATAGGCAGATAGATAGATAAATAATAGATGGTAAATAGATGATAGATGCTCCTCCTGGCAGATGAGGTCAACCTCCAGGAGACAAGTCATATGGATGGGACATATGTTGGACATGATATGATGACAATGGCACTATTGTCTGTATTCTTCTTCCCAAAACACATACACCTGTCTATTCATGGGTAAAAGAAACAGCTGACAAATCCCAAGTGAGGAGCATTCTCCAAAACACCTGGGCAGTACTCAGTAACACTGTCCAGCTCATGGAAAACAAGGAGCCTCCGAGAAGCTGTCACAGCCCTCGGGATCCCAAGGAAACATGACTACTAAATGGTTCACAGGATCCAGGATGGGATGTGGGGAAAGAGAAAGAGTCATTAGGGGAAAATGGAGAAAATCTGAAAAAGATACAGACTTTAGATGATAAAGGTAGGAATATTGGTTCATGAATTGTCACCAATGCAGCAGAGTAATAGAACAGGGTAGTGATAAGGGAAATTGAGTGTGGGCATATGGAAACTGTACCACCGCTATGATGTTTCTGTAAATCTAAACCTATTCTAGATATTTTTTTTAATTTTAGAAAACAGGACAAGAGGCACCTGTCTTTATAACGTAAACTCTGTCACCAAGGGGCTCGATACACCAAGCTGCTGCTGAGAAAATCCAGGTGCCAGGGTCCTTCACTCTCATGAGAATCTCTACGTAAGATGTGACTTTTCCTATTTGACTGAAGAGAAAACTGAGGGTCAGAAAACTGAGGTGCTATTTTTCCTTGTAGATTGTTTAACAAAACCGAGCATCAGAAGTTAAAACGTGCCCGCGGTCATTCAGCGACTGAAAGACACATTCTCAAGACCAAAGTCTGGGCTAGCCAAGTCGCCCAACGGCCTCTGTCTTTCCTAGAGAGTTGGTTAAATGTCTGGCTGCCTCCTTTATTGCCAGACCGTCCCCCTTCTTCTCAATTTCTGAACATCTCAGGGAAACATCCTCACGCTAGGTCCAATTTCCAGAGCCCAGCTCCTGGCTCCAGCTTCTGCATACCACTCTGTGCCCGGGACTTCACAGGCTGGCAGCCCTGGTCTCATTCCCTCCATCTCCAGAGAACACCCTTTGCTGATTTCTAACATAGCTTCTCCTTAAATAAACACTGCTCTAGGGCATCCTGAAGAATCACCTCTTCATCCCAGGGAATCTGCCTGCTTGAACACACCATCATCCGTTCTCCTCCTTGGCGTATCTGCACACCTGTAAATGCAGGTGCTGAAACAGGTGCTCCAGTTGCTCCCAGATGGTGGACATCAGTTGGGTGAGGCATGCTGCATGCGAGGCAGGGCAGGGGAGGGTCGGTGGCCATGGGGGTCTCAGAAGGCCACCTCCACAACAACGTGTCTCTGCTGCTGTGATCCCATCACTGGCCCTCTCCCTCCAGCTCCTCTGCTCATCTGGTCCTTTGGAACTTCTCCCCTTCCCAACGTGAGTGCCATTTCCTGAGAAAACATGGATGAAGTATAGACAGGAAGGCATTTTATGTTCTGCTCATCTCATACATGGAACCATCAAAATCCTAGCTGTCGAGTTGGGAAGAGGCTGGAACTTCACGGCTTTCCTGGGGCTGCTGTAACAAAGCATCACAAACTGGGCACCTTATAACAACAGAAGTTCATTCTCTTGTGGTTCTGGAGGTGAAAAGTTGGACATCAAGGTGTAGACTGGGTTGTGCTCCCACCAAAGACTCTACAGGAGGGCCCTTCCCACCTCTTCCATCTTCTGGTGGCCCCAGGGGTCCTTGGCTTGTGGCTGGATCACTCCAGTACCTGCCTCCATCTCCATGTGTCCTCCTCCTCTTCTCTCCGTGTCTTCTCCTCTCCTTATAGGGTTGACAGTCATTGGATGTGGAGCCCACCTGAGAGACCAGGATGTCATCATCATAACTAATTCCCTCTACAGACCCTCTTCCCAAATGAGGCTACCCTCTGTGCATGTGAACCAGGGGAGGGGTGTACTTTTCATTCCACTATAGGGATCACAAAAGAACTTAGAGACCTTGAAGAAATATGAAGAAACCTGACTTCAGAAAGCAAAGCCTTTGGGTTACCTTGTTTCATGTTCACATAGAGAACTTTGGAGACACTGGCATCCAGGGGCTCCCCTTGAGTTCTCATAATCTTATTTCTTGCATCCAGGAGAATCTCAAGAGGATTCTAAGAACTCATCCAATCTCCAGCCCATACCCCACCTTTATTGATTTTCCAGCTCAATAAAACTTTTGAGTCCGGGATAATGCCTAATTTTCCACCCCCAGGATATTTTTTAAAGGTAGTCATGTTTGCCCTTAAATATTAAAAGTGTTTTGACCTATTATAATTCATGCCATGCCTGAGAAAAAGTCTTTTCGAGGATGTTAATTTTCTTTCCACTTTCTCTCCAGTGCCCTTCCTACTACATAACACATGACATGTTACTTTATTTCTAATATTCTACAATTGCCTCTTAGAGTTTGAATCACCCCCACACAGCTCTGCTAGACTTTGCAGGCCTTGGATGAAAACCCAAATTGTCCTCTGTTCTCAAAACTTCCCTTTCTCTGGTTTCTTCTGCAAATTCCAAAGAGACACACAACAACTTAGACTTTCCCAAAATCCACTCAAGCGCCATTTGCAATTTTTTCCATCTTTGTCCTGATTTCATCGGCTTTGGTGCAACTCAGGTGAATCATCACTCTTTCAGGGTTTCCAGGAAGCAGATTTGTCTCCAAGTCTTTACTCATAAATCCAATCAAGTTCACTCAAAGTCCAGTGCCAAGACTGGCCTAAAACCCTGTAAGTCTACAAACCAGACTTGTCTTCATTATTCCAACGCAGAACCACAGCTTCACTGGGACTTCGCTGGATAGGAATTTGGGGCGTTCATATTTGAAAAAACAGGGAAGGCAAGATCCACCTTATACTACTACCCCTTCCCATCAGGTTCCATCTTATCCCCTATGCTTGCTGAATGCTTAACGAGAAAAGGGGCACGCTTCTTTATTTTGTAGACAGGAAAATGAGATGAAGGGAGTCTCCCAGCAGGAGGAAGCTTGCCTGGAGAGGAGGGGGCAAGAGGAAGAGAGAAAATAGAATGTGTGGAGATGTTTGATTTCCAAAAACTTTCCTTTGGGTCTTGAAATTGCTCTTGTATTTATTATTGGATGTTTTCCAATGTAGCTTCTCTCTGCACCACGCTAGGATATCCTAAATTGGCATGTTGTGTAAACCAACCACCATGATCATCTCTTTTCTTTTAATTCCAAAATTTCTAAAATTCATGACATGAATCCACCAAAGAACAACTCCCCCCATCCTTCCCACCCCTGCTTTTGGTAACCTCTGATCTTTTTTCTGTCTCAGTGAATAGGCTGTTTCTAGACATTTCTCATGGGAGGAATGATACAATGTTTGTCCTTTGGTGTGTGGCTGGCTAACGTCCTGTTGTATGGATGGACCACATTTTATCCATTCATCTGTTGATGGACACTTGGATTGTTTCAACCTTTGGGCTATTGTGAATATGTGCTATGAATACCGGTGCACAAATACATCCAAGTCCTTGCTTTCAATTCCTTTGGGTATATACCTAGAGGTGGACCCTCTGAGTCCTATAGTAATTCTATATTTATTTATTTTTGTCTCTGTGGGAAAGGGTGATCTTGAGCCTGCCAGGAGCCAGCTGGCTCCAGCCTTCTCCACGTCCACATTTCTTTGCCTCCAATTTTTATGAGTCTCAGGACAGGGAACCTCCGACGAGCCTTTGCAGCAGAGTGGTAATTGTATATTTAACTTTCTGTGAACCTGTCCTACTATTTTCCACAGTGGCTGCACCATTTTACATTCCCACCACCAATGAACAAGGGCTTTTATTTCTGCACATCCTCTCCCATACCTCGCATTTCCTCTTTCTTGAACAGGAGCCTTCCTGGTGGGGATGGAGAGCCAGCTCCTTGTAGTACTGATTTGCATTTCCTTCATGGCTAAGGAGGTTGAACATCTTTTCATATGCTTATTGGCCAACAGCTATTAAGCATTCGCTTTGTGGCAGATGCCCTGCTATTGTCTTCGCCTATTTTCTTTCTTTACCCCCTCCAGGCCAACCCTAGGATGGAGGTACCAGGATGAGCCCATTTTAAAGTCCAGAGTTGGGGGGCCCCCCAGATAAATGGGGGTGTTCAAAGTTACAGAGCTGATTACAGTCTTGCCCCTGGCAGCAGCCAATCTCCATCTTGCCATCTGTAGCCGTCTGATCTTATTTATGAATTCCAAAAAAAGATATTTGATCATGTTTCTGAACTGGCCTCTTCCTCTGAGCGTGATCCCCTTTATATTACCATTCAAAGGTTGTTTTTTTTTAATTTTTTTAAATTATTTATTTATTTTTTAAAATTACATTCAAAAAATATGAGGTCCCATTCAACCCCACCGTGCCCACCCCCCACTCCCCCCACAGCAACACTCTCTCCCATCATCGTGACACATCCATTGCACCTGGTAAGTTCATCTCTGAGCATCACTGCACTCCTAGTCAATGATCCACATCATAGCCCACACTCTCCCACGTTCCATCCAGTGGGCCCTGGGGGGATCTACAATGTCCCGTAATTGTCCATGAAGCATCAAAGGTTTTATATTTACTTGATGATGTTAAGATCAGGGCTTTGATTCCACCACGTCATTAGGGTGTGCAGAGTTGAATCCCCATCCCCTTGGTGGGTGTGTCAGTTTGATATTATTTAAAAATTCCAAAAAAGAAATATTAATTATGCTTGTAAACAGGTCTATCCCTCTGAGCATGTAGATTCAAATTCAAAGGTTTTATGTTTCCTTGATTAAATCAAGACTAGAGATTTGATTCAACCATGGCATTAGGGTGACTCAACCTGAGTCCCCATCCCTTTTGTAGGCAATAGAAATGGACCTCACTTTGGGATTTTTGTTTCTGAGTGTGATGGAGTTGGACTCACATGTGACCTCTCTACACATGCCTCTTCTTTCACTTTTACTGAACCTGTGGTTGGCTCTGGGGTTGGCGTATACTCAGGAGACTTGAAGCTCTAGACTGTCCATGTGCCAGCTGGTCCCTGAGCCTCAGCAGAGTTGCAGCTCCTACTCTCCAGTTTGTTGGACTTACCCAGGTCAGCTAAAAGGGAGGTGAAGATGGTCAACCACCACACCAGCGAATCCAGAGTGCCTACAACTGCAAGCAGGAGAATTGCATCCAGCATCCATGTGGGATCTAAATTCCCTCTCAATATAGAGGTGGAGTGGACATCACCATCCCAGGGTCCACAGGATGGAGGATCAAAATATGAAATAGAGTGGACTTACTGGTATTCTACTATAGCAGTATTGTGACTAGTAATGAAAGAAATTGTAGCATTGATGGGAGACAGTGGCCATGGGAGTTGCTGAGGGCAGGGAGAGGGAAGAAGAGATGTGATGTGGGGGCATTTTCAGGACTTGGAGTTGTCCTGAATGATATTGAAGGGACAGATGCTAGACATTATATATCCCGCCATAACCCACTGAATGGACTGGGGGAGAGTGTAAACTACAATGCAAACTATAATCCATGTGGTGCAGCACTGCTCCAAAATGTATTCACCAAATGCAATGAATGTGGCACAATGATAAGGGAGGTTGTGGGGGGTGTGGAGAGTAGGATATATGGGAACCTCTTATATTTTTTATTGTAACCTTTTGTGTGATCTATGTATCTTTAAAAAAAAAAGACAATAAAAATTTTCATTAAAGAAAAAAAGAAAAAAGACCCTAGCATGGGAAGGGAGGGCCGGGACAGTGGGGTCATCACCTCCCAAGACTGTGGGTGTGTAACCTTGGATCAAAAAGATTTATGGTTATTGTAGCTATCATGTGGTAACAAAAGACCTAGTAACATTGATGTAAAGATAGTAGTTGACACAGGTTCCGAGGGGAGGGGGAGGGAAGACTAGGTGGAATATAGGGCGTTTGTAGGGCACTGGAGTTGTTGTATGCATTGTATGATTCTGCAATGATGTGGAAACGTCACACATTTGTCAAAGCTTATAAAGCTGAGCAGCGCAAAGCGCAAGCCGTAATGTAAACTACAAACTTTGGTCAGTAGCAATGCTTCAATATGCATTCATCCATTGTAACAAATGTACCTCACTAATGTAAGATGTTAATAATAGGGGAAATGTGTGTGTGTGTGTAAGGCGGGAGTGATATGGAAATTCCCTATAATTTCGGGGCAATTTTTCAGTAAGTCTAAACCTCTCAACGTAAAGTTTAATATTCTTAAATAGCCATCTCCATCTTCAGATCAATCAACAGTTCTGCATGTATGATCACCTCGCAGCAGGACCCCAGGGACAACCAAAGGAGATAGAACCCGAGGTGCTGGTGCTTCTGAGGGCTATAGAGACTCACAGGTTCTACGGTCATGGCAGATGGCTCTGGAGTTCAGTGGCTTGTCAGTTGGCCCTACTTTGGAGTTTGTGTTCCTGAGTGTGATGGAGTTGGACTCAGATGTGTCCTCTCTACACATGCCTCTTGGGTCACTTTTACTGAACCTGTGGTTGGTCCTGGGATCAGTGTATACTCAGAAGACTTGAATCTCTGGACTGTCCATGTGCCACTTGGGCCCTGAGCCTCAGCAGAGTTGCATCTCCTACTCTCTGGTTCATTGGTCTTACCCAGGCCAGCTAACAGGGAGGTGAAGAAGGTCAACCACCACACAAAGGAACCGAGAGAGCCAACAGCTGCAAGTTGGAGAATTGCATCCAACATCCATGTGGAATCTAAGCCCCTTCTTGATATAAAGGTGGAGTGGACATCACCATCCCAGGATCCACAGGATGGACTAGACATCACCAACCCAGGGTCCACAGGATGGAGGAATAGAGTATGGATTAGAGTGGACTTACTGGTATTCTACTATGGAACTACTGTGGCTAGTAATGGAAGAAACTGTAGCATTGATGTGGAGGCAGTGGCCACAGGAGTTGGTGGGGGCAGGGAGAGGGAAGAAGAGAGGGGATGTTTTCGGACTTGGGGTTGTCCTGAATGATGTTGCAGGGACAGATGCTGGACATTCTATATCCTGCCATAGCCCACTGGGTGGACTGGGGGAGAGTGCAAACTACAAGGTGGACTCTTATCCATGTGGTGCGGCGGTGCTCCAGGCTGTGTTCGCCAAGTGCAGTGAGTGTGCCGCGGTAGTGGGGGGGTTGTTGATGTGGGAGGAGTGGGGTGAGGGGATGTGGGGAGTATATGGGAACCTCTTATGTTTTTCGAATGTAACAAAAATAAAAAAGAAACATAAAGAGATCGTGGGGAAAAAGAAGTTACTACAAATAGTAGGATGATCAAGCTAACACTGTTGAGTAGATGGTTTTGTATTAACTTTTTTGTTTAAAGCACCTGTGAGGGAGACCTTATCTGGACATGGGGTCTTTGCAGATGCTGTGACATTCAGGGTCTCAAGGTGAGTCTGCCCTTGCAGGGGGTCTGCGTGCGCTCTGGACCCCATGTCTGCTGTCCCTTCAGAATGGGGGACACACAACGTGGAGGCAAAGGCCACAAGAAGATGGCGGCAGACGACCGGGTGACGTGGCCGTGAGCCAAGGGTCTCCGGCCACTGCAAGGAGCTGGAGCAGGCAGGCAGGACCCTCCCCTGGAGACTCTGGGGACAGGGGAGGGGTCCCCTGGAACACTGCTTGCCCCCCCTTGATTTTGGACTTCTCGTCGCCAGAACCGAGAACCACACACCCCTATCGTCTTGAGCCTCCCAGCCTGCGGGTAAGGGGTGACAGCCGCCCTGGGAAACCGAGGCAGCGGGTAGTGTGGCTGTGTTCCCGGAGCCCTGGCCTGGGCTTGGGACCCCCACTCATCCTCCTACAGATCCACCAGGCACAGGGTCCTTCTGAGCCAGGGGCACAGTTGGTGTAGATAGCACCCGCCAGGGGAGAATAGCCGCAGGCATCATTGTTGTGCTCCAGCTTCAAATCTCCAGATGAACGTCCCCCCAGGGCTCACCTGGATGGGTTGTGTTAAAACAGGAGGGTCCACAGGGTTAAGGGACTCTAGATGTGGAGTGGACACAACCATTCCAAAGTCCACAGGATGGAGGAATAGAGGATGGATGAGAGTGGACTTACTGATATTCTATTCATGAACTATTGTGATTAGTAATCAAAGAAAATGTGTCATTGGTGTGGAGAAAGTGGCCATGGTGGCTGCTGGGGGTAGGGAGTAGGAGGAAGAGATGAGATGTGGGGGTGTTTTGGGGACTTGGAGTTGTCCTGGTGGTGCTGCAGGGACAGATGCTGGACGTTGTATTTCCTCCCATGGCCCACTGGGTGGACTGTGGGAGAGAGTGGGCTATGGTGTGGACCATTGACCATGAGGCGCAACCGTGCTCAGAGAGGTATTCACCAAATGCAATGAATGACTCATGATGATGGAGGAGGTTGTTGCTATGGGGGGAGGAGTGGGGTGAGGGGGGTGGGGGTATATGGGGACCTCATATATTTTTAATGTAATATTATTACAAAGTCAATAAAAAAAAAATCACTGGAAAAAATAAAAATAAAAAAATAAAGACAAAAAAAAAGACCCCACTTTCTTGCCCTGCTCTGAGCAAGTCTACCAAAACAGCTGTGCATTAGGCTACTGACCACCTGGTTACTGGAGTCCCTTTTTTTTTTTTTTTAAAGATTTATTTTTTTATTTATTTCTCTCCCCTTTCCCCCCACCCACCCCAGTTGTCTGTTCTCTGTGTCTATTTGCTGCATCTTCTCTGTCCACTTCTGTTTTTGTCAGCGGCACAGGAATCTGTGTTTCTTTTCGTTGCGTCATCTTGCTGTGTCAGCTCTCCATGTGTGTGGCACCATTCCTGGGCAGGCTGCACTTGCTTTCGTGCTGGGCGGCTCTCCTTACGGGGCACACTCCTTGTATGTGGGGCTCCCCTATGCGGGGTACACCCCTACGTGGCAGGGCACTCCTTGTGCGCATCAGCACTGCGCATGGGCCAAGTCCACACAGGTCAAGGAGGCCCGGGGTTTGAACCGCGGACCTCCTATGTGGTAGACGGACGCCCTAACCACTGGGCCAAGTCCCTTAACCCTGTGGATTCTCAGTACGAGGTGGCTCATCCTAATTCACACACTCTTTTCATCTCTTCCACCTTGTAGCAGTTTGATAGTATTGATGAATTCCAAAAAGAAATATTAGATTATGTTTGTAAACTGGATCTTTTCCTCCGGGCATATTAGATTATATTGGATTCATAGGTTTACTTTATTAAGTAATTAGGAAAACCTCTTATGCCATTAGGGTATTGAGTCCCTGCCCCTTGGTGGGTGTGAACTCACAGATAAAAGGCATGAAAGGACAGAGTTGAGGGCTTTTGATGTTGGAGTTTGATGCTGAAGCTGGAGCCCCAGGGAGAGAGACAGAGCCACTCACCTGAGAGTCTACAGCTGACCTGTAAAGAGAGGCAAAGCCTGGAGAGCCTCATAGTCTACAGCTGACCTTGTGGGGAAAACAGAGGAGCTGAGCCCAGAGGAACCCAGGAAGCCTGAGCCCTCCCAGACGTGGGTAGCCCTCTTGCTCCAAAGAGACTTTAGTGAGGGAAGTAACTTATGCTTTATGAGCTGGTATCTGTAAGCTCCTACCCCAAATAAAAACCTTTATACAAACAAAAACAAAAAACAGGAGGGTCCCACGGGGTCTGCCCCCGGCTTTGCCCCCTGGAACCCCACGTGGGCGCACCCCATCGAGCTACCTGTTCCGGACCCGCTCCCTCTCTCGTTCCGGTGACCTGGTATCAGGCTCTGCAGGACGAAAGTCCTGATTCCCTGCTGAAAACCTAAAAAGAGAAAAAAGCCTGCACTGCTTTCCTTGCCTTCCATAAAAAGCGCTCTTCCACTCAATGCGGGGAAAAGCTGTTATCATCACACCTATATTTTGGACTCGGGGACGGCAGAGAGCGTCTCTTAAGAATCACAATAAATCCAAGCCGGAGGGATGAATTCCTCCGAAATGAAATCGGGGGCTCAGCTGCTTTTCATTACGCGTTCCCAAAAAAAAAAACACATAAACGGCGTTTCCGTTTGTTATTTATGGACTCTCAGAACGTAATGGTTGTAATGATGAATACTGAATTTCTGAATTTATTCTAAAAAGGCACTTCATAAATATTGAACAGGGCTATTATCTACAGGTATCTCAATTTATTTTATTAAAATGGAAATTCAGAAATCATCAATAAACCGATATTGTGCATTTCAGGATGGCCTAGGAGAATGAGGAGGGGCACGTTTTTTTTTTCTCCCTCAATTGTACCGCCACCCACATCCCCTGCAAATTTGACCTGGGTCTCTTTCTGGGTTTGGGATGTGCCTTGAAGTTCGATTTCAGTTGGATTATTAACCGCGGTGCACAGGGAAATTCAGAACAAGCCCTGCCCTGACTTCAGTCTTGCACCTGGCACGAAGAGCCTGTAAATATTGATAAGGGGTTCTCCTGATCAGAACCGACCGGCAGGCACCTTATCCTGAGAGTTTTCCTACAAGAGGGTCAGCAATTCTACAAAATCTTGTTTTTTTCCTTCTTTATTTTTTTAAAATGTTACATTAAAAAAATACGAGGTCCCCGTATACCCCCCACCCCCCTCACCCCACTCCTCCCACATCAACGACCTCTTTCATCGTTGTGGCACACTCATTGCATTTGGTGAATACATTTTAGAGCACTGCTGCACCGCATGGATTAGAGTTTACATTATAGTTTACTCTCTCCCCCAGTCCACCCAGTGGGCCATGGCAGGACATTCAGTGTCCAGCATCTGTCCCTGCAGCACCACCCAGGAAATGCCCCCACATCACATCTCTTCTTCCCTCTCCCTGCCCTCAGCAGCTACCGTGGCCACTTTCTCCACATCAATGCTAGCTTCTTCCATTACTAGTCACAATAGTTTCATAGTAAAATACCAGTAAGTCCACTCTAATCCATACTCTATTCCTCCATCCTGTGGACCCTGGGATGGTGATGTCCACTCCACCTCTAAATTGAGACGGGGCTTTGATTCCTCATGGCTGATGGATGGGATTCTCCTGCTTGCAGTTGTGGGCACTCTTGGCTCCCTGGTGTGGTGGTTGACCTTCTTCACCTCCCTGTTAGCTGACCTGGGTAAGTCCAATAAACCAGAGAGTAGGAGCTGCAAGTCTGCTGATGCTCAGGGCCCGGCTGTCACATGGACAGTCCAGAGACTCAGTCCTTGCTCACCCCCTCGGCAGGGCAGGGATGGAGGGCAGGGTTATTTTTGCCTCTTCCAACAGGTGAGGAAGTGAAGGGAGGTGCCGGGGAGGAGGAATGCCTGGTGGAGCAGTGGGGTAGGCTGTGGGCGCAGGGTAACTCCCCCGACGGTCAGGCTGGGCCTGGCCATGTCTCCTGGGACTGCCCTCAGCTGCTGCAGAAAAAAAAAAACAACGACGAACTCCGTGGACTATAGAGCAGAAGTGAAGGATGAAAGTCTGGGCTCCGTTGGGTTTCACGGACAACCACTTATTAAGCAATGACTGGATACTGCGTTGTGCACATTAGAGGAAGGAGATTTGGAGCTGTTTCCCACACCGCCGTCCCCAGGAACTCCCAGTGTTGGCGAGAAGCCAGCACAGCCTGATATCCTACCTCTTTTACAACCCTTCGCTCTTCCCTCAGCACCCCCCAGAGTCTGCATTATCATCTGGGATAGGACCTGGGTGACTTCTGGGGTAGCAGAGATTTCCGGCGTACGCGGTATCGAAGGCCAGGACACGAGAACTCTGAGAAGGAAGTTGATTTATTTCGACTGGCCTGACTGAGGGACCCCTGTCCTAGTAAAACCTGAGCCCCAAATAAGAATTTTGGGTTCCTTTTTATACAGAAAAGATACGAGGATGGGGACTTAAATGGTGCTTTTTGAAAAAAAAAATGACTTTCCTTGTTAGTTAAGTGTTTGTTTGAGTACCAGACAGGTGTTGACTTAAAGTACCCCCCATGAAATATTGTGATTAGTAAGGGAAGAAATTGTAGTCATGATGTGGAGAGGGTGGCCATGATAGCTGCTGAGGGTAGGGAGAGGGAGGAAGAGATGTGATGTGGAGGCATTTTCAGGACTTGGAGTTGTCCTGGGTGGTGCTGCAGGGACAGATGCTGGACATTGTGTGTCCTGCCATGGCTCACTGGGTGGACTGGGGGAGAGTGTAGACTACAATATAAACTATAATCCACGTGGTGCAGCAGTGCTCCAAAATGTATTCACCAGGTGCAGTGGATGTGCCACGATGATGGAAGAGTTTGTTGATGAAGGGGCAGCGTGGGTGGGGTGGGAGGGTATATGGGGACCTCATATTTTTTTAATGTAACATTTAAAAGAAAATAAAGAAACAAATTTCTTACAAAAAAAAAATAAAGTACCCCCCCCCCCACATTTCAGGTGAGCTTGAATTAGCATATGCCCCACATTTTAGGTGAGCTTGAATTAAAATTTCCCCCACATTCCATCTGGGTGCAACTTTGAATACACATTCAGTCTTAGATCCTTTCAGAACATTCAAAGCCTGTAGAGCCTCTATTATTTATTTGAATTTCTAGAGACTAGGCACACTTGGGTACAGAATCAGATAATTTTGAATTTACACACAGGCTATATTACCGGGGACTCCCCGGAAGATCCAAACGGATGGTCAGAGTTGAGAACCAGAGGTCCAGCAGCCCTCCCTACTGTGTCTTTCTCTCCTCATGGCCCCCGGTGGCCTGAGACCCCCGTGTCCCTTCTAGGCTGCTCCTGGGGTCCAGCGGTGGGGACGGGCTCTGGGGAAGGGGCAGCGGCTGCAGCCTTCCCCCAGCAGCCTCGTTCTTCCCTGTGCCCGATTCTGGGTCCCTGCCTGGGCCGCCTCTCCCGGCTGTCCTCTCCCAGGGCTGTCCAGATTAGGAGGACTATCAAACTCATCCTGCAAGGAACACGCAGGCTCCGTGAGAAGAGCAAGGAGTCTTGTGTAGTCTGGGGGGGGGGGGGTCTTTCTATTCTTTCTGGAAGCTTCAGCCCCAAATGGGTTGGAGGCAGGTGTGTTGGCTGCACCTGCTCCTGAGCTCAGCCCTTGAGGTCCCTGCAACAGCCCCAGGGCGTGTTCCCCTCACTGTCCACCAGGCCGAAGACCGTTTGTGGGGGACCGGGTTTGGGGAAAGCAAGTGGGATGGTGCCATGCTCTGGACTGGCAGGAGTGGGGTGCACTTAGCACCCCAGGTGGAAGGGAGCAGGAGAAGTTTCCAGAACACAGAGTTCCTTGATGACAGAGTGTCCAGCCGGGAGGGAGGTAAGTGGACGCCCAGCCTCAGCCTCTCCTCCCTGCAGCTCCTGGCACCTGCCAGCCCCCCCCCTGAGCTGGAGGTCAAAGGAGCCCATCGATGCATCGAAAATTCAGTGCAGAAAGGATGGCCTTTTCAACAAATGGTGCTGGAACAATGGGAGACCTAGGTGCAAAAAAAATAAGAGAAGAGAATCTTAACACATACCTCCACCTTATACAAATATTAACTCAAAATGTATCCCAGACCTCTGGGTAAAAGCAAAACTATAAAACATCTAGAAGAAAATATAGGCTAAAATTAAAGTGTCTTTGCTTTTGGTGATGAGATTTTAGATACGACCCAAAATACATGATCCATGGGAGAAAATAATGGACAGATTGGATTTTATCAAAAGTAAATATTTCCTCCACAAAACACATTGTTCAGAGAAAAAAACAACAAGACCGGCTGGAAGCACAAGTTTGCTAATCACATATCTGATAAGGAGTTTGTATCTGGAATATATAAAAACACTTAACATTCAACAATTAGAAGGATAAGGGAAAAACCATGTTAAAAGGAGCACAAGATTTGAGCTAACATTTTTCCAAAGATGGAAAATGAACCTATGAAAATATGCACAACATGGTTTGTCATTAGAGAAATGCAAACTTTGAACCTTAACAGGATACTGCTCTGCATCTACTAGAAGGTCCAAAATCCAAACCAGTGACAGCATCAAAGGCTGGTGAGGATGTGGAGAAAGAGGAACTCTCATTCTTTACCGGAGGGAATGCAAAGTGGCACAGATCCTTTGAAAAGAGTTTGGCTCTTTCTAATACTTAAAAATAGACTTGCCATATGACCCAACAATCTCCCCAAATCCTGTGCATGAATGTAACAGCTCTGTGCATCACTGCCAAAAACTAGATGCCATTCTAGTTGATGGGTAAAACAGCTGTGGCATCCAGGCAATGCAACAGAGCAATACAAAGAAACAAACTAGGGAAACGGACTTGGCCCAGTGGTGAGGGCGTCCGTCTACCACAAGGGACGTCCGTGGTTCAAACTCCAGGCCTCCTTGACCCGTGTGGAGCTGGCCCATGCGCAGTGCTGATGCGCTCAAGGAGTGCCCTCCCACGCAGGGTTGCCCCCGCGTAGGGGAGCCCCACGCGCAAGAAGTGCATCCCGTAAGGAGAGCCGCCCAGCGCGAAAGAAAGTGCAGCCTGCCCGGGAATGGTGCCATCCACACTTCCCGTGCCGCTGACGACAACAGAAGCAGACACAGAAACAAGACGCAGCAAATAGGCACAGAGAACAGACAACCGGGGGAGGGGGAGAATTAAATAAATAAATAAAATCTTAAAAAAAAAAAAAGAAACAAACTATTCATCCACGCAACAACGTGGATAAATGCTAAATGCACTTGTATATATACTTGTTTTGTAAGTTCACAACTATTACCATACACTTATTGTTTATGTGTGTTTATGTGTGAATGATGTACGTCCCTAAATTTTATAAAATGAAAATAAATAAGTAAATGCACTTTGCTAAATGAAGGAGGCCAGACTCAAAAGTCTGCAGAATGTATGATTCGGTTTAAGTGAATTTCTGGAAAAGACAAAAAACAATAGGGATGGGGAAATTATGAGTGAATTCCAGAGCTTCAGAGAGCGAAGAGCAGTTGACCATGAAGGGGACATATGAGTGAATTTTTAGATTGAAATGGCTATTCTCTTATGGCACCAGGGTGGTGGATAAGTGACTCATGCGTTTGACAAAGACCACAGAACTGGGCAAGAAAGATGTTTTTTCTTTTGTTCAGGTGGTACTGGGGGTTGAACCCAGGACCTTGCACATAGGGAGCAGGTGCTCAACCACTGAGCTATATCTACTCCAAGATCAGAGAGCTGGTTTTTTTCTTTGTTTGTTTGTTGGCATTACCAGGGATTGAACCTGGGACCTTGTACATGAGAAGCAGGTGCTCAACCACTGAGCTACACCCACTCCCCAGTGAGAGCTGGTTTTTTCATTTGTTTGTTTGTTTTTCGGAGGTACCAGGGATTGAACCTGGGACCTCGTACATAGGAAGTAGGTGCTCAACCCCCAAGCTACATCCATTTCCCCAGGAAAATGTTTAATGTGTGCAAATTTCTAAAAAAAAAAAAACATCATCCAGTTTGTTGGGGGATCCAGGACAGAAGACAAACTAACAAATGAATCGAGCTGTTTATGAACGTAAGACCGCCTCAATGAAGGTGATAGGTGGGGGGAATGGAGCTGACGTGCACAATGATGGAAAACGGTGCTCGGACTGAAAATCCGCTGCAAAGACAAAAAGAAAGTTGTGCATAAATGCTGTACTCGTCTGTCTCTCACTTGGATACAGTTTACCAACACTAAAACCATGTTCCATGCATTTAAACAAATAAGTATACAAATGGTGGATTAAAGGAAAATTCAGCACCTCAAACACACAAACACATTTCAAATCCAGATGGCAGAACGTTCTACTGGACACACTTCTAGAATCTCCCTTGTTTGATGACGGTATTGAAACCAGTTCGACTGCCCAGCTGGGCAGTTACTACCGTGTGGGCAGAGCACGTCCTGCTGGGGAGGGGGCCAGGTAGAAATCCCCCTCCAGCATGGGACCTCTTCCCCCACTGAGAAGCCACGATGACAACTCTGAAGGACTCTGCAACACTCTTTTTCTCCTTGGACGACCATGGTTTCCTTCCTTTTTTTTTTCTTTTTAGATTTTTTATTATTCTTTATTTATTTCTCTCCCCTCTTCCCCCGCCAGTTGTCTGCTCTCTGTGTCCGTTCGCTGTGTGTTCTTCTATGTCTGCTTGCATTATCTGGCGGCACCAGGAATCTGTGTCTCTTTTGTTGCATCATCTTGTTGCATTGGCTCTCCATGTGTGCGGCGCCACTCCTGGGTGGGCTGCGCTTTTCTTGCACTGGGCGGCTCTCCTTACGGGGTGCGCTCCTTGCACATGGGGCTCCCCTATGTGGGGACACCCCTGCATGGCACAGCACTCCTTGTGCGCATCAAGTGCATGGGCCATCTCACCACATAAGTCATGAGGCCCTGGGTTTGAACCCTGGACCTCCCATGTGGTAGGCGGATGCTCTATGAGTCGAGCCAAATCTGCTTCCCATGGTTTCCTTCTTACAAGGGTCTCTGCAGCTTGCCGACAGCTGGGTGGGGCTGGTGGTCAGCCCACAACCTGAGAAGCTCTGCAAAACGATGGTTGCCACCTGTTACCCGAAGGTGAACGTGAGCAGAGCTAAGGGCTGGTTGTTGAGTCACAGGTAGCAAGAGTGGGTGCTGCCGGGGGAGGGGCAAAAGGGGCCAGCAAAGGGGAGGAGGTGCAGCCCTGCGGGGGTCACGCCAGGGTCTCGTCGGACCACCCATTCGCCCTTCTTGGTGACCACAGTCGGTGGGTGGGCTTGCGTGGGTTTCAAAGACCATTCTGCAAATGGCGGGTGAACTGGCCGTGAGATGGCTGGGGTGGAGTTCCAGAATGACGGTGCTGGGAGGGCGTCCTCACGGGAAGGGAGCAGCCATGCAGCGATGGAAAGAAAACTTGTCCACCCAAAAAGGAGTGGTGGGCACTCAGGACCTCAGGGGAGCCTGGGATTCTTCTAGAAGTTCAGCCACAGGGAAGGAGTCGTATCTCTGGTCCCTCTACCAAGCCCTGAATCTCCAGAAAGGCAACTGCGAGAAGCTCCCTGGTGCACAGGTGAGGGGCTGGGGGCACACCGCTCCCCCAACACTCAAAGCTCAGAGCTCTTGCCTCACCTGAAAATGGTTTGGAGCCTCCCAGGGTTTCTGGTGGGAGAAGGCAGATCGAACCAGTGTATGAGTGCCCTGCAGCTGCTGTAACAAACAAGGTGGCTGAAAATAACACACCTTTCTTTTCACCGTTCGGGAAGCCAGGTACCTCAAATCAGGTATCAGCAGGACCTTCGAGGCCCTGGCGGATCCTTCCTTGCCCGCAATGAGCTGCCGGCCATCGTCGCGCTCCTCGCCCCAGCCTCTGCTCCATCTTTTCCTTTATTTCTGAGCCTCTTCTCCGTCTCTTCTAAGGACACTCAGCACAGGATGTAGGGGTCACCCAGACAGTCCACACCCGCTCATCTCCATGTCCTTAGCCTCATCACATCCACACAGGCTTTTTGAAACAAGTTCACATTCACAAGTACGGGGGACAGGACGTTAACCCTTTCTTTTTTTTAATTTTCCCTTTTGTCTTTATTTGATTTTTTAATGTGACATTCAAAAAATAGGAGGTCCCCATATACCCCCCACCCCCTCACCCCACTCCTCCCCCCATAACAACAACCTCCTCCATCATCATGAGACATTCATTGCACTTGGTGAATACATCTCTGAGCACCGCTGCACCTCATGGTCAATGGTCCACACCATAGCCCACACTCTCCCCCAGTCCACCCAGTGTTAACCCACTTTTGAGGGGACAGAATTCCCTACTCTATGTCATTTTTCTTAATTTGATCAACTTTTAAAAAATAATATATATATATGTTTAATTAAAGTTAATAGATCACAAGGAACATTACATTCAAAACATAAAAAAGAAAAAAACCTAAGAAGTTCCCATATAACCCACGCCCCACCCCACCACCGCATCACCATTGAGCTTCTATCTCATCCCACCTCTTGATGCCCCATTTGGCTAACGCATCTCCAGATTGTCCTTCAGCCACTCCCCGCTCCCATAGCGCACCTCCCGGACTGAGCCAGGGATGCTGCAAATGTGACAAGAGTCTCCTACGTGAGGTGAAGAAGGTCAACCACCACACCAGGGAGCCAAGAGAATCTACAACTGAAAGCAGGAGGATTGCATCCAGCATCCATGTGGAATCTGAGCCCCCTCTTGATATAGATGTGGAGTGGACACCACCATCCCAGGGTCCACAGGATGGAGGAATAGAGCATGGATTAGAGTGGACTTACTGATATTCTATTCATAAACTGTTGTGGTTAGTAATCGAAGAAAATGTGGCATTAGTGTGGAGAAAGTGGCCATGGTGGCTGCTGGGGGTAGGGAGTGGGAGGAAGAGATGAGATGTGGGGGCATTTTTAGGACTTTGAGTTGTCCTGGGTGGTGCTGCGGGGACAGTTACTGGTCATTGTATGTCCTCCCATGGCCCACTGGGTGGACTGGGGGAGAGTGTAAACTACAATGTAAACTATAATCCATGTGGTGCAGCAGTGCTCCAAAATGTATTCACCAAATGCAAGGAATGTCTCATGATGATGGAGGAGGTTGTTGTTATGGAGGGAGGAGTGGGGTGAAGGGGGTGGGGGGTACAGGGGGACCTCATATTTTTTTAATGTAACATTAAAAAAAATAAAATAAAATAAAGAGTCTCCTACGAACAGCATGCACGTGGCTCAGCGGATCTTGCAAATGGCATTACTCCTGCAGGAAGGGGTTTTCTGGTGAGACTAGCAGATGCCAGAGCCCATGGCCAAAGGTGTGGATGTACCTCTGCAGCCACGCCTGGTCCCGGGACGCAGGTCTGTGCCTGACCGCAGCCAGGTCAGCGCTGGGGTACATGGCGTGGGGGTGGCAAGACTGGCAGGCATCTCTGCACCCCGAGAGCCACAAGTGGGGGAAACAGGGCAATCTCCAGCTGCCCTCAGATCCACGCCCGGGAGAGGCTGCTGGGGAGAGGGATGTGTTGGACCCTGAATGGTGCGTAGTCAAGAATTTTTTTCTCTATTTTTTATTAAATGTTACATGCAAAAAACATAAGAGGTCCCATATACCCCCACCCGCCTCACCCCACTCCTCCCAAATCAACAGCCTCTTTCATCATCGTGGGACATTCATTGCATTTGGTGAATACATTTTGGAGCACTGCTGCACCACATGGATAATGGTTTGCACTGTAGTTTACTTAAAAAATATAAGAGGTCCCCATATAGCCCCCACTCCCCTCACCCCACTCCTCCCATATCAACAACCTCTTTCATCATCGTGGCACTTTCATGGCATTTGGTGAATACATTTTGGAGCACTGCTGCACAGCATGGTCAGTGGTTTACATTGTAGTTTACACTCTCCCCCAGTCCACCCAGTGGGCCATGGCAGGACATACAATGTCCAGCATCTGTCCCTGCAGCACCACCCAGGACAACTCCAAGTCCTGAAAGTAGACGTCACCAACCCAGGGTCCACGGGATGGAGGAATAGAGTATGGATTAGAGTGGACTTACTGGTATTCTACTATGGAACTATTGTGACAAGTAATGGAAGAAATTGTAGCATTCATGTGGAGACACTGGCCACAGTAGCTGCTGAGGGCAGGGAGAGGGAAGAAGAGATGTGATGTGGGGCATTTTCAGGACTTGGAGAAGTTAAGATTTTAATCTCACCTTTGTCCTGCCCTGCCTGGAGGTCACCTTCAAACTCTTGGGTTTCCTTCCTCAAATTGTCTTTACCTGCAGCCTTTGGACCAGGCAGACTGTAACAGGTGATGGGGGCACAGGGTGCTGGAAGGGGCTTTGGACCAGCCACCAGTGTGATGGGCATATGGAGATGACCACTAGAAGGGCTGGAGGCCGGTCAGCTATGCGGGTGGTGAGCCATGTCTCCATGAAAATGTCTCAATAGAGATAGACACTGAGTCTTGGGGGACTGTAGCGGTTTGATATGGTTATGAATTCCAAAAATAGATATTGGATTTGTAATGTGGTCTGTACCTGGGCATGATTGAGTTATGATTATGGCTCTGATTGGGCTACATCATTAGCGCGTTGAGTCCCTGCCCCTTGGTGGGTGGGGACTCACAGATAAAAGGCATGGCGAAGGACAGAGTTGGGGGTTTTGATGTTGGAGCTTTGATCTTGGAGTTTGATGCTGAAGCCTTAAGCTGGAGTTCCAGGAAGTAAGCTCACGGAGGAATAAGAAGCAAGACCCTGGAAGGGAGGAACCCAGGAAGCCTGAACCCTGGCAGACAGCAACAGCCATTTTGCTCCAACACGTGGAAATAGACTTTGGTGAGGGAAGTAACTTATGCTTTATGGCCTGGTATCTGTAAGCTCCTACCCCAAATAAATACCCTTTATAAAAGTCAACCAATTTCTGGTATTTTGTATCAGCACCCCTTTGGCTGACTAATACAGGGACCCTCCCTAGCTGGAGACATTCCGAGCATGTGGCCACCCATCGACGCCGGGAGTGTACTGCTGGCCCGACCACCGGGAGAGAACCACGGGAGCTCCACGTTTGGTGTTAGATGCTGCCACAGACGTATCTTCCCTTGGCTGAGTTCAATCTGTGTCTTTTCCCTGCAACAAACAGATATGACCGCTTTCATGAGTTCCATGAACCTTCCAGTGCATTATCACACCCGAGCATGATTTGGGGCGCCACAGGGGCAAAGAAGGTCCGGAGTGGACAGCTCCTTAAGTTCTCAGCTGGCCAACCTTCTCCAGCCTGGGAAACACCCGGGAGCTCTCAAGCTCCGATGGGGGAACGGCAAATTTTCCTCTAACATGAGAGCCCAATTAAGCATCGTCCTTCGATGGCTCAGAGTTTATTCTCAGCAAGCTGCCGAGATTCAAAACATTCCTTGAACCCGCTCTCCAAGCAAGCCACAGCAGAAGCAGTTTCCAGATCTTTGCAATTCTTTTACGGGCAGCGGAAGGGAAGAAGGAGACTCACCCAGGGGCGGCTGAGTACGTGTGCCTCGGTGTCCCACTGCCCCTCGGTGGGCTGAGAAGCAACACATTGCATTTGCCCAGTTCACAATCCTCAAAACAGGCTGGGAAATAGACTCAACATGGTGGGAGAGCTGAGGTGGAAGGGGATGGTATGTTTGTGCAAAGGTCAGAGCTGGCACATTCAAAACTCCAAGGCGTTCTTCTAAGAACTGTGCCCGGCACACCTTGTGCATCTGCAAGGGCAGTCATGGAGATGAGTGCAGGTAGATTTTTCTTCTCGTTTTCCAGGTGAGGAAGCCTCAGCTCAATGGCAGGGAAAGCACCTTGTAGAGCAAATGGGTGACATGCCTCATTCTCAGCTTTGGGCACCTGCGCCTTTTGGGACACACACACAGCTCCTGCAAGATGCAGCTGTGAGCCTTTTCCTCTACGTGGAGACGATTTGTTGAGCCCATAGTCCGTTCTCGTCATTCACGTGGTTATGATTTGTAAAGTCGCTGCAAACGCTGAATTACAGTATCCTGCGCCATGACCTGGGAAGGAAGGCATGGTGAGCTCCCTGCAGGCTCTGGGAACAAAATTGTCATCTACTGATCCATACGCGACCTTGTTTGTTTGGTTTTCTCTATTTTTTTTTAATGTTGCATTCCAAAAAATATAAGAGGTCCCATATACCCCCACCCTCCTCACCCCTCTCCTTCCACATCAAGAACCTCTTTCATCATCGTGGGACATTCATTGCATTTGGTGGATACATTTTGGAGCACTGCTGCACCACATGGAAAATGGTTTACGTTGTAGTTACTCTCCCCCGGTCCATAGAGTGGGCCATGGCAGGATATACAATGTCCCTGCAGCACCAGCCAGGACAACTCCAAGTCCTGAAAATGCCCCCACATCACATCTCTTCTTCCCTCTCCCTGCCCTCAGCAGCTACTGTGGCCGCTTTCTTTTAAGGGCATTTCTGTTTAAAGACATCCAGTTTGGTATTTGTTGTTGCTTCATTAACAGTGAAATCAGAGCATTGTAACTCACGACCAAATGAAGCTGATCTAACACACCTGTATTCTCCTTAAGGCACATCACAGCCTTCTTGCACTCGACACCACTTCAGCTTGGGGGACACTTGAATGGGAAATCACCCACAGGAAGCTCAAAAAATACGAGACTACATCTAGACCTGTAGACAGTGCAGGTAACTCGAGTTTGGCGCCCTACCAGTGGGCCCTATTTGGGAATTTATGCTCCCCATGTGACAGAGTGGAAGTGTGTTTTCCCTCCACATGGCTCTTCTACCCCTTCTATTTGAAACTATAGTTCGTACTAGAGTTGGTAGGTTCATGTCCAAAAGACTTGAATCTTTAGTCTGTCCATGTGCCGGTTGGGCCCTGAATCTCAACAGTTGCAACATCTGCTCTCCAGTTCACTGGACTCATCCAGGACAACTAACAAGGAGGTGATGATGGACAACACCCATTCCAAGGAGTGGAGAGTCAACAACTGCCAGCAAGAGAGTTCCACCCATCTGCCCTATGGGATCGAAGCCCCCTCTCAATTACAGGTAGAGTGGGCATCTCCATTCCAGAATCCTCAGGACGGGGGAATGAACAAGGTACTAAAGTAGACTTAATACTATTCTACTATAGACTTACTGCTATTTTAACAATGGAAGATCTTGCATCATTGATATCAGGGCAGTGTCACTGGAGCTTCCAAGGGGAGGGAGAGGGAAAAACAGGTGTAACACGAGGGCATTTTCGGAGCATTGGAATTGTCCTGAATGACATTTCAATGACAGATACAGGCCATTATATGTTTTGTCATATCTTACAAAATTGTGCAGGAGAGAGTTTAAACTATACTGTAAAGTATAGTCCATGCTTAGCGGCAATGTGTGTTCCTCAGTTGTAGCACATGTGCCACACTAATGAGGGATTTGTCAATGTGGAAAAGTGTGAGAGGGGGAGGGGTGAGGCATATGGGAATCCCCTATACTTTTTATGTAACATTTATGTAATCTGAGTATCTTTAAAAAATAAAAGTATTAAAAAAAACAGGGAAGCAGATTTGACTCAACGGATAGAGCGTCCGCCTACCATATACGAGGTCCAGGGTTCAAACCCAGGGCCTCCTGACCTGTGTGGTGAGCTGGTCCACGCGCAGTGCTGATGCACACAAGGAGTGCCGTGCCACGCAGGGTGTTCCCTGCATAGGGGAACCCCACGTGCAAGGAGTGCACCCCATAAGGAGAGCCGACCCATGTGAAAAAAGCGCAGTCTGCCCAGGAGTGGCGCCACACACACGGAGAGCTGACACAGCAAGATGACGCAACAAAAAGAGACACAGATTCCCAGTGCCGCTGACAGGAATGCGAGCAGATGCAGAAGAACACACAGCAAAATGGACACACAGAGCAGACAATGGGGCGGGAGGGAGAAAGAAGAGGAGAGAAATGAAAAACAAAACAACAAAAAACAAATGCACAGTTTAAATGGACAAATGGTATGGTATGTGGTTTATAGCTCAATAAAGCTCTTAAAATAAAAAGTGGCATTAAATATCTTGCAAAAAGGGCACTTGTTCACAGTAAGAGAACGGAAACAAGGCACCAGAGCGTGGCCTTCTTCAACCTCAGCTGGAAACAGGTGCATCCGGCAAGTCAGGTTTCTCACTGCTCCACACGCCCTGCGAATGCCCGTGAAAACGTTGTGAGTATTGATTTGGGGGTTACGGGTAAAGTGACGTGAGAAGGCGAATTTGCAGATGTGGAATCTGAATCTCGAGGATGGGCTCTAGATGTGCCAGGCGCTATCAGGCAGCTATACCTGCTCTCAGGGAACTTTCATTTTGTTGGGGCGAAGGGGGACCTCAAACAAGCATCTGGGCAAGCGGCATCAGCCAGTGCTGGCGTTGAGTGCTGTGGGGCAAATTAAAATGCAGAACCGGGGGGAGGGGGTGCCTGGGAAGCTTCTTTAGGTCTAGAGAGTGGAGACAGTCTCCCAGGGAGATGACAATCCGGGTGAGAGCCGGTTCCCTAAAACGAGCTGAGGAAGAGCCTGAGGACCGGAGACAGCTGCATTGGAAGGTAAAAACAAGCTCAGAATGTTCCAGAGCTGAAGGAAGATCAGCATGGCCCTAGCAAGAAGTATGGGGGAGCAAGGAAACATGGGAGTCCGTGGCCAGGCCAGTGACCGAGGACTTTGGAACCCTCAATGAGAGGTTTGCACTTTATTACCAAAGGCATACCTCTTACTGGGGGTTTGAAAAAATCTCTGGACTGTCCTTATGCCAGCTGGGCCCTGAGCGTCAGCAGACTTGTGAATCCTACCTTCTGGTTCATTGGACTTACCCAGGTCAGCTGACATGGAGGTGAAGAAAGTCAACCACCACACCAGGGAGCCAAGACTGCCTACAACTGCAAGCAGGAGAATCCCATCCATCAGCCTTGTGGGATCTAAGCCCCCTCTTGATATAGATGTGGAGTGGACATCACCATTCCAGGGTCCACAGGATGGAGGAATAGAATATGGACTAGAGTAAAATATCAGCAGACTGATATTCTACTATAGAATTATTGTGACTTGTAATGGAAGAAACTGCAGCATTTATGCGGAGAAAGTGGCCACAGTAGTTGCTGAGGGCAGGGAGAGGGAAGAAGAGACGTGATGTGGGGACATTTTTGGGACTTGGGGTTGTCCTAAATGATATTGCAGGGACAGATGCTGGACATTGTATATCCTACCATAACCCACCGAATGGACTGGGGGAGAGTGTCAACTACAATGTAAACTATAATCCATGCGTTGCAGCAGTGCTCCAAGATGTAGTCACCAAATGCAATGAATGTGCCACGATGATGAAGGAGGTTGTTGATGTGGGAGGAGTGGGAGTGGGGTGTGGGGTATGCGGGAACCTCTTATATTTTTTAATGTAACATTTTTTGTGGTCTATGTATCTTCAAAAAAATACAATTAAAAATAAGGTAACGAAAGCCATGGGGGGGCTGTGAAACTGGGGAGGGCCCCACGTCATTTAATTACTTTTTAACAACCACTCCTCCTGCTCCGTTGGATTCCAGGAGTGGACGGAGGCCAACCTTGGCCCGGGATTTGGCTGGTGGCCGTGGAGACGGAGCGACGTGGGGAGATTCGTTTTGGAGGCAGAGGCGATGGACTGGCTGATGGCTCGGATGTGGGGTGCAGAGGCGGGGGACCCCCAGCCCTGACGCCCGGGGCCTGGGGGCTGGTGAGCCCGGTGGTGGCCGTCCACAGGATGGGGACGGAGTTGAGGACAGAGGAGCCCAGCTGCTCGGGGCATGCCGAGGGCCCGCCGGCTCAGCCACGGCAGTGGAGTCTGACCACGAGGATAAGAGGGGCCAGCTGCCTGAGGCGTGGGTGACACGTCCTGACGAGCACAGAAACACAGCTGGGGACACGCGGTGGGGGGTGGCCGTGGCCCTGTGCGGGGTGTGCTCCCCACTATGGAATCAACTGCTGGTCCCGGGAGGCTGGGGAGGGAGATTGTGGATGAGGTTAGCACCTGGACCCGGTGGACTTTAGGGAAAGGAGAGACCCTTGATACTGGGGAACTCCCAGGCAGTGGGAGGCTTCAAGAGCAAGAGCTGAGGTGTCCCAGGAAGAAGGAATTCTGCCTCGCGACTGCAGCATAAAATCCTACCTGCACTTCCAGCCTGCCATATGGATTTTGGACTCCCAGCCTCCATGATTGCGTAAGACATTTCCTTAAAATAAATCTCTTGATCTGTCTATCTACCTACCTACCTCTTATATCTATCTACCTATCATCCATCCATCCATCCATCCATCCATCCATCCATCCATCCATCTACCTACCTACCTATCTAGCTACCTTTCTATCTATCTATCTATCTATCTATCTATCTATCTATCTATCTATCTATCTATCTATCTATCCACCTTTCATCTATGATATTTATATATTTATCTATAACCTATTGTCTATTAACTATAGCCTGAAACTATATATCTGTCTAAAATGTATTATCTATATCTACCTATACTCTATCCATAAGCTATTATTCCTACATATCCATTTATTAGCTATCAATTATATCTATCTATAATCTAGCATATCCAATATGTAGTCATCTATACGTATCATCTATCTATATTTGTGTCTGTCCTCTATATCGATTTATCATATCTATCATTTATCATATAATCTATATTTAGCATCTATCTATACCTATTTTTATCTATCAACTATCAATCTATCACATATCACAGCTATCACGGATCTATCATAACTATCTATACATAGCATCTATGTCTGTTTATTTCTATCATCTATCTCCATCACAATCTTCTATCATATCTATCTAATTCTATTTGTATCTTCTATCTGCATCCCTATATCATCTATCATATCTATCACCTATCTATCATATCTACCAATATGCAGCATCTATCTATATCTATTTGTATCTATCATCTATCTCCATCACTCTCATTTATCATATCTATCACCTGTCTATCACATCTACCTATCATGTAGCATCTATCTGTATTTATTTGTTTCTATCATCTATCTCCATCATGATCATCTATCCTATCTATCTAATTCTATTTGCATCTATCTTCTATCTCCATCTCTCTATCATCTATCATATCTACCAATATGCAGCATCTATCTATATCTATTTGTATGTCTTCTATCTCCATCCCTCTATCATCTATCATATCTAATTCTATTTGTATTTATCTTCTATCTCCATCCCTCTTCATCTATCGTATCTATCACCTATCTATCGTATCTACCAATAGATCTATCTATATCTATAGATCTTCTATCTCCATTCCTCTATCATCTCTCGCATCTATCATCTATCTTATCTATATACATGCAGCATCTATACCTGCTGGTTTCTATCATCTCTCTCTATCCAGCTATCATCTATCTACTACATGTATCTATATCGATCATCTCTCTGTGTCTCTCTACCTATATCCATCATTTTTCTCCTATTGCTTCTGATTCTCTGAACCTGACCAACCCAGGGAGTGCCCAGTTCAAATCAAGACACAGAAGCTCAGGAGGCCGGTGTCCATGTCTGTGGCCTGCGCCAGGGGGCCCAAGCCCTGAGGGTCTCAGTTGGGGGGAGGGCTGGGCAGGGGGCCTGGGGGATCCCCATCGGGGGCCCAGGGATGCCTCAACCCAAGCCCCCAGAGGAGGAAGTGACTCAAGACAAGAACAGTAGCTGGAGGTCTGTGTACTTGGGTACCAGGTGCCATCAGAAGACCCTGGAAACTGAGTCGGCCGGAGGAGTCAGCGGATGCAGAGCTGGGACCAGGCTTTCCTGGCCCCCAGCTCTCCATGGAGACCCCTCCTCGATCTCACACACCTAACCCAATAACGTCACACACCTTGACTGGTGCTTGGGAGCTGGAAGACGTCTCTTTGGAGAATGTGCCTCTCATTCTCCAAATCCTGACCAGGAATGGCCAAGGGGAACTTGAGGTGTTTAGTTTCTACATTAGAATTTTAGTTTCCACTGGGATTGGGGGGCATGTAGAGATACGTCCAGCGCTAGGCCTCAGGGACACGCCAGCTTGGAGGGCAGTACCTCTCGGTAAGCCCTGAAGAAGGTGGAAAATCTACTCTGACCGTCCAACGGAGGAGACCATCAAATATCCTCCTCATCCTTTCTGGAATGTTCTTTCTCACTCACAGTGGATCTGTGCACATGTGTATGTGTCTCTTAAAGCCTAATTTTGACTATTTCTCCCAGACCTTTATTCTTAATTGCATTGCATTTTCTGAGCACACGCTGGTGTATATTCTCTTAGGGGTGTCACAAAGTCTTCTCAAATGATTGGACAAAAAGAGGGTGAAGAATTCCCAGGTTTCTAGTCCTACCTACCCCGGCCAGCTAACAGGGAGGTGAAGAAGGTCAACCACCACACCAGGGAGCCAAGAGTGCCTACAGCTGCAAGCAGGAGAATTGCTTCCATCATCCTTGTGGGATCTAAGCCCCCTCTCGATATAGAGGTGGAGTGGACATCACCATCCCAGGGTCCACAGGATGGAGGAATAGAGTATGGATTAGAGTGGACTTACTGACATTCTACTATGGAACTACTGTGATTAGTTATGGAAGAAATTGTAGCATTGATGTGGAGAAAGTGGCCACGGTAGCTGCTGAGGGCAGGGAGAGGGAAGAAGAGATGAGATGTGGGGGCATTTTCAGGACTTGGAGTTGTCCTGGGTGGTGCTGCAGGGACAGATGCTGGACATGGTATGTCCTGCCATGGCCCCCTGGGTGGACTGGGGAAGAGTGTCAACTACAATGTAGACCACTATCCATGTGGTGCGGCAGGGCTCCAAAATGTATTCACCAAATGCAGTGAATGTGCCACGATGATGAAAGAGGTTGTTGATGTGGGAGGAGTGGGGTGAGGGGGTTGGGGGGTGTATGAAGACCTCATATTTTTTTAATGTAACATTTAAAAAAAATAAAGAAGGGGAAAAAAAAGAATTCCCCGATTTCCTTTAAAGAAGGACTTTGGGTGGAAGTGATTTTTTCCCCCAATCCCTCTTTTAAAAGGGTTCCTCTGGTTGGAAGATTCTCACCTCACTGCTTCTTGACCATAATGCAGAATATAATGCAAGTTTAGCATTTTAATAAAGGCAGAACATGAGACACCCTCTCCCCTCAAAGAAACTCGAAAAGTCTTCCGTAACATCGCCCCAGTCAGGGGGACTATTCGGTTCTGTTTCTCTGTTCAAATGTAAAGAGATCCTCTGGCATCAGATCTTAAATATGCAAATCCGGAGGCGAGTTCCTGGGACAGTTGCTCAAGCCAGAAGCCCATTTCCCACCGGAAGCTCCGTGCTCCCGGCCTTCCGCGCCCCCACCCCTACCTCCCAGGGCGCAGCCACTTCTCCCAGCAAGGGTGGGGGTCGTTAGTCCTTTTATTTGCTGCCTAAATAGCAAATTACCCTGTAAACAGCCCACCAGAGTGGTCCGGTAATCCGATTCCCACTGTTGACTCGAGACGTGCAGTACACTGGCTGCAAGAAGTAAATTTTCAAAACTTCATCTTGATGCAGTCAGACCAAATGAAAGGTAATATTCTTTATCAGCCGCAGATTGCCGCGGATGAACTGCTTTCATATGAGTTTAAATAAGATTTCGCGCGCGCCCGGCTGCAGCTCTCCGCTCTTGGAAACGAGGAGAATGCCACTCCCGCTGCCCACCCCCAGTGCGGGGCCGCGGTGCGCGCGGGGGCCGCGGCGCGTCTCCAAAGCTCCCTGCGTCAAATTAATTCCCGCGTTATCCCCAAATTCAATTAGATGGGGACCCCGTGTAACTAAAAAAGCGACCGACATCCAATCGTGACAAATTGCTGTGCTTAGCGCGGATATCAAAGGCGCAGCGTTGAGCTCTGCTAATCTCCCCACTAATTCTCAATTACCGTAAAATGAAGCCATAAATCTCGCAGACAGGGGATCGATGGAAACGTTGTTTTCCGGGTGATTGGCAGCCTCCCCAAAGGGTTTCTGTAAGTTGGTTTAACGTTGTGGTCCCTCCGAGGAGCGCCGGGAGAGGCGGCGCAATCTCGTGGACCCGGCTGGCCGGGCCTTGGGGAACCCCGACGTGGGGCACCAGCAATTTCCACCCATCAGACATCCAATTTTTCTCCTTTTCATACCTGCTGTAGTAAATGAGAAACAAATTAAATTTCACGCCACTATCTCCGCAGAAACCATTTAAATTTTTCATGGAAACTAAATTGTCCCCCAACAGCCCCCCGATTCCATGAAAATATACTGCAGCGCTGGGGACAGAAATAAATTTGTGTCACTCCGGATATGCCTTGCTCTGTAATGTCATTCACCGCTGCGGATAAATGAGGCGTCCGCACTGTGGCTGGGGGGTAGGGCGGGTGGGATATGCGGGGAAGGGGCGCGCTTTCTCCACCACCCCCCAGCACACACACTCCGGTACGGCCTCATAGTCTCCTTGTTATTAATTTGCAGCCCGGGTTTTACATTCATGAGGCCAAGATTGAAATGTAAATGAGCCACAAAATAAGTAGTCAGCGGTAGCCGGTGGGTGGCGGGGGGCTCGGGTACCCGCGGAGAAACCGTTATCCGGCAGACCGATGAGCGCCCCCCGCGCATCAATCAACCCGCAAGGAAACAATGAATAAAATCGCGCGGACATGCAATCGCGCTACCTGTTGTCAGCCGAGGTGACTGTCAAGCTCCCCCGCCCCCTCGGAGGTGCAGCTGCAAACGCCTGGAGAAATCGACCGCGCGTTTCACCCCCGGTGGCTCCAAGAATCCACTAATGATTTTTTTTATATTTTAATTCCGCCGCCGCCTCGCCCTCCGCGGACTCTGAAGGCGCACACGAAAGGCACAGAGAGGTCGCGCGCTTTGCAGAAAAGACCGGGCGGGGGGCGAGGAGACCTGGCGTTGGGGGAGGGGTCCCTTGTCCAAGAAGAGCCAGCCCCCTCCCCTGGGGTCCTGTTGAAAATACGATCACCTCTCTTGGCCGATGGCTGGCTGCCCCAGCTCTGGCGCGCACCTGCGATTCTGTGCGTCAGGGGGGAAAATACACTCGCTGCTAGGAATCGGGGAGCCAGGGGCTAGCCTGGGCGCCATGTCCCCCTTTGCATGGGAAGGTGGATGGAGAGTCCAGATCAAATCCCTGCCCAGCCTCTGAAAGCTGAAAATCTGCCTGTGTGGAGTTCCACTTTCCCTGCTCCTTCTTCCCAGGATAGTGGCTGCCCACCCCCGTCCCTTAGTCCCAAGTTCTCACTTTTGCAGAGATGGTAAAACACCCCACGTGGGGCGGGGGTCCCTTAGCCTCAGGGTCCCCCGGCAGTCACAGACACACATAGCTAGGGTGCTTAGAAGGCTGCCAGGCACGTTTGAACTCCCATCTGGCATCGCTTACAGACTCTGTACGTTTAGGGCTCTTCTTCCGTGCCGCTGGGGAAACTGAGTCACAAAGCTGTTGGGGAACATGCTTGGGCCACGCAGGCGGTCATGGGTGGGCCAAGAATTTAACCCAGCCTCACCCTCCTGCTACAATCAGAAAGGCTTTTTCTTTTACCGTGGAATGAGCATTTTCATCGGTTGGGGGCAGATTGTCAGCGCTCACCACCGCTGAGTTTGTGCCAAAGGGCACTGGAGAGGGGTTCAAGAATGGGCGTCTCCTGCACGGCACGCTGCTGCCCTCCCACAACCTCTCCACTCCCCAACCGCGCACACACACACACACATCCAAATCTGGCAGGGTGCCCGGGGACCCCAGGAGGTACCCGGAGCGCCTCAGAGTTCTGGTTTTCTCTTGACACTGGGAAGAACGTGCTACAACCCATAAGACACGCTCGGTTATCTGCTCTCTCGCCAGTCCTAATACTGGCTTGACGGACAGGGCAGCTTGAGAGAAAACAAACCCCAGTTCCCAGCTGAATTATGAGAAACTGGACATTCTTGGAATCCACATTTTGGCATTTTGGAGCAAACATTTTGACTCTCCTGTCGCTGGCCGTATAAGAAAAGAAGTCAGCACACCTGCCTGATTCTGACCCAAGTAAGCCGTTCACCCTGGCTCAACGAAGCCCGCAAGGAGAGGACGCTTTGGGCACGTCTGATTTTCAACGTCCCCGGCAGCCTCCTTCTCAAGGAAGCCCACCGTGACTTGACTCACCTGAGAACTTCTTTGGTTCCTCTGGGGTTTTCTGGGCTGCTTCAACCGGCCAAAAGGTGTGGACTGACCAAGCAGCTCAGCTTTGCCCCTCTAAAGGGGAGGCTTACCTTCTCTTCTTTTCTCTATTCCTTGTTAGGACGCCGGTAAATCCAACTTGGGAAATCAAATTAGGAGGCTTAACCATCAGACCATACTAGGTACTCCATTTTAAAAAAAGCTGAGATTTTTTTTTTCTGCTTGCCTTTGATCTTATACTTTTATTTTAAAATTAGTTCTGAACTCGAGAGCATAAGGAAGGGTAACCATTAATTACACTAAAAAATAAAAAAAAGGCTGAAAAACATCCAGAATAGCATTGGGGGTACAAGGGGAGAGGAGAACAAAGGGAGGGGGGATACTTTGGGTCAGACTCATGGCATAATAGCTCAGAGCCCAGAATGGAATTTATGGCCCAAAGAAATGAAAAGGAAGGCATTTTCAAGCACTCAAGAATTCGGGACCCCAAGTCATTAACTCAAAAGCACAACAAGGGAAGTGGACTTGGTCCAGTGGTTAGGGCATCTGTCTACCACATGGGAGGTCCGCGGTTCAAACCCTGGGCCTCCTTGACCCGTGTGCAGCTGGCCCATGCGCAGTGCTGATGCACGCAAGGAGTGCCGTGCCACGCAGGGGTGTCCCCTGCATAGGGGAGCCCCACACGCAAGGAGTGCGCCCCATAAGGAGAGCCGCCCAGCGCGAAAGAAAGTGCAGCCTGCTCAGGAATGGCGCCGCACACACAGAGAGCTGACACAACAAGATGACAACAACAACAAAAAAAGAAACACAGATTCCCATGCTGCTGACAGCAACAGAAGCAGACAGAAAAAAGAACGTGCAGCAAATGGACACAGAGAACAGACAACTGGGGCAGGGAGGGGGGAAGGGGGGAGAAATTTTTTGAAAAGCGCAATAAATGTTTCAGCAGGTAGATAAGTTGGGGGGCCCTGAGATGATTAGGATTCTAGGGTTTATGCCACCACAACACATGGAAATCAGCATGGCACACGCTCAAAACCAGCTTTCAGGGCTCTGGACTTTTCTCCCAGCTATAATCTGCCCATTTCACTGCCAGGTGGGCAGGGGGGGGGCCGTGTGAATCTAATAACTTGAAACCCCCTGTTCTCTATTTTGCAGCTTGCCTTTTTAGGCTGACACACTCCACGTTTTGGAGTCCATGAAGTTTCTCGAATATTCTGGAGCATCTAGCTCATCCCCTGTCTTCTAGCTTCTGTTCGCATGGGTAATTAAAAGTGTGCAATCCATCTTCATTAACACCTATATCCAGGGCCAAAAAGGTTGCCACAGAAAAAGAAGAAACCGAGGAGCTTGGGGGCTGAAAGTTGCCTTTAGAGAATGGTGCACCCGTTGGAAACTGTGATGTCATGCCGTGAGGCACCTCCATCCTTTGCCCCCGTCGTAATTCCATGTGGGGCCCCCCAAATTGAGCTTATGGGTTCTAGACAATTGTCTTCAGAGTCAGGGAGCAAAGAGGATTTCAGCCAGAGCTCAGCCGGGGATGCCATTAACTAAAAAAGATGCTCTACCTCCATCCCATTGTATTCACTCCAGAGTGTCTCAAAATATATCTCTAATTGCTTCTCAAATGGGTAGTTATTGTGTCGTAAAATCTTCAAAGCCATCCCCCCAGTCCCATTGGGCTGGCCGGCTGAACTCTTATACCATGAAATATCACAATGGGTTATGCTAATACGCACGCTAATAGCTGCCCTGGCGGTCACCCCAAGAGCCCTGAAAGCCTCCAGTCCAATGGAACGGGGGATGTTTTATACGGCAGAGAAACCGCCGCCGTCACAACAGGCCTGATAAATAATGGCAGGCGCTGGGAAAACTAAAGATGCTCCGTTAAATTATTTACACATTAATCAAAAAATCCCGTTGTTAAGCAATAGCATTAGTTCATCGCTAATTGTTTTATGGATCCGTGATGAATTACAGGTCTGAGCGTCGAGTGCACCCGAGTTTCCCCGTCATCCTATTATCGTCTCTTGCAAATCACGTTGACTCGGCCGGCGGGTGACTGACCACAGACGTGGGGCAAGGAAGGAGGGGCTGTGGGGCGATGTCTTTGTGTTAATTTGAGCATGAAAATACAGCTCCCCAGTTCCTGCTCGCCCTCCCCTCCTGATGAGATTTCCTACATAAGTAGGTTAGAGTTATTCTTGGCTACCTATTTATCCAACACATTTCCAATGTGCTCAAAGTGATTTTTACATAGTTTTTCTCTCTTAAATAATTTTTCTATCACAGCACCCCCAGGTTTGAAAGCACAGCAGTGAACGTGTCCAGGGGATGGATTTGACCAGGGCAGCCCCAAGTTGAAGATCTACGCCAACCCTTGACGTTCCTGCAGAATCTTCCTGACTCGGGTGAAATCCAAGAATTTAAATATGGCACAGCCTCCTGACCCACTGCGCCCCATCCTTCCCTGTAATTGACCTTGCTGGAGAGCACCCCACTCCAGGAGGACCCTAGAAGGTGCTTGGTACATGGTGTTAAATGAAGACGAAGCAGGTAACCACTTCTTTCCAGTGGAAACACAACAGGGGTCATTGTCGGTGGGTCCCAAGTGGGAAATGGGCACCCCCTCCCATGGGGTCATTTGAAGAACCCACCTGTTGGCAAGGTATATGCAGAGCATAGGAAAATTGGGGAGCAGAATAGTGGCCCCAAAAGACTCTCATGGGGGTGGTTTCCCACCTCAGCAGGAGGCAAGGAATGGGCTTCCAGAAGGTAGAGAGCAAGCCATCTGGAGATGCCACCTGGCAGGAAAGAGGGGCCAGGACAGCCCCTTGCAGCCCTATGGGCAGGGAGCCAGAAGCTTCCATCTGTGGATCACAGTTGTCACTTCCCTCTCTGCCATCTTCCCAGGGGAGCTCCCTTGGCCACAGCCAAGCAAAGCCAGGAGCACAGGAGCCCCGTGTTTGCTGTCCCCACAGGTCAGCCTCTGGCCACAGAGCAGGGTGGGCAAATGAAGGTAGCTCTGGGGGGCAAGTGGCAAGTGGACATTGAGTACCAGTTGTCACTCATTCCCTCAGTCCTGATCAATTGATCCATTAGTTGATTGAACATGATGTAGAGATACAGTGTCCACCCTTGGTGTCGCTACGATCCAGAGGGAAGGCAGATGAGCCAACAATCCCAACTGGACAGAATGTTTGTGTAACGAAAGAGTCAGTGTTTGGAGAAGCGGTGGGAAGAGTTTCCCACACACACACACTTCTGGAGAGGCAGCAAATCCTCGCTTCAGAGACGACAGCAGAGGACCCTTCTGGCAGAGGACCTGTGTCCAACTCATCTCAGGGAAGGCAACTGACCAGCCATCCTGCAAAACCAGATGCATCTGTGGATGTCATAGTTCAAATGCCACCTTCCAGAAGAGTGGGAAGTGGTTCTACTCCATTAGTAACCAGTGTCCATGCCTCGTGCCTCAGCTGTCCACACCGGAATATCTAAGGCACTTCCCGCTGAGAAGCCTCATAGAAGACCACTGGCCGGGGCTGGTAATTTGCACACCCCAGCAGTAGACTTGAGTAGCATAGACAAATTGGGAGAGCAGTTCAGATGAGAGGAGAAATCCTCCAAAGATCACAGCCTCGTCTTCATCATTATAATAATATCACACTCCTCACCTTCAAAGCGCTGCGCCCACGCGGGCTAATCAATTAAACATGTTCTTATCTTTTCTGATTGGACTCCTGCTATGCAGGTCAAAAAGGCAGAGCCACGTCTTGCTGGAACGAGGAGTCTTAAAAGAAGATGCAGACGTGGGTATATTCTGAATTCCACGGAAGAGAAGGGATACTGGCAGAGCACGGTCTGCACAGTAAGGAAGGAGATCTGCATCGGGGGGTTTTGTGTTGCTGTTTGAGTTTTTTTCTTTTTCTTCTCCAAGATTAATTAAGAGGATTTTTGGAGCAACTTATCTTCTAAGGGACTGATCATCCCCTGGGGAAGAGGCTACATTTTTCATCCAGCTTCGTCTTCCCAAGCCATACCATGTTTCCCAAGACTTGGAGGTATTGCAGAAGACCCTGCTACTTGTCCTTCTGGTTTCAGGCATTGCACTCATGAGCAGCCCATGAACTCTGTTAACAAGCTCTGCCGGGTGTGGCGATATCACCTCAGACGTTCAGCTGCAGAAACAAAAGTCCGTTGCATTGTTACTGCAAGCCGCCCACACAGCCAGCCTAAAATTAAGACTTTTCCTTGCGGCTTCATCATTTTCCATTTCACAGAAGGGTCTCGTTTGCTTTAAAGTACTGCAGATGCTACTTCTGATGGGGAGGTGACATGCTTGCGCCGTGCGGTCTGCCCTCTAATTTGGAAAACGCTTGATGCCTGTGGCCATGTGGCATAAATGACAACGTAGAGCGTTTTAGCACATGAGCGCAGGTCAGGAAGCAGCCTGTGGGACCTGTCCACACAGCTGAACCACTGGTCTGCATGCAACAGCATGGAGAAGAAACTTGGGGGTTGGGGAAACTAGTTCCACAGGTGTTACTGGTCCCTTCGAATTTCTCCTGCAATCTGGTGACTAGTTTGACCTTGTTTAAAAAAATCGTCCAATAGCCCAAGCTCTGCCCCCACCTCTAGATATGCAGGCTTGACTTCAGGAACCCTTCCTCCATCTCCCTCCACCATGGGATCTTTGTAAAGCAGTGTCTTAGTCCTGGAATTTGAGGGTCTGGTCAGATACTTCATGAATCTTCTAGAGGTGAATGCCTCTTGGTCTCTCAGGGGTCTCCAGCCTCTCCAGAGGACACAAAGGAGCTTCCATGGCATGTCCTTCTTTCTCCTAAGGTGAGTGGACTCAATGTACAAATGAAGAGGAACTTTAGCAAAAGGCATCAAGGCTTGAAAAAGACATGAGAAAGGACCCAACAAAGGGATACGGAGTTTCTCTGTGAAGCTCCTTTTTTGGTTGGTGGTGGTGTTTGTTTTTTCCAACCTCAATCTCCAGGGCAATATAAAGGAGCAATTTCCCAAACCACCTGGAGAAACCACTTTCCTGATGGGAGGTCTGTGCCCAAGTCTCCACGGTGGTCCATTCTTCCAAGTTTTCTGAAAGTCCCGGGGAAAAGGGAGAGGCCAGGGGGCTACAGCAACTAATTCAAAGGCTGCTCCCACGAGGGGTCCCGGGAGTCTATTGGACCCCATGTTTACATGACTGTATTGAGCTCAGATGGAGACGTGGCCATGGCATCCCAAGGTAGAGCCATTGCAAATCCCCAGCATGTTTTTTAGAACTCTGAAGGGCTCCAGGTAGATCTGGGCTATAGGTTTGCTCTTCCTCTACCTGCATGTGTGGCCATTGGGTCATTCCCTGGGCCTTCGGTGCCCTGGGGAATTCATTTACACACTCCATGGATGGGAGTCCTTGTCATTCACTCAGCACCCAACCCCTGTGCCATCATCCTGGTGGATTCCAAACGAGGTGAAGTCACCACTCACTCTTAGCCCTCAGAGTTAAACATCTCCCACCCCCTCTGCCACTCTCCTCCAGCCTGAGCTTTCAGGAGCAAAGTCCTCTGACATATTCCCCAAGCATCAGCTGAGGACGATGAAAACAAAGACAGTATTTTTATGCGCCAGACATTTGGTGAGCAGTTGATAAAGACCATCTTCTTTTGTCCTCCCCAAAAAGCAGACCCTTGGGGAGGCAGTCCCAGGAAGAGCAGCTCAGAAAGGAGTCATGGCAACCCAGGTAGTAGGATGCTGTGGCAGCTGAGAGCAACCAGGTGTCAGTCCCATTGGGACCCCTGGGAGATGGTGCAAAAATGTTCTTCAGAGTTGGTCCAACCAAGGAGCAAGAAAGATGGTCATTTATTTTTGTTACTGTAAGCACGGCTATTTATAATAGAAGGCTTCTTCCTATCTGGTACTACAAAGGAGATACACGTTTTTTATGAGAAAGTGATTTACAGTGAATGCACAAACAAGGAACTGGGAGAATCGTCCCGAAACCAGTTCACAGGCAGAGTGGGAGTGAGGGTTCTTTTTTAGACAAAGGAGAGGGGTTGAAGAGAAGAAAAACAAGTGATGTCAGGCGTCTTGTGAAATGGATAAATGCAATTTCTCCGTTCTGCATTGTCTCAAGCATGTTTAACTTGACCTTGTTTCAGTGGCTAATAAACCACAATTTAGATGGAGTCGTGCAGGTACAAGGCTTTCTTGACACCTTTCTCAGACAACCACTAGAGGATATCAGGCTTTTTGTCTCTGAGAAAAGTTACAGATTTACACCGTTCTGTCTGGTTTTGCTTTGAGATGTGATCTTATTCCTGTAAGTAAAATTGAGAAGGTCTGGTTCATATCCTTCAGGGAACTGAGTGCAAAGAGTACACTTCTAAAATTAGATCAACAGAAAGCCAGCTCAGTTAGTTTTAGAATTTTCAGAGCTGCTTACAGAAAGACATTTTCATAAGCACATTTTCCAGCTGCCATTTATACAGTCTCTCCATCACTGGTGGACTGGTCCTCCCAGCACCTGCCCATCTTGTGTGATGATGGAGCAACTCAGAAAACTCTTGGGAGAAGCGTTGGGGGTCCTCATGGTGGGAAGCTTTCTCCATGCCCAGGGGACACATACAGGATCCCGAGAGGGCGCACAATCTCCTCGCCCAACCCCATAAGCTGGGTGAGTTGATACCATTGCCCCTTTAATCAATTGTATACCACGGATGTGTGGAAAGGTAATTTTCTTGACAACTGGAAGGAGGAAAAGTCCTCCATACACTAGGTCATCTTGGCCTAAAGTATTTCTGCTTGTTTGTTTTTTTTTCCTTTTTTCTTTTGTCTTTATTTCTTTTTTTAATATTACATTAAAAAAAATATGAGGTCCCCATATGCCCCCCACCCCCTTGACCCCACTCCTCCCCCCATAACAACAACCTCCTCCATCATCATGAGACATTCATTGCACTTGGTGAGTACATCTCTGAGCACCGCTGCACCTCATGGTCAATGGTCCACATCCTAGCCCACACCCTCCCACGTTCCACCCTATTTCTGCTAGTTTAAGTCTCCTATGGACCCCAGAAAATCCTGTTCTTAAAGTGAATCCCTTCCTATGCTAGTAAATCCATTGTAGGTAAGACCATTTGACTGGATCACTCTGACTAGATTGCAGGACCAAGGATGGGGTTCAATCCTGTTCCTGGACTTCTTTATCAAAGGAGGACTAGAAATCCACAGACACAGAGAAAATCTGCGAAGACAGAGAAATCCTAACAGGCTTAGAGAGAGGTCCCCAAGTCCAGAGCCTGGAATCAGCAGAGCACAGAGGCACAGAGAGGACCCCTAGAGAGCCTGAATAGATGAGGCTTGGAGAAGAGGGAGAGGCAAGCCGTGTGCCTGATCACCTACAGCTGAGCTCCGGGAGAAAGCATCTTTAGATGACCCCACCATGTGCCTGATTACCCAGTGCTGCGCCTTGGTGATTCAGCTTCCCTGAGGACGCCTTGATTTGGAGACTCTCATGGCTTCCGACCTGTAAGCTTTCAACCTAATAAATTCCCACTAAAAAAGCCAACCCATTTCTGGAATATTGCTCCCAACAGCTGTCAGCAACGTAAAACAGTATTCTAGAGACTTTTGTCCTTCGAATGTTCTAAATTCGAGGTACCTAAGAACTGGGGCCAATAGTTTATGAATAGAATATCCATAAGTCCTCTCTTTTCTATACTCTATTCCTCCATCCTGTGGACCTTGTAATCAAAGAAAATGTGGCATTGGTGTGGAGAAAGTGGCCTTGGTGGCTGCTGGGGGTAGGGAGTGGGAGGAAGAGATGAGATGTGGGGGCGTTTTTGGGGGTTGGAGTTGTCCTGGGTGGTGCTGCGGGGACAGTTACTGGACATTGTATGTCCTCCCATGGCCCACTGGGTGGACTGTGGGAGAGTGTGGGCTGTGGTGTGGACCATTGACCATGAGGTGCAGCAGTGCTCAGAGATGTAGTCACCAAGTGCAATGAATGTCTTATGATGATAGAGGAGGTTGTTGTTATGGGGGGAGAAGTGGGGCAAGGGGGGTGGGGGTATATGGGGACCTCATATTTTTTGAATGTAATATTAAAAAAATAAATAAAGACAAAAAAAAAAAAGAACTGGGGCCATTTATGTCTTTTGTCCCATTCATAATAATGAGAATGGAGAGTGCCCTTGGGGAGGGGTGGGGTTCAAAATTCACTTAGAAGTGTACTGAGAGAATACAGCTGTTAGCACTAGGAAGAAACCCAGAAAGTATTTATTCAGATCAGCGCCATTGTGGAGGTTTAATCGACCCAAAAGCATGCAACAATCATCAACGTCCATCCCAGTGAAATACCACCAAGAGTGCCTGCCCGTGCCGCCACCCCCCATTCTAGATGTACGTCCAGCACGTACCTCCTCCCACCACTCATCCTGCCACAGGTGACCCCTCTCCTGACTTCCAACACCAGAGATCAGGATCAGCTGTTCTCTGAACAAAAGTGGCATTATTCAGTGCACCATCTCATGCGGAATTTTGCGGCGCGCCATCTAATGTGTCTAGTTTCCCATCTCGTGTCTTGAGATTCGCCCACATTACCTGCCCAGCAGCAGTATGCGCGCCCTCAAGGTTGCATAACTGTCTGCTGCACGAATGGACCGCTTTTCATTTATCCCCTCTACCGTTGACAAGGTGGGCTGTTATGAATCGCCCTGCCGAGGTGCGAGGGAAAAGGGAAGATGAGTCACGGCTGGGACCCTGAAGAGAACATGTCTGTGAGACCCTGCTCAGAAGCCCCCTGAGGGAAGGCTGCTACTGAGAACAAAGCTGGAAAGACCGCGCCGAGACCCTCACCATGAGGTCCCATTTGGATCTCTTTCTGGGGTCAAAGGGAAGCCCCAGATTCCTCCAAACAAAAGGCTTCCTCGTTGGTCCCCTGAGAGCTAACAGGTGGGGATGGCCAGGCAATCAATCAGGACAGCAAAGAGCGCGGGCCCTCCCAAACATTAGAAAAGGGGAGGAGTAAAGGTCCTCAAATGGCCTAACTTGGGGCCCCACATATGTGTCTCACCCTATAGCACAACCTGCAACCCATGCCCTGGGGGTGACCTTCTCTCTTTTCTCGTTTCTTAGTTTCTCAATAAACTCTTGGCTCCCTTTACCACCCTATGGTGTGCCCTTAAATTCCTTTATGTGACATAAGCCAAGAACCTAGGAACCCAGAGCCCAGAGTGTGCAGCTAATCTTGCTGCAAATGAATCTTTGCACAAGCCTTTGGATGCGTGTGTAACATGCACTCCTGTTGAATAAACACCCGGGAGTAGAATTCCTGTGTTTTAGAGCAGGTTCGTTCAACTTTGGTATCTATGCGCACATGGTTTTCCAAAAAGGCCGTGCTCATTTAGCATTCCTTCCAGCAGCATCTGAGTGTTCTGCGTGACCTATGTCCCTGCCAACACATGCTATTATCTCTTCTGCATTTTATCCATTCTGCTGGGAGGTGGTGGTTTTGCTTCATGGTTCTAATCTACTTCCCCTGTTTACTGCCAATGCCTTCCTTTGAAGAAGACAGCAGATGATTTCCCAAGGTCACATAGCAAGGCAGATGCCCTAATTCCTAACTCCAAGCCTTTCTCCTGGCACCTACTCCAACTTCTCCCTGCACTTGTGGAAGAGCGTCATCACGCTTCCCTCTGCATTGTGCAATCTACGTTGCAGATTCTTACATCCAGCCAATCTTTAGTAGGTCCACCATAAGCCAACAAACTGAAGCAAGGAGAGGTGGACCAGCCCACACCCTGATGCTCTTGGTAGAGGCACAGAAGTTAGACTGATGGTTGCGCTTTCCCAGGCTAAGCCCTTTTCTTTGCTTTTCCCAAATTCTTTAACTGAGCTGGATATGGGCAGAATTGGGAACACCCCTGGCTGCAGCAAGAGTAGACAAGCAAGGAGGGATTCCTGGGCAGATAGGGCTGCCACTCATTCCTTGGGAAGCCCCGAGCTCTCTGGCAGGACTTGGAGCTGGGGCTGCAGCTTCCTGAGTAGCTGTGCCGGGCATGCACGCCATCGCCCATTGGTTCTACCCCAATTTGGTCTCTCCCTCAAGGGTAGACAATTGAGCAAAGCAGGGACAAAGTCCACGAGGTTGTCAAAAGCTCCTCAAGGCAAGTCAAGCTGCAACAGAGAATGAAATGCACCGTCTCTTCTCATTAGAGTCCCGAGACGGAGCGTGTGATATCTCCAGGAGCGCCATCCAAGGCAACCCCCGTGCTCTCGTCTTTCTCACATTATGAATAAAAACATGAAATTAGTTTTATGTCAGAAGAACAACCCCTAAGACACTTGTAACTTATAATTATGATTTCTAAGCCGTTTGGCTTGTCAGTATCAAGAAATTCACAGCCCGAGACTTCCCACGGTTTATGAGCTCAGACATGCTGTGCTCGCTGCAGAAAATTAACCATGAGTTGCTCATCTGTATTCTGATTTATTAACTACAGAGAGAAGTGGAAACTGGGATGCTTGGCTGGACCACAGGAGCATGTTGGCTTGGAAAGCACCCAGCATCCTTCTGGTAATTTACACCAAGGTGGAGGTGGACCTCTGTGGAGAAGCCTTCCCAAAACACACCCTGGCCAAGGCACATCCCTGCCTTCCGCAGGTGAAAATCAGCCCCGATACAAAACTCCGAGATGAATGATGGGTGTCACACCTTTTGAGGAACCCCTACCAGCGGTAGGTCTGCATCTTGGGTATGTGACCTGAAGTCACCAGCTCTCCCCATCTGTAGAAGCAGGTGTATGTTCCTGAGTTCCTTGAGCTCAGGGCTGGCCATCTAGGTGTGCCCACCTGCTGTGAGGGCACTCTACCTTCACGTTTCCTTCAGTTTCTACCTTGTAGGGTCGTGGTGGACGTGAGCGCTCAGCACTCCACCAGATGCCAGAACTATGGCCAAGACCACGCAGCAGTCAATGGCTCCGCCCACCTCTGACATCATCCCCCAGCACCCAGGTGTGGCCCAGGTAAGGGCTTTGCCATGTTTCAGTTTGCTCCTCCCCCTTACCACTTGGATGGAGTCAGAACCATCGTCTCCTGCACCCCCAAATGTCTGCTCCATAAAACCAATGCACAGGGCACAGAAGCCCAAAAGCACCTGAGAAACCAGGTGGCCCAGCCATGGTGTGATGGACCACGGCCGTCTCCCAAGCACGAGGGGGTCAAAACCACAGGGGTCAAAACTACAATGGACCCTGTTATGGGTTCCTCCAAAAAGACGTTGAAATCCTCGGCCCCACCACCTCAGAATGATGGCTTATTTGAAATTAGGGTCACTGCAGATGGAATTAGGCAGGTTCATGCTAAATTAGGATGAGCCCCAAATGCATGAATGGCATCCTCGTAAGAAAAGGGAACTTGGACAGTGATGGACCCACAGGGAGAAGATCACCTGTCAGCTGAGGCAAGGACTCGACCTACATCCAGGAGGCCACCCCCTAAGCTGGAAGAGGGGGTGATAGCTAAGCCCTAAGGGCTTTGAAGGAAGCACAGTCTGCCCTTAGCAGACTTCAGACTGAGGGCTGTTGGGACTCTTAACAAGCCACACTGGATCAGGAGACAACCCGACCCAGTTCTTTCATTCAAGGTCCTCTTCAGCTAATGATGAATGGAATGTCCAAAGAAGGTTGAAACAGTCCCACGGCATCACTGGGTAAAGCTCCAATCTGCAGTCAGTCACACATGCCCATTCGTCCAACGGGCATTTAATGAACACCTGCTATGTGCTCGTTGGGAAGAGATGTGCCTCTCTGGCCTCCGAGGAGCTTCAGGCACAGGCAGGATAACGAGAGAGTGCAGGTTTCTTTGCAGGAGGGAGGAGAGGAAGTGTGGCTTCTGTGTGAAGGGAGGTTGCTTGTGCTGAGTTCTCCTAATTCATTGTCCCCAAGACCATGAAAAGATGATGGATAGATAGATAGATAGATAGATAGATAGATAGATAGATAGATAGATAGATAGATAGATAGATAGATAGACAGACAGACAGATAGATAGATAGATAGATAGACAGATAGATAGACAGATAGATAGATGATAGATATACAGATGGATAGATACATAGATAAATAGAGATAGATTATATAGATAACATAGATGATAGATAATAGATACAGATAGATTCTATAGATAAGACAGATGATAGATGGAATAATAGATAGATTATATAGATAAGATAGATATAGAGAGATCATATATATGTAGATATAGATAGATGATAAATTGATAGAAAGATTGTAAATATATAATAGATAAATGATAGGCGTAAATAAATGATAGGTATAGATAGATGTTAGGTAGTAGATAGATATAAATGATAATAGATGATGATGATAGATTAGATAGAGATAATATATAGATAATAGGTAAATAATAGATTATAGAGATAGAAGATAGATATAATGAAGATAGATAGATGATAGATATAGAGAGAGATGATGGATAAATAGTAGATAGAACGATAGATATAGATAGATATACAGATGAACAGATACATAGATAAATAGATATAGATAGATTATATAGATAACATAGATGATAGATAATAGATACAGATAGATTCTATAGATAAGACAGATAATTGATGGGATAATAGATAGATATAGATAGATTATATGGATAAGATAGATATAGAGAGATCATATATATAGATATAGCTAGATCATAGATGGATAGAAAGATTGTAAATATATAATAGATAAATGATGATAGCTATAAATAAATGATAGGTATAGATAAATGTTAGGTAATAGATATAAATGATAATAGACGATGATGATATATTATATAGAGATAATAGATAAATAATAGATCATAGAGATAGATGATAGATATAATGAAGGTAGATAGATGATAGATATAGACATAGATGATGGATAAATAGTAGATAGAACAATAGATAATATATATAGATAGATATAGATGATAGATGATTGATAGAGAGAGAGAGATAGATAGATAGATAGATAGATAGATAGATAGATAGATAGATATAGAGACAGAATGAGAGAGAGAGGGAAGTGAATCTGGCTCAATGGATAGGGCATCCACCCACCACATGGGAGGTCCGTCCAGGGTTCAAACCCAGGGCCTCCTGGCCCGTGTGATGAGCTGGCCCACATGCAGTGCTGCTGTGCATAAGGAGTGCTGGGCCATGCAGGGGTGTCCCCTGCGTAGGGGAGCCCCATGCACAAGGAGTGCATCCCACAAGGAGAGCCACCGCATGTGAAAAAAGCGCAGTCTGCCCAGGAGTGGTGCCACACACACAGAGAGCTGATGCAGCAAGATGACACAACAAAAAGAGACACAGTTTCCCAGTGCCACTGACAAGAATGCAAGAGAACACAGAAGAACACACAGCAAATGGACACAGAGAGCAGACAACTTGGGGTGGGGGGAGAAATAAATAAAAAATAAATCTTTTTAAAAAAGAGAGAGAGAGGGAGAGAGAGAAATGATGGATAATGGATAGATAGATGATATTGATGATAGATGATAGGTAATAAATACAAGATACATAGATGATAGATACAGAGATAGATGATGGAGAAATAGTAGATAGATAGAAAGATACATAGATGATAGATAGATGATAGATATAGATAGATAGATATTGATGATGCCTGGTAGAGATAAAATATATAGAAAAGCCGGTACAGTACAATGTAGAAGCAATTTAGAATGTATCTCAATGGCTCTTGTGAATGCGTCAAGCTTTTGTTCTTTTTCTTGAAGGCAGCTCCCTAAGACATAAGCTTCAGTCCCCACAGAGCCAGTGTCCAGCCCCCTGGCCCCGAACAACTGACACATAACGATATCGCCGTGTAAGGGCAGAGGCCAGCCAGATTGCCCTGCTCCGAGCGGCTGTGAGTGACGGCTCAAAGCTCCAGCGGCTGTTAACGCAGGGTGGAGAGTCGCCAGCGTGGGTTTTCACTGCGTGTCGGGGGTCCCTCAAACCCTCCGCGCGTCCGTGAGCACGGGTAGCCGGGCCTGGAAGGCATTCACCCCTAAATCATGAAATGCACCTGCCTGTGGGGGTGCCTATTTTTCATTTGAATAGAGGATGCACACACGGGGCACACACAGAGAAAAGGGGAGCCCTCCCCGATCTCGCCCTCAGCCCCCTGGCCATGCGGGGGGGTCCCTCCCTGGAGGCAGCCTTTTGAGTAGAAAAAAGGGGGCTCCCCCATCCTCTGCCCCAAGACTCTGGGGTCCCTCCGGAAAACAACACTACAGTCTCTCAGCGCCTGTCAGAAAATGGGCTGCATTTCCCAGCAGCCCTGCAGGCATTTGAGCAGCTGCGGGAACGAGATCCTGCAAACCTGGCCGCTTAGCAGGGCTGGATTTGCCCTGCCCTGGACGTCCACAGCCGAGGTGCCTGCAGGCCGGCGGGCTTCTGGGGGCGCCGAGGAAGCACCTCAGCCCTGCCTCTCTCACCTTCTCATGGTGGCAGGCATCCTTGGAGGGCAATCTCTGCCCCGTGAACACTGTCTTAGATCTCCTCTTTTTTTTTTGTCTTTATTTTTTTTTAATATTACATTCAAAAAATAGGAGGTCCCCACATACCTCCCATCCCCCTCAGCCCACTCCTCCCCCCATAACAACAACCTCCTCCATCATCATGAGACATTCATTGCATTTGGTGAATACATCTCTGAGCACCGCTGCACCTCATGGTTGATGGTCCACATCATAGCCCACACTCCCCCACAGTCCACCCAGTGGGCCATGGCAGGACATACAATGTCCGGTAACTGTTGCCGCAGCACCACCCAGGACCACTCCAAGTCCCGAAAACGCCCCCACATCACATCTCTTCCTCCCACTCTCTACCCCCAGCAGACACCATGGCCACTTTCCCCACACCAATGCCACATTTTCTTCGATTACTAATCACAATAGTTCATGAATAGAGTATCAGTAAGTCCACTCTAATCCATACTCTGTTCCTCCTTCCTGTGGATCTTAGAATGGTTGTGTCCACTCCACATCTATATCAAGAGGGGGCTTAGATCCCACCTGGATGCTGGATGCAATCCTCCTGCTTTCAGTTGTAGGCACTCTCGGCTCCCTGGTGTGGTGGTTGTCCTTCTTCACCTCCATGTTAGCTGCAGGGGGTAAGTCCAATAAACCAGAGTGTAGGAGTTGCAAGTCTGTTGAGGCTCAGGGCCTGGCTATCACATGGTCAGTTCAGAGATTCAGTTCCCCTGGGTATATATTAAACCCCAGCACCACCTACAGTTCCGGTAAAAGTAACAGGAGAGGCTTGTGGACCAAGATCACATCTGAGTCCAGCTCCATCACACAGAAACACAAACTCCAACATAGGGCCAACTGACATGGCACTGAACTCCATCTGCCATGTCTTACTGAATCGGGAGCCACCCTGCTCCCGTCTATCTCAGAACCACATCTTCAAAGACCCGGCTCTCCAATAAGGCCACGTTTACGGGAACAGGGGATATGCCTTTGGGGGAGGCACGATCCATCCCACAACAAGGAGATGTCAGCTCAGAGGAGAGGCCAGCAGCGCCTCTGAATTCTGTGTCCATGGCGTGCATGTGTGTGCACGCGTGTGCTTTCCCACACATGGGCCATGGCACCCGATAAGCATGGGATTGCAAGGGAACGTGGAGAGGTTGTGGGGCCAGCTCTGCTTGCTTGCTTGAGGAAAGCGATGCCAGGGAGCTAGATAACTCTGATGTCACACCATTTGTTGAGTTAGAGCTTGGGCAGCTGAAGCAAAGAGGAATCTAATGGTGCTTCCTCCAAGCCGAGCCTGTGGATGCACACTGAGTTTGTGTGTGCACGTGTGGGCATGCCTGCATGTGCATGGGTATGGGTATGTGTGTGCATGTGTTTAACATGTGTCATTGCACGTGTGTGCATACAAGAGTGGGCACGCGTACTGTTGCATGTTCATGTGTATGTGTGCACAAACGCTGTGTGCATGCATGGACATGGGTATATTTGCGTATATACATGCATGTATGTGTTCTGTACGCATGTGTGTATGCACACATGCCGGTGGTGTGTGCGCATGCATGTGTTGTGTGCATGTGTGAATGCGCACCTGTGCGTATGTGTGCATGCGAGTGTGTTCTGTGCATGCATGTGGCATACATGTGCACACTGTGTCAATCCATGCATGTGTGTGCGCATTTGCGACACGTGGGCTATGATGTGTGCGCACATGCATGTGTGCTGTGTGTGCATACATTTGTTGTGTGCGTATTTACATTATGCATCTTGTGTGTGCATGTGTGTGCCCATGTGCACATGGGTTGCATAGGTGTTTGTGCACACATGAGACTGCACACCAGCATCAAGGATCCAGCAGCCGGCAGAGAAGGGGCCCCAGGGGACACACAGGAGACACACCCCACGGCCTCGCAAATCACCCACAGGGCCAGGCGCATCCTCCAAGGAGACCAGGTCGCACGCGAGCGCTGTGTGATTGGACTGTTATTTGCGCCAGCAGCCTGGATCTCACTGCCTAATGCACATCTCCATGGTGTCTGTGTCCGCGGCAGTGCCCCCAAAATGCTCTGCCTCCAATGCCCTGCCCAGTCCACTCTCCCAGCAGATGGAAAGCACCTGGCAGCCCTGGCAGATTCTGCAGTCCCTCTCCAGGCAGGGGCAGCTGCCCCCAAACATCAGCTTGCCTTTTTGCACATCAGCAGGGTCCCCGGAAGAGTGGGTGCCCCCGCCTATCACCCTCCCGCTCTCCTCTGGATAATCCTTGCCTCCCGTCTGTCCTCTCTCCATCCTTCTTTCCATCCTGCTCTGCCCAGAAACAGATGCCTCACGTTTGAAAAAGCAAAAGAACACATCGAGTCAAAGCTGGGATGGCAGCCTTCAAAGTCCTGCCTGCCCTTCACAGTGAGAGCCAAACAGAAGCTCCATCAGGAAAGGGATTTCCACGCCATCCCCAAGTCCAGGCCAGTCCAGCGGGAGCCCGCCCATGGCGCACAGTGACCCGCTACCGGTCGGCGCTGCGACTTGAAATGGCCCACGCCGCGCCCACCCTGATGCCCCAGACTCTGCGTCCAGTGCAGATGCATGGCCCAGGAGGGGGCACATACACTCCTGCACACTCAGACACACAGAAATACACACCAACATACACTCCTGCACACTCACATACATGCAAAGACACAGCCACCGATGTTCATGCACTCAGCCACACATATAAAGATACATACACTCACGCTCTTGCACACTCACATACATGTAAAGACACATTCACCAGTGCTCATGCACACTCAGCCACACATATAAAGATACATACACTTACACTCACATTCCTGCACACTCACATACATGTAAAGACACAGCCACAGATGTTCATGCACTCAGCACACATATAAAGATACATACACTTACACTCACACTCCTGCACACTCACATACATGTAAAGACATCCACAGGTGTTCATGCACACTCAACCACACATATAAAGATACATACACTCACGCTCCTGCACACTCACACACATGTAAAGACACAGCCACAGGTGTTCATGCACGGTCACACATATAAAAATACATACACTTACACTTACACTCCTGCACACTCACATACATATAAAGACACAGCCACAGATGTTCATGCACACTCAGCCACACATAAATAAACATTTTATACACCCATGCCCCCTCAGACACCCACTAACATATATTCCTGCACATACAGTCATCTGCACACTCAGACACACACACATAAATACACATCCACATACACTCATGCACACTTACGTACATATAAAGACATACGTTCATGCACTCAGTCACACGTATAATACACATACACGTGCACTCATGCACACTCACATTAATACACATACACATATGCACACTCACACACACATAAATACATATGCACATACACTCATGCACACTCACATACTATAAAGACATATTCACAGATGTTAATGCATGCTCAGAAACACATATAAATACACATACACTCATGCACACTCAGATGCACACTAACATATATTCATGCACATACAATCACCCGAATACTCAGACACACATGCCTACATATAAGTACACATGCATTCATGAACCCTCAGACACACACTGACATATATTCATGCAATAAAATCATCAGCACCCTCAGACACAGACACGTACATATAAATACATATGGACATATGCACACACACACATAAATACACATGCACATATACTCATGCACACTCACATACTATAAAGACACATCCACAGATGTCAATGCATGCTCAGAAACACATATAAATACACATACACATACACTCATGCCCCCTCAGACGCCCACTAACATATGTTCCTGCACATACAGTCATCTGCACACTCAGACACACACACATAAAGACACATCCACATACACTCATGCACACTTATGTACATATAAAGACATACGTTCATGCACTCAGTCACACACATAATACACATACACGTGCACTCATGAACACTCACACATTAATACACATACTCTCATGCACACTCAGACACACATTAACATATATTCATGCAGTCAGTCATCAGCACACTCACACACACCCATGTATAAATACACATACACGTATGCACACTCACACACACACAAATACACTTATACATATACTCATGCACACTCACATACATATAAAGACACATCCACAGATGTCAATGCATGCTCAGAAACACATATAAATACACATACAAATACACTCATGCACACTCAGACACACACTAACATATGTTCCTGCACATACCGTCCTCAGCACACTCAGACCCACACACATACACTCATGCACACGCAGACACACATATAAATACACATTCACATGCACTCATGCACACTCACACATGCTCACATATACTTATGCACATACACTCATACACCCTGACAAATACATACACACCTTCATGCATTAATATATGCGTATGCACACACATGTGTGGACACGCAGACACACATATATAATACTCATACCCAAAACATATGTGCACACACCCTCCATACACACACTCAAACATCTCAATACCTGTGCACACCTATGTGTGTACACACACACACTCACACATTTGCATTCGCATACACACACACACACGTGCACACACAGTCACATGCCATACACACGTTCAAACATCTAACTACACATACACACATGCACTCACACCCACCGCACATGTATTACTGGTGCACACATACACTATGCATGCCCATACACACGCATCTCTGCCTTGACCAGTGTTGGCGGATCTGGGGGGTCTGTGGCTGGCTCCAACTTTAGGGCTTATGGACTTTAGGGCAGCCACAATTGTTCCCCAATGCTTCTTTCCTTGTCTCCTGAAACAAAATAGCACATGGCTACCCTGAATGAGTACCACGTGCCTCAGCCCTTGCTTGCTGGCAGCTGGGGCAGCCATGGAACCTGCAGGGGAGGTGAGTTCATGTGTCATTGTGTCTGCTTGTTTGGTCAAGCACGGCCAGATTGTAACTGTGAGAGCATTTTAAGAAGGGTTTTGCATCTACAGTCATCAGCTGATTGCATCTACATTCAATAAAGGAGCTGTAACTCCACGATTTGGGACTTTTCCTCATCCAGTCACCTGGAGGTCCTAAAACCCAGGATTGGGGGTTTCACAGGCCAGAAGAAGAATTTCTGCCTTGATATCAGCATTGGCTCAACTGGAAGTTGTGGGAATTTCCAGCCAACCAGCTTCCCACGGGGAATTCAGCCTGAGGCCTTCAAAATCACCTTCTCCAGAGTCTCCAGCTGGTGGCCTGCCTGTTGAGTTCAGACTTGTGCCAGCCACAAGGGTCACGAGTTCTCCCTCATAAGGAACCTCTTGAAGGATACATGACGATGAATATGAACACAAATATGAAGGAGGATATGGATATAAATATATGAAATAATGCAAATAAAAGATAAATACAAATACAAATGTGAATATATATAAAATACAAATATAAATATAACTACAATGCAAAAACAAATACAAACCATCTATAAATATAAATATATATATGTACAGATATAAATACAAATAAAATATAAATTAATATAATACAAATAAAATATGAATATGACTATAAACACAAATATAAATAAAATATGAATACAAATACAAATATAGATACAAATTCAAGTATGAATACACATATGAATATATATATAAAATACAATATGAAAATAAATACAAATCAACTATAAATATAAATATAAATACAAATATAATATAAATACAAATAAAATATAAATATAAAATACAAATAAAATATAAATATGAATATGAATATAAACAAATATAAATAAAATACGAATATATAGTACAAACACAGATACACAAATAAAAATATAATTGAAAATAAATTATAAATATACACATACCTAAAAAATACAAATAAAATAATACAAATAAATATAATAATAAATATAAAATACAAATAAAATATAAATATGAATATAAACACAAATATAAATAAAATATGAATACAAATACAAGTATAGTACAAATGCAAATAGATACACAAATAAAAATATAATTGAAAATAAATTATAAATATACACATACCTAAAAATACAAATAAATTAAATAAAAATAAATAAAATATAAAAGAAAATATAACTATAAACACAAATGAAGTATAAATGCAAATATGAATACAAATAAGAACGCAAATATAAGTATAAATACAAACATAAATGCATATGCACATGCAAATACAAATGCAAATACACATGAAATCCTGCCGGCTCGTTGGCTCTGCTCCTAATTAACAGAGATGCAAGTGACCTCTGCATCTGCAGCCTAAAGGGTAGGGCTGCCACCTCCCAATAGACAGGTCAGGTGGTGTAGACAGGGTGCCCCCTCCCCTCTGGCACCCTGGCACTCAGGTCCGTGGACCGGGGAGTTGGGGTCCTTCTCATGGACGCACACTGCCTGCTCCATGCCCAGTGCACTCTTCCCCTGCCCAGCGTGGCTTGGTCACCCCTTCCTGCAATTCTCCACCCTCCACTCCTGCAGCACCCCTCCGCAGCTTCTCCCTTCAGCTCCTCGCAGGTTGTTGGGCACTTGGAGAAATGAGGTGCAGGGGCACCGGGGCGGGGGGCTTCTGTCAGCGGTGGGCCAGCTCCTGTCACAGAAGCCTCAGACCCAGAGTGCAGCGGACAGAACCAGGGACTTTGTCCAGAGAGACCCCAAACACACAGGAAGTGTGGGCGGTGCATTCTAGAGAAAAGGTTTGCTGTGCGCCCTATTCTTTATTTCTTAATAAGTAACAAGTTTATTATCTTTTTTAAAGAGACATAGATCACAAAAAAATGTTATGTTAAAAAATATAAGAGGTTCCCACATACCCCACCCCACTCCTCCCACATCAACAACCTCTTTCATCATCGTGGCACATTCACTGCACCTGGTAAATACATTTTGGAGCACTGCTGCACCGCATGGATTATAGTTTACATTGTAGTTTACACTCTTCCACAGTACATTCAGTGCATTATGGCAGTACATACAATGTCCAGCATCTGTCCCTGCAATATCACCCAGGAAACTCCAAGTCCTGAAAATGCCCCCACATCCCATCTCTTCTTCCCTCTCCCTGCCCTCAGCAACCCGCATGGCCACTTTCTCCACATCAGTGCTACAATTTCTTCCATGACTAGTCACAATAGTTTTATGGCAGAATACCAGAAAGTCCACTCTAATGCAACGGAATACTACTCAGCTGTAAGAAGCAATAAGGTACTAAGACATGGAATCACATGCATGAGTCCTCAGGACCTTATATTGAGTGAAGCAAGGCAGGCATTGAAGGACAGATAGCACAGGACCTGTCTGGTATGAAATAAGCAAATCAAGCTGCCTCAGAGAACTAGAGACTGGACAATAGGCTTACAGGAAATAGGAGGAGATAGGAAGGTTGTGAGCCAACGCCCACACGGGCAAAACCCGTGATAAAGTGGAAGTATACTTTATATTCTAACGTTGCACAAACGAGCTGGAACTGGAGACAGCAGAACACGGATCTGAGGCTACTGCCCTCTCCCCTCCTTGTGTTCCAGTCGCCCTCCAGAAACTGGAGGCCTGAGCGTGGCGAAAGGGACAAAGTCAGTGTGCAGACGAAACTTCCCCAAAAGAACTTCTGTTGGGTTTCGAGGGACCCCTGTGAAAACCCAGCTGGGGGCCAATAACCCTGCATGGGGGCGTCGTCCCCTCCGCGGGGGAGAGAGTCACGGCGCCCAAAGACAGGGAAGATGCGTCCTGCTTGGAGAAGACTGGGTGCCCCCCAGGATCCCCAAATTCCTCCCTCCTCATCTCACTGAGCCTTCTCCAGCCTCGTCCCACTGCACAGGGTGTCCACGGCACAGAAGACCCCTCCCCACCAGGAAAACACTGAGTGGCCGCCCAAGGGACCCCTTAGTCCAGTATCCAAGCAATCGTCCGTCCTTCGGGCATCGCCCTCCTCTCCCCGCTGTTTTCAGACTTATAATTAGCCAGAAACTTCAAATGGCATTTACTTAGCCTCCAATGTGATTCAAAAACCTGCAGCAACCGGTTGCTGGCCGGCTCATCAAACGGAAGTCTATCGCGTAGGGATGATACGTCTCCTTTTTAATGATCTGATAACAATAAAAAAATCTACCACAGCATTCCTCTTAATTACAGAAAAAGTGCTTCATAAATATTGAAATACGCTCTCATCTGCTAACGCCCCGGTTTTTGATACTAGGACACGCTCGGAACGCAATTATTTGGTGACGAATCTAATTTTTTCCCTAACTTTCTGCTCATTAGTCTTTTGATGAAAGTTTACCTAGCAAAGATCACAGAGAGTGGGAGCACAAGAGCAACGTGCTCTAGATTAGCCCATGAATAGAACAAAGAAACGAGGAAATCATTTCATAACGTCGACTCCCTAAGGCCCTGTGCTCAGCAGGCAGGTGAAACGAGGCATATCGCCCAATTTTGGCCATTTTACCGTCAATTCTCAGAGATCAGTATGGCTGGCTCAGTCATAAACGTATTCCATCACCTTGCCTCTTTTTCCCTTTCAACTTTTTGTTTAATTGCATGCAATATAAAAAGAATAATATTTAGGACTTTTATGGAGAGTTTAAAATAATAGAACTAATCATGAAATAGAACAATTCAAGTGACTTAAAGCTCTAAGTATGTACATCACCAGTTGCATCTAACCTCCCAAAGGAGACCAACCTCCAAAATTACGTTTCTAATTCCCTTAGTATTCTTTGCTTTATGGTTTGAACTTGATGTATGTGGCCCTAAAAACAATATTTGTGTTGTGTGTCAGGCGTGTGGTGTGAATGTATGGGTTTGCACGTGGGTGCATGTGTTGTGTGTTTGGGTGTGCATGTGTGTGTGTGTGCATTGGTAGTGAGGAGTGTTATTTTCATCCTCAAATCCTCAAGGTTGAGGAATGAACAAGCCTAAGTGAGGAATGCAGCTATGGACTAAAGTAGACTTGTGATTTTTCTAGCAATGGAAGAGCTTGTAACATTGATATGAAGGCAGTGGCCACCAGAGGGTCTGAGGGGAGGGAGAGGGAAGAAGAGCATGTAATCTGGGGCATTTGGGGGACATTGGAATTATCCTGTAGGACATTGGGATGATGGACACAGGCCATTATACATTTTGTCAAAACCTATAAAATTGTGCGGGGCAGAGTGTAAACCATAATGTAAACTGTAGTCCGTGGTGAGCAGCAATGTTTCAATATGTGTTCATCAATTGTAACAAATGTACCACACTAATGAAAACGTTGTTAAGGGGGAAAAGCATATGGAGGGTGGGATATATGGGAATCCTTATACATATTTCTTTTTAGGAGGTACCAGGGATTGAACCCTGGACTTCATACATGGGGAGCAGGCACTCAGCCACTGAACAATTAATATGTCTGCTCTCCAAGAAGAGGTTTATTTTTTTCATTTGTTTGGTTGGTTATTTTGTTTTGTTTTTAGGAGGGAATCCAAGCCCTCATACATGGGAAGCAGGTGCTCAAGTACTTGAGCTACATCCATTCTCTGAATCCCTATATTTTTGATGTACCATTTACGTCGTCGAAAGCTCATATACAAATAAAAGAAAAATAAAAAGAACCAAGGAACAAATATAAACCTAGCCGCGCAAGGAAAGGGCCACAGAGCCATTTCCAGGAGAAGGCTCCAGCACTAGATGAATGTTCCAGACTCCTGGTCCGAGGCTGGCATGAACCCTTCCAGGAAAGCCAGTGGACAAGGTCAAGAGATTGACCTAGGAAAGAGGGGTCGTCAGTGTCGGGCTCCTGCAGGGCTGGAGCACATGTCTGGCAGAACTGGGGTCACCTCACACTCGGGAGCTGGTCAGAGCAGAATTCTCCAGGGATGTCAGGAGGTCCCTCCCCTGACCAGGCGACCAGGCATGGAGGGGAAAGGAGGAATCTAATTAGTGCGTGGTGCCAAGGACAGGTACATACCTGGGATAGGCTCACCTGGGCGACTTGGCTGCAGGGTGAGAACTGGCACAAAGGGGAACCAGGGAGCTTGTCAGCTCTGCTCTTTTTCCCCAGAAACCCTGGCATGTCAAGATGAGGCTCCATTTGTCTCCACGCTGCACAGCCTTTTATTCACCTGTCCAGGTAGAGACCGATGACTCCACAGCATTTTTCCTTCTTCCTACCTGCATGGAATTCTAGGTTGGAAATCACTTTCCTTCCAACTTTAGAACACATTGCTTCCTTTCCCTCTTGTTTCCAGTGTTGTTTTGTGAGAAGTCCAAAAACGTTAGAATATCTACGTCATTCCTCTTATCCCAGCCATGTCCATAAAAGCTGCCTTCTCCCATGATACAAGGAAATGATCATAGGGTTTTATTTTTTTTCTTTATTTATTTTTTTAATGTTACATTAAAAAAATATGAGGTCCCCATATACCCCTCACCTCCCTCACCCCACTCCTCCCCCCATAACAACAACCTCCTCCATCATCATGAGACACTCATTGCATTTGGTGAATACATCTCTGAGCACCGCTGCACCTCATGGTCAATGGTCCACACCACAGTCCACCCAGTGGTACTTCTGAGGGCTGCAGAGACCCACAGGTTCTATGGTCATGGCAGATGGAGTTCAGTGCCATCTCAGTTGGTCCTAATTTGGAGTTTGTGCTTCTGTGTGATGGAGCTGGACTTAGATGTGATCTTTGTCCACAAGTCTCTTCTGTTACTTTTACCGCAACTGTAGTTGGTGCTGGGGTTTAATGTATACCCAGGGGACCTGAATCTCTGGACTGGCCATGTGATAGCCAGGCCCTGAGCCTCAACAGACTTGCAACTCCTACCCTCTGGTTTATTGGACTTACCCCACTCAGCTAACATGGAGGTGAAGAAGGTCAACTACCACACCAGGGAGCCAAGAGTGCCTACAACTGAAAGCAGGAGAATGAGAAGGAGAAGGAGAAGGAGAAGGAGAAGGAGAAGAAGAAAACCCCTTTCCCCATCTTGGCAGATTGACTTGTGTGAACACAATCCTTCAGGGCTTATCCATACAATGAGTTTAGAAAATGGCGCCAGACCACAGCCAGCAGACACCTGGTCCTTTCTTCTTGGGTGTGTGCATGGTCCTAGCAGTTGCCCCCATTTACAGGGATACAAATTTCCCTCTTGTCAAGGAAACGCTTGCCTCACAGTCCCGGGCAGTGACCTGTATGTCCTACAGCCAGCAGTCCCTCTCCCCAGGCAGACACTTGCCTGCCCTCTCACAACATCCTGTAGCAAAGCTCAGCAAACTGTCTTCCACATGCGGGGCAAGTTTTGGGATGACGAGTCCCTCAGGCCACCTCCAGACAGACTGGCCTAAACATCCATGCTCCCAGCATGGGTACAAGGGTCACTCTGCTCCCTCTGGATCCAGGGCCAGGGATCTGTACTGAGAGCCCAGATGGCTCCAAGCCAAATTGGTGAGGGGCAGCTAGGGCACCACAGAGTTCTACCATTTTTAAGAGACCTTTTCCTCAATTTGGTGCTCACCCCATCACTACAGTCCCTTAACTGCTTTCTGGAGTTGTGAGAAAGATGATGTTTCTGCCAGTTCTTGCTGGTGAAAACTTTTGGTGCCCAGTGACATCTCACTCTTCCATCTTGATCTGGGCAAGTTCTTGAGGTCATTGTTTTGAGCCATGCAGAAAGAAGTGGCCAACTCCTCCTCTCATAAGCATTTCTGTTTCATTTCTGAGATATAGGTTGAATATGAGTCCCACTTAAAAATGTCTAGAGAATGAGGGAATGGAGCTCCCTGATTTCAATGTGCATAATAAAGATGTTTTATGATATGCTAATCATGAAGATGGAATTCTTAATGAATATCACAGTTAAAACCCAATAATTAAATGCTCACCTTGTTTGCTTTCCTTTGAACATCATCCTCCGAGCCGTGGTCACTGACAAAGGATGGCATGAGAAGGGAAGAGTGATGCCACATTCCCTGGTATTTTGGTGTCAATTAATCTTCAACAATCTCTAGAAGATTCTAAGTTTGTCCACCCATGTGTTCTATCTCAGCTGACTTTGACCTTTCTCAGTGTATTAGTCAGCCAAAAAGATACTGATGCAAAGTACTAGAAATCTGTTGGCTTTTATAATGGGTAATTATTTGGGGGTAAAAGCTTACAATTACAAGGCCCCAAAGAGTCCAACTCAAGGCTGCTTTCTCACCGAAGTCAGTTGTCACATTTTGAAGCAAGATGGCGGGCAGCCTCTGTCTGGTCTCTCCTCTCCTTCCAAGCTTCCATTCCTCTCTCTTTCCTGATGAGGGCTCATTTCTCAGGGCTTCCTATACCAGTCTTGGTTCTCTTCCCAAGGTCAGTTGTAAGCTACAAGGCCAATGGTCCATCTCTCCCTGGAGCTTTTGTTGTATGAGCCTTCTGCTTTCTGCCACATGGCAGGATCACAGTGACAAAAGTTCTCTCCTCTGTGTGTCTTTTTTTTTTTTGTCTTTATTTTTTAATGTTACATTCAAAAAATATGAGGTCCCCATATACCCCCCACCCCCTCTCTGTGTGTCTTCTTGAATGAGTGTTCTTTTATATCAGCCCACCAAGGCGGCAGGGACTCAACCTGAGTCATGCCTTATCAACATGGTTCAATCAAAAGCCCAAAATTGAATTTATCAAGTAAATGTAATCAGAGGCCCCTCACTGAATTTAATGCAATCAAATGGCATCCCACCTAGAGAAAGAGTCTAGTTTACCAAGATAACATTTCTCTTTCTGAGATTCATAAATAATCTCAGACTGTCACCAAGCACAGCAGACATCAGTGGGAAAGGAATCCTGTCTATGTCCCAGGCTGGCGTGCACCTCCTTGCCTCACTCGCTCCTCACAGCAGGTGGAAGTGCAAGAGGTCGAGTTTGTCCTCCAGTTTAGACATGTTCATAATCTTAATCCATCCTTGTGGATTCAAGCACCTCTTGAAGACATGATTTTAGTTGAGGTGTGGCCACCTGAAGTTGGCTGGGTTTTCATTCGACTGGTGGACTTCTAAAGAGGACTCTAAGGGAACAGCTGGAAGCCAGTAGAGAAGGAGGGGACGTCGTCATGGATAGGAAATCCAAGGCACCCAAAGACTGCTGGCAGCATGCCAGTGGCACCCCTTCAGAGATGACTCAGCCCCCAAGAAACTGGAAACAAGCTGGGGGGGCCGTAGAGTCCCTCCCCTGGCCTTGAAGGATAAAGTCAATGAAACCCTCATTTCCGGGGACACCCTAAAATGGGTTCCTCATGCCTGTGTCACATTAGGATGACAACAGGGACATGGCACAAACATGGCAGAGTCTATTTCCAAGCCGGAGAGTGAGAGGTTTCTCAGGACCCAACTTAAGGTCTTGCGGGCTGCGGCCACTCTGCTGGACACTCCCATTCTCCTCCAGCCTCCAGGCAAAAAGAACAACAACTTCTCAGTGAAGAGGGAACTCAGCTTGCCAGATTCTCTGCCCACGGCCCCACGCTCAAAACCACCTCAGGGATGGAGGTCAGGGTGAGAGGTCACAGGGCAGGGAGCAGGAATGGACCATGCCTGGGGGGCCACAGGGAGTGGTGGGGACAGGGGTCACACCTCAGGTCAGAGGATGGGAGTGGGGGCAGGGGACATACCTAAGGTCATAGGGTATACCTAAGGTCATATGGGGCAGAGGTCACTTTAATGTCACAGGATGGAGGTTGGACAGAGGTCAGATCTAAGGTCACAGAGAGGGTATTGGGGCAAAGGCCATGCCTATAGGTCATGGGGAAGGGGTGGTGTGAAGGTCCCAAGTTGGGGTCAGAGGTTGGGGTCAGCCAGGGGATCAGGTAAGAGGACATGTCTTGGGGTCACAGAGTAGGCTTAATTTGGGGTGTCATGGGGGTCAGGTATGGGGATTATTTTGGGGTGTCAGGTATGAGACTTACATTGGGGTGTGATGGGGATCAGGGTAGGGCTTACATTGGGGTGTCAGGGGTTACATTGGAGTGTCGGGGGGATCTGAGAATTGGATGATACTGGGGTGTCAGGGGGATCAGGAAATTGGGTGATAATGGGGTGTCAGTGTTTATCAGAGAATCAGATGACATTGGAGTATCCAGATGATCTGGTTAGACCCCACGTCTGGGGGCCCCAACCCTTGGGAGGATGAGGGTTTCCCACCCTGGCGCCATCTTGAAGTTTCCCACCCTGGCGCCATCTTGAAGTTTCCCACCCTGTCACCATCTTGAAATTTTCCACCCTGGCCCCATCTTGAGTTCCCACCCTGGTGCCATCTTGAGTGTCCCAATGGCCTCTCGGGCAGCTCAGGGCTGGGTTCCTGGGTCCATTCGCACATTCTGCTGAGTCACACAGGCATTGTCTGCCCTCCCCTTCCCCTGAATGCCCCAGGCCCTGGAGCGGACACTGGCTCCCGTCACACAGGGCATGTCCTTTCCCTCCCAAAACACAGTAGGTAGAAAGACCACCCTGACCTCATAGCCCGTGCTGCTGCAAGAGGCTGCCCCAGGTCAGTCTCCACTTCCCAAACCTGGTGAGTGGTCACAGAGATAGCTTCAATGATCCCACGGGCACAGGTGTGGGGTAGAGGGAGGATTCTAACACCCACACAGTTGTCATCTCTTGAGAATGAGCTACAGTCAAATCAGTTGTCTTCCCTGAGCCCCAGGGTCTTGAGGCTGAAGTGGCGAGCAATCATCAGTGATTATTATTGTGTCTGGCAGGGGTCCCAGCTGGCCACAGCCTTGTCCTCAGAGAGCTCACAGCCTGGAGAAGGGCACTCATGGGCTGGACAAGATACTACCAACTTCTAGACCCGTCACCGAGTCTTACATGGAACCAAGTTCCTTGCAGAGGGATTTAGTCAAGATGAGGTCACATGACATCAGGAGTACCCTAAACCCAATGCACGGTGTCCATATAGCAGAGAAGAGACACAGAGGGGAGCCCAGGGAGGATAGACATAGAGCTTGGAGAGATGCAGCACGAGCCAAGGAGCACTGGAGCCTCTGGAAGCTGGAAGAGGCAAGAAGGGATCTCCCCTAGGGCCCCCCAAGAGAGCCCAGCTCTGCACAAACTTTGATATCACTGCCTCCAGAGCTGTGAGAGTCAATCCCTGTTGCTTTAAACTTTCCACCTCGCAGTACATTTTACGACAGCGCCGGGACAAGGTCGGCTCCAGGGACTGGTCAAGCCATGCGTGCAGTGGCACACCGTTCCTTCATCTAAGCAGGCTCGCAGTCCGCTACGTTTCATGCCCTCCACTGTCTTGATGCGGGTAAGACAAACGGAATCCACCCTAGCCCCCAACGAACCCTTGTGGTCAGCTCGCCAAGCCCACCCGCTGGCCGTTTCATGACCCACCGCCCCTAACAAAAAAAGCTCGGCTGGACGTTCTGAGCCAGCAGCCACCGGCCTCTCAGCATTAGGCTCCGGCTTCCGGGCGGTGGGGACTAATTGCCAGCAGGTTTTACGACGCATCTGATTGAACCCAACATCTCCGTAAGCCCTGGCCTCCATCCAGCTGCCAAGATGCCCAGAACGCGGGGCGGCCCGTCCGTTATTTAGTACGTGTGAGGAGCATGGTTTTTCTTTTCCCCTCCATGTGAAAATAGTTAAGCACATGGCAAGGTCCCTCCCCTCCACTTTGCAAAATGGTGAAATTAAGTTTTCCACGGGCCCACTGAGGAACGGCCGTCAATTACTCCGAAAACACAGTTTTCATTGATTCTGAAGAAAGCAACTTCTCCATATGTAAGTAGGATAACCTCTTAGAAGGTTTGGAAAACAAATCTGACACCCCATTAAAAGGAAAATGATTTTTTTTTCCCTCTGCACAAGAAAAAGAAACTTTTAAAGCACAGAAGGCTATTAATAAATAATGGTACTTTCTTTTTTTCAAGCATAAGAAAGCATGACATGAAAGCTTAAGCCATAAACCGTATCAGAGGTGGTATGTCGACCTGCGTGGTTTAATTGTCAAGGCCGTGTGTCCCGTTTTTACTAGCTGCACAAAGGATATTTTATTGAATGTCACATTGTAATTTGATTTTTAAAAGGGTAGTAGAAAAATGACATTTTCTTGGGTTCTTAAGACGGCCAAAAAAACCCCACACTGTTCACCCTCAGCACTAGCAGCCACGCAGGAAAAGGTAGTTCCTTCAAAAAGCTCTCCAGAAAAAAGTGGTCATTTACAGTGTGCCCAGCCATTTTCTCTCACTCCTTTCCTTTCACAGAGATCAGACGTCAAAATCAAAAGAACGGCGCATTTTGTATTCTAGAGGGGGAAATCCAGAAAAAAAAGCAGAGAGGAAAACGTTGACACGCAGCGTCTCAGGATTTGTTTCCGTAGGCATCATTTATTCATAGAGCAAGGCTTTGCGTGACGAGAGGGCTCGCCATAAAAAATTAATGGGTTGAATGGCAAACTGGAAACGGGGACCATGGCCTTTCGGAGTGCCGTGAAGAGACTGGAACGCTGTGATGGTGCATGAATAATGACGAATAGAGGAATTCGACTCAGGTCCCACTCTCCGGAGACACTGCACGTCAACTGGTGAAGAAGAAAATGGCGCCCGTTGTTGATTAATGACCCAAAACTTCTCCAACTTGGCATTCTGAAAGGGCTGGCGCAGGAGGGACATCCCGGCTCGGCTGGGGAAGCTTCTGGTTTCCTTGTGATCTTGCAGATTTCCTGAAGCTGACTCTGAAAAATAACCTTCCTGCTGGATTCTGGATTACCTACAGCTTCTTCCCATCATTGGGAGAACCCAATCTCAAACTCAATGGGCTCTTTCCTCCTTCCAGTTTGCCTTGTACACAGATACACAATTCACTGTCCTGACCCTAGCACTAAATTAAATAATTCTGGGCTCTTCAGCCCAAGTCATACAACTGCTCTAGTTTCCCAGAGGTTCTGAGATGTTCTACCCTCTGCCCACATGTTTGCTGCCATCGGGAAGCCAAGATCAGAGAGAATTCAAAATCAGCAGAGCCAAAGGCTGTCATTCAGAAGTCCAGCACACAGAGATAATCACCAGCAACCACAAGCTTCATTTTTGGGGGAATGGCGACTCCAAAAATTATGCTGGTCTGAGGATAGTTTCCCTTTGTTTGTTTATCCCCCTTGTAACCAAACATTTTGATGCATTTGCATCCCTTTTTAATTCTGTCACTTCTCACACGCCTGAAAAACGAAAATTAAAACTGTCCGTCCCACATTGCACTGTGTGGGATTGATTGTCCTCGCACATCAGTCCCCGTGCACTTCAAGAACCTCTAATCAGTGGGTTCTGGAGGTTTGCATAGGTGTCTTCCTGCTAAGCCCAACACTGCCGGTGAACAAACCTCTGCAGGAACACCGTTTTCAATGCCTTGTTTTGCAGAGTCTCCTGTAAATCCGACTCCTTTTTGAAGTCTCCAATGCTTCAGAGTTAGGGCATTCGACAGCATCTGCATGCTGCTCTCACTTTGTTTCCTACAGCCTCATGGAGAATCAGAGTAAGGAGTGCTACTGGATCTCCAAAGATTAAATTATTATCCTCCGCTACCCTCAGGTCCAGTATTTCTGTACATCAGCGGACGACACTTAACGGCCAAAGGGTTTGGCTGGTTGACTGGATGCCCTCCCTCGGAAGCCTGGGGCATCTGTAACCTGACACCCACAGAAGCTTTCAAGTCTGGAGAAAGTCCTTGTGCTCCAACTTTGTATATTGAGGCCCCAAATCCACACGGGCACAAAGAGATCTGTGAACTTGGCCTGCAGGCAACTGAAGGAGCATCTGCCTACCACATGGGAGGTCCAGGGTTCAAACCCAGGGCCTCCTGACCCATGTGGTGAGCTGGCCCATGTGCAGTGCTGATGCACACAAGGAGAGCCGTGCCATGCAGGGGTTGTCCCCCTGCGTAGGGGAGCCCCACACTCAAGGAGTGCACCCTATAAGGAGAGCCGCCCAGTGCGAGAAAACACAACCTGCCAGGAGTGGTGCCGCATACACAGAGAGCTGACACAGCAAGATGACGCAACAAAAAGAGACACAGATTCCCAGTGCCCCCTGATAATGCAAGCAGATGCAGAAGAACACACAGCGAATGGACACAGAGAGCACACAACTGTGTGGGAGGGCGGGAAAGAGGAGAGAAATAAATAAATAATTAAAATTAAATTTTTTAAAAATACCATTTCATTCAGGCCCATTTCCTTGACACTCAGGAGACTTGTCCAGGTGCCACAAGAGACAGATGGCAGCAGGCTGTACAGAAAATAGACATCACATGTTCTCCATTACAGATGCCCTAACAAGTTGTTCAATACTGGAAAATAGATTTAAAGGACAGCCCAGCTGAAAAAATGCTGGAGGTGCTCCAGGAATATCCGATAACTCGTCCAGATGTCCCAGCTTTGTACCTCCAGGTGCTAATGCAACGATTCCAAGGCTTGAGTTCAAGTCCTCATTTGGATTTTTTTTCTCTCTTTATTTTTGTTTAAATGTTGTATTCAAAAAATATAAGAGGTCCCCATACACCACCACCGTCCTCACCCCACTCCTCCCATATCACCAACCTCTTTCATCATTGTGGCACATTCATTGCATTTGGTGAATACATTTTGGAGCACTGCTGCACCGCATGGATTATAGTTTACATTGTAGTCTACACTCTTCTCCAGTCCATTCAGTGGGTAATGGCAGGACATACAATGTCCACCATCTATCCCTGCAGTACCACCCAGGACAACTCCAAGTCCTGAAAATGCCCCCACATCTCATCTCTTCTTCCTTCTCCCTACTCTCAACAGCTACCGTGGCCACTTTCTCAACCTTGATGCTAAAATTTATTCTATTACTGAACACAATAATTCCATAGTGGAATATCAGTAAGTCCACTCTAACCCATATTCTATTCCTTCATCCTGTGGACCCTGGGATGGTGATGTCCACTCCCCCTCTATATCAAGTGGGGGCTTAGATTCCACATGGACGCTGGATACAATTCTCCTGCTTTCAGTTGTAGGTACTCCTGGCGCCCTGGAGTGGTGGTTGACCTTCTTCACCTCCACGTTAGCTGAGTGGGGTAAGACCAATAAACCAGAGGGTAGGAGTTGCAAGTCTGCTGAGTCTCAGGGCCTGGCTGTCACATGGACAGTCCAGAGATTCAGGTCTCCTGAGTATCCACCAACCCTAGTGCCAACCACAGGTTCAGTAAAAGTAACAGAAGAGGCACGTGTAGAAAGGTCACATCTGAGTCTAACTCCATCACACTTAGGAACACAAACTCCAAAGTAGAGCCAAGTGACATGGCCCTGAACTCCAGAGCCATCTGCCAAGACCGTAGAACTTGCGGGTCTCTGCAGCCCTCAGGAGAACCAGTACCTGGTGTTCTATCTACTTTGGCTATCTCTGGGACCCTGGTTTGGATTTTTTATTACAAAACTGGCTCTGCTTCTGTCTGCATTTGTCCAGGTTGATGTTCTCAGGTAAAAACCCAGAAGATGAATGAATGGAGACGGGAAAATTCAGGTCGAGACACAGGCAGATGCCAATCTTTGGAGACTTGGGGTGATCTGTCTCCTGCTCAAACCACTGCAGCTCTTCCCCAAGAACGATGGAGTAAGAGCTGAGACCCAAAGTTGTCCAAGTCGGCATGTGTTTGGGCTGCCCTTCAAAAGAGCAGCAAGTGTGGTCTGTTTCAAATAAGCACAGAGTGAAAAGTTCCAAGAACACTCACTTAGCACGAGGAAACCTTTTATATTCAGTTGTGGACTGGAGTTACAGGACCCTGATTTCGGCATGTGGAGCTGAAGACACAAGAGCGGGTTGACCCCATAGGAATTTGGAGAGGAGATCAGCAATCGCCCTTGAATTTTGAAGGGGTACTACTTTTTGGTCTCACCTGGAAGTTGCCAACCGCAGCCCTGCACCCCAAGAACGGTGATTTTCACTCTAAATCTGCAGGGAGACCCTTCTCCCTCCACACTCTTTTTATTTTGCACAAGTTTCCAAGGAATGGGGAAAATGGGGTATTTTGTTCATGGATCTCTTTACTTGCCACACAGAGAAATAGTCCTTTTTTTTCCAATTTCATTTTTAATTTTTTTAATTTAATTGCCTTTTTTAAAAAAAGATACAGAGATCATAAAAAATGTTACATTTAGAAATATAAGAGGTTCCCATATATCCCAGATGCCGCCTCCACCCCTCTCACATCAACAACCTCTTTCATCATCATGGTGCATTCATTGCATTTGATGAATACATTTTGGAGCCCTGCTGTACCACATGGATAATAGTTTGCATTGTAGTTTACACTCTCCCCTAGTCCATTCAGTGGGTTATGGGAGGATATATAATGTCCAGCATCTGTCCCCACAATATCATTTAGGACAACTCCAAGTCCTGAAAATGCCCCCACATCACATCTCTTCTTCCCTCTCCCTGCCCGCAGCAACTCCCGTGGCCACTGTCTCCACATCAATGATACAATGTCTTCCATTGCTGGAGTCACAATAGATGTGATCTTTCTACACATGCCTCGTCTGTCACTTTTCCTGAACCTGTGGTTGGCATTGGGGTTGATGTATACTCAGGAGACTTGAATCTCTGGATTGGCCATGTGCCAGCTGGGCCCTGAGCCTCAGCAGAGTTGCAGTTCCTACTCTCCGGATAGTTAGACTTACCCCAATCAGCTAACAGGGAAGTGAAGATGGTCAACCACCACACCAAGGAACCGAGAGAGCCTACAACTGCAAGCAGGAGAATTGCATCCATCAACCATGTGGGATCTAAGCCCCCTCTCGATATAGAGGTGGAGTGGACATCACCATCCCAGGGTCCACAGGATAGAGGAATAAAATATGGATTAGAGTGGACTTACTGGCATTCTACTATAAAATTATTGTGACTCTAGCAATTGAAGGGAATGGTCTTTTAACAAACTCACTTGGTAATTGTGAAGCTCTCATCAAGCATTGTTTAGCACTGGAGATGACATTTTAGACAAAGCGCCTGACAGTAAATATTCTCATCTTTGCCCACCGGATGTTCTCTGTCTCAATTCTGCCATTGTGGTGGGGAGATGTACATTGGCTGTGGACCAATAAAGCTTTATTGACAACTGCAGGCAGGGGGCCAGATTGGGTTCGCCAGCTGTAGTTGGTGGACCCTTAATTTAGACATTTTTGCCTCCAGCACAGCACACAGCACTTCTGCCTCTAGGGTGTGCCCTAGCCTTTGGATCACCCCAGGCTCTGTGCCCACCCCCTCCCAATAGCACCTTCAGCTCCCATGGCCCCCTCCTCAGTGCCATACCAGAGCAGTTCAACAAAGAGTTACCCATTTAAAGGAAACTATGCCTATCTGGCCCTAACAAAGAAATCCTCTTTTCCCTCCCTTTACTTTCATGGTTCAGAAAGACCCCGTTTATTTTTTTTAAGAAATCGAATGTGGGAGTTAGAGATTACCATCATCCCATATGCTATCTCATTCTCTTTTGTCCTGTGCTAAAAATACCGTGGCTGATGCTGTTTTACGAAGGATACGATAATGATACATAAGGACGCATCAGTGGGACTTCGTGCCAGTGTTCCTCATTGAACGCCGTATACTTTAGACACTAAAAATCCAAATGTAAAGTGTCACCATAAGTTCACTGGTTGTAGCTTAAACTCTGGGATTAAAGACAGTCATGCTATCACCAAAAGCTTCCCCTCTCCCGATACCAAATAGACAACTGATTTCACCGGACACGTCTCTGAAATTTGCATTTTCCCTAAGCACAGGATCGGATTCCACTAAGTGGGCATTTGCGCCAGGACAAGGGAGTGGCGGGATTTGAACAATGAGCACCGATGCATGTCATTTCCCCAGGCACAGAGGTTACAGGGAGCTGTTCCTACAAGTAATTATACAAAACAAAAACCAAAAAAATCTTATGCGTGGAGAACTCCGAAACTCTTATTCTTGAAATGTCTGCTGTCTCCTCTGGGATCACTGCGTTGGCCCTGCCTTTTCTGATGGAAGCCAATGCAAAATGGTACAAAGATTTAAAAATGCATCATAAATGAGAAACTCGTGTATGCTGGCAAGAAGAGTTGACTGCCCCAGGTGCACCTGGTCAGAAGTGCCTGATAATAGCCCTGCTGCCTGGTAAGAAAATTGCTCCAAAATTCGACTCCCCTATCTGCAAGTCCCGCTCCTTCCATGGTCTTGTTACAAGAAGGTTTCAGAACTATTGTGATTGGTAATTGAAGAAAATGTGGCCTTGGTGTGGAGAAAGTGGCCATGGTGGCTGCTGGGGGTAGGGAGTGGGAGGAAGAGAAGAGATGTGGGGGCATTTTTGGGAATTGGAGTTGTCCTTGGTGGTGCTGCAGGGACAGTTACCGGACACTGTATGTCCTCCCATGGCTCACTGGATGGAACGTGAGAGAGTGTGGACTATGGTGTGGACCATTGGACCATGAGGTGCAGTGGTGCTCAGAGATGTATTTACCAAGTGCAATGAATGTCTCATGATGATGGAGGAGGTTGTTGTTATGGGGGAAGGAATGCGGTGAGGGGGGGTGGGTGGTATATGGGGACCCACCCATATATATAACATATATAATGTATATGTTACATTAATGTAACATTAAAAAAATGAAGACAAAAAAAAAATCTATTTTTCCCATGCAATTGCCACAATGTAAGTAGCCTTTGCCCAGGACCTGGTCTGTCTGCACGGAGGAAGACTGGTCACTGGGACAAGCTGGAAAACGCACCTACCCCCAAGACATACTCACCCCTATTCCCCAGAACCTGGGAATACTACCCCGCGTGGCCAAAGATTGAAAGTTAACTTACGTGGTGGAAGATGTGATTAAGGGAAGCGTCTTGCCAGGGGCTCCCTTCTGGAGCTGGAAAGCTTGAGATGCAATTGCATGTGTCCTTAGAAAAAAGAAGGAGAGGGGGTTTTGACACAGACACAGGCAAAGGGGAGGAGACCATGTGAAGATGGAGAGAGATTGGAGTGATGATGCAACCTCAAGTCAGGTGGCACCTGGACCCTTGAGAAACGAAGAGTCAGGGAGGGGCCTGCCACGGAGCCTTAGGAGGGAACCCAACTCTGCTGACACGTTGTTTCCCAATTCTGACACCCAGAACTGTGAGAGAACAAAACTCTGTTGTTTTCCATCCCCGGTTTGCGGTGATCTGTTATAGCAGTTGCTACCTACCTGCCAAGGTCTTTGACTCTCCTTTCCCCAAATAATGGTAGAGCCCTGTTCTGCCAGTCTATCATCAGGTTAATTTTTAGCTTCAGTTTTTTCAGTGTCTGAAGGGACTGAGGGAGTAGGAGTCCCTTTAGCCTACTCCCTGAAGTTATAAAGGATACTGTTAACACACACCCCTTATAGCTATAAGCTGCTGGAAGAAGTCATGCGGGGACCAGAGAAATATTTAGTGGCTCTCAGGCAAACCTAGATGCAATGAAATAAGAAAGATCATGTCTTTATCTCACTCCAGAAAAGCTCACAAACGGTGCCCCTCTGAAATCTAAAACACTTGATCCCCCCTCTGCCCCGATAAACCGTTCCAAAAAGATGCTGCCTTTTAATGGCTCCAGCAGAGCTGGTGACAACCACACAAATACTCTTCCTCTGGTTTTGGAGTAGCTGGAAGTGGGCAATGAGAAGAGGCTGGAAGAATTTTGAGGAACATGATAGTAAAAAAATAGATTTTGTCTGAAGAGATGGTTGATGGACATAGGGGCATTGAAGGTGATTCTGCTGAGAGCTCATAAAGAATTAAGGAGAGCTGCAGAGAAAGCTTCTATCACTTTAAAGTATATAGATGGGCACAAATAGAGGGTTGCTAGAAATAGGAATATGGACGGCACTTCTATGATGTATTATTGGACACTGGAGTAAAGGTCAAACTTGTTAGTAAATGACAGAAGTGTGCACAGGTGAACCATGTCGTATTGCTGGGAAAGAACCCATGAGAGAGGAACTCGGACACTTTGCTGAGGAGATTTCTAAGGAAAATATGGAAGGTGCGGTGATGGGAAGTCCAGTTATCAAAACCGACTCTCTAAGAAAGACCCTGATGGACAGAACAAAGATGTCCATGTACCGATGGAGTGATGGCTACAAGTCAAGGAGCACCAAGGTTTGGCAGCAAACACCCAAAGCTGGAAGAGCAGGAAGGACCATCCCCTAGAGTCTTCAGAGGCCGCGTGGCTCTGCCCACCCCTTGAGTTCATACTTCTCAATATTTCACATACTTCTCATACTTCCTGAAGCGTGAGAGCATAAATTTCAGTTGCTCTAAGCTGCCCAGTTTGCAGTATTTTGTTGTTGGTGGTAGTGGTGTTGTCTTTATTTTTTTTTAATGTTACATTCAAAAAATATGAGGTCCCCATATACCCCCCACCCCTTCACCCCATTCCTCCCCCTATAACAACAACCTCCTCCATCATCACGAGACATTCATTGCACTTGGTGAATACATCTCTGAGCACTGCTGCACCTCATGGTCAATGGTCCCCATCATAGCCCACACTCTCCCACTCTAGTGGGCCATGGGAGGACATACAATGTCCAGTAACTGTCCCTGCAGCACCACCCAGGACAACTCCAAGTCCTGAGAATGCCCCCACATCACATCTCTTCTTCCCTCTCCCTCCCCTTGTGGTGTTGGCTGGAACTCAGAAGATGGGAAATTTATAGAGTGATGGAAACACTCCATGTCTTGTGTTGGTTACACAAGGGCATACATTTCTCAAAACTCATCAAATTCACTTGAGGTCTATGCATTCTACTGTATAAATTCACTTGGAATCTGTGCATTTCACTGCCCATACATTTTGCCTCATCATCGTCACCACCATAACCATCACCCTTACCATCATCATCATCACCATCATCACCACCATCAACATCACTATCATCCCCAGCATCATCTTTACCATAGTCATCACCTCCATCATAATCATAATCATCTTTACATCATCACCATCACCATCCTCATCATCACCCTCCACCATCATCACCATCATCATAACCATCACCATCCCCACCATTCCCATCACCCTTCACATCACCTTCATCACTATCATCATCATCACCATCACCATCATCACTGCATTAGTCAGTCAAAGGGGTGCTGATGGTTTTATAAAGGGTATTTATTTGGGGCAGGAGCGTACAGATACCAGGTCATAAAATATAAGTTCTTCCCCTCACCAAAGACCATTTGGAGCAAGACGGCTGCCGACGTCTGCGAGGGTTCAGGCTTCCTGGGTTCCTACGTTCCTGGGGCTTGCTTTTCTCTGAGTTCAAGGTTCCTTCCTTCTGGGGCTGGCTTCTCTTTCCTCTGTGTGATGACTTCCCGGGGCGCCAGTTTAAGTCTTCAGCATCAATCTCCAACATTGAAATTTCGACATGAAAAGCCCTCAATTCTGTTCTTCCCCATGCCTTTTATCTGTGAGTCCCCATGCACCAAGGGGCGGGGACTCAACGCCCTAATCATAACTCAATCATGCCTAGGTGCAGATCAGATTATAAGCGTAATCCAATATTTCTTTTTGGAATTCATCAATTATATCAAACTGCTGCAATCACCATCATCTTTACCATCATTGCCACCATCAGAATCATAATCATCTTTACCATTATCACCATTACCATACCATCATCACCATCATCATCATCATCATCACGATCACCATCATCACAATCGCCATCATCATCATAACCATCACCATCCATTATCATCACCATCACCATTACCATCACCATCATCACCATCATTATCCTCACCATCATCACCATCATCACCATCATTATCCTCACCATCATCATCACCATCACCATCATCACCATCATCATCACCATCACAATCACCATCATCATCATCACCATCACAGTCACAATCAGCAGCATCATCACCATCACCATCACCACCATCACCATCCATTATCATCATCACCATCATCATCATCACCATCATCACCATCATCACCACCATCACCATCCATTATCATCATCACCATCGTCATCATCACCATCACCATCATCACCACCATCACCATCCATTATCATCATCACCATCATCATCACCATCACCATCATCACCACCATCATCACCACCATCACCATCCATAATCATCATCACCATCATCACCACCATCACCATCCATTATCATCATCACCACCATCACCATCCATTATCATCATCACCATCATCACCACCATCATCACCACCATCACCATCCATTATCATCATCACCATCATCATCATCACCATCACCATCACCACCATCACCATCCATTATCATCATCACCATCGTCATCATCACCATCACCATCATCACCACCATCACCATCCATTATCATCATCACCATCATCATCACCATCACCTCACCATCACCATCATCACCACCATCACCATCCATTATCATCATCACCATCATCATCACCATCACCATCATCACCACCATCATCACCACCATCACCATCCATTATCATCATCACCATCATCATCATCACCATCATCACCATCACCACCATCACCATCCATTATCATCATCACCATCGTCATCATCACCATCACCATCATCACCACCATCACCATCCATTATCATCATCACCATCATCATCACCATCACCTCACCATCACCATCATCACCACCATCACCATCCATTATCATCATCACCATCATCATCACCATCACCATCATCACCACCATCATCACCACCATCACCATCCATAATCATCATCACCATCATCACCACCATCACCTCACCATCACCATCATCACCACCATCACCATCCATTATCATCATCACCATCATCACCACCATCATCACCACCATCACCATCCATTATCATCATCACCATCATCACCATCACCATCACCACCATCACCATCCATTATCATCATCACCATCGTCATCATCACCATCACCATCATCACCACCATCACCATCCATTATCATCATCACCATCATCATCACCATCACCTCACCATCACCATCATCACCACCATCACCATCCATTATCATCATCACCATCATCATCACCATCACCATCATCACCACCATCATCACCACCATCACCATCCATAATCATCATCACCATCATCACCACCATCACCTCACCATCACCATCATCACCACCATCACCATCCATTATCATCATCACCATCATCACCACCATCATCACCACCATCACCATCCATAATCATCATCACCATCACCACCATCACCATCCATAATCATCATCACCATCATCACCACCATCACCTCACCATCACCATCATCACCACCATCACCATCCATTTTCATCATCACCATCATCATCACCATCACCATCATCACCACCATATCACCACCACCACCATCCATTATCATCATCACCATCATCATCATCACCATCACCATCATCATCCCCATCACCATCACAATCACAATCACCATCATCATCACCATCCATTATCATCACCACCATCACCATCACTATCATCATCACCATCATTTGCCAAGGCCAGGCACCATGTCTCATTACCCACGAAGCTGTCCCCACCACACCTTCCCCCACATTCCCACTGTCGTGACCTCGAATGTGTAAGGTGAAGAGCTCATGGAGAGTCCAAAATCCTGACAAATACATCTACCACATGCCAGCACCTTGCTAGGCATTTTGGATGAATTATCTCTTCATCAACTTTGCCTATGAGAAAACCAAACGTGAGTGAAATCAACCACATACTCACAAATGGCAACACTGTCATTGAATTTGGAATAATTCAATTTTGCACACATGACTTGATCTAATCCTGCAACTGTGAGTCAGAAGTTATCAAAACCCTTTTGCAGGGGAGGAAACAAGTGTCCAGGGAGGTGATGCAACCACCCCAAGGTCACATGTCTCAGGCCAGGTGACTATCAAGCTCAGCCCATCACCACCACATCTTAGAGTAAAATCTTCCAAGCACCCAGCAACCTCCCCAATGCATGGGAGATCTCAGTGTACTCATAGGTGATGGTAAAGAGCTGTGATACCTGACATGATCAAAGATGCCTGCTTTTAAAATGTGGTTAAAATGATTCCCCAAAGAATGCCATAATAGCAATTCATCTAAAGGTGCCTCTGAAGCTTGTCCAAATGGAGAGGAGCGGAGTATATCCTATTCGAAGATTTTTGCCCATTAGCTTCATCAAGATTATTTTATCAAATTATTTCTGTAACCTAAACCTCAAGGCAACAAATGGGCTAGAGAAAAGATAAAAACAGGAAAGCTCAACTCAGGAGTCTCTTGGTCAGACTTCCCCGCTGGGTCTGATGGGGTCAGCAGCATTTCACTTATCTCACACATCTCCAAGGTGCACCAGGTGTTAATGTACTCAGAAATCTTTCCATGTTCTACCCAACTTTCTCTAGAGTTTCTGAGGCTTCCACATCCATGCCCTGGGCTTTTAACCATCATCCCATCGTTAATTTGTCGAGCCAGTCTGTGGGCACAGGGAAACGCCTTTGAGTATGAGCCTTTGCTACCGAGGAGTAGAAAGTCACTAAATTTAACCCACAGGATCTGCTTCCTTTTTCTTCATTATTGTGCACCCAATAGACTCTTTATTTTGCAAAATATATTGATTAAATGCTGACTCCTGGATAATGGGCTTTCTCTAGTCTGTTACAGGGATTAAATTATTAGCAATCAATGGAGCCCCTCGTAGCGATGTGCAATGTGTAAATAAATGGGCAAACACCCCTGTACCACCGCTCCCATGACCTGAATCCATTTGTTTTAAGGCAGTGAGCAGATCTTCCATTTATTCTGAGGGAGAGGGGAAGGTCAAAACTGTACACAGAGCACCCGCTAGAAAAATGCCTGGAATCGAGTCCAAGAAATACAGGGCTTCTTTCCTGTTGAGCTTTTCATTCACTGTCGCCGCCTGATTCCTCTTAGGCTGGGTAGACCTCAGCCTTTCATCAGCCCATCGTGGGTAAAGCATATTCTTCTGGGCATCCTGTTCCTTTTTATTACTCAATGGTGTTTACTCAGGAAACACTCAAGGAGCCCACTACGGCACAGCCTCTGCCAGGAACAGGACACAGAATTCAGTCATCAGGGCGTGAGCCCCAGCTCTGTGCAGTCTCAGTCATGGCCCCTGAAATGGGGGTGTCATCTGCCTTTGTGGGGCGGGGTCTGTGAAGGGGGCTTCTCTGAGTGGTCCCTTCATGGCCTCTGAAAGGTAAATATGAATTGGACAAATACACTGGGGGCTCAGATCAGCCAGCGAGTCGGTGTGCATTGAACTCTTACTAAGAATGCATGTTGAACGCGATGGGGTGTCTCAACGTGAAGGAACACGTCAGCACATGCACATCTCAGACACTGATAACTTCTGAGGATGAGCGATGGGAGAGCTGGAGGGAGATGCTTCAGAGGGGAAACCAGGGAGTGGGTCTTCAAACAGGCGGCTGAGGCCAGAGTGACCAACAATGGGAGGCAGCTGAGCAGATCTCGGCAGGGATGAGCAGGAGGCACAAGAGGGTGTGAGCTATAGATGTTCAAGAGCAGAAGATGCCCCAGGGGAGGGACAAGGTAAAAGATGGACTGGAAGGGTAGAAAAGGTGTGTGAGGTCTGAGAGAATCACAGCAGAGCCCCTGGTGTCTTGGGGAACAGGCAACACCTTCCGTTTCACCCAAGGTTCCATGAAATGCAGCAATGGGATTTATTGGAAAGGTCCTGGAAGATGAGAGTGACGGAGAAAGCCAAAGACCAGCAAAGAAGCTCCTGCAGTGATATGGTGGGGAGGAAAGGTGGCAGGAGTCGTGGAGAAGGGGGGCAGCCAAGGGGCGGTGCAGGGGCCAAGGGAAGCAAAAGGTGTGGGGAATGGATAGTTCTGGGCAGTTTCAAGACACTCCAGAGGATCCCCCAATGGCCAAAAGTGAAATCCAGGCCCTTGAGTGCCTTATCTCAGCAGCCGAGTTGAGCGGAGAAGATCTCAGTTGTGCCAGTTTCCACCTGGGTGCCTGACATGGGCAGGATCACCTAAGAAGGTCCGGTCAGGGCCGGTTGGCAGCCCACCTCTTCCACCCAGCATGCCTGCCATCCTCGCTTCCTCATCTGCTTCACTGCTTTCCTGGGCTGCACATCATCCTTGATGTGGTAGATATACCCCACGCTGTACACAGGTGATGAGCATGGGAAGAACCTCCGGGAGCAACCCAGAGGCACCACCATCCCTCAGTCGTTGGCACGGATCCTCGTGAGCCGCCCCCGCCCCCCCCCCCCAGGAACGACTCATCCCCCCTTGTGAGTTTGCAGATGCTAATTTCCAAGGTAACCGTTTCTCTCCGTTTCCCCCCACTGCCATGTGGACTCTCTCTACGCCCCTTGAAAGGCAAGCATTAGACACACGCCGAGCCTTCGTTAAGATTGCAGCATTTTCTCGCCCAGAATGAGTCAAAGAGTAAGATGAAAGGAGCAGCCCCGCCCCCCGGAGGCCAGCCCTGATCTGGCCACCAGGAGGGACGCTGCCTGGCCCTGCACCCCATGATCAGAGCACAGGTCACCGCTTGTCCGTCACAGCCCAGGGACCGCGCGTTCGAAAGAGCCAGCGCTCTTTGTTATTCAGCCTAGTTAAATTTCTTCACTTCCAACACCAGAGGAATAAAAAAAAAAAAAAAAAATGCCAGGCAGACCCTTAAATAGCTCTAATTATGAGAAAATGCACATTGCAATCAGCCCCAGAAAACAACGGGCTTTCCTTTCCAGCGCACGGGCCAGCTGTTTTGAAAGGCACAGTACTAATCACGCTCCCTCCACATGTTCAAACAGATGAAAGTAATTTTGTGCTCAACTGTCTATAAGTAATTAGTCTGCGACGTAAAGGGGTCTTTATGTATCCAATCCGAGCGAGGTACGCTTTCAGCATAAGGAGCAATTACGAGCAGTCGTCTTCCTCTGTAAGGTACACTTTATGCATTTTGCATGAGACCCCTTTATTAGCATAAAGTGGCTATCAAAGCCCCCTTGGTCTGCTGTCTTCTTTTCATGTAACAGACTCAAATTCCCCAGAAATATAATAATTTGAAGACAGTGGTGCTGGTGGTTTGTTTCAGCTGTAATTTGTTAAGTTTTTCCTCTTCTTTGTTATTTGCCTGGTAAAGACGGAGGCCGCTGGGATCCATCTAGGCACAAACAAGTGTTCTCCCTTCCCAGCGAGCCGGAGATTAGCATGCAGGAGGGGTCTCCGAGAGGCCCCTTGCCTCAGCCACACAGCTGAATCCCTTAATCTTATTAATTAGGAGGTCAGAAGAAGGAGGCTTCATTTTGCTAAATAAGTCAAAGTGATTCCCATGCAGAGGCGCTCAGTCATTTTTAAAAACAGTCTGTGGCCCCCCAGACCAGACGCTCCAAGGTTTACTGTCTTCCAAGCTTGAGTGGGGAGGGGGCTTCTCTCCCCCTGCAGGATAGTAGTTTGCCTGTAGTAAGCTTAACTGTTGCACCGGCTGTGTCCAGATATTTCCTGCAACCGGCTGCTGTGGGCCAGCGCTCCTCGAATCTGGGGTGAAAACATTTGTATGCAAGTTACAAGGATTCCCATGTCCACTGGAGCATCTAAAGAGCAGGAAATATACATCTATCTCGAAAGCTTGTCTAAGCTGTCTTTTGTTCTTGTTTCTTTTTTCTTCTGTTTTTTTTTTTACAGATGCAAATCTTTTCTTTTTTCTATTTTTTTAAATGTTACATTAACAAAATATTAGGTCCCCATTTACCCCCCACCCCCCCTCACCTCACTCCTCCCACATAAACAACCTCTTTCATCATCGTGGCACATTCATTGCATTTGGTGGATACATTTTGGAGCACTGCTGCACCACATGGACAGTGGTTTACGTTGTAGTTTACACTCTCCCCCAGTCCACCCAGTGGGCCATGGCAGGACAGCTCAGGAATAAACCGCCCACTTAGGTGTGGATTTACTCAGACATCGTCCACTCTTCTGTCCACTCACTGACCCCAGCGCGGCTTGGGAGACCCAACCAGAAAGACTTGGCAGCTCTAGATAAGATGGTGAGAAAAGATACCGAGCAATCGAATGCCCCATCGATGGATGAATAGAACAAAACGTCGTAGAACCATACAACCAAGTATCAGTCAGCCATAAAAGGAAAAGAAGTTGTGGTTAGTGATTCACTGTGGATGAGCCTTGAAATGCTACGCCGAGTGAAGAAAGTCCGGGACTGAAGGCTGCGTACAGTGTGACTTCATTTATATGAAACATCCAAAATACACAAATCCATAGAGAAACAAAGCCAGCCGGTGGTTTCCATAGGCTTGGAGAGGTGGCACCCGGGAGTGACTACTTAATGGGTAGAGGTTTTCTTTTGGGGAAATGAAAACGCCATGGAACTAGATAACGGTGGTGTTTGCACAATATTGTGGATTAGCTGAACATCACTGACTTGTCCTTTTTAAAATGGTTCATTTTCTTCTATGTGGATTTCTTCCTCTTTTTTCTTCTCTTTATTATTTTTTTTAATGTTACATTCAAAAAGTACGAGGTCCCCACATAGCCCCCATGCCCCTCACCCCGCTCCTCCCACATCAACAACCTCTGTCATCATCGTGGCACATTCACTGCACCTGGTGAATACATTTTGGAGCACGGCTGCTGCATGCATGGATAATGGTTTACATTGCAGTTTACACTCTCCCCCAGTCCACCCAGTGGGCCATGGCAGGACAGACAATGCCCAGCATCTGTCCGTGCAGCACCACCCAGGACATATATAGAATGAGCTTCTGCTCTACGAACACACATTCAGCACCTCCTGTATACCCCGAGGATGCAGCATGATTCAGGTCAGTCCCCTGCCCTGGGGGAGGCAGGGGCAGGCTTGGAGCTGGACCTTTTCGCCCCCTGGACAGTGGACGAGAAGAGGAGACCGCAGCCCTGAGCAGGCAAGTCCAGGCCAGGCAAATCCGGCTCATTGTTGCCCAAGCAGCTGGAGGGAGCCCGTCTGGGGGTCCATGCGGTCGTGAAGGGCCCGGTCTCGTGGCGGTCAGCCCTGTCCTCCCTGTTCTCTGACCCTGTGCCCATTATCTGGACGTGCCCTCTAGGTCTGATCTCCATCCGGGTTTCCCTCCCAGCTGACCTCATCGTCCTCACAAATGACCCGGCCTCTTGGAAACAGCAGGGATCACTTTAGACTCCAGAGTTTTCCTCCCCCAGCGTTCCGGGCTGCACTGGTCACAGCTGCCCACCCAGCATCTTGCTCTGTGCCGGCCACTGCCCACCCAGCAGCTCCCCATCCTGTATTGGTCGCTGCCAATCCACCAGCATCTGTCCTGTGCTGATCACTGCCCACCCACCAGCATCTGACCTATGCTAGTCACTGCCTATCCACCATTGTCCCATCCTGTGCTGGTCACTGCCCACCCACCAGCATCTGTCCTGTGCTGGTCACTGCCCACCCAGCAGCTCCCCATCCTGTGCTGGTCACTGCCCACCCAGCAGCTCCCCATCCTGTGCTGGTCACTGCCCACCCAGCACCCTGACCTGTACTGGTCACTGCCCACCCAGCACCCTGACCTGTACTGGTCACTGCTCACCCAGCACCCTGACTTGTCCTGGTCACTGCCTACCCACTCAGCATCCCATCCTGTCCTGGTCACTGCCCACCCACTCAGCATCCCATCCTGTGCTGGTCACTGCCCACCCACTCAGCACCCTGACCTGTCCTGGTCACTGCCTACCCACTCAGCATCCCATCCTGTGCTGGTCACTGCCCACCCACTCAGCACCCTGACCTGTCCTGGTCACTGCCTACCCACCAGCATTCCATCCTGTGCTGGTCACTGCCCACCCACCAGCATGTGTCCTGTGTTGGTCACTGCCCACCCAGCAACTCCCCGTCCTGTGCTGGTCACTACTCACCCAGCACCCTGACCTGTGCTGGTCACTGCCCATCTAGCAGCTCCCCATCCTGTGCTGGTCACTGCCTGCCCACCCAGCACCCTGACCTATGCTGGTCACTGCCCACCCAGCAGCGTCCTGTGCTGTGCCACTTGCTGCCCACCCACTAGCATCTGACCTATGCTAGTCACTACCTACCCACCAGTGTCCCATCCTGTGCTGGTCACTGCCCACCCACCAGCATCTGTCCTGTGCTGGTCACTGCCCACCCAGCACCCTGACCTGTGCTGGTCACTGCCCACCCAGCAGTGTCCTGTGCTGGGCCAGTCCCTGCCCACCCAGCAGCATCCTGACCTATCCTGGTTACTGCCCACCTAGCAGCTCCCCATCCTGTGCTGGTCACTGCTCACCCAACACCCTGACCTGTGCTGGTCACTGCCCACCCATCAGCATCTCATCTGTGCTGGTCACTGCCCACCCAGCAGCTCCCCATCCTGTGTCATTCCCTGCCCATCCAGCAGCGTCCCGTCCTATGCCAATTGCTGCCCTCCCAGCAACATCCTGACCTGTCCTGGCCACTGCCCACCCCCCAGCATCCCATCCTGTCCTGTGCTGGTCACTGCCCATCCAGCCGTGTCCTGTCCTGTGCTGGTTGCTGCCCACACACCAAAATCTGGGCTGTGCCAGTACCTACCCATCCAGTGCCAGTCCCTGCCCACCCCCCAGCATCCTGCCCTGTCCTGTCTTGTGCTGGTCATTGCCCACCCAGCATCCTGACCTGACCTTTTCTGGTCGCTGCCCACCCAGCATCCTGACCTGAGCTGGTCACTGCCCACCCAGCAGCCCATCCTGAGCTGGTCACTTCCCATCTGCCAGCGTCCCATCCTGTGCTGGTCGCTGCCCACCCAGCAGCACCCGTTCCTGTGCTGGTCGCTGCCCACCCAGCATCCCGTCCTGAGCAGGCCATTGCCCCACCACCCAGCATCCTCCAAGGACAGTCCACTCCACCACCTCCAGGGAGCAGGACGCAGCCAGGCCAAGCGCAGGGGGCCACCGCAAAGGGGGCGCCCCTGCCACTCGGGGCTGGTGGCCACGAGGGACCCATTGGCTGAGGAGGACGCCGTGTCTGGGTGCCCAGGGGCCTGCGCACGGGGCAGTGCTCCTGCTCGAGCGGACGAGGGGGCGGGGCCGGGGGGCTGGGAAGTGGCCACAGCTGCAGGACCGAGTCGGGCCCGACGGAGCGGGCGATGGCTGGAGAGGGCTGGGGGAGGGCACGCAGCCTCCACAGCTCTGCCCGGGGACCCCGGAGGGGCCACTTGGTATAGGGAGGGGCAGGAGGGGGAAGGGGCAGGACCTGGAGACCTGTGGATGGAACTGGTCAGAGGTTCACCCCATGGAGGTACAACGGCCCTGAGGGGTCAGGGGAAGAGTTCTCAGGGTGGGGGGCCCTCAGGGGTCAGGGACCAGGTCTAAGAGGCGGGGTCCCTGAGGGGTCAGGGACCAGGTCGAAGCGAGGAGGGGTGTCCTTGAGGAGCCACATGCTCTCATCTAGGACTGGGCTTGGGGTCTTCTGTGACCATGGACTTGAGGTCAGCTATGGTCAGGAAATGGTGGTGTATACTCAGGAGACCTGAATCTCTGGACTGTCCATGTGCCAGCTGGCCCTGAGCCTCAGCAGCCTTGCAACTCCTACCCTCTGGTTTGTTGGTCTTACCCAGGCCAGCTAACATGGAGGTGAAGAAGGTCAACCACCACACCAGGGAGCCAAGAGTGTCTACAACTGCAAGCAGGAGGATTGCATCCATCAGCCTTGTGGGATCTAAGCCCCCTCTCGATATAGAGGTGGAGTGGACATCACCATCCCAGGGTCCACAGGATGGAGGAATAGAGTGTGGATTAGAGTGGACTTACTGGTATTCTACTATACAACTATTGTGACTAGTAATGGAAGAAATTGTAGCAGGAGAAAGTGGCCACGGTAGTTGCTGGGGGCAGGGAGAGGGAAGAAGAGATGTGATGTGGGGGCGTTTTCAGGACTTGGAGCTGTCCTGGGTGATGCTGCAGGGACAGATGCTGGACATCGTAGGTCCTGCCATGGCCCACTGGGTGGACTGGGGGAGAGCGTAAACTACAATATAAACTATTATTCATGTGGTGCAGCAGTGCTCCAAGATGTATTCACCAAATGCAATGAATGTGCCACAATGACGAAAGAGGTTGTTGATGTGGGAGGAGTGAGGTGAGGGGGGTGGAGGGTATATGGGGACCTCTTGCTTTTTTTGAGTGCAACATTTAAAAAAAAATAAAGAGAGAGAGGAAAAAAAAAACCCAGGGACAGTGGGAAACGGCCGACAGTGCCTGCTTTTGCCCCCGACAGGATACAGCCTCGGTGGGTACAGGGCCCCATCTGCAGACAGCAGCCGAAACCAGCCCATCTGAGACCCTGCACAGGCCCTGAGACATCCGAGGCCCTGAGCTCGCCCCCACCAACGAGTTCAGGGGTGCCGGAAGGAAGACCTGCTTCTCCTCGGATGCCGTCCTCCCCCCAAGTGAGGGGATCAGGGTGCCCCTGCGCTGCAGAGGAATATCCCTCCTAAAACCTCCAGGAGACCCACTTTTTCTCCTCTTAGATTTGCCACCGACTGCCCCAAACACTCCAGAAGATATCGCCCGTGCCTGGACGTCTTCCTTCCAGCTGGAGCCGATGAAGACGCGGGGCTCCACGCCCTCTGGGAGGGCAACGCAGACACGACCTGCGTGCAAACTGCAAGACCGAGAAGCCGAGCTCAGCGCTCGAGGAAAGCAAGAGGACAGAACGGCGTCCCGGCATGTTAGTGGGATTGGATCATCCCGGCCGCCACCACCGCCTCCGAGAGAAAAACTCTGTTCACATCTTCATAAAGAAGCAAAGTGACCGATTTGTAACCGGGACATCAACTGGACCCATTCACCCCGGTGTGCCATTTCCCCAAAAATGGTCCCATCCTCCACTGCGGGTCAATCGTCACCATCAATAACCCCGTGTGGCTCTGTGGTGTACCCAGGGGACCTGAATCTCTGGACTCTCCATGTGATAACCAGGCCCTGAGCCTCAAGAGACTTCAGCTCCTACACTCTGGTTTATTGGACTTAGCCCACTCAGCTAACAGGGAGGTGAAGACGGTCAACCACCACATCAGGGAGCCAAGAGTGCCTACAACTGCAAGCAGGAGAATTACATCCAGCATCCATGTGGAATCTAAGCCCCTTCTTTTTTTTTTTTAATTTTTTTATTCATTTTTTAAAAATATTACATTCAAAAAATATGAGGTCCCATTCAACCCCACTGCCCCCACCCCACTACTCCCCTCACAGCAACACTCTCTCCCATCATCATGACACATCCATTGCATTTGGGAAGTATATCTCTGGGCATCGCTGCACCTCATGGTCAATGGTCCACATCATAGCCCACACTCTCCCACGTTCCATCCAGTGGGCCCTGAGAGGATCTACAATGTCCCATAATTGTCCCTGAAGCACCACCCAGGACAACTCCAAGTCCTGAAAACGCCTCCACATCTCATCTCTTCCTCCCATTCCCCGCACCCAGCAGCCACCATGGCCACTTTTCCCACACCAATGCCACATTTTCTCTGTGGACCTTGGATTGGTTGTGTCCATTGAACATCTATGTCAAGAGGAGGTCTAAGCCCCTTCTTGATGTAAAGAGGAATGGACATCACCATCCCAGGGCCCACAGGATGGAGGAATAGAGTATGGATTAGAGTGGATTTACTGGTATTCTACTATGGAACTATTGTGACTAGTAATGGAAGAAACTGTAGCATTGATGTGGAGACAGTGGCCATGGTAGCTGCTGGGGGTAGGGAGTGGGAAGAAGAGATGTGATGTGGGGGCATTTTGAGAACTTGGAGCTGTCCTGGGTAGTACTGCAGGGACAGTTACCGGACACTGTATGTCCTCCCATGGCTCACTGGGTGGACTGTGGGAGAGTGTAAACTGTAATGTGGACCATGGACCATGAGGTGCAGCGGTGCTCAGAGACATACTCACCGAGTGCAATGAATGTCCCATGAAGATGGAGGAGGTTGTTGTTATGGGAGGAGGAGTGGGGTGGGGGGGTGGGGGGTATATGGGGACCTCATATTTTTTTAATGTAACATTAAAAAAATAAAGAAAAAAAAATAACCGTGTGTGAAATGCTAACTCAAGAGCTTCCTGGGATGTTTCTCTGGTGGGTTTTAATTTTTTTTTAAATTTCTCTCTGTCCATGCCCCCCGCCCCAGCTGTCTGCTCTCTGTGTCCATTCGCTGTGGGTTCTTCTGTGTCTGCTTGTGTTCTTGTCAGCTGCACCTGGAATCTGTGTTTCTTTTTGTTGTGTCACTTGTTGTGTCAGCTCTCCGTGTGTGTGGCACCATTCTTGGGCAGGCTGTGCTTTCTTTCGCACTGGGCGGCTCTCCTTACGGGGCGCACTCCTTGGGCATGGGGCTCCCCTACATGGGGGACACCCCTGCGTGGCAGGGCACTCCCTGTGCACATCAGCACTGCACATGGGCCAGCTCCACACGGGTCAGGAGCCCCTGGGTTTGAACCCTGGACTTCCCATGTGGTAGACGGACGCCCTAACCACTGGGCCAGATCCACTTGCCTCTCCGGTGGGTTTTAGAAAGAAACCCGGTAAGCGGCATGACCCTCACAGAGCTGCACAGCTCCCAAATAATCTACATCAGCCTTCACAAGGGCTATTCCAACTGCTCTGCGGAAAGCCTGCCGATTTGCCCGAAACCATGCGTTCTCCAGACAAAGTGCTCCCCCAGAGGGTCTGTCCACAACCTGGACCTCGAGTTGCTCTCTCAACCATCCCAAGTTCCCGTCAGGATTTATGTCAGCAGGCACCATCAGCACGGAAAAAGAATTGACTTTTCATTCACCGGCACGCAGGCGAGGAAGTGATCCCACTCCTCAAGACAATAATTATATTATTTTAAAGCATTGCCATCATGACAGCCTCATTAGGATCAAAATTGCTTTCCCACCATTTGAAAAGAAAACGTCTCTCTGTGGAGATGACGGCAGACTTCGCGTTTTCGCTGACCGTGATTTCCACTTAATGGAGAGAGCTATTAGAATCACTTGCACGCTGATGGATAGCCACGATGTGATTTCCCTTATTTTGACCTTGTAATAAATAACCGTGTCGTATTACAGCAATTTATTTGGTCGAGGGAATGGTTGTTATGCATTGCTTCAAATTATCATGATATGTTGCGGCCGCTTGGCTCGTAATTGCGGCATTGGTAAATATCCCAGGCTTTTTCTCTCATTGTTTGGAGAAAGTGGTTAAGAACTCTAAATCCTTAATGGCTGGAAAGGAAAAAAAAAAAAAAAAAAAACAAGAGGGGATAGACTATTACTTTAGACATTTAAATCCTCGCAGCCATCTGGCTAATTGCTTTGGCTGAAAATGTCCTGGGAAGGTCACACGATGTTGTTTTTCCTACTTCATCTGTGTTGTGCCTTTTCTCCCTTCAGATAGTGATGTTATTGTCATGCCTTTCTCTGTGACTTCAGAATTCTGTCTACGACGGGACGTTAAGCTGATGCCACGAGACTCCTTCTGTGTCTCCATTGAGTCGATTTCCAGGCATCGGGGAGATAGCGTTGGTGACCTCCACCCATCTTTTGACAGAAAAGGGTTCTTTCTGGAATGTGAAAACATCAACTGTGGAAAAAGTAAGCCAGACACTCAAAAAGTGGACGTTTCAGTAATCCTCTGGTCTCCCACTGGAAGTAAAAATTATAATTTGGCATATTTTTCACATTAAGAGAAATTTCATTTCAAATATGGAGTAGTATGGTCCATTCCATCAACCTAAGTCCAACTCCTTCAAAAACACTCCTGGAATAAAGAGAAAAGCATGGAGGGTGGTGATAAAGCAAGATGCACCCCACATTAAGTGTTAAAGCAGAACCATCTTAAAGCAAAGGGTAGTCAATAAAATATTTAAAAGTTTTCTCAGTCGGATTTTTTTCTTTTTTTATGTCTTTATTTTTTTAATGTTACATTCAAAAAATATGAGGTCCCCATATACCCCCCACCCTCCTCACCCCACTCCTCCCCCCATAACAACAACCTCCTCCGTCATCACGAGACATTCATTGCACTTGGTGAATACATCTCTGAGCACCGCTGCACCTCATGGTCAATGACGGTCGAATTTTTATGAACTATGGGTCATTAAATTATGGGTTTCATGTGTCAGATAACGACGATTGTTTTTTGGCTTTATAAGGGTCAGTCTGCCGGATCATACCAAGATCGCTTCAGGCATTTTTAGGTGAATTCGCCTTATTTTTTTTTATTCTTTATTTTCTTTTAAATGTTACATTCAAAAAAATATGAGATCCCCATATACCCCCACCCCCCTCACCCCACCCCTCCCACATCAACAACCTCTTTCATCATTGTGGCACATCCACTGCACCTGGGGAATACATTCTGGAGCACTGCTGCACCACATGGACAGTGGTCCACATTGTAGTCCACTCTCTCCCCCAGTCCACCCAGTGGGCCATGACAGGACACACAACGTCCAACATCCGTCCCTGCATCACCACCCAGGACAACACCAAATCCTGAAAATGCCCCCACACCATATCTCTTCCTCCATCCCCCTACCGTCAGCAGCCACCGTGGCCACCCTCTCCACATCACTACCACAATTTCTTCCCTTACTAACCAAAATAGTTCCCCAATAGAATAGGAGTAAGTCCTCTCTAATCCATACTCTATTCCTCCATCCTGTGGACCCTGGGATGGTTATGTCCAGCCCCCCTCTACATCAAGAAGGGGCTTAGATTCCACATGGCTGATGGATGTAATTCTCCTTCCTGCAGTTGTAGACACTCTTGGCTCCCTGGTGTGGTGGTTGACCTTCTTCACCTCCCTGTTAGCTGGCCAGCGTAAGTCCAAGAAATGAGAGGGTGGGAGCTGCAAGTCTGCTGAGCCCCAGGGCCTGGAATTAACTCTATTTTATACTACGACTCCATGGGGAGGGGTGTCACAGGATATTTCTTCTTTTACACAGCTCACCAGTGGACCCACCTTGAGTCCCCAAAGACAAAGCCACTGCAGAGCTCAAGAAGTTGAGCTTCCGAGTCGCTAAATGGGTCTGGAGTTTCTAGAAAAATCAGGACACCCTGGAGACCCTATCTCATGCCCAAGAAGCAGAAGCATGGAGGCACCCCAGGGCTTGTTTTGAGGGAACTCCCCAAGCCTGTAATCCTTCCCTCAGTGCCCAAGTCCAGCAAAACATCCACCATCGTCCCCCAACCCTCTCCCCTGGCCTTAGCCTCCCCGTGACGATTGTGGGCAGAACCTCTGCTCCCCACTTGGAGGAGACACAGCGAGACCACGGAGATAAGCTCTGCCCCATCTCTCAACAAAAGACCCGCAGTTAAGCTCTCTGGCTAACCAACAAACCCCAACGCCCAGAGCGTCTTGAGACAAAGAGACCCCCCACGTTATTTTTCCTGCATTATCCCTCCCCGCTTGCTCTCCCTTTGGTTCATCACCAAATACGATTGATCCTCGTTATCTGCAGCCGTTTCACTCTATAAAGTCGCCGTGAGCCTCTTGGGAAACACGGTGGGGAGGTTCCTGCAGCGTGGGTGGCAGCATTCCCATCAGATCCTCAATGCGTGTGCCCGTTTTACGTGCACTTCTGCTTCAAGACACCTCATGTAAGACAGATTGTGGATTCATTAGCAATGAACTGCGCCAACAGCGCTTAACGTGCGCCTGAAGGAAGCTGCTCTCTAATGCACGTGTTTTCTCCGTAAGGCACAGCAGAGTTTTCTTGAACTCAGGAACTCCCGTGGCATTTCAGCACCGTGCTTGGGGGGCATTTTTTTTTAACGTGGATGAATCTTTTTGTTTTGTCTTTATTTATTTTTTTAATATTACATTAAAAAAATATGAAGTCCCCTTATACCCCCCACCCCCCTGACCCCACTCTTCCCCCCATAACAACAACCTTCTCCATCATCGTGAGACATTCATTACATTTTGTGAATATATCTCTGAGCACCACCGCACCTCATGGTCAATGGTCCACATCATAGCCCACACTCTCCCACAGTCCACTCAGTGGGCCATGGGAGAACATACAATGTCCGGTAACTGTCCCTGCAGCACCACCCAGGACAACTCCAAGTCCCGAAAATGCCTCCACATCTCATCTCTTCCTCCCATTCCCTACCCCCAGCAGCCACCATGGCCACTTTCTCCACACCAATGCCACATTTTCTTCGATTACTAATCACAATGGTTCATGAATAGATTATCAGTAAGACCACTCTAATCCATACTCTATTCCTCCATCCTGTGGACCTTGGAATGGTTATGTCTACTCCACATCTATATCAAGAGGGGGCTTAGATTCCACATGGATGCTGGATGCACTCATCCTGCTTTCAGTTGTTAGGAACTCTTGGCTCCATGGTGTGGTGGTTGACCTTCTTCAACTCCATGTTAGCTGAGTGGGGCAAGTTTGGGGGGCATTTTAAACAGCAAAACAGCCCACAGAATGCACGAACGTGACATAGACATGGCACTGAATGGACTCACTTATTTATGGTATAGGAAGGCAGGGCGTCACCTCATTCAACGTCGGCTGGGAATGGACCCCGTGGACAACTCAACATTTTCATCTTCCCGCACACATCCACAAATGAACACGAAAACATCACAAGTATTGATTTTTAGTGGGGGATTAAAAACAAATGTTAGCAAGCATGCAAATGCACAGGTACGGAACTCACGAATAACGAGGATTGACACATTTCTTCCAACGAAAGCATCCCAAGGTGCAGAAAGGCTGGTCCCATGAATTTTTTTCCCACTGAAGAGCTCCCTGCCCTTGGAGCCTGGCAAAGGATCGATTCAGAACCTACATCAAGATGCCTGGAAAGCAGCACAGTGTGATGACCATCCACTGGGCGTGACCTCTTGGGTCACACGTCCCCACTGCAGCCAATTCCTAAAGAGCTGAATGAGCTTGCATTTGGGTTTAGTTAATACATAGGGTGAGTGATAAGAAAGGACTCCTTCTTTAGGATACTGAACTGCAGAAGAAAACAAAACAAAAGAAATTAGAGGCAAACTGACACATTGTGTTAGGGTTCTCTAGGGAAACAGAACAGACAGGAGATATTGGCAAATACTAGGAGATTTTATAAAACTGTCTCACACAACCATCAGGATGCACAAGTCTAAATTCCGCAGGGCAGGCTGCAAACCAGGGGCTCCGATGAAGGGTCTTGATGAGTTCCCAGGAGATGCTGTGTCTCTGAAGTGGAGATGGGGATTCTCTCTCTGACTGCTGAAATCACTTCTCCTTTTAAGGTCTTCAGCTGATTAGATGAGACATCACTCATTGCTGAAAATCTCCTCAGTTGATTGTAGATGTGACCAGTCATCTATGCAATCAACTCACTGATGATTAAAGTTCATGAAATGTCCTTGTATTACAATTAGCCCAGAGCTTGCTTGGTCGAACAACTGGGCACCATGACCTGACCCAATTCACACATCAACCTAACCATAGCAGGCACTGATGGTCATTTATCATTTTCTATAAGCTAAATACAGGGTTACTTGAATATATGTACCCTGTTCAATGAGTTCATTGACTTTTGATGACTAATGAAACAAACATGCAAATTGTAAAAAAGGGAAATTACATCAAGGGGACTTTACAATTCTCTTCATCTTTAATTACATTTTAATTTGTCTCTGATTGTTTTGGTACTAAGGGAGCATAGAAATAGTGATGTTTATCACAGACTTTAAAAATTATCAACAGGTTAGGGTGCCCCTAAACTCTTAATACAGACACCATGTGGGAACTGCACAGCTTTCAGAGAATCCAGGTTGGCTGGAGGGATCCCAATATGCTAAAAGTGAAGATCCAAGGTGGGAGACGATGCATGATGACAAGATCCTCAACAACTCATCTTCGACAGTTTTAATTTTCATTTTCTCAATTCTTCTGAGTAAACAGAGCACATCCTGAAACATCACCTTTTGGGAAGAAAGAAGAACCTCAATTATCCTGGCTTCATTTTCCCTACTGCCCTCTCTCCTTAATTCCTAGATAAACCAGCAAAAAGGCTCACCTAGATAAACCAGCAAAAAGGCTCATCTCCAGTCTTTGCTTTGGTTTTCACAGGCAAGGAGGAAAGAAAAGAGAAGTGCTAGAATGTCTCTTAAATATCCTAAGTACAGTTTTTCTGTGTGCCTTCAAATGAGTTTAGTGTGCTTGGGCGAAGAAGAATTGTACAAGCTCAATCAAAATAAAGGACGTCTTTCTTAGGACACTCTGGAAATTCCAGTGCCAGCATCCACCTAGATTTAAGGTCTATAACAAGACAGAGTCAGAAGAGCAGAGCATACTGGGTGAGTGGACTGTGTAGCAGTTTGACATGGTCATGGATTCAAAAATAGATATTGGATTATGTTTGTAATCTGGTCTGTACCTGGGTATGATTGAGTTGTAATTAGGACTTTGATTGGACCACATCATTAGGGCATTGAATTCCTGCCCCTTGGTGGGTGGGGACTCACAGATAAAAGGCATGGCAGAGGACAGAGTGAGAGGGTGTTTGATGTTGGAGTTTTGATGTTGGAGTTTGATGCTGAAGACTTAAACTGGAGCCCTGGGGAGATAGATAGAGCCATTTGCCTGATCGTCCACAGCTGATCTTGTGGAGAGAGGCAAAGACTAGAGAGCCTCATTGTCTACCGCTGACCTTGTGGGGAAAACAGAGGACGTGAGCCCAGAGGAACCCAGGAAGCCTGACCCCTCGCAGACGTCGGCAGCCATCTTGCTCCAACATGTGGAAATAGACTTTGGTGAGGGAAGTAACTTATGCTTTATGGCCTGGTTTCTGTAAGCTCCTACCCCAAAAAATACCCTTTATAAAACCAACCAATTTCTGGTATTTTGCATAGGCACCCCCTTTAGCTAGCTAATACAGACGGCCTTAGTTTCTTATTGCTGCTATAACAAATGACCACAAATTTAGCGGCTTAAAACACCACAAATGTATTATCTTATACTACTGGAGGTCAACAGTCCAAAATCAGCTCCACTGACTAGCACCGAAGCATCCACCGGGCTCATTCTTTCCTTGGCTTTTCCAGCTTCTAGGAGCCAGAGCCAAAAAATGCAACCTCTTTCAGTTGGGCCACCAAAAATTAGCATCTTCCAGACATCCTATTTACAGTGGGTTCAGACCCACAGGGACGTGGGTGAAGAGCACATATAAATGGGGGACAGAAGCCAACCCATCGCAGATGGCCTTGGCCCAGATGGCTCATCTGTACATGGTCTCTCATCGTTCAACCGTGCTTAGCAGGATTCTGACACCCTCACCTCCCAGTAGTCATATCCTCTCCTTTAGGGTTTTAGCTAAAGAATGGTGGGTTCCATCTTGCTCCCTATTGCTCTCCACTTGCTCAGTCTAAGGGAAACCTCTTGGCATGTCATGAGCTGCCCAATGGAGAGGCTCAACTAGCAAGAGACTTAGGGCCATTTCTCACCAATAACCAACAAGGATATGGTGTCCTCAGCCAACAGTCCGTGAGGAACTGAGTTCTGCCAACAATTGTGAGTGGGCTTGGATGTGGCGCCTGCCTGAAATAAGGCACAGACTCCCACCCACTGCGAGAAAATGAATGTTAATGTTTTAATCCTCTAAATTGGGAATAATTTGTCATGCAGCATAGATAACTAGTGCAGTGGCTTAGCCAGCATACCTCATGTGAGTCATAAAGTAAACTAAGGCAGTTCTTTTAAAAAGAATAAAGCTCCAAAGGCTTTGACCCATCATTTTGTTAGATTTGACCATGTCCTTGGCCGCCATGTTGAAGGAAAGAGAAAGATGGCCCCACTAATTTTTTTTTTTTAATTTGAGCAACCACTGTCCTCTATGACGGACACAATATCTGCATCATCCTTTTTGATGCAACAACTCTGGAATGGGAGCATGATTGCCCCCTCTTTACTGATGAGGACATTGATATTCAAATTGGAGCCACAACTTGTCCAAGGTCCCCATCTAATAAACAATGGAGGAAATCAAAACCCAGATCCAGGGGAGCAGAGGTAGCTCAAACAGTTAAGTGCCTGCTTCCCATGTGTGAGGTCCTAGTTTCAATCCCTGGTACCTCCTAAAAACAAGCAAAACAGAAAAACCAACTCCCATTGAGGAATGGATGTAGCTCAGTGGTTGAGCACCTGCTTCCCATGTAGGAGGTGCTGGGTTCCATCTCCAATACCTCCTTATAAAGAAACGGGTCTTTATCAAGAGGGGGCTTAGATTCCACATGGATGCTGGATGTAATCCTCCTGCTTTCAGTTGTAGGCACTCTTGGCTCCCTGGTGTGGTGGTTGACCTTCTTCACCTCCATGTTAGCTGAGTGGGGTAAGTTGAATAAACCAGAGGGTAGGAGCTGAAGTCTGTTGAGGCTCAGGGCCTGGCTATCACATGGTCAGTCCAGAGATTCAGGTCCCCAGCACCAACTACAGTTCTGGTAAAAGTAACAGGAGAGGTGTGTGAACAAAGATCACATCTGAATCCAATTCCATCACACAGAAACACAAACTCCAAAGTAGGGCCAACTGACATGACACCGAAGTCCATCTGCCATGACCGTAGAATCTGTGGGTCTCTGTAGCCCTCAGAAGAACCAATAACTGCGGTGGTATTTACTTTATCTGTCTCTGGGACTCTGCTATTGTGATTAGTAATCAAAGAAAATGTGGAATTGGTGTGGAGAAAGTGACCATGATGGCTGCTGGGGGTAGGGAGTGGGAGGAAGAGATGTGATGTGGGGGCGTTTTCAGGACTTGGAGTTGTCCTGGGTGGTGCTGCAGGGACAGATGCTGGACGTTGTGTGTCCTGCCATGGCCCACTGGGTGGACTGTGGGAGAGTGTGGGCTATGGTGTGGACCATTGACCATGAGGTGCAGCAGTGCTCAGAGATGTAGTCACCAAGTGCAATGAATGTCTCATGATGACGGAGGAGGTTGTTGTTATGGGGGGAGGAGTGGGATGAGGGGGTGGGGGGTATATGGGGACCTCATTTTTTAATGTAATATTAAAAAAATAAATAAAGACAAAAAAAAAAGAAGCAGGTCTTGGGAAACAGGCATGGCTCAACTGAGTGTCCGTCTACCATAGAGAGTGTCCAGGGTTTGATCCCCAGGACCTCCTGACTCGTGTGGTAAGCTGGCCCACACACAGTGCTGCAGTGCACAAGGAGTGCCGTGCCACACAGGGACATCCTGCATAGAGGAGCCCCATGTGCAAGGAGTGCGCCCCGCAAGGAGGCCACCCCACATGAAAAAAGCGCAGCCCACCTAGGAATGGCGCAGCACCCATGGAGAGCTGATGCAGCAAGATGACGCAACAAAAAAGAGATGCAGTTTCCCAGTGCCGCTTGATAATACAAGCAGACGCAGAAGAACACACAACGAATGGACACTGAGAGCAGACAACAAGGGGAGAGAAATAAATAAAATAGATCTTTATAAAAAGAAAAAAAGAAGCAGGTCTACCTCAAACTCTCTTACTACTTTCTGAAGCCAGATTTATAAGGAAAGATCACACTTTTGTAAACGTTTATATTCTGGAACGTTTGCTTAAAAACAGCCTTATGTCCCGGTCATGGCTATGGCGAATAAATCTCACATAACCAACAGCCAACAAAGAGTTAACCCTTAAGATCATGAAGGAATTTAAAGCCTTTGAAATACATAAGTTGAGAATCCCAGATACACACAAATTGAATAAATATAATAACATAGGTGCATCTGGCCCCAAAATAATCACAAACTTTTAAATAAGCCAGCCCTTAGGCACTGGTATTTCAAGTTTTCAATTTATTCATAAACTCACTTCATATCCAGAAGCGCAGCACCTAGTACAACCTATTATAAGTAGATATGAAAATGTGTTATTTCGCCAGCCAGAAGCACACAGATCTTGCTGAAAAGAGCAGAAACATAAAACATCTTTTGGGTTTCACGAAAACACATTCATTTTTCCAAACGTTTTGGTTTTGGCCGATGTTTTTTAAAGTGTGTTTTCCTTAAATTCTAAGTGCGTGTATATTTCAAGGCCAGGGCACTCCATATGTCAGAAGTATTTTATTCTACTCACCGTGGGCAGATTAGATTTTCTAGGCATACGTAATTTTTGGCTTGTTAATAAAGTGATGCTTGCTGTTTTCCAACCGAATGACACATTTGGTTGAGCACAAAACTTCCCAGGAGCAACGCAGCAATTCCGTAAGGAAAGCATAATGAACAACGATGTTGTTTACTTACAACTCTGCAGCATACTGAACCCCAGCAAAACAAAACAGAAAGTGCTTCCCCTCTGGAGCACAGTTTTGAGGGCAGAAACATGACTGGAGAACATCGAATCCACACATGAGCTTTGCATGTCGGCCGCAAGGTACCATCTACATCTCGTCATTGCCACGTGCAAGAATGAGGATTCACTGGGGTTCTCTTACACAGCAGACGCTCTTCTCGACTTAAGGAATGGGCAGAGTTACCGAGAGGATAACTTGCAAGGGATGCATTTCTATCACCCATGTGGGATCTAAGCCCCCTCTCGATATAGAGGTGGAATGGCCATCACCATCCCAGGGTCCACAGGATGGAGGAATAGAGTATGGATTAGAGTGGACTTACTGGTATTCTACTATAGAACTGTTGCGGCTAGTAATGGAAGAAACTGTAGCATTGATGTGGAGAAAGTGGCCACGGTAGCTGCTGAGGGCAGGGAGAGGGAAGAAGAGATGGGATGTGGGGGCATGTTCAGGACTTGGAGTTGTCCTGGGTGGTGCTGCAGGGACAGATGCTGGACACTGTGTGTCCTGCCATGGCCCACTGGGTGGACTGGGGGAGAGTGTCAACTACAATGTAAACCATTATCCATGTGGTGCAGCAGTGCTCCAAAATGTATTCACCAAATGCAATGAATGTACCACATGATGAAAGAGGTTGTTGATGTGGGAGGAGTGGGGAGTGTGGAGAGTGGGGTATATGGGAACCTCTTATATTTTTAATGTAACATTTTGTGTAATCTATGTATCTTTAAAAAATACAGTAAAAAATGATGGGGATGGTGGGGTGGGGAATGGGGTATATGGGAACCTCATGTTTTTCAATGTAACTTTTGTGTGATCTATTAACTTATTAAAAAGGTAATTAAAAAGTAAAATAATCTTGAGTGGACTTACTGGTGTTCTGCTGGAGAACTATTGTGATTAGTAAGGGAACAAATTATACTATGGATATGGAGAAAGTGACCACAGTAGCTGCTGAGGGCAGGGAGAGGGAAGAAGAGATGTGATATGGGGGCATTTTCAAGACTTGGAGATGTCCTGGGTGGTGCTGCAGGGACAGATGCTGGACCACTGGGTGGGCTGGGGGAGAGTGTAGAGTGCAATGTAGACCACTGTCTATGCAGTGCAGCAGTGCTCCAAAATGTATTCACCAGGTGCGGTGAATGTGCCACGATGATGAAAGAGGTTGTTGATGTGGGAGGAGTGGGGGGTGGGATATATGGGGACCTCATATTTTTTAATGTAACATTTAAAAAAAATAAAGAAGAAAAACAAATGAAATTTTAAGCACCAAAAAAAATATAATATAATACAATAAAATAAATTGGAATTGGGTGCGTTTCGCCAAGCACCTTTCAGGATTTGTTTCCAAGCAGGGACTTGGAGGGTGGAGGGTAAAGAGCGCACTGGCAGAAATCCCCAGAACTGAATCCCTTTTGGGGAGGTGTCCTGGCTTGCCCAATCCCACAGAACAGAGGGGTAAGCAGCATTCCATGGACGTCTGTTGTCTTTGCACATGAGACGGGGTGGCTGAGACGAGCGTGAAGTCGGCCTCTTGAGGCTGCGGACGTGATCCCACAGGGGACGGGGCTGGGGGAGAAGATCTCCAGACAAGTAGGTCATTGGGGAGGGGTGACGCAGCACAGGGCGTTCATGTCAGACAGCGATAACAGAGCTCCAGGAGGCTTCCCCAGGAACACACAATTCATGACGGAGGACCAATGCTCCTTTTCTTAGAAGAGCTAAGGTGCTTTGTTATCTATGATTGTTTCTAGTGTCAAATTACCTAATCCCCTCCCCCCCCCCCTTTCTATTGTCCATTTCCTGGCAATCTGATTCATTGTTTCTGAGGCTGGGCAAGGAGGCAGGCAGATAGGAAAGCACAAATAAGTAAACATTACAAAATAATTGTTACTAATAGCAAGCTTTGGCAGAAGAACAGATTGAGTTTCCTGATTAGAAAATCTGGGAACTGGTTGTATCCTTGTCACTCCCACTTCAACCATTGGCCATGAGGTGCAGCGGTGCTCAGAGATGTATTCACCAAATGCCATGAATGTCTCATGATGATGGAGGAGGTTGTCGTTATGGGGGGAGGAGTGGGGTGAGAGGGGTGGGGGGTATATGGGGCCCTCATATCTTTCCAATGTAACATTAAAAAAATAAAGACAAAAAAAATAATCAGGAAATACTGCAGAAATAATACTCTGCAGAATAAAAATTCTGCCTAAATGTTAACTTGCATTCTTTCTACAGGGGTAGGGAGGAAAAATTTGTGGAATATTTATCAGAACGTAGACTACTTAGCAAACACATTTTATAAATCTCAACAACTAAGACAGCAAAAGATGTGTGTAACCTGAATTTCCTTCCAGGTTATATCTATTGGAAGTTTCACCTCTTTAAAAGAATTCCCTAACATTGCTTCCTTGTGAGAGGAAATTTCTGAGCATGTTTTTAAGTAAAAGAGCACAAAGTGTAACCCAGGAAAGAGAGTGTTGCTGTGAGGGGAGTGGGGGGCTGGGGGCGGTGGGGTTGAATGGGACCTCATATTTTTTTAACGTAATATTTTTTAAAAATGAATAAAAAAATTAAAAAAAAAAAAAGTGTAACCCAGGGAAAAAGCAGGGCTCCAGTGTCATCTGGCAAAGTTTGGTTTGCAAGAAAAGGATTGGGTTAGATGCGCTGTAGGGGAAGGTGTATTTCATTTAATTTCATGATTTGTACAAAATTCTAGCCACCCCTTGGAAGGGTCCCTGGCATGCAGGCAGTTCCAAGCATCCCGTGCATGTTACATTAGAAATCAATTAACCCATATCTGCGCAGAAACTGCCATCACCCGGGTTTATGTGCATGGCCTGATGCATTTACAGCCTGAATAAGTAGACCTCTGGGATCCCGTAATGCGTAAACAGCATAAAAAACGATGCTTCGTTCTCTCCGCCTGGACTCGCTGCCTTAATTTAACAAATGTGGCTCTGATAACAGGGAATCTTCTCTTTGTTTCTTGCATCCCAGTGGAATGTCATCAACGTCTTCCCACCTGCAGCAGTCAGTTTGGACCAGTCCTTTTACCTGGGAAAACAAACAAAACGTGGACGAAGTGGCTTTTTAGCCATTTGAAACACATCAAAGAGCTCACAAAGAGCGAGGCATCAGCTGCCCAAACTCTGTGAGAACCTCCACCCGGGGTACATCTATGAGGACTCATCGGGTGAGTCTGAGGGAACCCGTCAGGTAAGTCTGTGAGAATTCACCAGGTGAGTCTATGAGAATCCATCAGGTGAACCTGTAAGAACCTCCCGCTGAGCCTGGGAAAATCCCCAGGTGAGTCTGGGGGGGTCTCACCAGGTGAGTCTATGGAATCTACCAGGGGAGTATGTGGGAACCCCTCAGGTGAGTCTGTAAGAATCCCTCAGGTAAGTCTGCGGGAACCCCACAGGTGAGTCTATAAGAAACCCCCTGAAGTGAGACTGTGGGAGCCCCTCAGGTGAGTCTGTAAGATTCCCTCAGGTGAGCCTGTGGGAGCCCCTCAGGTGAGTCTGTAAGATTCCCTCAGGTGAGCCTGTGGGAACCCCGCAGGTGAGTCTGAGAATCACCTGGGTGAATGTATGGGAACCCCCAGGTGCATGTGAGAACCCCCAGGTGAGTCTGTGTGAACTTCCCAAGTGAGTATGTGTGAAACCTGCAGGTGAGTCTGAGAACCCCCAGGTGAGTCTGTGGGAACCCCCCAGGTAAGTCTGAGAACCACCAAGGTGAAAGTATGGGAATCCCCAGGTGATTGTGAGAACTCCTGAGGTGAGTCTGTGGGAACCCTCCAAGTGACTCAGGACTCAGAGCCCTTTCTCCCCGATGATACCTGTCCACTCAGAAGGAACAAAACAGAAGCTGAACTGCAATTATGGTAACCTTTCATGACTGAAGACAAATAAATGACCACAGCGACCCATAAAAAATGGAAAATATGAGCAGACTTATAAACAGACTCAAGTGACGTTGCTCATGGGTTATCCCAAACTGTTAGGAAAGCACGATGGCTGGCACTCCGGGGAAACACCTGAAGGAAAGCAGAAAGGATCAGCTCAGAGCCCTTAGCCAAGCGCTGAGCTCAGCAGAGCATTCCCCCAAGTAGGAAAAAGTCCGAAAGGGGCACTTTCTTTCTCTGGGGCTGAAGAAAATGAGGAGGAGACCATGAAGAACGGTTTACACAGGGACGCCGCCTGCCGGGCGTGCTCCTTGTCCACCGCCTTCATCTCCTCTCGTTCTCACCTAGAAGTTAGGTCTTGCCTTCCCATTTAGAAGGAGGGTAAATACACGAGGACATGACCAGCTATTTCCCCTTGGGAAGGCACCTGGTATGTGGCAGCAAAATGCCAGGCAACTGCAGGGCGTCTGCCGTGCCCCGGTAACCACCCTGCCTAGTTCCAAGTGGTGAGGAGATGATGGTTCTGAAAAAGGAAGTTTTGTCCAGCTGTGGATCACTGCAGTTATTTAGGGGTCCATGCAGCCTCTTAAAGAGGTCCAGCAACCCAGTCTTGGGCCTGAGTGACAGGGTTCTATGGCTCAGAGAGACCCTTGAATTGGAGATTGGCTCATGCCTGGGATGGTCTGGAGAACTTCCTGGAGTAGGCGCTATTCTCCTGGCATCGTTGAAAGGTGTGAGTAAGCTATACACAAGGAAATTCCAAACCCTGTTTCTCAGACTCCTTTATCCTACATGCAATCATTTCTTCAAAGCAACACATGGTGGAAAAAATCCAAACGATATAGAAGGGACTGTGAAAAGGGTGGCATCCTACAGTTTTTCCATTTTTCTGCTCTTCAGTGTCCTGTCTCTTCTTGATAACTGTATATTCTTATTTTCTGGCTCTTATGGATTGAATTGTACCATCCAAAAAGGATCTATTGAAATCCTCAACCATAATACTTCACAATGTGGACTTATTTGGAAGTGGGGTCGTTGCAGATGGAATTGGAATGGACTCTAAATCCAATATGCCTGGGGTTCTTGTAAAAAGGGGGAAATACGGACACGTGGAAAACAGGCAGGAGAGAAGACGGCTATGTGAGGTCAGAAGCAAAACTTGGGGTGATGCAGCCACAAGCTAAGGACATCAAAGATTGCCAACAACACCAAATGCTAGAAGATTCAAGTAGGACCAACTGCTACAGGTGTCCGAGGACCACGCCCAGCCCACACCTTGTCCTGCCTCCAGAACTGTGAGAGAAAGCATTTCTGTGCTTTTGAGCCCACAGTTTTGTGGGGTTTCATTACAGCAGACCAGGAAAGAAAGACACTGACTTCTCAATTTTTTCCTCTTAGTGATAAACGCACACGGAGGCTGTTCAAGCTCTCGCTCACCTGCTCCTCATACCAAAAGGGCCACTTGACTAATTTTTGTCTCTCTGTTGGGGAAGAAATCTACCCTCTCTGTGCCTCCACTTTCTCATGCAAAATTAGGAAAACAACAGGAGCCGCCTCATGAGGGTGGAATAAAGTTTGAATAAGTTACTAAAAAAGCAAGCAATTACTGTTTGGGTCACCATGAGGGCTCAAAACCAATAGTGACCATTTTGTTCCTCATTTCATCAGTTATAGGCAGCATGTCTCACTTGATAACATTAGCCATCTTACCACCTGCATTCTCCTCTCCCCCTTCCCACTGCCCACCTTCTGTCAACATACTTGACGTTCACACAGCATTTGCTTTCTGATCTGTAAAGGAATTTAAGCCTTCCAAGCTTTAGCCCTTCGCTGGTTCTAACACCTGCAAATCTATAAACGCTGCGTGACATTGCAAACGCGATTCACAACACAGCACGTGCGTATGATCGGTTGAATTTCCTTTACTGTGTTGTTTTGATTTTCCGGAGTCTTGGATCAGCAGTAAAATCTTGTTAAGGAGTAAAGAATCCATCATAGGATTTAGACCCTGCTCAGAGATGACAGGGGCTTATGGGACAGAGAAAACCCCAAAGAGGAGGGTGGCATTTGCCAGTTATACCAAGATGCAGTCAAAGTGGGGGGGACCTGGGGCCATGGGGGGGGGGGAAGCTCTGGGCTTGGTTTTGCTGTCACCATCAGGGCTTGGTGTGTAGGATCTGGTAGGTTCTTAGTGGGGTCAATAGTCAGGAAAAAGGGCTGGACCTGGAAGGAGGAGAACAAGGACAAGCTGGAGTCTGTGGCTCACCTCTGCAACTGACTTTCCTCTGCTGCCTGAGTGCACCTCCCAAATTTCACCCCAACCCTAACTTGGAAATGTATCGTCAGGGACAGTCTGGGAAAATAGTCCCAGCTCAACCAACTGGACACAGCACAAACCACCGCGAGCTTCTCATTGCCTTTCTCTTGTCCTTAGATGAACAACTTGCCTTTTTGAAATGCTTAAGTTCTTAAGATACCTCACGAAGAGAATCTAATGTAGGGAAAGACTGTACTCTTTTATTCTAAGACCGCTCCATCTTGGATGCGATCTAACTCTCAATCCAACCTGGACTCTTTGTTCCTTGAGGCTAAAATTCATCCTAAAGTAAGTAAGCAACCTCTTAAGAAAGTGGCAGTTGGAAGGTAAAATCTCTGAGTCACTGCAAACCAGAAGTCGTTGCTTTCTGCCCTCAAACATGGTAATTTGTTCAGGTATGGATTTCTAGGTTCAAGTGAATTTTCTCTGAGAACTTTAAAGGCAGGGTTGGATTACCTTCTATTATTTGGCCTTATTGATACATTACAGTGCTAGCCTAACCCTTAATCTTCTCTCCAGATGAGATCTGGCATTGATGCTTTAGGTATATCTTTCTCACAGGTGAGTTGGGCAGTCTCAGCAGAAAGATGTTGATTTAACTGAAGCAAATAGGTTTTTGGGCAGGGTTTGACTCAAGCCTCATTGGATTCTTTTTTTTTTTTTCTCTTTTAATTTTTTTATTTTTTTTAAGATGCTCAAATCACATGGTTTATTAATGAAGTAGTAGCAGACATGTCAATCGTGACATTTCCATCTAAATCCTTTTTTTAAAAAACAGTGACTTAGTGTCAGTTAACATATCAAAATCCATTTGTTGGACTGAGTAGAATGAGAAGGTATATTTGAAATTATACCTTTCTCAACAACGGAATTACCACTTTGAATCAACCTCTAATCAGTATGTTGCTAACACACTGGCACTTCCTATTATTTGGACTTCTATAATATACATATATATTTTTTCACTGAATTCAATTTACTTTTATTTCTTGAAAGAGTATACCTTTATTTTTTTTGCATAAATTTTATTTATTTATTCTTCTTTATTTTCTTTTATTTTTATTTTTTTCTTTATTTTCTTTTAAATGTTACATCAAAAAATATGAGGTCCCATATCTCCCCCAACCCCCCTGTCCCACTCCTCCCACATCAACAACCTCTTCCATCATCGTGGTCCGGTAAAAGTAACACAAGAGGCCTGTGTAGAAAGGTCATCTCTGAGTCCAACTCCATCACACTCGGGAACACAAACTTCATGGGATTCTTTTCTCTTGACCAGAGTCCCTGTGGTTTTGGTGTAGCCTTCTGAAGTGGGCATCTTGGGTGTGAAGCACAGCTGTTTAGGGGGTCCTTCCCTAATGGTTGCCCCTAACACTGATAATGATGGTCAGCCCAACTCTCAGCAGGACATCCCAGCCACCAGGTTAAGGCATCCTGAACTGCAGGTGCAAGACGACAATGAAAGATGGCCAGAGGATGGGTGTTTTCATTTGCTAAAGGCTGCCAAGGCAATGTACAAGAACTGGGTTGGCTTTTACAATAGGGATTTAACTTAAACACTTACCATTCTGAGGTTAAGAAGGTGTCCATATCGAGGCATCAGGTAGAGCTTTTTCCCCCAAGGACCAGCTGCTGGTGGCCCTGAATTCCTCTCTCACATGGCATCTGGTGAGGTGCATGGAAGCATCTGCTTCTCTCTCCCCTCTCCTCCATGTCTCATTGCTTTCAACTTCTGGCTTCAGTGGCTTCCTCTCAGCTTCTGTGTTTTGTTGATTTCATCTTCTGGCTCCCAGGGACTTCTCCCTCAGATTCTGTGAGTTTTTCTCTGTTTCTATGACCTTTTTTTATCTGTATATTCATCTTGTTTATAAAGGACACCAAGTAAGAGGATTAAGACCTGCCCTGGGTTATGCTTTACTTAAGTGATCTAATCAAAAAAAGGTCTACAATAGGCTCACACCCACAGGAACAGACCAATTTAAGAACAAAATTTTCTGGGGCCCAGAAAAGACTCAAACTACCACAACAGACCTTGCCAGAGCAACCGTACATCCACATGGTACCTTTGGGCACATATACTCTCAACGTGCCACATACAGAGTTGCTGTAGCAATGACAAGCCTCAGTCCTTTCAAAATCAACAAAAGCCTCAATTATCATCAAAGCACTCCTGCATGTCCTGAAAACTAAGGCATTTTTATTGATCTTAACGTCTCTGAAATCAAAATATCTCTTAAAAAAGGTAGCACACATGGTCTCAGTGTGCCGGAGCTGCTATAACAAAACAGCTCACACGGGTGGGCTCCAACAACAGGAATTTATTGCCTCAGTTTTGGAGGCCAGAAGTCCAAAATCCAGATGTTGGCAGGGCCACACTCCCCCTGACATCTGCAGCTTTTGGGGGGTGGCTTGCTGGCATCTATACGTCAAGAGTCTCCATCACATGGCTGTCCATCTCCTCAGTCCCCTGATACATCTCCGATATGATAGAAATACATTCCAATATATTTTCATCATATTGGGATCATATTGGGATAAGAACAACCCAGATTCAGCAGACCTTATCTTTTTCATTTTTAAAATTTATTCATGTTCAGTTGTTGTAAAATATACATAACATAAATCATTTTACATGGGCCATTCTTGACCATTTAGTACCTTGACAATACTGTCTAAATTTCATAGTTTATCTCCAGATTATTTTCAGCATCCTTAATCAAAACTCATACTTATTTAACAAAAATTCCCCATTCCCCTCTCTCCCCACCCTTGATAACCATGAATTTGCTTATTCTAGGTATTTCATATAAGAAAAACCTAACAATATTTGCCGTTTTGTGTTTGGCTTGTTTCTCTCAACATGATGCCTTTGAGTTTCATCCACATTGTAGCATGTACCAGCATGTCATTCCTTTTTATTATTATTATCAGAGAAGCTGTGAATGTACCGAACAATCATGCGTGACCCACAAGATTCCCATATAAATGATTGGTGTAGATCATTTGTTACAATTCATAATAGCACTTTTTATAATTGTTCTGTTGTACTAACTTTCTACCGGTGCATAATATTCCATTAGATGATGTAGGGACCACATTTTGCGTATCCATTCATCTGTTGATGGACCATCGGCGTTCCTTCCACTGTTTGGCAATTATGAAAAAAACTACGGTGAACATTGCTCTACAAATTATCTGCCAGAGTCCCTGATCTCAATTCTTTTGGGTTATACTTAGGAGTGGATTTTGAGTCATATGGTAATTTGGTGCTTAACTTTCTGAGGAGCCATCAAACTGTTTTCCACAGTGACTGTACCATTTTACATTCCCACCAGTAATGGGCAAGAGTTTCACTTCTTTGCATTGTCAGCAATTTTTTAAAAATTTTCCTCTATTTTTTTAAAATATTACATTTAAAAAATAGGAGGTCCCCATATACCCCCACCCCCTCACCCCACTCCTCCCACATCAACAACCTCTTTCATCATCGTGGGACATTCATTGTATTTGGTGAATACATTTTGGAGCACTGCTGCACCACGTGAATAAGAGCCACCCTAGTAGGTGTGAAACTGGCCTTATCTTATTAGGATCCCCCAAGATTCATTTACAGAAGGGCTCATACCTTCAGAATTGGGGTGACAACTTGAACTTGTCTTTAGGAGGGACATGATTCAATCCCCAACAGCATGCAATACATAGTGTAATTTTTTTCAAAATACAAGTGTCCTTTTAAAAAATATACCACTAGTTTATCTTACAGCCCATGCCATATATGAATTGAGAAAATGTGTCATGTTCTAAGGAATGAAAAGTGACTGTTTTAAAACATTGTTCACCTAAAGCATTTTCTGCTTCACATTCACCCACCTGGAAAAAATACTCTTATAGACTAAATGCTGTTTAAACAAAGCATCACCCTGTCACCAATTCCTCCTGACTTCTTGTAACATCCTACAGGTACTGTGTTGAAAGTAAATTAAAAATTTATTTCGTTTTTAAAGTTCCCCCCCAAAAAACTCCTGGCATACTTTGGGTTTCATCGCACCCAGTATCAAAGTGAGAGGTGAAGTGGAAAGTGAGATGAGAAATCCCTGTACTTGAGAAACCTCAGAAAGCATCCGGGGTCTATTCAGAAGGGGCATACCGGGTTAAACTTTGCTTTTTCTGTGAATTTACTTGCATTATTCAAAGCAAAGAGGTGCCATAAACAGCTGTTGCACAGAAAAAGGCAGAGCACAAAACACAGCCCATCCATGGAGAAAAACGGATGGAATATCGGTGAACAAGTTTGATAAAATGACATTAATTTAACTGCTTATTCTATAGCGAGCAGTCGGAGGAGAACTGTAGGACTTATTAAAAGTGGGCTTTTTACGGATCTTTTTTAAAGCATAATCATGAAGTAACTGCTCTGTTGGTTTTTTAACTATTTGTTTTAAATATTTCTCTCCGCTTCTCCCCCATTGTCTGCTCTCTGTGTCCACTCACTGCGTGTTCTTCTGCATCCACTTGCACCCTCGGTGGCAGTGGGAAATTGCATCTTTTTTGGTATATCACCTGCTGCATCAGCTCTCTCTATGTGCAGCGCCACTCCTGGGTGGGCTGCACTTTTTTCCACGGGGCAGCTCTCCTCACGAGGTGCACTCTTTGCGCGTGGGGCTCCTCTATGCAGGGGACACCCTTGCATGGCATGGCACTCCTTGCATGCATCAGCACTGCACGTGGGCCAGCTCCACACGGGTCAAGGAGGCCCTGGGTTTGAACCCTGGAGTCTCCATATGTAGGTGGACACTCTATCAGTTGAGCCACGTCCTCTTCCCTGCTCTGCTGTTTTGAGCTAATAGGTAAGCAAATAGTTCAATCAAAGCAACTTTCTTATTAGGCTAGAAGAGTTCCAGTGCATCGATTTTGCCAAGGCTCTTATCTGCCAGATCTGGTAAAAAAAAAAAAAAAAAAAAAACTCCTTCAGTCCCCAATGTGACTTCAAACCTCTAGAATCCAGATTTGTGAAAGAATTCATTTCAGTTGTTATAAGCCGCTGGGTTTATGGAAAATTGTACGGCAGCCACCAAGAGCTGCCCTCACCTCCAGATGGCTTGAGGGCGAGATGACGCCTCCTTCCTGAGAATCTTGATGCTGATTAACCTCCAATCAGCATTCTCAGTCTGCAGGCTGGCGAGCTGTGGAGTCCACTAATGTGGAGAGATTTCTGTCCCTCTGCAAACACACCACACCTTCCTAGCACTGCTTGTGCCGGACGGTGTGGCGAATTCCCCAAAAACGTTCTTCTCCTCATCATCAGAGTCACCACACCTGCAGGAGGGAACTCAGGCTTTGGAGGGAGCTGCTGCCACAAGGCAGATGGACTATGTCTTCAGCACAGGTCCCTTCAAGACCCTGCCTCTTCCTCACACCCCCTCCAACACCCAAGCCTGCAAGAAATGTCATTTCCAAGGGGAATTTCATTTAAAACCAAGCCCTCCCCAACCTGGAACCCATGCAGTGGCTAACCATGGAATCCCTTCAGGTTGTTTTGCCTCATTCACTTGCATACCCTGCACGACTGCCTCCCAGCCAGCACTCAGGGCTCATTGGGGCAGGCTAGCTCTTCTGGGAACACAATAACCAGCCAAGCCTATACGTGGCTGTAAAATCATGGGGCCAGTACAGCCCATGGATTCCCAAGATTAATCCAGCTCTTTGCCGAATCATATTTTACACGGAGGCGAGACCGTTCCTCCAAGAAGGCCTGGGCAGCTAAGCTCCGTGTACACCTGGTCAGGCCCGCAGCTGCCACGCCCAGGCCAGAGCCTCCCACTGGGGAGCCCATTGTGCGGGGGCCACGTGTGGGTCTCCCCACGGCCAGGCTGCTGCTCCAGGGGTCACTCACACTGTAGCAGGAAGAGTGGAAGAGTGAGAGAAAGAGGGAAAGGGAGAGAGGAGTGGAGAGAGGGAGGGAGGGGGAAGGAGGAAGGAGGGAAGGAGAGGAGGAAGAGAGGAATAAAGGAAGGAAGGAGGGAGGGAGGATTGAAGGAAGGAAGGAAGGAAGGACAGAAGGAAAGAAGGAAAGAAGGAAGGAAGGTGAAGAGGGAAGGAAGGGAGGAAGGAAGGAAGGAAAGAGGGAGGGAGGGAGGGAGTTAGGTAGGGAGGATGGAAGGAAAGAGGGGGGAGGGAGGAAGGAAGGAAAAGAGGGAGGAAGGAAGGAGGGAGGGAGGGAAGGAAAGAAGGAAGGAGGGAGGAAAGGAAAGAAGGAAGGAGGGAGGGAGGAAGGAAAGAAAAGAGGGAGGGAGGAAGGAAAGAAAAGAGGGAGGGAGGAAGGAAGGAAGAAAGAAGGAAAGAGGGAGGGAGGGAGGAAGGAAGGAAAGAGAAAAGGAGGGAGGGAAGAAGGAAGGAAAGAGGGAAGGAAAGAAGGAGGGGGTTATGTAAGGAAGAAGAAAGGAAAGGAGGGAGGGAGGAAGGAAGGAAGAAAAGAGGGAGGGAATGAAGGAAAGAAGGAGGGAAGGTGAATAGAGAAGGGGAGGGAGGGAAGGAAGGAAAGAAGGAAGGAAGGAGGGAAGGAGGGAGGGAAGAAGGAGGGAGGGAGGGAGGAGGGAAGAAAGGAAGGGAGGGAGGGAGGGTCTCGTGTCCAGCGGGCGGGGCTGCTGGACCAGGGGCTGCTGGAGGCCCCACTAATCCCATGCTCAAAGGCCAAGACGGATTTTGTCAAGGCCTTATGGAAATTAGTCCTTGGGCCGGGGCCTGTAAATCTTAACCTCGGAATGATTTACCCCAACTCTACCACCATAACGCTCAGTAAATTGGGGCCCTCCGTACCCCTTGCCTCGCCTTGGGCTGGAGATAATCAAAGCACACTCCTAGCACGGCGCTCTCTCCTTCCCTCTTCCCGCCCTCTGTTTCCACTTTCCTGGTGTCCGTCACCGCCGCCGTGGCCGCCCCCTCGGCACGCGGGGCAGCAGCCTGCTGACCACATTGACCCAGCATGTGGGCCGGGTCAATTACCGAGCCGGAGAGTCTAATTCAGACAATCTTTCCTTGTGGTCTCGGAAAAATTCATTATTTATGAGTGCAAACAAAACTCTATCATTGTTGTTGAATTTGAAACACATGTTCCTTAGCCTCTCCAGCCATTTGCTGAATAGCATTAGCCAGAGGGGAGAATTCCGCTGCAAATTAAGGCTGATTTCCAGAGTCTTAGATCTGGCTGGATTTACATCTTACAAAATAAAAGGAAGGCGGGTGTCTGATGAAAAAAGGGAAACGGGAATCAAAAATTAAACATCGGTTCGGACGTGGGCTTCTCAGCATCTGTCACAGCGCCGGAGAAAACAGCGGGAGGTGGGATGGAAGCGTATTCTTTTTTTTTTTTTTAATGCTTCCTCACGTCCTCTCTGAGACATTCCTTGCTAATAATTAAGCACCCGGCACCCACACACAGGAAGAAAAGAGAATATCAGCACTTAGGTCTCCGAGACACACAAGAAAAGGGATTTTTCCTTGATTTCTAAGGCCCCAGCGCTGACCACACCAGGGTTGCCCAAAAACTGGAAAGAGAGTTCCACCTGCCCTGCAGCTGCTAGAACCAACCTCCTGCTCAGGGGCTCACTTCCAACTTCAGGTCTACCTCGGGATGAAATTGAGCCACTCCTCACTTCTGAGCACACCTGTATTTTTTATCTCCTCCGTGCATTCATTTCCTACGGCTGTTGTGAAAACATACCATACACCGGGCGGCTAAAAGCAACAGAAATTCATTTGCTTGTAGATTTGAAGACCCAAAATCTGACTTCAAGGTGTGGCCTCAGGAGGCTCCTTGGTCCCTCTTTGGGCTCCTCCAGGGATTCCTTGGCTCGAGCCAACATCACTCTCATCTCCACCTCCATCACCACCTACCCTTCTCCTTTCCTTCTAAGGAAGTAGTCACCTAGGATCACAGCCCACCCCACTCCAGCAGGACCTCTGGTTTTGCTAATCCATCTTCAAAGACCCCATTTCCAAACAAAGCCACCTTGAGGGCGCAGGGCTTAGGACTCAATGGTGTCTCTTTGGAGGACACAGTTGAACCCATAAGAAACATAAAGATCACAAACAATGTTACATTAAAAAACATAAGAGGTTCCCACATTCCCCAACCCTCACCCCACTCCTCCCACATCAACAACCCCTTTCATCATTGTGGCACATTCACTGCCTTTGGTGAATACATTTTGGAGCACTGCTGCACCGCATCATTGTGGCACATTCATTGCATTTGGTGAATACATTTTGGAGCACTGCTGCACCACATGGATTATAGTTTACATTGTAGTTTACACTCTCCCCCAGTCTACCCAGTAGATTATGGCAGGATATATAATGTCCAACATCTGTCCCTGCAATATCATTTAGGACAACTCCCAGTCCTGAAAATGCCCCCACATGTCATCTCTTCTTCCCTCTCCCCTCCCTCAGCAGCTCCTGTGATCTATGTATCTTTTTATAAAAAGACAATTAAAAAATAAAGAAGTATAATGTAAAGTATAATCCACAGTAAACGTCAATGTTCCAATTTTTTTTTATCAATTGTAACAAATGTTCCACACTGATGAAGGGTGTGTGGGAAGGGTAGGGAGTGGGGTATGTGGGAATCCCCTGCATTTTTTATGTAACATATATGCAATCTAAGTATCTTTTTAAAATAAAATAAAATAAATTTTTTACAAAGAAGCATGAATAGAGGACACAGGGATATCTTGTCTGGGCCTGTGCTCGCCCGTTAAGAGTTTGAGGCTAGAAATTATCCCCACTTCACAGTCGGAGGATTCTGGACAGGTCCGACATTAAACGAGCGCTGAGACCAGAATGCAAATGCCAGCCTGCGTTTCCTGTCTCTTTAGCAGAGTCCTTGCTCACACAGGCTGCTGCCCTAGCTGTAGTTTTACCTTATTAACATCTCCTCAGCAGGCAGACTTTATTGGATGAAGACAAATGGGACACTGTATCGTACCAGCGGAGCAGCAAGTGATAAAAAAATAGAAGCATTATACAAAATAGGAAATAAAATTAGCAATGATTTTTCGATGAAATGAGTAGGATCCTTTAAGGCAACTGAGATTTACAGAAGGATTTAAATATCCATCCTTGTCCCAAAAACCCTCACAGTTCGGCTGAAATTAATTCCGGCCCTGATTCTACGAGATGCAGGGACGACGGGCATTGCCTAACTTCATCAAACCCAAGATTTATCTTCCCCCAGAGCGTGGCCACCATGTGCTCGTGACCGTCTTGGAGAATGAGGGACTTGGAGTTTTCCCAAGCAATGTGGTGCAATCCATTGATGAGATTTGTTGGTTTTTAAATTGAGGCAAAATGCGCATCACATAAAATTAACCATTTTTAAGTCTCCAGCTCAGGGGCATTTAGTATGTTCACAATGTTGCACAATCACCACCATTACCTAGTTCTGAGATATTTCCATCACTCCAAATGGAACCGGTACCCATTAAACCATCACTTCCTATGCCTCTTACAGCTATAAACCCCAAAGAATTGAAAGTAGGGACTCAACCAGATTCTTAAACGCCAACCTTCACAGCAGCATTAATTACAATGGCCAAAAGGTGGAAGGAGCTCAGGTGTTCATCATGGATAAACAGATAGACAAAATGCGGTCTATGCACACAATGGAATAGTTTGGGTTCAACCAGATTCCTACACACCAACGTTCGTAGCAGCATTATTCACAATCGCCAAAAGGCAGAATTAGCTCAAGCGTCCATCATTGGATGAACCGATAAACAAAATGCGGGCTATGCACACAGTGGAATAGTTTGGGCCATGAAAAGAAACAAAGTCCTGATACATCCTACAGCATAGAGGAAAATGGATGGACCTTTTCGGCATGGTTTTCTTGGGTCTTAGGCTGTAGACCCAAATCATCCCCCATCACACAGTCCTTGAATGAGAAGCAGGAACAGCTTCCTTTTGTAGAAGTGGACAGAAACAAGGGCAGTTTGAAGGGGAAAGGAAGCTTCTTTTCAGAAAGATAAACTGTGTTTTCTACATGTGGAGAAATGCGAAATTATCAACATTTGCATGAGTTTAAAATGCTAAACCAAACACCTAGTCAAATAATATATAGTCATTAAATGTGGACTGAAAAACACAATATGGAAAGCACGTGAAATAACATCATGGGAAAAAGACTGATTTGTCATGAAAAAGCCAGCACAGACTATTGATAAGATGCCAAGAGGTGAGGAAGGTGGCACCGTTGCTGGGGAAAGGGTAAGAGACTCTGTGTTTAATTTCCTGAAAGGCGGCCTAAATACACAAGGAAAACATGCTTGCTGGTGTAGAAAATGGATAACCCGCTGCTTTAGCAAGAGAGATCATTAGGTGTTCTCCTCTAGCCCTAAGATCAAGGAAAAACGAGATTGGAAAAGGAAGAGATAGGAGAAGAAATGAGCCTGGAAAAGGGGAACATGGGAAAAGAATTTCTCTTTCCCTCCAGCTTCAATTCCCAGCTGAGCAGATCAGTAATTATCTCCAATCTAAGAAGATGTTTCCCAGTGGAAGAAATCTCTCAGCTCGATTAAATCTGTAAAACAGCATGAGGATCTAAAGTTTTCAGAATCAACAAAACACCTGTCAAATCACCAACACATCATTAAGGAGAGACCCATATTTAAAATGCTCTTGAAATGAGAAATGACCTATTTCTAGCATCCCTCATTATTGAGAAGCCTGACACCTCCAGGTACAAAATCATGCAGAACTTGACACACTTCCAGAGTTATTCGCAAGCTTTCTTCCCAAACTCCTATGTTCATTTTGCACAGATGCCTTGATAGTGTGGACCAGTAGGTGGCAAAGTTAAAGAAATAGTCTTCTCTCATTATTCGCAGCAATTATGTTCTATGAAGTTGGCATAAACATTGAATTAGCAAATCCTCAGCCATTATACCTGAGCAATGACACAACGAGATTCCTGAGAGCCTATCATCAACACTCTCTTCAACTGATCAACGTATAACCTTGTTTTTTGTGTGCTTCTGTTTAAAGACATTTTATTTTGTATCTATTGTTAACCCATTAGCGCTAAACTCTTGGCCAAGAGCACGACAACTCATGCGTGAATGAAGATGACCTAACACATGCACTTTCTCTGTAAGGCAAAGCCTTCTTCTTGCACTTGGGAACACTAGACAACACTTCAGCACTACACTGGGGGGCCATTCTAAACAGCAAAACCACCTACCAAAAACGAACAAACATGCAAACGTGGGAAATACAGCTTCAAATAAACTATAAAAATTTCACTTGTTTACAGTATGAGAGCTGCAGCAAGAAGGCAGAGTGTTGCCTTGTCCAACCTCAGCTCACATGGGCACATCGGAAGACTACAATTTTTCATCATTGCAAGCCGGTATAGAAATGACCCATGAAAGAGTGCAAACATTGATTTCATAGACTGACTCGCAATGACAGAATCCTTGGTGAGGATCGAGCATCTCTCCAGGCCAATCCCTTCACTGTTAAATAACGTACAACCCCCACCCACCATCAAAAATAGGAGTGAGCAAAGCAGAGACGTCACTTTCAGAAAATGGCACTCAGCGCAGGACTGAGCTGGCTGTGATAAAGAGATGAGCTTGGACGTCAGCATGCTCAGATGAACAGAGAGAGGTAACATTGACACCCAATCTCAAGCACCCATTGCCTGTGTGACTCTGCTGGAGCCACCCAACCTCTCTGAGCACCCACTTCTTGCTTCCTGCAGGAGCCATGATCTTGGCTACCTCACAAGGTCCCCGTTTTCAAAGAATAGTCATGGCAACCAATACTCAGAATTCAGCAGCATGCCAGGAGTCATCCTACGCCTTTGACATGGACAAATTCATTTCCCCTTTCTAAGGACTCTAATTTACACATAAGGAAACTGAGGCACGGAGAGATGAGACACCTTGCCAAAACCATTCCTGAAGTGAGCAGCAGGGCTGGGATTTGAACACAGGTGTTCTGGCTCCAGAGTTCACCATTCTACGTGCCCTGTTAAATAGCCACAGGCAGTCATCAGCCCTGAGCATGAATAACAGATGAGAAAACTGAGTCTCCAAGGATGGGGCTGAGGGTCAAGATGGCCTTGTGGTCTGAGCCCTCAGAACTGGTGTAGGTGGAAGTCAAAATCCTGTTCCCTGATTTCCTCTTTACTCCAAGGATTGCAGTGGACGGTGAGAAGAAGAGAGCAAGGAGGTGCAGGAAGCGCCTTGGATGCAGGGCACAGACTCAAACTTTTTTTTTTCTTTCTTTTAAATTCATTTTTAAAAAATATTACATTCAAAAAATATGAGGTCCCCATTCACCCCCACAGCCCCCACCCCACCACTCCCCCCACAGTCACACTCTCCCCCATCATTATGACACATCCATTGCATTTGGTGAGTACATCTCTGAACATCGCTGCACCTCATGGTCAATGGTCCACACCATAGCCCATACTCTCCCACGTTCCATCCAGTGGGCCACGGGAGGACATACAATGTCCGGTAATTGTCCCTGCAGCACCACCCAGGACAACTCCAAGTCCCGAAAATGCCTCCACATCTCATCTCTTCCTCCCACTCCCTACCCCCAGCAGCCACCGTGGCCACTTTTCCCACACCAATGCCACATTTTCTCTGTGGACCTTGGATTGGTTGTGTCCACTCCACATCTATATCAAGAGGGGGCTTAGATTCCACATGGATGCTGGACAAACTTTCATACAACACTTCTTCCTCTTCTGCTTAGAAGGAGATGATGAAGTAGGTGGAGGAAGATGGTGTGTCTGCACTTTCAAGGCAAGGGACCCAAAATTAAAGTACTCAGGGTAAAAACAGGGCTTCTTCTATAGCCTCCTTCTCATCATATCCAATATTTTAAGGGCCCACCCATTCAACAAGGGATGGACATCACACTGGTCTGCAGTGCCCTACACCCTTTGGAGTTCAGTCCCCCACATCTTGAAACTCCTTGCCCTGGAGAAAGATGCAACATCAACCCCATTCTACAGAGAGGGCATGTGGTGATACACCATGAACCCTATCTCCAGGGAGGCTAAGATGGGAATTGATATTCTGGACCCTGCTCAAGCACTTGGCACCCACAGTTCATCAAAACACTTCTCAGTTACTCGCCTTTCATACAACACCTCTGATCAAACAGATTGAGGACGCTGCGAGCACAAGAGCTGTTGAGAAAGGAGCGCTCCGTAAATTACCTTTTCTGCCAGCTTTTACAGTTACAAATGGAAATGTCAAATATTTCTAATCACTTCATTTAGATGAGCATAGTTGGTATTTACAGGGGTGGCGGCGGACTGGATGTTTTTCCATTAGCTCTCATGCCATACAATGTTTGGGCTCATTCTTGAAGGAAGTTATAAACCAAGTTTTGCCTCATTCCCCAACATTTCACATATTCTGATTATGAAACATTTGTGGTTTTACATGATTTATTGTAAATAATCCCTCCTATAATATTCACAGCTCAATAATTCACAGCCCCGAGGCAAGCAAGCTCCTTAAAAATGACATTATACCGAAGATCGCTCCTCTGAATTTACCATGGGCGCCTCATGTTCAGAATGTATAACACATGTAAAGTGGTTCTGGCAACATTTGTCAAGCCTCTTCCCATTTCTTTCCTTCCTGTTGCTTTGTGGGTTCTGAAAAAAGTCGTGTATCACCCACGCGTCTAACATCCTGACTAGGAAATCAAACACGCCATGGCGTTCCGTCAGAGAGGGAGACCAAGTAGGGTGAAAGTCCAGAAAGAAATGGGGGAAGCATGGGGACCATGGAGATGGGATGCTGCATTCTTCCAGGTATCCTAGAAAAATAATAGGATGTGTCTGTGTGAATTCAGGGTCTGGGAAGGGTCATGGCGGGGGGGACAGCAGAGGGAGCTGATTATTCTGTAAACTCACTTCTCTAATAAAGAAATAGTAAGTACTTTCATAGAAAAAAAGCAACATCATCCAAAGGACATGCTTAGAATGGGTACACACCCACAGAAATGGGGATGAGATTAAGAACACATTTTCTCTGGGGCACTTAATTCAACCAACCACGATGTGAGAAAATGAAATAAGCACAGGAGAGGTTGCCGCAGTTAATACACCCTGTCGGCGTGGGCTGATAGGACGGCGACCCTTGAGCTTCACTGTTTTCCCTCCCGAAAAACAGAAAGAGCCATGCTTACCTCTCAGGATTTTGATGAGGAATGAATGAGAAGGCATGTCTAGAATTCTGCACCCAGAATCCACACCCTATAAACCATTTGCCTTTCTAAAGCCAAAGTCCACCCTCACATCCTGTATAAAGAAGTTTCTACCAGGGGACCCCAGAGATGGATGGACAGAGACTTTTAATCCCAGGTAAAAGCAGAATAGTCTTATCAGATGAGAGAAAGTCGTGGTGGATGGATTCCAGCACCACTCAGTCCTCTATCAGCCACCATTGCACAACCAAGGGACATGGCTTCACCCATTCAGCCATTCATGCTTTCCTTATTTCACTCACTTGTTCACTCAACAAACCGTTAGTGATATCTGATGTACTGAGCCACTACGAAAGAAACTAGGGCCATGATGACGACGACAGTGAAAAATAAGAGTTTACAACGCAAGCGGCTCCACGCACTTGTCTCCTGGAAGCTGTGGTCACGGTGACAAAGCCCCAGAATCACAGGCAGCCACCCCCGTTGAGCTGGGTGTGAGAAGTCGTTTTCCTTACACAACCAAAATGGCGCACAGGATCTACTGCCCAGGACTGTGACTATTCTTATCCAGCGAACAAGGGGCTTTTGCATAGATTCATCTATTTCATTTAAGCTTCTGATGTGCCTGGGGACCCCCACAGATCTTCTGGTCTAGTGCTCGCCCTCTTCCCACTCCTGTCACTGGTGTTTGAAACCTTCTTGTCACACTCCTCATACGTGATCTCCAGCTACCTCCATGCCTGGCCAAGGCATGACGCTGGTGGAGGACACAGAAGAAGCCATTCCTCCACCCGGTAAGCTGAAGGGCACTGAGATGAAGAACTTGGTGTAGAATTCACATGAAGCACAGAAATGTATCTTGTCATCGAGCAGTGTTGGTCTGCTGTAACAAAGAGACCCAGAAACTACCAGATATTTCTTTTTTCTCTCACCGTGGTCCCCAGGGAGCTGGCCGTGGTGGCCAACACAGCCATTAGGGAGCCAACCTTGTTCCACCAGTCCCTCATGCCTTCTCTTGACCTTCATGGCTGGAGCTGGGTCTCCAAGGGTTCCAGGTTGGGAACAAGGAGAAGCTCATGGAGGAACTTCTTGTCTGAAGGCGCAGGTATAGAGGAACGACTGACATTTCTACCCCCATTCTGTGGACAAGACCCCAGCGACATGCCCAAACCCAGTTCAAGGGAGGGCTGGGAAACATAGCTTAACCTTCTGCTCAGGCAGATGGGGACGGTGGGACTTGGTGGACAACCACAGACCTGCCACGGGTCTTTGATTTTTATTGCACTGACTCGGGCCGCAAAATTGCAATAAATACCAAATTCTACTTTATCAGCATCAAAAAGACACTCCAGATGAACTACCTGTCTTCATGTGTCTCAGGGCGAGAAAGCCTGCTGCACCACAGAGGGAATTTACCTCTGCCTTCATCAAATCCTGTCCTTTTAAAGGTAAACTGGCACTGTGCTGTAAGGACCTCAGAAGATTAATGAGTACTTGACCCTCTGGAAATCAGAGGCACGTGCTTTGGGGCTGCCAGCATTCACTCACCATGATTAGCAACAGTCGTTTCCTTGTGAATTAGAGAAGCTGAGAGTTTGCAGAATAGTCATGCATAAAATACAGGACGTCCATGTACCTCCCTATTTTTTTTTTTTGAGAGCCTTATTCAGTTTAATAGCAATTACATATGATTGGCAACCAGGCACATTGCTAGATCCATTTTTTGTTTGTTTGTTTTTATTTCTTCTTTATTTTCTTTTAAATGTTACATTAAAAAAAATATGAGGTCCCCATGTACCCCCCACTAATCTCACCCCACTCCTCCCACATCAACCACCTCTTCCATCATCGCAGCACATCCACTGCACCTGGTGAATACAATTTGGAGCACTGCTGCACCACATGGACAGTGGTCCACACTGTAGTCCACACTTTCCCCCAGTCCACCCAGTGGGCCATGGAAGGACACATGATGTCCAGCATCTGTCCCTGCAGCACCACCCAGGACAACTCCAAGTCCTGAAAATGCCCCCACACCACATCTCTTCTTCCCTCTCCCTACCATCAGCAGCCGACCGTGGCCACTTTCTCCACAACACTACTACAATTTCTTCCCTTACTAATCACAATAGTTCCCCAGCAGAACACCAGGGAGTCCACTCTAATCCATACTCTATTCCTCCACCCTGTGGCCCCTGGGAGGGTGATGTCCAGTCCCCCTCTACATCAAGAGGGGGCTTATTGACACTTTGCTTTGGTGTGGTACGTTGGTTACAATTCATGAAGGCATGTTTTTATAATTGTACTATTAACTGTAGACCATGGTTCAACTTCAGGTTCACTGTTTATGTTGTGCAGTTCCATGGGTTTTTAAAAATTCCTATTCTCGTAACATACGTACCACCTAAAATTTCCCCTTTCAACCTCATACAGATATATAATTCAGTCCTGTTGATTATATTTTTTATAGAATGATTTTATTTTTAACTTTATTTTTTAAAGATTTATTTATTTATTTTTCCCTCTTCCCCTCCTCCCGCCCTACTGTTTGTGCTGTCTGTGTTGTCTTCTCTTCTCATTTTCTCTCCTCTAGGATTTGCCGGGATTCAATCCTGGAGACCTTTGATGTGCAGAGAGGCTCCCTGTCAGTTGTGTCACCTCAGTTCCTGGTCTCTGCTGTGCTTCACCTTGACTCTCCCCTTGTCTCTCGTTTGATGCATCATCATCTTGCTGCGTGGCTCACTGGCGCAGGCACTGGCTCACCATACGGACACATGCGCGGGCACTGTCTCGCCACACGGGCATGCTTTCTCTTCTTCTTTTTTCAGCAGGAGGCCCCAGGGATTGAACCCAGGTCCTCCCATATGGTAGGCAGAAGCTCTATCACTGGAGCCACATCCGATTCCCCTGTTGATTATATTCACGATGTTGAGCAACCACCATCACTATCTATTACCAAAGCTTTTCCATCATTCCAAATAAGAAAGTTGTAAATTTTAAAATCTAATTCCCTATTTCCACTCTGTCCCTGGTAACCTACATTCTAGATTCTGACCCTATGAAGTTTGCTTATTCTACATTTTTCAAATCAGTGAGATCACACAATATTTGCCCTTTCGCGCCTGTCATTTCACTCAACATGATGCGCTCTAGGGTCATTCACGTTGTCGCATGCACTGGGACCTCATTCTTTTCTATGGCTGAATGATACTCTTCTGTGTAGATACCACATTTTGCTCATCCATTCATAGGTGCATGGACACTTGGATTACTTCCGTCTTGAGCCAATTGTGAGTAACGCCTCTATGAACGTCGATGTGCAAATGTCAGTTCAAGTCCCATGAACAGTCAGTATTTTTCTTGGCATTTTTAAATCAATGCCAACAAGAGCATTATGGCACGAGTATTTACCCATCTCCCCCAAGCTCTGGAGGGCCAGAATGCTGCTTGGGTAGATTTATCAACTCCAGCCGAGGAGCCTTCCAGCCATCCTTCAAATGAAGAGAGATGGAGCCTTCCAGGGCAACTTTTGGTGTGTTGCATTTGGCACCTGGAAACACCAGGAGAAACAATCTTGGAGAAAAAAACTAAGAAAAATCCCGTGAGAGTAAGGAAAGTCCATCTTAACATCTGTGGGCTGAAATCACCTGGGGAAAAGCACGCTCTGATGAGAATGGTGGGCGACCAGGTAGAGGTGCTAAATGCCTTCTTCATTATCAGCAAAACTTGGGGGTTCAATTTCAGAGGCTCCATCCAGACTCTGAATCTACCCCTGGCCAAGTCCACTGGGAGGGGGTGGGCAGTGTTCATTTCTTCCCAGCCCCCCCCCCCCACTTGGGCTCTCTGTGCATATAGCAGTATGATATGGTTCTTGAATACCAAAAATAGGTACTGGATTATGTTTGTAAACTGATCTATCTGAAGTTTCACTTTTACTTAAATTATGAATAGGGCTTTGATTGGGCCATTTCAGTAGGGTGTTGGGTCCCCGCCCCTTGGTGGGTGGGGACTCACAGACAAAAGACATGGCAAAGGACAGAGCTGGAATTTTGATGCTGGAGCCTGGAAACTGAACACCATGGAGAAGACAGAAGAATAGAGATGGCTCCTTAGACAACGGCAAAACCCAGGGGAGAGAGACAGAGCCATTCGCCTGATAGTCTACAGCTGACCTTGTGGAGAGAGGTAAAGCCTAGAGAGCCTCATAGTCTATAACTGGCCTTGTGGAGGAAACAGAGGAGCTGAACCCAGAGAGAAATGAGCCCCAGGAAGAGAGGAACCCAGGAAACCTGAACCCTGGCAGAAGTCCACAGCCATCTTGCACCAACATGTGGCAAAAGACTTTGGTGAGGGAAGCAACTTACGTTTTATGGCCTGCTAACTGTAAGCTCCTACCCCAAATAAATACCCTTTATAGAAACCAACCGATTTCTGGTATTTTGCATCAGCACCCCTTTGGCTGACAAACACAACTCACTTATGAATATGAAGGTCACTTCGGCATTAACGTCCCTCACCCCAAGTTCTCCAGAGGACAAACCCCAAAAGGAAATGATTGATGTTCCAACACTGCCTGGAAGAGTGTGACTTTGTGGACATCAGGACATGTCAGCATCCATCTCCCCCCTTCTCTAGAAAGCACAATTTCCCGAATATGTGAAATTTCGGTCACGTATGTGAACTGCTGGAGATGGAAAGCAGTTTCCAAATTATCACAAAGTCTGATTTTTTAACCCTGGGATAATGCTTTCCAGGAGCTGCAGAACTCTGCCTCCAGGGAGAGGCCCTCGAGATGGTCTGGAGGTCACTGATGGAGAAGATTTATTCAACGCCCCCCTGCCCCATGGAGACCTTCCTCTAACCCCTCCTTCTTCAGTTCCTTGGGGAAGAAATTAACCATTGGCCCATTGCGAGCAAGATTTGGCCACATGATATTCAGGACTCAGCACCACCTTACGAGGCATGGGTTTGAGTCATAGTTTTGCAAATGAGGACATGACATACCGCCTCCGTTGTGCAGTCACTACAGCAAACACCGCACAGTGGGCTGTCGCACGGCCGCCTCTCTCTCCTTGCAGCTGCTCTTCCAGCTTCCACTGAGTTCCAGGTTCTTCCTGCATAGCTTCTGGTTGCTTCTCTCTTTTTTATTATTTATTTGTATTTATTTTTTAATGTTACATTAAAAAAATATGAGGTCCCCACATACCCCCCACCTCCTCACCCCACTCCTCCCCCAATAACAACCTCCTCCATCATCACGAGACATTCATTGCACTTGGTGAATACATCTCTGAGCACCGCTGCACCTCATGGTCAATGGTCCACACCAGAGCCCACACTCTCCCACAGTCCACCCAGTGGGCCATGGGAGGACATACGAAGTCCAGTAACTGTCCCTACAGCATCACCCGGGACAATTCCAAGTCCCAAAAACGCCCCCACATCTCATCTCTTCCTCCCACTCCCTACCCCCAGCAGCCACCATGGCCACTTTCTCCACACCAAGGCCACATTTTCTTCGATTCTTCTCTTGATGAGGGCTCCAGTCCTTTGAATCAAAACCCGCCCCGATTCAGTTTGCCAAGCCCTAACTAAAAACAGCATCCTCAAAAAGTCCCATTTACCTTTGCATTCATACCAAAGGAATGTGGACTAAGGGGAAGAATGGGCTTTTTCCAGGATATATAAGTCTATCTACCCGCATGCCTAGATCAAAAGATTCTCATGGTGATCAGCCAGACCCCAACCATGATCACTCTTTTTTTAAAAGATTTAATTATTTATTATTTATTTCTCTCCCCTTCCCCCCACCCCACCCTGGTTGTCTGTTCTCTGGGTCTATTTGCTGCGTCTTCTTCTTTGTCCACTTCTGTTGTTGTCAGCGGCATGGGAATCTGTGTTTCTTTTCGTTGCATCATCTTGCTGTCTCAGCTCTCCGTGTGTGCGGCATCATTCTTGGGAAGGCTGCACTTTCTTTTGCGCTGGGTGGCTCTCCTTATGAGGCGCACTCCTTGCGCATGGGGTTCCCCTACACGGGGACACCCCTGTGTGGCAGGGCACTCCCTGCGCACATCAGCACTGCACGTGGGCCAGCTCCACATGGGTCATGGAGGCCCAGGGTTTGAACCACGGACCTCCCATGTGGTAGACGGATGCCCTATCCATTGGGTCAAGTCCACCACCCCATGATCACTCTTAATTCTTGACTCCTCCAGCTGTAGCCCCCCAACCCCCTCACACACCCCAAGACTATCGTGACTGATGCAAACGGGCTCTGGGCGAAACTTTCTGCCCTCAGGAGCCCAGAAGCCAGTCTGTACCCCAAATCCTGCCGTGGCCCTCGATGTCCACCCAGTCCCAATGTCCAGCTTCAGCTTCCTCTCTGCCCTTTTCCATCTCCCCACCCATGATGTCCAACCTGACTCCCAACTGGGACCCACCAGTTGAACGGCTCAGAAGAACAAAATAACTGCGTGTACTTTCCAGGAGGTTTACCCAGGGAAGCTGTAGCAGTTCGATATAATTGATGAATTTTAAAAAGAAATCTTGGATTATGTTTGTAATCTGCTCTGTACCTGGGCATGATTGAGTTTATCATTAGGGCGTTGAGTTCCTGACCTTTGGTGGGTGTGGACTCACAGATAAAAGACATGGCAAAGGACAGAGTTGAGGGTTTACCGATGTTAGGGTTTTGGTGTTGGAGTTTGATGTTGAAGTCTTAAGCTGGAGCCCCAGGGAAAGAGACAGAGCCGTTCGCCTGGAGAGAGGCAAAGCCTGGAGAGCCTCATAGTCTACAGCTGACCTTGTGGAGGAACAGAGGAAAGAGAGGCCAGCCCCATGAAGAGAGGAACCTTGAACCCAGAGAGAAGTAAGCCCTGGAATGTAGGAACCCAGGAAGCCTGAACCCTCGCAGACATTGGCAGCCAAAGTCTCCAAATAGACTTTGGTGAGGGAAACAGCTTTATGAGCTGGTATCTGTAAGCTCCTACCCCAAATACCCTTTATAAAAACCAACCCGTTTCTGGGATTTTGCATCAGCACCCCTTTGGCTGACTCATACAGAAGGCTATCCCTGAAGGAAGAGAGAGGAAAGGAAAGCAAAGACCCTTTTCCTGGTGAAATTCCACCCAGGGAAGCGAATCTCCCCTTCCCGCGATGGAAGAAGATTGGCCTTGCTTTCCCCAGTGAGAAAATGACACAAGAGAGGCTCCGACAGGACGGCGGACAGCGGTTTTACAGAGCGGCAGGAAGTGGCGAACGAGCCTGCCGTGGAAAATGGGCACGATCAGCATTTTCCTGGAAGCCAGAGAAAACAGGCTGGAAGCTCTGGTCTTTCATCTGAGGAGAGGACCTCAAACCCCTCTCCCTCCCCGTACCCCATAATTCCATTCAAGCAAATGGTCTGGTTCCGGGATTTGATGCTTCAGATGAAAAAAACGTTCTCCCGTTCCCCGAATCCAACCATCTATTACGTGGTGATTAAAGGTTCTGGAAAAGAGATGAGAAACATCACGTCCGTGGCTCGTTAACTTGCCATCACCCTGTGCCACGTCCCCTGACCTGGCCACGCAGGCATTTAGGGGGGCCAGAAGCAGATTACCCCCACAGACCCAGCTCTGCGCAGAGTAAGCGCCGTCAGAGGAAGGGGGAGAAGAGATGCGTGGAGCAGGGAAAGGAAGGTCATCTCTGTGTCTTTGTCGGAGGCACACGCGTTTGACCCCAGAGTCCCTTTTTCATAATTGACTGTCTCTTAGTTCATTAAGCGCTAATTGGCGCTGGGGAAGAAAAATAGGTGACGTTTATGCAAAATGATGGATTCGCCCAAGGTGATTATGTTCTCTCACGGTGGCTGGCTGGGTGCCCTGCTCCTTCACCTCCATCGCTTGTAAACAGCTGTCTTCTAACCGTGCGTCTCATGAATAAAGGCACGTATAAAATCACGCAGATAGAGGCTCACACACATCTGCATCCTTTTTTTTTAACAAGGCGGGTTTTTTAAAAAAAATCAATGCAATAGTTTAAATGGCTCACCTCTGACCAAGAGCTGAAAGACCATATCAATGAGGCTTCAGAGAATCAAAATTCCAGCTGTAAAATGTTAGACCTGTAGACGGTGCCGTACATGGAATAAATCCTGATCGAGGGAAGCGGACTTGGCCCAGTGGTTAGGGCATCTGCCTACCACATGGGAAGTCCACGGTTCAAACCCCGGGCCTCCTTGACCCGTGTGGAGCTGGCCCATGCACAGTGCTGATGTGTGCAAGGAGTGCCCTGCCACGCAGGGGTGTCCTCGCATAGGGGAGCCCCACGCGCAAGGAGGGTGCCCTGTAAGGAGAGCCACTCAGCATGAAAGAAGTTCAGTCTGCCCAGGAAGGGTGCCACACACATGAAGAGCTGACACAACAAGATGACGCAACGAAAAGAAACACAGATTCCCGTGACACTGACAACAACAGAAGAGGACAAAGAAGAACATGCAGCAAATAGACACAGAGAACAGACAACTGGGGCGAGGGGGGGGGAGTAGAAATAAAATAAAATAAATAAATCTAAACAAAATTTCTCCATGAGCATTTGTTAAACAAAAGAGTAGGATTTATTTCTTCCCAGCAATACATAGCTATTAGAACTTATAAAAATCCTCAAAGCTCTATTTCCACCCAAAGTGGTGAGGCAGGAGTGTGTCATTTTCCAATTCAAATATGGTTTGATATGGGTCTTTTATGAGACCCATTCTAGCACACAAATTCTCTGGCATGTTATGCTCATGGTGGAAGATGAAGTGAAAAATAAGCACATTGCAGCTTGAATGTCATTGCCCAAAAATGAGGAGTCCAAGCTCTCACCCCAGACCTGTGAATGGGCGCTCATTTGGAAATAGGGTCTTTGAAGACCACATCAACCTGAATTAGAACAGGCCCTAATTCAAAGTGGCCGGTGGCCTTACAAAAGGAGGGGACTTGGACACAGATGGGTGGACAGGAGGGGACCAGAGCGCTATGTTGAGAAAGAAGCAGAGATGGGTGATGCATCCACAAGCCATGGCACCAGGGCTGGCCGGAAAACAGCAGGAGGTGCAAGAGGCAGGAAGGACCCTCCCAGAAGGTTCAGAAGGAGCACGGCCGAGCACACCTCAATTTTGGACTCGTGGCTCAGAACCACAAGAGAATTCGTGTCCGCTGATTTAACCACTTTGTTGTGGCCCTTTGTTAAAGCAGCCTCAGCAGATTAAGTTCTCCAGCATGCTCTTCACAGACCTCTACAAGGCTCCGTTTCCTTTGCAAACTCCATACTCATCCTCTGTTAAGGGAAGGACCTGCCTTTCTTTAACAGTGTCCACTCGAGCACCGTCGTCCACTCCAATCTCCCTGTTCAGGTCCTTTTCCTTTAGACTCACCCTCACGCTCTTTCCTGGGGAAAATGCAGACGGGGGCAGGGGCGGGCAGGGCCGATCAATTATTCACCATGACAAATGCACGCTCATTGTGATTAACAGATTGAGTGCTACCCTGCAGGGAAATGGCCTTTCGGATCATCTAACTCAGCAGAGCTAAGGGGCTTCCCCGAACTCTTTCTAAGGCACCCTCGGTGCTTTCTGAAAATAATAACAAAATAAGGCAATGATCCAACATGATGCCTTGAGCTTGGGCTACAACAAGTCCTACACAGAGAGCTCCAGTTTTAATAGATCTGAGTTTAGGAAATAAGGCTGATTGAGATAAGAAGGGGGCTTTCTCACAGACCCAACTCCCTCAACGTCAAATCTGAAACTGACCTTCTTTTAAGGGGAAATAATAAGCACCAACTGGATGCTCAGGATGGGCTGAGCTCATACAACTTACATCCAAGGTGGGAGTTCACCACCTTGAGAAATTCAAAATCAACCGAGGCCAAGGATGACGTTCTCTTGGAGACGTGCCTCTCCACTTACATGACCCTTCCTCTGAAGTCCACAAGGCATTGTCCAGGTTGGAGGCTGGGCAGGGGCAGGTGTGAGCTGGACAAATCCATAGCCTTTGGCGCTCCAACTCAGGGAGCGTGGTTTGCAGCTGCCTTTCAACCATCTTGGGCATCTTCTCCTGGGCAGCTCTGTCCGCTTGGACTCGGGCTTTGGCAGGAGACATGATGCCTCAGCCTGAGCTCTAAAAGGCTACAATCCTGGGATGCCAATGACAGTGTTGGAATATCGTATATAATTCTGGAGAAAATAACTGGAAACTGCTGAAAGGAAATTGCAAGTAGCCCCTCAGGCCTCCTAGGTCTATGATGGGAAGTGTCACAATTCAATAGTTTTTGTTTGGTTAGCCTTCTTACATCCATGACCTGGATGGCTCTGGTCCTTAGTTCAACGTCAGTGAGGTGACTCGGTACTTAAGAATGTTCCCATCAACAGATATGGGCCCCCCAGGCCAGTCCTCCCAAAATTCTCTCCTCATTTCACTTCCAGTTCAATGTCAATATTAGAGCCACAGTTCAAAGTTGGGCCTCCCAGGCTAAGATGGAAACCTCATACTGGAATGGAGACATTCTCCAGGCTTTCCCTCCTCTGCAAAACGTGGCGCTTTCCAAAGAATCCTGATGGCACAAGAGAAACCCTGAACGGGTTTCCTATTTCCATCTTTGAGCAGGAGCACTTTCTTGTCCCGTGGAGATGTTTGGGGAGATTAGCAGAGGTCAGAGAACAAATATATTAGGCCTTGGAGAACCATGCGACCATCAGGAGATGACAGAGTGCATTTCACCAAGGCATCAATGTTGCTTCTGAGCTGCTGCTAAGGAATTTCTTGTTTTCAGAAGGAAATCAGAACGTAATTTCAACTCTGAAGACTTTGTTTTGTACAAAAAGTAAAACTTAGGAAATTGGCATTTCAGTTCAGATTCGTTTATGCTCCTTTTTAATCCCTTTCAATGATGGAATGGCACTGGGAGGATCAAGAAAATTGCCGTGATTTCCTTTCTTTGAAGACAAGGTATTTTTTTTTTTTACTTCTATTACCATTGGTTTAGTATGTCCTAAATAGATCATTTAAAAAGATTTACTGAATCCATGTTACTTTTAACTTCAGAAAAGCATCATTTATAAGACAATATTTAAGAAGTAATGAACTATTATAAACCCTTTTGATGAATTACAATACTAGCTACATTTAAAATTAAAGGTCTTTTTAACTATTATAAAAATGCATTGAGACTTTGAACCCATAGGATACATTAAAAAGTAACCAAAATCCTTTTACTTTTCTGCTGCACTGTAACCACACGTTCTGCTCTCTTACATGATTCCAAACTCCATTTGTTATGAGTACAAAGTTCTGAGAGAAACATTAGCCCTTTATGTATTTCTAATATGTATGCCCTGCAACCCTTTTAACAATAAATTAAAACTCTAACAGTTCTTGTAAGAAACACAATATTTGAACCATCCCCTTCTTTATTTGCTCTTCGTGATGTATTCATGGCAGTTTATTTGCATTTTGCTGTTTTATAAAGTAAGCACAAGCATTTGTTCTTTCTTAGATATAACATCTAAAAGAAAACACCTAGCCATCAATTTATTTTCTCATAACAGGCCGTTCCCTCCCATAAAATCAAAGGCTTGTACTTGGTAGCTTTATGTTACTTCAATTTTGAGAAAAAATATATACTTACCAAAACACGTAAATTGGCTGCAATCTGCTCTATTGCTTAATTTCCCCTCCCCAAAACACCCAAATTTGTTTGGGCAATATTGGCACGTATCCACTTAAATCAAACGTCAATTAAATAAAAGCATGTTAGTTCCATACTTAGTGGTATGCAATAAAAAAGAATGTTCAAAGGGAAGTACTGTAATTCCACCGAGTTTAAGTAGTCTGCAGTTTCATTGGATTCCAGCTACAGTTCAACAACAACAAAAAGCAATATTTAGGGCACTAATTCCATCTCATAATAAGCCTGCAGATATATTCCCCCAAAATGGCTGTAGGTATATTGCACCTCATGAACCATTGCAAAATTAAAATTCATAAGCAATATGCCACTGTTTGGTGTGATGCATTTGCTAAAAGAATCATTCTGTTTATCTTGTTTTCCTCAAGCAGTCCTGGGCCGAGACTTTGAATAAAACTCATTTTATTAGGGCACCTCTGTTGGTTGGGAGATAAGACTTGTTCTTGACAAAACACTTCGCCCAATGCCTTAACCACCTCAGCAGGGGAAGCAAATGTCCAGGGGCCGGGGAAGATCTCGATGATCCTAAAGGAATACGTCAGCAGAGGAAGGAAGCTCCAAAGCCACAAAAACCGACCGCCCATGAGCCACACCACTGGAGGTTGTCATGAGAAAGATTCACCCTCAACTGGACTTTGCGTCATTTAATCACCAATCCTCCGAAACACAACCAACCAAAGCTTCTCACCTCCACGAACCAAGACGCCCCAGTGTCCACAAGATAAAGCGACGGATAGTGGAGCAAGGGCAGGATTTCAGACACGACTCTGCGCGCCGAGACAAAGCCCCTGTGTTTAAGAAAGGTCCGCCCTGCCTCCGAATGGAAGCCCTTGGACCGGACTCCATTTTAAAGGAGGGAGACCCATGCTCTTGTTCAAATTACTCCTTTTGAAAGGAATTTACAATTGTTGAAGGAAATAGCGTGTACACACTTTGTAAATCAATTGCCTGCTGCCCGCAGGAGAACGCGTTCCCCACAGCCTCGGTAATTAATCAAATCAGGAATGGAACGGGGCCATTGTAAAAACAATTTACAACCTGTGTCAGAAAAGCCAGCGCTCAGGATCTCTTAGCATCGCGACCCGGGGGCTCCTTGGGGCGGTTGGCTTTGTGCCTTGCACATTATGGGCCACTCTGGACCAGGAGCTGAGGACGCAGGAGAGAGAAAAGTGGGGTGGGTGGAGCATTTTCCCCCAGTTCAGTCCCTTCAGCCTAAAAGAGTTTTTGGAGTCTGTGTCCAGTGTGGCGGTGGGTTTTGCCGTAAACCTTAACGGGAACTTACCTTTGCACAGGTGAGAGCAAGACACAGAGGGGCTTCGTTCTAATTCCCTGGCTAGAAGCTCTTGCCTAAATGCAAGGCCACCAAAAGTCACCATCCTGTCTCCACCACTTCTCTCAAACCCAGCCACCCCTCCCCAGGCCACGGGGGGTCTCACCTCCAGGTGAGTGTCCCCCCCCTCCCTTAAACTTCCTCCCACACCATCTCTACGTGGTGGTCAGATGGCCCAAGGAACTGGGGGGAGGGCCGGGGGAAACATTTGAACATGGGAGATTGTCGGGTGTGTGGTTGAAACTATAATGTTGAGAAAACGCTTTAGAAAATATAATAAGGACGGATTACCTGTTTAAGGTGCTTAAGCTGGGGGGGGAGGCATCTGGCACAGGGGCAGGCTTCCAGAAAGTGTGTGGGTGCTCATTTTGTCACAGTGGGTTATATCTTTGGATGGAGACCCATGCAATGAGAGTGAAGGTGTACCCACATCCTGGGGAGGACTGAGGTTCTCAAACAGAGGGAATTGTGTCTCTCCAGAGAATTGGTGGCTCCCAACAGTTTAGGGCAGTCGAGTGTGTCAAACCTTCGGCATTGATGCAATTATCTGTGAATAAGGTCCTTCAAGTAATGAAGACTGATTATCATGGTGGGCCCCGAGGGGAGGGGGAGAGAGGAATAGAATAGATGGAATCAGGATAACTGGGGGGCAATGGAAGTGCTCCACAAGATCATGCAATGATGGATGGAGGACATGTTCAATTACACCAAAAATATATAAAAGTCTATAGGCTAAAATTAAACCGTACCGTAAAACCTAAGGCAACTAAAGTTTTAGAAATTTGTACAGTCTAAAATGCAAACCATAATGTACACCCAAATGGAATCATGTTTGATAGCTATGTAAAAAGCTGCAGCAAATATAACATGAGCATGTAAAAAGATCATTGTTGGGGAAGGGGGAAAAGGGTTTGACGTTGGATATATGGGAGTCCCCTATATCGTATATGTGAGTTACTGTGATCTAAAACTTTTGTAAAGACAAAATTAAAAATTAGAAAAAAAGAAAAGCAAGGATGTAGAGGCGGAAGAAGAAATGAGTGAGTTTCTAAAATATAAATCTGATCTCTTGCTCAAGCCCTCCTCCCTGGTAGACACCCTCTCTCCATCCACTGCCTCCCCTGCCACCCCGAGTGGGTGTTCTGTCTTTTGCCAAATCCCACATCACGCTGCTCCAACCTCACCCAGCTACCTTCCTGCATCCTTGGGGACGTGGGTCGCTGGGCTCAACGCTTGGTTTGCAGCCAGCGCTCAATAAATATTTGTCAAGTGGATCTAGAGAAATGCATCCACATCTAAAACCAAGAGGAGCCACCCACTTCTGGATCATTTTCATTCCAGACCAGACAAGCCTGCAATCACTGCAGCTCATGGTCAGCCGAAGGCAGGTGAGGTTGCCGGAGTGACCCAGACTCTCCAGGACCACGGCAAGTGTTTCCCTGCCATCGAAGGCACCAGCCAGCTCCCTTCCCAAAGGCCATTTCCTGCAAAGAACACGAAGCTGACTTCCAATTAGATGAAATAATTTTTTCATTTATTTTAAAAGAGACTTACAAAATCTGGAATTGTCCTGGATGATATCGCAGGGACAGATGCAGGACATTCTATATCCTGCCATAACCCACTGAATGGACTGGGGGAGAGTGTAAGCTACAATGTAAACTATAATCTGCACAGTGTAGCTGTTCTCCAAAATGTATTCACCAAATGCAATGAGTGTGCCACAATGATGCAAGAGGTAGTTGATGTGGGAGGAGTGGGGTGGGGTGTGGGGGTATGTGGGAACTGCTTATATACATTTTTTTTACTCCCCCCCTCCCCATGGCTTGTTTGCTGTCTGCTCTGTGTTCATTCACCCCATGTTCCTCTGTGCCTGCTTATCTCCCCTTGTTGCGTCATCTTGCTGTGCCAGCTCTCCGCACGCGGCACGGGCTATCAGCTCTCCACGTGGTGCAGGCCAGCTCACCTTCACAAGGAGGCCGCGGGACTCAATCTCAGGGCCTCCCATATGGTAGACAGGAGCCCGATCGATTGAGCCACAGCTGCTTCCCTCTTATATTTTTTAATATAACATTTTTTGTGATCTATGTATCTTTTTTTAAAAATGGCAATTAAATTTAAAAAAATTTTTTTAAAAAAAGAGCCTTACAAAAGTCATCTGCATTCCTCCCAGTTTGCCTTGTTCTGAAATATTTTCAATGCTGAGGCTAGGCTCACAAACTGTCCTGGTTTCCTACACAGCCTGAAGGGAATGACAACTCAAATCAGGCTCATTCCGTGCACTGTGGATTCACACTCATGGCCACATGTAAGAAGCCAAGAAAGGAAAGGGTGCGTATTTCCATCTTTCCAAATCATCATTTCCCCAGGTGCCCCGCTCCTCTTCCTCCTTGGAGCATTGGAATGTGCATCTTCAATCTACCCTGGGCACATTGGAGACGGTAAAAAGTGCCCATGTCCAGTCTGTGCCCGATTTTACTTCACGCACTGTACAAGCAAAGGAGTCACCCAAATCCACATCTTCTGGGTGGAGCCAAAAGTGCAAAGTCTCTTCTTCTAAAGAATTATCATAAGACGAGCTTCGCCAACCATGGCAAGGAAATACCCATGAATGAAGGTCGATTGTTCCTTTTACAAGGCTCCTAACGCAACGTGCAGGTAAAGCAGCTATTCCTCCAAGCACCGCGTCGTGAATGGAGCAGGGCAGCTGTTAGAGGCACAAGATGGTATCGTGAATGGAACAGGGCAGCTGTTATAGGTACATGTTGGCACACACAGAGACACACGGGACACACGCACACACAGCACATGTGCACACACATGCATGCACACACACCTGCTTTAAGAGAAAGCAGGAAATAGGAGCTGGAGGCAAGAACGCGCTTACTGGGCGATAACAGGCAAGTTAGGAAACGGCTTCCACCAGCCTCCACAGATCCACGGTTGTGTTTTCCACACACCTCCGGGCTTGCCTATATCCCGGGTTTCAGAGGAGGGGGCACGGCTGGCAACGTGGACGGGTGCCGGTTTGCATCGCGTCTGAGGCTGGTTCCACAGCCAGACACGTGGCTCGTGGTCTGCAGTGGGAGGCTTGGCCAATGCATTCTCCTCTCCCCCTGGGCAGGGAGCCCTTTCACTCTTTTTTATTTTTTTAAAGATTTATTTATTTCTCTCCCCTTCCCCCGCCCTGGTTGTCTGTTCTCTGTGTCTATTTGCTGCATGTTCTGCTTTTTGTCCGCTTCTGTTGTTTTCAGCGGCACGGGAATCTGTGTTTCTTTTTGTTGCATCATCTTGCTGTGTCATCTCTCCGTGTGTGTGGCACCATCCCTGGGCAGGCTGCACTTTCTTTCACGCTGGGCGGCTCTCCTTATGGGGCGCGCTCCTTGCGCATGGGGGTCTGCTACGCAGGGGACACCCCTACATGGCACGGCACTCCTTGTGCGCATCAGCACTGCGCATGGACCAGCTCCACACGGGTCAAGGAGGCCCGGGGTTTGAACCGCGGACCTCCCATGTGGTAGACAGACGCCCTAACCACTGGGCCAAGTCCGCTTCCCTCCTTTCACTCTTGTCCAGATGCCAGCTGAGCGTGACTTCGAGAATCTCTGACTCTCTCTTCATAAACGTGTCCACACGTCGCCAAATCCTGCAGCAAAACTGTCCTCGTTCCCCTTGGAAGAGTCCCAGAAACGGCAGCAAAGAAAGGTGAGGATTGGAGAACCAGCAGGGGTGGGGCTTGCTGACACCTTTGCCGCCAGTGCCGAAGTCCCAACAGAAGTGCCCCCTCCTGTTAGCCTCCACTCGCCCAACCTCTCCAAACCGCCCTCTGCGCCCGTCACCTCTGTGGGATGACCTTGATACCCGTTTCCATTCACAGACACCCCTAAAAGTTCAGCCCTTCCCTGGACCCTCTCCCCAACCCTGACCCAGCCAGGTCCCTCCCCTGGCCTCCAGGGACCACTTAGGGCCAGCTCAACATTGCCGCCCAAGCGTGGGAGCCATGACTCTCCTAGGCTACATCCATCGCCTTCCTCCCTCCAGCTGGAGGCTGAGAGTGATTCCCGGGGCAGGCTGGACTTTGGAGTGTCCGGCATACGCCCTGGGGCGGGGTCCGTGCCAACGTGGATGGCGATGGGTATCCACAGACATCTACGGTGTGTCCGAATGTGGCCCCGGCACGGGCACGGAAAGTGGCACTCGCATCAGCGTCCGCTTCCCGTTACAAACCCCGGCTCCCGTAACCTCGAGCACCCTCCCGCTGTGCTCTCACAGCTGCCGTGGACCAGCAGTGCACCTGCTGAGCCTCGCCAGGCCTCCTGAGGGTCTCCCGGGGCCAAATCCAAGGGGCCGCTGGTGGCGTTGCATCTTGGAGGCTGCTGGATGAATGCCCCAAGCTCATGGAACCTGCCGGCAGAGTCCAGTCCTTAGGGTGCAGACCACGTTTCCCTGTGGCCATCCCCCCCGGGGCCCATCTCTGCTCACCAGTGCTCCCCTTCATGCTCTCCTGTTATGGGAAACTGGCTTACTTATTAGTTGTTTCTTGTTATTGTCCAAGATGTCTACCTTATCGTAGATGTTTCAAGTTGCTTCTTGTTATTGACCAAGATGTTCTACCTTATTGTAGATGTACAAAATGTTCTTCCTTATTGTAGATGCTGCAAGTTGCTTCTTGTTATCATCCAAGATGTTCTACCTCATTGTAGATGTTGCAAGTTGCTTCTTGTTATTGTCCAAGATGTTCTACCTTATTGTAGATGTTGCAAGTTGTTTCTCCTTATTGTACAAGATGTTCTGAGTTGCCTCCTGTTACTGTAAATTACCTTATTGTAATGTTGCAAAATGCTTCTTATGTTGCAAGTTGTTTCTTGTAGCCCACAGCTGCTCGTTAGCTTTCAGATAAATGCAATGGGGAATCTAGGGGTAGGGCTCTCCGTTTCAAAAGCTGTGAGGTCCCCCCATCTCATCTTTGTTTCCTCTCTTGTGTGTGTCTTTCTTTCTGTCTTTTTATTTCTTCAGTTCCATGTTGCCTTCCCTTTGTGCAGACCTACTGCTGAGCTGAATTTGGCACTCTCTGTGTGCCCCCAGCCTCAGTGGCTATGTGCCTCTCACAGTGACGTCCCTCTCGCACGGCCCCTCTGGTGCTCAGCTCTGAGGTTCAGCGATGGCACCGGGTCCCTGGACAGCCCAGGGCCCCCTCCCCAGTCTAAGGCCAGCATCTTAGTCATGTCTGCACAGCCCTTCATGCCATGGGAGGGGGCAAGGTGGCAGATTTCAGGGACTGCAATGCAGACATCCCTCAGGGCACCACATCATCTCACCACCTTGCCACGACGCCCGACCAGGTCCAGGGGCCATGGCCAAATGGACAACCCCAGGATTTCCAAAACCCGGAGGCCACTGAGTCAGTCAGATTCCACCAGGAAGCAGAAGCCCGGGGCTATGGAGACTATTGAGAGGCCACAGACGCGTAGGTGTAAATATACGTCTGCGTGCACGTATGTTATATAATTATATGTGCATATATGCATGTGTGTAGAACCACTGGGATACGGAAACTATTTAAGACTACATATGTGTGGGTGATATAAATATACAATGAATATGAATATGAATGTGAATATAAATATATATCTACATGTACATATATGTGTTATATAATTACATATATATGTACGTGTGTAGAACCACTGGGATACGGAAACTATTTAAGACTACATATGTGTAGGTGATATAAATATAAAATCAAAATGAATGTAATTGTGAATGAATATAAATATATATCTACATGTACATATATGTGCTGTATGATTACATATGTATGTACATGTGTAGAACCACTGGGATATGGAAACTATATAAAGACTACACATGTGTAGGTGTGTGTGAATGTAAATACACATCTGCATGCACATGCTATATGTGTTATATAATTATATATAATGATACATGTGCATGTGTGGAACCACTGGGAACTGGATACTATATAAAAACTATGTACCTGTAGGTGTGTGTAGACGTAAATATGTATCTGCAAGTATGCAAGTTATATATTATATAATTAAAATATTTACATATGTACATGTGTAGACCACTGAAATATGGAGACTATATAAAGATTACATATGTGTAGGTGTGTGTAGATGTAAATATATATCTGCACATCCATACATTATATGTGTTATATAATTATATGTGTAGCACCATTGGGACATGGAAACTATATAGATATAAAAAGACTACATATGTGTAGGTGTGTTTAAATGTAAATATACACCTGCACATATGTATGTTATATGTGTTATATAATCATATGTACATATAGGTGCATATGTGTAGAGCCACTGGTATATGGAGACTGTAAAGATTACATATGTGCAAGTGATATAACTATAAATATGAATGTGAATATAAATATAAATTTACATGTACATATGTTATATGTGCTATATAATTATATGTACTTACATATATATATGAGTAGAACCACTGGGATATGGAGACTATATAGAGGCTAAATATGTGTAGGTGTGTGTAAATGTAAATATACATCTGTATGTACATATGTTATATGTGTTACAGAGTTATATGTACATACACATGTACATGTGTAGAACCCCTGGGGAGTGGAGACTATATGAAGACTACATGCATGTAGGTATGTGTAGATGTAAATATATATCTGCAAGTACGTATGCTATATGTGTTAATTAATTATATGCACGTATGTGTGTATATGTGTAGAACCACTAGGATATGGAAACTATATAGGGGCTACATATGTGTAGGTGTGTGTAGGTGTAACTATGTATCTTCAAGTACATATGTTATATGAGTTACATAATTAAATATATATATATGTATATGTGTAGACCACTGGGATATGGAGACTATATGAAGATTATATATGTGTAGGTATCCGTAGATGTAAATATACATCTGCATGCACATGTTATATGTGTACATAATTATATGTACATATGTATGTATAAGTGTAGAACCACTGGGAATATGAAGACTAAAGATTATATATGCAAAGGAGTTACAAATGTAAATATAGATCTGCACATAGGTATGTTATATGTGTTTGTACATATGAAGAACCTCTGGGATATGGAGACTATGTAAAGATTACATATGTGTAGGTGTGTGTGAATAAAGTATAAATGTATATCCCCCTGTACATATATGTAGCTATATGGACATATATGCATATGTGCAGAACAGCCTGTTATATGTGTGCAGGTGTGTAAACCTAAACAAATATCTGCATGCACATATGCTGTGTTCTGTAACCATATGCATGTGTATATGTACATGTGTGGACACTTACATATACACACATATACATGTTTTTCTTATCTCCCACGGTTTGGGCAGGTGCAGCAGTTTCTGCAACGCTGTGAGAACTGCTTGCCGGGTGCTGGGGTTGGAGTCCCGCAGGGCACGCAGCCGGCAGGGATGTCGGATGTGACGTTTGGTGAGGGAGGACAATCCAGAAGTCCCGGCACAAGCCCACAAGGTGGACAGAAGCCCGGGTCAGAGCTTGCTGGGGTGGGGGGGGCAGGCAGGGCCTGACCCCAGAACTGAGCACACCCCGGGTCCAGGAGCAGGGAGAGCTGCAGAAAGGTTTGGGGGGACTGGGCCACCCTGGTGGCAGCTGAGCGCATGGCGGGCGAGTCCACAGTCAGCAGCCACGGGTGTGAGCTGCCGGTGAGGGGTGCCCCCCGCCCCCCGCAACGCCACAGGAGCCCCTTGGGTGGCCGGTGGGAAAGCTCCAGGGGCGTCTGCAGTTGCGTTCGGCCTGTACCAGGCGACCAGACAAGCTGGCACATGTGCTGAGTGTGGTTAGCAGAGGAGAGGCGCAACTGTACCCTCCACCGAGAGGTGGGACCAACACGCCAGCACGCTGGGAGTCTTCCGGCGCGGGGGGACCTGCCTGTTACCAGTCTGTTTCAGCGCAGGGCGGGGGCTGCCAGCGAGTGCAGACACGCAGGGCCGCCTACCAGGGCAGGCAGGGAGGGGCAGCATGGCAGGGTTGATGTTCTCCCCAGGTGCAGAAGTGCCGAGGAAGGACTGCGTGACCCCCCGAGCAGGGTACTGGCACCTGCCATGTCTCTTGTCACTGGTCAGGTATAGGAGGTGGGGGTGGGGCTGGAGGTGTGGGAGGAAGTGCAGGTGGAGGTGTGGGTGCAGGTGAGGATGGAGGTGGAGGTGAGGATGGAGGTGAGGATGGAGTTGGAGGTGGAGGTGTGGATGGAGGTGGTGGTGGAGGTGGAGGTGGAGGTGGAGGTGGAGTTGGAGGTGGGGATGAGGATGGAGTTGGAGGTGTGGGTAAAGGTGGAGGTGTGGATGGAGGTGAGGATGGAGTTGAAGGTGACGGTGGAGGTGAGGATGGAGGTGGAGGTGAGGATGGAGCTGGAGGTGACGGTGGAGGTGAGGATGGAGGTGGAGGTGTGGATGGAGGTGGAGGTGGAAGTGGGGATGGAGGTGAGGATGGACGTGAGGGTGAAGTTGGAAGTGAGGGTGAGGATGGAGGTGGAGGTGGAGGTGTGGGTGGAGGTGGAGGTGGGGATGAGGATGGAGTTGGAGGTGTGGGTAAAGGTGGAGGTGAGGATGGAGGTGGAGGTGTGGATGGAGGTGGTGGCGGAGGTGGAGGTGGAAGTAAGGATGGAGGTGAAGATGGAGGTGTGGGTGGAGGTCAGGATGGAGGTGAGGGTGAAGTTGGAAGTGGGGTTGAGGATGGAGGTAGAGTTGGAGGTGTGGATGGGGGTGGAGGTGAAGATGGAGGTGAGGGTGGAGGTGGAGGTGAGGATGGAGTTGGAGGTGACGGTGGAGGTGGAGGTGAGGATGGAGTTGGAGGTGATGGTGGAGTTGGAGGTGAGGATGGAGTTGGAGGTGTGGGTAAAGGTGGAGGTGAGGATGAAGGTGAGGATGGAGGTGGAGGTGAGGATGGAGGTGGAGGTGAGGGCAGAGTGGACACGTGGGTAGAGGTGGAGGTGTGGGTGGAGGTGAGGATGGAGGTGGGGGTGAAGGTGGAGGAAGAGGTGGAGGCCTAAGCGAGGAAATGGTGAGGTGGGGTGGCAGTGGAGGTGCCGATAGGGTGTAAGTGTAGGTACAGGAGTGAGTGAGGGTGGAGGCGTGCGTGGGGGTGCCAGTGGAGGTGGAGGTGTAGTATATGATTTATATATGTACAATTCATGTGTCTGCATGAAATAAGGATGTGCATGTGTATTGGATGTATGCATGTACACAGATAGCATGTGCATACAGTTGGAGCATGTCTATTTGTGATATATATGGATGTGTCCATGTATGAAATGTGCACATGGAGGCTACATGTATATGTACGTATGATCCGTATATGCATGAGTACGTGTGCATGGATATGTGCACATGGGTGGTGTGTGTGCACGTGTGTGTGCTGTATGTGGATGTGTCCATGACTACCATGTGCATGTGGATGGCATGAATACTTGCGTGTGTGAGTATATGCATGGTATGTGTATTTGGGTGGTACGTGTGTGTATGGACATATGCATGTTTACGTGTACATGGATGGTCTGTGTGTGTGAATGCATGTAAGTTACATACACATGCCTATGGTGCATGCTTTTGTACACATTTGGCTTCTGTGTATGCATGGCATTTGTGTACATAAGATCTATATGCATGTGTATGCATATGGCACAGCATTCATGCATCACACCCAAGGGCAGGAACTGCTGCCTCACCACCACGTCGCGTGCCCGGAAAGTGGCCGTTGGCTCCCGGGCTGCAGCTTGGGAACATTTTCTTGACAACAAATGACTTTTGTTTGTCCTCCCTTGGAAAAATTGGGGCAAAAAGGGCTTTTGAGCGTGAGAGAGAGACCAGGACAGTTTTTGCAGTGGGACCCCAAGCCTCTAACTTAAAATGCTAAACCCTCATAGCTGCGGGTTGCCCCGGGGGACCTCTCTTCCCTCCCTGGCTATTTCCACGGCCTTCCGGAAGGGAATGGCTATGGGGACAGGCTGCCAGGGTGCAAACCGTCTTCCCAGGTGAGGAGGTGCCACGCGACAGTCGGACCAGCCGCTGGACCTGCGGTGACGCTTTCACGGGGGCCCCCTCGACCCCGAACCAAGACCTGGGAGGCCACGTCCTGCAGCCCCTCAGTCTGAGCCTTTGCAAATTGCACCGCCCTCTGCTTGGAAGACCCTGCCCAGTCCCCGGAGGCCTGATTCCGCTCAGCGTCCAGTTCCTGAGCCGAACACCCGGCCGAGGAAGAGGGGCCGCCCAACGCCCACTCTGTCCTGACACCGCCGGCCTCTTGTTAAAAACCCTTGCTTGAGTCTGAGAGACAGATAAAGCAGATACAACCCCCAGGTATTGGTTCCTTTGAGGGCTAAAGAGACCCATGGGAGTTATGGTCATGGCAGATGGGGTTCACTGCCATGTCAGATGGCCCCTCTTTGGAACTGGTGTTTATGTGTGATGAATCTGGACTCAGATGGGATCTCTCTTCATAAGACTTTCATGCTACTGTGCTGGAGTTGTAGTTGGTGTTGGGGTTTAAGATATATTTAGGGGATTTGAATCTCTGGACTGACAATGTGATAGCCAGGCACTGAGCCTCAACAGACTCCAGCACCTACAATATGATTTATTGGACTTACCACACTCAGCTAAGATGGAGTTGAAGAAGGACAACCACCACACCATGGAGCCTAGAGTGCCTACAACTGAAAGCGGGAGGATTGCATCCAGCATCCATGTGGAATCTGAGCCTCCTCTTGACATAGAGGTGCAATGGACACAACCAATCCAATGTCCACATAGAAGAGGTGGTATTGGATTGAGAAAAGTGGACATGGTGGACGATGGGTATGGGGAAAGGCAGGAAGAGATGAGAGGTGGAGGCGTCTTTGGGACATGGAGCTGCCCTGGATGGTGCTTCAGGGGCAATCACCGGACATTGTAAATCCTCACAGGGCCCACTGGATGGAATGGAGGAGAGTATGGGCCATGGTGTGGACCATTGACCATGAGGTGCAGAGGTGCCCAGAGACGTACTTACCAAATGCAATGGATGTGTCATGATGATGGGAATGAGTGTTGCTGGGGGGGGAGTGGTGGGGTGGGAGTGGTGGGGCTGAATGGGACCTCATATATATATATTTTTAATGTGATATTATTACCAAGTCAATAAAAAAATAAAATAAAATTAAATTTAAAAAAAAAAAAAAAAAAAAACCCTTGCTTTCCGGCCTCGTGTTCTCATCTTCAGAGCTGCCTCCGAAACGTCCGGCTTCACGTTCTCATCTCGCAGCCAACCCCTGACCGCCGCCCGCCGCCCCTCAGGCGGCACCGGATCAAGTTGCCGGCACTTTGCGGACCGGACCGTTTCATGGAAAGAGCTTTGTCTCGGCTCGGCTGATCCGAGAGGGGCAGCCGGAGAGCGCCCGTTCTGGACGCAGCCCTGCCGGCCTGACGGCGGCCAGATGTGCAGAAGCGCCCCTCCCGCCGCCCCCTCCTCCCCCCAAAACAAAGCCTGCCTGTGAGCGCGCTCGCCCGTGGCGCCATGTCCCTTCTAAATCCATCCTAGGGGTGGATCATCTGACCATATTTCAGCACTTTTGACGATAAAAAATGGCCTTCCCCGCTTAGGCGGCAAAGGGCAGAGGGAAACAGAGCCTTCCTTTCATGGGCCGGATTAGCTCGCCACATGCTTCTGGGCTCACAGGAGAACGTTGATTCCACAATAAAGGGGCCGAGTGGCCGGCCACTGCAGTCAGATCAGCCCGACATGATGTCGGGGCTCGCACGACAGCACTGGGACACGGGGGGGCGACCCAGTGTGGCAGAGAGGGGCAGCGCCTGGCTTGCTAGAGAGATCCTATCCATCTGCAGAGGCCCCAGGGCTCACGGCGCCGCCCCACCGGCGGCCATCTCCCCTTCCTTTTCCTGCCCTTGATAGGAACATTTCTTCTTTCTTTCTTAAAGATTTATTTTTTATTTCTTTCTCACCCCTCCCCCCGCCCCGGTTGTCTGTTCTCTGGGTCCATTTGCTGCGTAGTCTTCTTTGTCTGCTTCTGTTGTTGACAGCAGCACGGGAATCTGTGTCTCTTTTTGTGGCGTCGTCTCGTTGTGACAGCTCTCCGTGTGTGCGGCGCCATTCCTGGGCAGGCTGCACTTGCTTTCGCGCTGGGCGGCTCTCCTTATGGGTACACTCCTTGTGCGTGGGGCTCCCCTATGCGGGACACACTGGTGTGGCAGGGCACTCCTTGTGCACATCAGCACTGCGCATGGGCCAGCTCCACACGAGTCAAGGAGGCCCGGGGTTTGAACCGCGGACCTCCCATGTGGTAGACGGACGCCCTAACCACTGGGCCAAGTCTGCTTCCCACTTCTTCCTCTTTCTTTCTACCTCACTTATTACTTGCCTTTCCAACAGCTCTAGGAGGCCCACCACAAGGGCCCCTGAAACACGCTATCTGAAACAGAAACGGCCGCCGAGACAGAGCTACTTTCGCACAGTGCCTTTCCTTGAGCTGTGAGGTTGGCGCTTGGCTTCCTGGCAGCCACGGCAAAAAGGGAAACAGGCAGATGGAGGCAGTGCATCTCTTCCTGGAGGAGAAGCGTTTTTTCCTGGCAGGAAATTCTGAAAGCCCTTCTCCCTTGCGATTTTGCTGGGATGATGGGGACCCGGGGTTCAAATGGTCCATAGGGCAGCATGCAGTGAGGGTCTCTTACAGTCATTTGGTAAAAAGGAAGAGTAAACCTGAGCCACAGCCAGAGAGGTGCGTGGGTGGCGCCCACTTAACGTGGTCCCCTAAGACAAGGTCACCGGTCTTGCTCGCTCTAACGCAACTCGCTAGCAGGTACTTAGACGTCCTCCGTTCCCCAAATGCCGCCTTCATCAGCCAGGTTCTAAGAGCTGCAAGGTGCACGGTTTGGCACACGCCGTCCACCCGAGACCCGCGGGCGCGTGCCGTTTTTGCTCTCAGGTTGGCACCAAAAGCGCAGCCAGGAAGCACACGTCGCCGTCCTCTCAGGTAAGCCAACGTGGGGGGCTCAGAAATGTCAACTCTGTGAAGCCCGTCGGAGAAAGCCGTCTCTGGAGGATGCACCCAGGTTCTCAGATTCCCCGGGGGTGTTAGGGCTTTCCAAACGGCCGCAGTTTAGGGAAATAAACCCAGCCCCAGATGAGAAGTCCATCTGCCGGTTGAACTGCCGGTTGGGGGATGATTTGTCAGTAATCGTCTTACGCTTGGATGGTCCCTCCAGGGCTGATTTCTGCCTGAAGGCGGCCGGTGCTCCCGTTGGAGAAGCATGGAGGCTCACGGCCAGTGCTCTGATGGAAGGGTTGAGTCGTGTCCGCCCGCACCCACGAATGTGAGACTCGTGGAAATAGGGTCTTTGAAATTGGGACGAGCTAAGGTGAGGACAGCCTGGGGCAGGGAGAGCTGCAAATCCCATACCTGAAGTATGTCCTGCCATAACCCACTGGATGGACTGGGGGAAAGCGTGAGCTACAATGTAAACTATAATCCATGTGGTGCAGCCGTGCTCCAAAATGTCTTCACCAAATGCAATGCCATGTGAACTCTAATCCATGCTGTGCAGCAGTGCTCCAAGAAGTATTCACCCAATGCAATACAATGTAAACTCTAATCCATGCAGTGCAGCAGTGCTCCAAGATGTATTCACCAAATGCAATGAATGTGCCACGAAGATGAAAGAGGTTGTTGATGTGGGAGGAATGGAAGGGTGGGAGATGGAGTATAAGGGAACCTCTTACATATGTATTTTTTAATTTATTGAAATATATCACTCATACATAAACATACATAAACAATAAGTGTATAATAGTTGTGAACTGACAAAACCAACATATATATCAAACAAACCCTACCACCAATACCTCTTATATTTTTTAATGTAACATTTAAAAAATAATAAGGAAGGGGAAAAAAAAGAAAAAAATACCAAAAAAAAAAAAAACCACAAAAGCCTTAAAATACATATGCGCATATGTATAATATTATGATATGGACTAGAAGACTCAATATCATGAAGATAGCAATTCTCCTAAAATCGAATTGCACTGAATCTCACGCTCTGTGCTGTCCGATTATGTAGCCATGAGCTACATGTGGTTATTTAAATGTAAATTAATCAAAAGTAAAAAAAAATCAAGACTTCACGTCCTCAGTTGCATTAGCTACATTTCAAGCATTCAATAGTCACATATGGCTAGTGGACAACACAGGTAGTGAGAATTTCCATCACAGAAAGTTCTATTGGACAGTACTGCTAATGGGGCAACCAGAACCTACAAGGGTTTTTCTTGGAGAAATTCAGAGGTTGACTTAAATCTATTAGGGTAAATGGAAGCGGACTTGGCCCAGTGGTTAGGGCGTCCACCTACCACATGGGAGGTCCAAGGTTCAAACCCCGGGCCTCCTTGTCCCTTGTGGAGCTGGCCCATGTGCAGCGCTGATGCGCGCAAGGAGTGCCCTGCCATGCAGGGGTGTCCCCGCGTAGGGGAGCCCCACGCACAAGGAGTGCGCCCCGTAAGGAGAGCCGCCCAGCACAAAAGAAAGTGCAGCCTGCCCAGGAATGGCGCCACACACAGAGAGCTGACACAGCAAGATGACGCAACAAAAAGAAACACAGGTTCCTGGTGCCGCTGATAAGGATAGAAGCGGTCACAGAAGAACACTGCGAATGGACACAGATTGTGGACGACGGGGGGGAGGGGGGCGGGGAGAAGGGGAGAGAACTAAATAAAATAAATCTTCAAAAAATCTATTAGGGTGAGGAAAAAAAGGAGAAAAAATATCATATTGGGAAGAACAAAGAACTATGCATATCCACGAATGTCCTAGAGAAGGTAGGGGGACTAGCCTTACCAGATTTCAAGAGTTAACATAAAGCCATAGTAACTAAAGTTTAAGGTATTGGTACTAGGATCAACAGAGGAATGAAACAGAATGGAAAGCCCAGAAACTGAGATCAATTGCAAATATATATATTTTTAAAGAGTTGAAAAATTAAAAAAAGGAGAGAGGAACTGGCCACGTGGAGACACAGCCCAGGTGGTGAGCTGTGGGACACGAGGGCATGTGAGAAGACGGGAAGGTGAGGAGGGGGTCCCACCTCCAGCCGCCGGAGGGAGCTACACCAAGGCTCCAGTAAGCATGGACTTCTCTCCTGCCCAGCCTGCCAGGTAGAGGCCATTTGTTTCAGAAGCCACAGGGTAGTGGACGTGGCTCAACTGACAGGGCATCCGCCTACCATATGGGAGGTCCAGGGTTCAAACCCAGGACCTCCTTGACCCATGTGGAGCTGGCCCATGCGCAGTGCTGATGTGCGCAAGGAGTGCCCTGCCACACAGGGGTGTCCCCGCGAAGGGGAGCCCCACACGCAAGGAGCGGGCCCTGAAAGGACAGCCGACCAGCGTGAAAGAAAGCGCAGCCTGCCCAGGAATGGCGCCGCACACACGGAGAACTGATGCAACAAGATGACGCAACAAAGAGAAACACAGATTCCTGGTGCCTCTGACAAGAATGCAAGCAGACACAAAACACACAGCAAATGGACACAGAGAGCAGACAACTGGGGGGGTCGGGGAGAGGGGAAGAGATATAAATAAAAAATAAACCCAAAGAAAGAAGAAGCCACAGGGAACTCAGGTAGCAAGCCTGAAGGTCCTCAGGCGCCCTGGATGGAGAGGAAGAGGCAGATTCCCCAAGATAAAGGACTCGCGTCTGGGCAACGCCTCTGCTCTCAGGGTCACCCCTTCTCACACCTCCTCCTCCAAATTCCTCACCCACCCCGGCTCTACCTCCTGGTCCTCCACATCCACAGGAAATCCCAGACCCCTGCCTGCCCCCCGGACGCAGCAGGAAACTCTGGAAAATGCCACCCGCAGTGTCCACCCGTGGGTTCCACCGCCCACCCTAATCTAACACTGCACGCCCCGTGCCATGCCGCAGCAGCCCTCGCTCATCCCTGCGGCACGCCAGTAGGAACCCTTCTCCCTCTGCACCTAATTCTTTTATATATTTTGTTTATTTTTTATTCTTTGGTTCTACGATCTCTTTTTTTTAAATGTTACAGTAAAAAATATAAGAGGTTCCCACATACCCCACATCCCACCCCACTCCTCCCACATCAACAACCTCTTTCATCATTGTGGCACATTCATGGCATTTGGTGAATCCATTTTGGAGCACTGCTGCACCACATGGATAATAGTTTACACTGTAGTTTACACTCTCCTCCAGTCCATTCAGTGGGTTATGGCAGGATATAGAATGTCCAGCATCTGTCCCTGCAATATCATTTAGGACCATTCCAAGTCCCAAAAATGCCCCCACATCACATCTCTTCTTCCCTCTCCCTGCCCTCAGCTACTCCCGTGGCCACTTTCTCCACATCAGTGCTACAGTTTCTTCCATTAATAGTCACAATGGTTCCATAGTAGAATATCAGTGAGCTAATTCTTCTACTGCATCCGTCACAGAGGATTTGCTGTGACCCTCCATTCCATTCCACTTGATTTGTGTCCTCACTAGAGAACGGAAAGGAAAGCTTCCTGCCCTCTCCCACCTGTAGGAGCACTGGGCAGGGCTGGGCCTTGGAGAGACTCTCCTCTTTTGCTCTCCAGAGATTGCAGAATTTTGCGTCTTCTCCACTCTCTCCTCATGCCCCTCTCTTACTTCCCTGGCTGCCCTCTGCCCTCGTGCTCTGGCCGACTGTGGTGAAACCAAACGGCCTCTCAAAGCTCAACTCCAGGGAAGCACATGTGGCTCTAGTGATGGCAGGTGCTTCATGCCACAAGACCACTGGGTGGACTGGGCGAGAGTGTGGACTACAATGTGGACCACTGTCCATGTGGTGCAGCAGTGCTCCGGAATGTATTCCCCAGGTGCAGGGAATGTGCCACAACGATGGAAGAGGTTGTTGATGTGGGAGTGGTGGGGGTATATGGGGACCTCATATTTTTTTAATGTAACATTTTTTCAAGACTTGGAGTTGTCCTGGGTGGTGCTGCAGGGACAGATGCTGGACACTGTGTGTCCTGCCATGGCCCACTGGGTGGACTGGGGGAGAGTGAACTACAATGTAGACCACTGTCCATGTGCTGCAGCAGTGCTCCAAAATGTATTCACCACGTGCAGTGAATGAGCCACGATGATGAAAGAGGTTGTTGATGTGGGAGGGGTGGGGTGAGGGGGGTGGGGGGTATATGGGGACCTCATATTTTTTGAATGTAACATTTAAAAGAAAATAAAGAAGAGAAAATTTTTTTAAAAAGAGAAAGGCAAGGGGAGAGTCAAGGTGAAGCACAGCAGAAACCAGGAACTGAGGTGGCACAATTGAGAATGTCTCTCCCCATCAGAGGTCCCCAGAATCAAATCCTGGTGAATCCCAGAGGCGAGAAAATGAGAAGAGAAGAGAACACCGACAGAAAAACAGCATGGCAGGAGGAGGGGAAAGGGGAAATAAATAAACACGTGTTTTAAAAAATAAGAACATACAGCTCCTCTGCAGGGAAGCGGATGTGGCTTGAGTGATGGAGCTTCCGCCTACCATCTGGGAGGACCCGGGTTCCATCCCTGGGGCCCCTGGTGAAAAAGAAGAGAAAGCGTGCCTGCGCGGCGAGCCAGTGCGCGCGTGCGTGTCCGCGTGGTGATCCAGTGCTGTGCGCAGGTGAGTCAGGCGGCAAGCTGATGACGCATCAAAAGAGAGACAAGGGGAGAGTCAAGGTGAAGCACGGCAGAGACCAGAAACTGAGGTGGCACGATTGACAGGGAACCTCTCTCCACATCAGAGGTCCCCAGGATCGAATCCCGGTGAATCCTAGAGGAGAGAAAATGAGAAGACAACACAGACAGCAAAAAACAGCAGGGCGGGAGGAGGGGAAGGGGGAAAAGATATAGATATAAAGAAGTCTGTAAAACAAACAAAATAAACAGCTCCTCTCCAGAAGCCTCAGGAGAGCAGCTTATGTCCCTCTTCCAATGCCTCTGCCCCCTGGGGCACTTTGCCTGCTGCATCCCCCTGAACTCCTTCACTCGTGTACCCCTTCGTCTTCCAAATAACTCCCCCTACCCACCCAACAATTTGCTCTGTAGCTAAATCTCCAAACGTCCGCAGAGTGGCAAAGCATCTCACGCCTCGGGGGACTGGCCTCGGCCGCGTCCACACCAGCGCGCGGAGAGCCACACCCCTGCCATCCAGACGTGGCCCGTGGTCACCCCGACGCGCCGCCCGTCCCCGGGTGAGGGACGACGCCGTTAGCCCCGTGAACTTGGAACTCTGCTCCTGGGAAGGCCACGGCAAGATGGATGGACGCCGGGGGAGCCCGGCTATTAACGCAATCCGTTCTGCTGGAGTTGTCAGCGTTGGCGAATTGTTGGTAATTGGCCAGGGGGGGTTGGCGGTGGAAGAGGCAGCTCCACCGCCTGTTATTACAGTATTGATTTTGGATGACTCTTTTTCCCTTTAGTAGGAGAAAATGAGCGCAACTTGCTGACAGCGTGTCTCCGGACGCTCTCCGCCGAAGTCCAGACACGGCGTGCCCAGGTGCCCGGCTCTTGGAGAAGTTCCCGCCCTGTGGTCGGAAATCCAGAGGTTGCTATGGAACTATTGTGATTAGTGATGGAAGAAACTGTAGCACTGATGGGCAGACAGTGGCCATGGCAGCTGCTGAGGGCAGGGAGAGGGAAGAAGAGATGGGATGTAAGGGCATTTTCAGGACTTGGAGTTGTCCTGGGTGGTGCTACAGGGGCAGATGCTGGGCATTGTGTGTCCTGCCATGGCCCACTGGGTGGACTGGGGGAGAGTGTAAACTACAATCTAAACTATAATCCATGTGGTGCAGCAGTGCTCCAAAATGTATCCACCAAATGCAATGAATGTGCCACGATGATGAAAGAGGTTGTGGATGTGGGAGGAGTGGGGGAGCTGGGGGTGCATATGGAGACCTCATATTTTTAATGTAACATCTAAAAAAAAATAAAGAAGGGGGGGAAGGAAAGTTAAAAATAAAAAGTATGCAGAATCTCCTTCACACAGCCCGAGAAGCCCCTCTCCAAGAGTCAAAGCTGATGAGTTCAGAAGTCAATCAACAAACACTGGAGACCAGGGACTCCTTGCTGTTTTCCTCTCTCTACTTCTCCGTCCACAGCTCCGTCCACAAGCCCTGCCTGGGCAGGCTTCCGGAGCAGCCTTCCTTTTACGGCTGAGTGTTTAGCTTCTCCCCTCATCACGCTTGCCCGTGAAACCCCAAAAGGGGCGCCCTGAGGATTTACCCCTCCCGGCGACACTCGCCCAGATCCCCTGGAAACTCGCCGCGTCCTTTCATCTCCTGCCACCCTCTCTTGTTACTCCAGCCGGCCTCACGATGATGATGAAGCATCAAGAGATCGCTTTAAACTCTCAAATACGTAGTACCCTGCCCTCTCCGCGATGGCAGGAGGCGAGCAGGGGCGACATTTGTTTCCACTTTCTTCAAATGGATTTAGCACATTCCCCTCAGGAGACTCTGCACACGTTAGGCAAAACTGCCTTATTATTATCGTTACTATTGTTTCACTTTTGTTTGCCTTGTTTCCCACCCGCAGGTATCAAATGGAAAAGAGCAAAACAAAACAATGTTGCACAGCTTCCAGGCAAAAACCTCTTTTTCATCACCAGCCTGCAGAAAGGGGGGGCTAGGAAAGCAGTGGTTCTTTCTCCTGGGGGTGGGGAAGGAGCTCCAGTAATCGGTCGATGTTTGCTTTGTATTTAGGCGAGGAAGAGTTCAAAGCCAGTCCTTGATTGTGTGCCTTTGTTTTCTCCTTGTCTCGTCCCTTAGAAAACCATTATTTAATGAATTTTTATTAGAAAAGCATGGCCGTGCTTAGGGAGGACTTTCCTCGGAATCCAGACATCGGCCTCTGTGTTTTTAATATCAGGTTTGCACTGAAGTTGCCTCAGCTCACGCTGGAGTCATCAGCCAACAAAGGGGAGCTAATGGGAGAGGAAATCTCAGAAATAAGGCCAGAGAAAACAGCCCCTTTGAAGTGAGGGCAGGAAGTGGAAATGGGCCTCCCCGCTCCCTCCACCTCCCTCCCCTCCTCCCGCCCCCCTGCATCCGGGCGTGGCTGTCTGGGGGGAGCCAAGCGGGGTGCACTCCAGCCCACCTTCCCTGCTTCCAAGTCGGGAAACGCTTTTCCCGCAAGGAAGGTCGAACGGCCAAGAGGAAAGGTTAATCCAAAAGACAAAACCACCCAAACTCCAGGCAGAGGAGGACGGGGGCTGTCTGCGGTGATTTCGAGGGAAATCCAGGCCGGCACCTCCAAACATGAGATGCTCGCTTGCCACTCCAGCTTGCAAAGAGCCCTCAGCTCACAAAGAGCCGAGCCCTTCCCTGGAAGGACCCACGTGCCTCACTCTGAATCCCCCCCCCCAAAAAAACAAAAAAAGGCGCAGCTCTGTCCCTCTTTAAACACACACGCCCGAGTTCACAATCCGCTGGGCCGCCACCGCCTTGAGCGCCATCGGCAAGCTCTGTCTGCACGTTCGCTGCTTCGTTTCATTGTGAGTTACTCGGCGACCTTCAAAGCGTTAGAGGTCTCTCATAGGAATTCAGCCCCCAGCTTCTGTTTTTCCAAAGAAGGCAGCAAAGAGCGCCAACCCTCCAAGCCCTGGCCAGAGCTGAGTGGCCGCTTCCCCTTTTTCCAGTTTACCCCAGTCTCCACCACTCCCTATTACCTCTTTGACCAGCCCTACTTTCCTTTTTTACATTAACTTGTGGAGGCTCCCTCTTCAAGGGCAGCAGGAAGGCATCTCTCTAAAGAACGGCCTCGAGAGGGACTCGAGTTCTCCAGCATTGCTCGAAGCCTTCAGTGGTCGATCCCCAAATCCCTGCAGCACGAGGCTTCGGAAGAGCTAGTCCTCAGCCAACTGCGGTAGCAGGATTCCAAAATGGCACCCGTGATTCCCGCCCACTGGCACTCATGCCCTTTGTCACCCACCCCCTTTGGGAGTGGGCAGGGCTGTTGACATCTCCTCTGTCACTCCACCGTTAGGCTGCTAATCAGCTGACTTTGAGTGAGCCGAAGAGACATTATCCTGGGTGGGCCTGGCCTAATCAGAAGGGACCCTGGCAGGAAGGTGGCTCTTCGGAGAAACATTCTCCTGCTGGCCTTGGAGATGCAGCCTCCAGGCGCTCTGCAGCTACAAGGAAATGGATTCCATCAACAGCTGGAGCTTGGAAGGGGACTTCCAGCCTCAGGCGACCAGCGCCTGACCAATTCCTTGATCCTGAGCAGAGAATCAGTTGGGACCCCACCTCACAGCCACGAGGTCTTCAATGTGTGTTGCTTTAAGCCACTAAGCTTGTGGCTACTCGTTACACAGCAATAGCTAACCGATACACCCACCTTGCCTTCCCTCCACATGTACGAAACACGAGAGAGTTCTTTAAGTGGCATTCATTGACCTATTTTTCCTTTCCTCTGAATCTCTTCTCTCCGCGCCTTCGCCTATGGCCGAGTTTTGATCTAAACCCCACCCGTTCAGCCATCCTCGACCCCTCACCCCTGGAATCCCCATTGTCCCCATTCTCTGCGCAAGCGATGAGCAAGTCCTCTTGGATCGCTGCCGGGGACAAGCATGTGAGGAACGAACCGGTGGAGGAAAATCTCCGTTTCCTGCCTTCCATGCTTCCAGGTGCTATTCCACTTCTCTGAGAAGAGGAGACGCTGAAACAAACGTCAGAACTGGAACTCAGGACGTGAGCCGTCCGACTGTTCATTTTTAAGCCGCAGCATCCGCCCTTAGACTGCAACCAACAAGGCTTAAATCTGAGGAATTTCACAAGCCAGGTGTGTGGAATCAGCCACCACGGTAGTTCCCAGCAGAAAATAAGCCAGCCGTCGGGAGGTGCAGAAATCCACGAAGCAGCCGTCAGCGTTCTCGTCGATTTGCAGCAGGTACATCAGCAAAAAATGTCCCTAAAGAAGTCACTGTGAATTTATGGAAATCAGCGTTGGAGGGTGAAATGCCGTGACACATGTGATACTGACAAAAATAATGCCAATGCCCTACACATTGGAAGATTTGGTAGGAATCATTCCAAGGGGAATATTAAAACACAAATGAGGACAAATAACAACTTTCTGGCTTTACATAAATGTCCCATTGTAATGTCTCAAGAAGACTGTCTGTCAAGTTGAAATATGGGGAAGGAGATGCGACTAGAGCAGTCGGGCTCCCGCCTACCACATGGGAGGGCCCGGCTTCGGTTCCCATGCCTTCTAAAGAAAAGGAGCAAGATAACGAGCTGATGCAGTGGACTGGCACAATCTCAACAAGATGATGCAACGAAGAAACACTGAGAGACACAACAAGGGGGAGTGGAGTTGGCTCAGGTGACTGGGTCCTGGGTTTGGTTGTCAGTGCCTCCCAAAAAGAAGACGAGTAGACAACAAACAGACACAGACAGCAGACAGCGAATTCAAACAACAGGGGGTATGGGGTGGAGAAATAAATGAAATGCACCTTTTTTTAGAAAAGATAAAATATGGAAGGAAATGCATCTATGATAGGAAAGCTGAATAATCCTAAATTAGTAATGATTTATTTCCTAATCTAGAAAAAGTAAATGATACATAAAATCTATACAAGTATGTTTATAAGAAGCAACATGTCTTCCAAACATTTAGACATTATATGTGAATTTTAGAGCTGACCTTGGCCTATTCAATCACGGGATATTTTTAGTGACATTTAAAAGGGAGGCTAGGGAGAGGGAAGAAAAGATATGATGAGGGGGCATTTTCAGGACTTGGAGTGGTCCTGGGTGGTGCTGCAGGGACAGGTGCTGGACACTGTATGTCCTGCCATGGCCCACTGGGTGGACTGGGGGAGAGTGTACACTACAATGTGAACCATTATCCATGTGGTGCAGCAGTGCTCCAAAATGTATTCACCAAATGCAATGAATGTGCCACGATGATGAAAGAGGTGGTTGATGTGGGAGGAGTGGGGTGAGGGGGGAGTACTTGGGGACCTCTTTTATTTTTTATTTTTTATTTTTTTGTCTTTCTTTTTTTAATGTTACATTCAAAAAAATATGAGGTCCCCAAATACCCCCCACCCCCTCCCCCCACTCCTCCCCCCATAACCACAACCTCCTCCATCACCATGAGACATTCACTGCACTTGGTGAATACATCTCTGAGCACCGCTGCACCTCATGGTCAGTGGTCCATACCACAGCCCACACTCTCCCACAACGTTTTTTTTTTAAAAAGAGAGAAAAAATAATAATAAAATAATTTTAAAAATAAAAAATAAATAAAAGTGCTCCACCTCCAAGCAGCCTGGACAATCAAACATCAGCGTGTGACCGTCCTGATATGCCCAGCGTGATGGGATTTCCTGGAGACAGGAAGGACTTTCTGTTTTAAACCCAGGGAGGCTAAAGGCAGACCCGGACAAGCCCTGATGCAAGTCGATTCCCCTGTCCCCACTGAGAACGCCTGGTCGGCCGTCTCTGCTTCGAAGCGCAGTTAAAACTTGTTTTCTTTCTGTTATGATAAAACACGCATAACATGAAGTTTAGCGCAAGCGGCGTTTAGCTCCCTCGCAATGCTGGGGGGCCAAGTTCCAGATATCTTCGCCCCAAAAAGAGAGCAGGCGCCCACCCGCAGTCACGCCCCCCACCCAGCCCCACGCCCCCCACCCAGCCTGTGGATTTTCCTCTTCTGGGTATTTTGCCACTGAACTTTTAATCAATTTGTGAAGAATTGGGAGAAAGGATGAGTCCATACCCCGTTTCCTAATGCCTCTCAAAAATGCTTTCCAGTAAATTGTGGGGGGAAAAATCACATCTGCATCCTGCGATCATTAATTCAAAGTATTTTCTTCAAATCTCCTCTTGTTTTCGAGGCATAGAGCCATTCCAACCCGTGTCAAGCAGAGAAGAAAATCTACCAGTTGTGGGAGAAATAGTCTTCCACAGTCCAATTTCAGGCACGGCGTTTCTTCCCTTTACAATCGTCAAAACTCAAGGGACACTGGATGGAATGGGGGAGAGTGTGGGCCATGGTGTGGACCGTTGACCATGGGGTGCGGGGGTGCCCAGAGATATACTTGCCAAATGCAATGGCTGTGTCATGATGATGGGAGGGAGTGTTGCTGGGGGGGGGGAGAGGTGGGGTGGGGGTGGTAGGGTTCAATGGGACCTCATATATATATTTTTTTAATGTAATATTATTACAAAGTAAATAAAATAAAATAAAATAAATATATATAGTCAACCTAAAAAAAAAAAATAAGCCATGAAACTTGCCAAACTATTAGGGATAAACAGGTATATATATTTTTCTCTATACCAGGGGTCAGCAAATTCTAGCCCACCACCTATTTTTGTAACACCCACAAGCTAAAAATAGGTTTTTTTTCAGATTTATATGGTTGGAAAATTTTTAAAATTTCATGATCATAAAAATTGTATGTTAAAATAAATAATTTTTTTTAAATTACACAAATTTTTATATAATTTAATTTAATTATATAAATTAAATTTATAAGGCTATAAATAAAACTTCATTAGAAAATAAATAAAAAAAACTCAAGGGACAAAACATTAGAAAATACACAAGGTTTTCATAAACTACTAGGACCGGTGGCAAAGTGAGGAAAACTGAACTCTCAGATGCTTCACTTAATAATTATAAGCAGCATTGTCAGGGAGGGGGAAAAAAACGAGGTGGCAGAAATAGTGAAAATTACCACAATTGTAAAGGTAATTCCAAGAGCAAGAAAAGTTGTTTGTGGCTCAATTACCACCTCCTCGAAGCATAAGCATAAACCTGATCAGGAAAATCGACATTCTTCACATTTCACTAGGACAGAGTAAACCCAAAAATGTAAATGCAGGAAATCCCCCTAACAATATTATTAATACTTGTATTATATTTATTATTGTCTGTTACTTTATACAATTTTTATCTTAATTTAGAATACTATAAAAATTTACATCATGAATATAAATTTATATTTCCAGAGTCATCTATTCCATTAATATCAATAATTATTAGGCCATCAATAACAATTTTTCTGTTTTTTTTTAATGTTACATTAAAAAAATATGAGGTCCCCATATACCTCCCACTGCCCTCACCCCACTTCTCCCATATCAACAACCTCCTTCATCATCGTGGCACATTCATTGCATTTGGTGAATACATCTTGGAGCACTGCTGCACTGCATGGACAATGGTTTACACTATACTTTACACTCTCCCCCAGTCCACCCAGTGGGCCATGGCAGGACACGCAATGTCCAGCATCTGTCCCTGCAATATCACCCAGGACAAGATACTTTTGCAATCCCAAAGCAAGGGAAGTGTTTAACAGAAAAGATTTAAAGATTTTCTCCACTTACAGGGCAAAAAGACAAAAAAGGCGTCGAAGCATTCTATTGATGGGTGTAACGATCACAAATAATTAACCAGTCCCCACTGAGCAGCTGGAAATGGTTAAGAACTCGCTTCAGCTGTGAATGCAGAAGCAGGCAGGCACTGCCTGCTTTGGGTGAGCCAGCGAGCCTGCAGCCCCTACCTGGACCTCACCCAGTGAATGCAGCCCCCCCAACAGAGGCCCGTGTCCTTTACCTCATCAGAGGACACCCGGCTCCCCCACTGCTCTCCCTAGGGGCTGAGAGTGCCACGGGTTCAACAGCCTTGCCCCAAGCTCTACATAGGATGCTTGGTTCTCAATGGTGGGCGCTGGGTGCTGAGTGCTTGAAGGTCAGTACTAGGTGTGTGGTTCTAGGTATTGAGTGCTGGGTGCCCAGTCCTCTTCATAGTACAGTATCACCTGGAGAGTTTTAACACCTGGCCTGGACCCTCCCCAGGTCCTGGGTGCTTGGAGATCAGCACTAGGTGCTCAGTTCTAGGTACTGAGTGCTGGGTTCTCAGTGCTCAGTCCTCTCCACAGTCCATCACCTGGGGATTTTTAACAACCACCTGGCCTGGGCCCTCCCCAGGTCCTCGGTATTTGGAGGTCAGTACTAGGTGCTCAGTTCTAGGTATTGAGTGCTGGGTGCTCAGTCCTCTTCACAGTCCATCACTTGGGGACTTTTAACAACCACCTGGCCTGGGCCCTCCCCAGATCCCAGGGACTTGGAGGTCAGTGCTAAGTGCTCAGTTCTAGGTACTGAATGCTGGGTGCTCAGTCCTCTTCACGGTCCAACATCACCTGGAAACTTTTAACAACCACCTGGCCTAGGCCCTCCCCAGGTCCTGGGTGCTTGGAGGTCAGTACTAGGTGCTCAGTTCTAGGTACTGGGTTCTGGGTGCTCAGTCCTTTTCACAGTCCGTCACCTAAGACCTTTTAAGAACCACCTGCTCTAGGTCTTCTCCAGGTCCCGGGTACTTGGAGATCAGTACTAGGTGTTCAGGTCTAGGTACTGAGTGCTGGGTTCTCAGTTCTCAGTCCTCTTCACAGTCTGTCACCTGGGAACTTTTAACAACCACCTGGCCTAGGCCTTCCCTAGGCCCTGGGTGCTTGGAGGTCAGTGCTAGGTGCTCAGTTCTTGGTACTGAGCGCTGGGTGCTCAGTGCTCAGTCCTCTTTTCACTCCATCACCTGGGAACTTTTAAGAACCACCTGGCTTGGACTTCCCCAGGTCCCCTTGGCCAGTTGGGCCAGGCGGAGGTCTCTTCGGCGCCAGGTGGCTCCAGGCTACAGCTGTGGTGCCCCTGGCCCGGCCCAGCCCATCCTGTCCCAGGTGAGCTCCATGCTATGCCCAAGGCTGCTATGACCCAGGGCAAAGTCAAGCATAAACCCGAGGCCTCCTGGTCGGAAGGGGCAGAGTCCCCTTGCCCTGTGATGCCACCACTCATGGATGCAACTCCAGCCCAGCACTTCTCAGACCTCAGGGTCCTCTTGGGTCCCCCGGGGTCCTGTGCCACTGCACAGCTGCCCGGGGAGGTGCTGCTGACTGCGGACCTGGCTGTGAGCAGTGGGCCAGAAATCTCAAGTGTGGAGACAGCAGGCACCAGTCCCAGCACACCAACAGATGGACCCCGCAGCCCACTGCCCAGCCCAAGGGATGCGGCCAAGTCAACCATTACACTCGAGGGGAGCAGGACGGGCTGCCACTAACCAAGGGGTCCAGGGCCAGGTTTCCATGGGAGAACTCCTGGTCCAGAGGCACCTGAGGACATCTGAGACCTGAGCACATGACCGAACCTTTCAGAAGGTCAGCAAAGCGGAGCAGAGAAGCAGATCTGAGAACACATGGTCCAGATATGAAGGCAGCTCTTATCTCCCCAGAGGCAGGGACCTCACAGGTGACAGCAGGACCCCAAGATGCGGGGCGTCCCCCTTCCCCACTGACAGCTTTCTTTTAGTGTATGCCTCATCCCTTTGTCCTCTCTGGAAGCTTTGTCCTCACGGTCTCTCCTCTCAGATTTCTCTCTTCCACTCTGCTGCGATCAGTTCACAGTAGGTTGGCTTGAAGGGAAGGCGATGCAGAACTTTATGAAATAAAGGATGGAGAAAGAGAGACACAAGAGAGAAGATAAAAATGGGACCAGGGGACTCACAGTTTCAAGAACTGAGAGCCTTGGCCCTAGTTTCCACCTCTTATTTATTGGAAACTACCAAGCAGCTGTTTGCAATATTAGGGAACAACTGCAACATCTAACACCGGCAACATCTACAATAGAACGGGAGTAACATTTACAATAAGAAACAGGTCAGCCAGTTTCCCACAGCAGGCTCCTCGTGACATGGAAACTTATTTCCTTCATTCACTTGCCCAGTCGATCAACAAACATTGATTGAACCGCTGCTGTGTGCCACGTACTGGGACACACCCGTCCTCATGCCACTTTCAGGTGGGAGGGACAGATTACATATACATTAAGTCCGTCAACTATGGGGCTGTGCAAAGATGCTAAATGTGGGGTAAACTCAAGCAAGGTGAGAAAGTGGGGGTGTGAGGGTGTGCACTTAGGGTTGCATGATCACGGGAATTTCCCTGCGAAGGCCACGCTGGAGGACACTTGAAGGCGGGGAGCCTTAACAGAGGATGCTCCAGGTCAGAGTGCAGGGGAGGCTGAGTCATTCCTGCATTTCCAAGAAGAGCCAGGAGGTCAGGGATGCAAGAAGGAAGAGGAAAAGGGAAGAGTGACCGAAGATGACATCAGAAGGTTTTCCAGGGATGGAGCTGGAGATGGTCTCGTGAACCTTCCTTCTTCAGGGACCTCACCAACAGATGAGTGAGGATTAAAAATTTTATCGAGTGGCTAAAGCGAAGGATAGGGAACATTTCTGCTCTAATTCTCAACTCTGGTTGGACCAGGACTTTCACTATCCACCTCAATTTTACCCTGTCCATAGAAAGAGGCAACTGGGGCCTCCAGAGCAAAATAAAATAGAGATGTAAGCATCAAGGTCAATTTCCATGGGGATCTCATCTATCATCTTTTTTTTTTTTAAGATTTTTTATTTATTTCTCTCCCCTTCACCCCACACCCCACCCCAGTTTTCTGTTCTGTGTCTATTTGCTGCATGTTCTTCTTTGTCCACTTCTGTTGTTGTCAGCAGCACAGGAATCTGTGTTTCTTTGTGTTGCATCATCTTGTTGTGTCAGCTCTCCATGTGTGCGGCACCATTCCTGGGCAGGCTGCGCTTTGTTTTGCACTGGGCGACTCTCCTTACGGGGCGCACTCCTTGCGCGTGGGGCTCCCCTACGCGGGGGACACCCCTGCGTGGCAGGGCACTCCTTGCGCGCATCAGCACTGTGCATGGGTCAGCTCCACACAGGCCAAGGAGGCCCGGGGTTTGAACCGTGGACCTCCCATGTGGTAGATGGACGCTCTAACCACTGGGCCAAGTCCACCACCTCATCTATCATCCTTTACAAAGCACAAAACATGCTGCCCACAAACTCCTTGCAGGAGAGGATTTGAGGGAGCTGAGATCCCAAGGAATTTATTATTAAATGCAGCAGGGTAGGAGGCTGGAAACTTTGCAGCCAATTTAGCCATCCGCCATCACGCCGTAACCACGAGGGAAATGTGGGTGGATATAATTATGACCAACCAAGTCCGAGAGAGTGCCTGGACTCAAGAGAAGATGAAAGAGCACAGAGGACTCTGAAGGAAGACGTGGAATTTCAGTATCGAACTCCGGTAAATACAAGTGGGCATCTGCATTGCAAGTTTTATTATATTTAGGTTCGCAAAGGGCAAGCACGCTGGGCTCCTTTGCCAAGAGTCAAAGCGTGGAGAAGCAGACAAGGGATGGAGATGGTTTGGAGAGAACTCATGACACGTAGCTCAGATCTGGACGTAGAGGGACCAGATGAGACCTGGGCACCAAAGGATGAGTGCGGAACTCTCAGCCATCGGCCGGCTTGTTTTGTTCTTCCCATGGGGAGACCTGACTAAGCTGCCCTATTGGGAAGAAGGCTTAGAACCAGTGGTGGTCCAACCTGATCTGGTCCATGCGACAGTGTTGGAATGGAGAGGACTCTGCTCATGAAGAAGGGTCTGACAGGCTGTGCCAGCCGTTGCGTCTGAATGAATGTTTGGGGGGCAGGGGGCACTCCTAAAGCTTAGCATTGAGTGAACTCCTCTGGACTTCCCATCCTAAGAGCCACGACCATCCGTCACCATTTGAGGTTGCTGTCCTCATCCAGCATAGATAGTGGCAGCGCTACCTATGGGACTATGTTTACCTGTTGCCACAAGTGGGTCTTTGGCAACTGAATGTGGACAGCTGCAGCTAGAGTGGGGCCCTTTATGACAAAAGAACCCCATACCATTGGCAATCATGGCACCTGACTCATTTCCCAGGGAGGTTTAGCCAAAGACCAGAGATGCAAAGACAAGAGATGCAAAGTCCCTGGTGTGTGAAACAGGGGAAACCACACAGAAATGCAGGGGGAAGGGCTTGTCGGTATGGCAAAGAAGGTGCTAAGAGAGAAGTTTGTGAGCTTCTGCAGATGGTGAAAGACTTTTGACCAATTCAACAATGGGTGGGTTGAATAACATCCTCCCAAAACTCATGTCCAATTAGAACCTCACAATGGGACCTTATCTAGAAATAGGTTAAGTATCCTTTTAAAAGATAGAAAAAGACACACAGTGAGAAGAAGGTCATGGAAAGATGGAATCAAGGTGGCCATAAGCCAAGGGACACTGGGGCCACCAGGAGCTGGGTCAGGAAGGAGCTTCCCCTAAATCTCTGCCCACACCTGGACGTTGGACTTCTCCAGAAATCTCTGACAACAAATTTCTGTTATTTCACACCACCCAGTTTGGACTTATTTGTTGCAGCCACTACAGGAAAATTATACAAACACTCACCATTATTAAATCTGTCAGGAAAACAGGAATGGAGACACACTGCTTTAACATGATGAAATATACAAACCTTGGTTCTAAAGCGAGCCTTTGGTGCTTCCACTAAGATCAGGAATAAAGCAAGGCTCTCTCTCGACTACTATGCAATCTTGTACTGGAGGTAGTAGCCAAAGCAATTAGATAAGAAAAATAAGTCAGGGACATAAGGAATATGTCTGATGCTTCTCAATTATCTTAAGCCCACAGATTGTAGCTATATTGCTTAGGATATGCTTTTGGCTGCGTATGACACTCAAAAATAGCAGAGACTTAAACAAAAGATTCCAAGTCTGGGTTGGTGGCTTTGCTCCACGTAGTCAGTGGGGACCCATGTCCTTCCACCTTGTGTTTCTCCACCCCAAGAATGCTGTTGACGTGGTCAAAAGAGCTGACCACTGTGCCCTAATTATAACCAGGACGAAAGAGGAAAGGGACACAACTGAAAACTGCACATAGCATATCAGCTCACACCCGTTGGAGAGACTATTCACTCAGGGGCACCACATTCAAGAGGACTGGGAAGTGAATTTGACACTGGGCAGCCATGTACCCAGGTAAAACTTCCATTTCTGTGGAGGAAAGGGAAGGGTGGATGTCAACGGCAGTCAGCAGCTCGGTCTCGGTACAAAAAATAATTGGAGGTGGACGTGATGTCACCGCCCATTGGACTCACTGCAGATACCAGTACCTGCCTACTATATGGCAGATCCTGATGCCAGCCCCCAAATCACACCCAATCAAAGACAGAGCAGATCATTCTCTATGCTGATTTGTGTATTGTTTTGCATGTTTGAAAGCTTAATGATAAATAATTTTATGGAGTATGTATTGGTCAGCCAAAGGGGTGCTGATGCAAAATACCAGAAATTGGTTGGTTTTTATAAAGGGTATTTATTTGAGGTAGGAGCTTATAGATCCCAGGCCATAAAGCAAAAGTTGCTTCCCTCACCAAAGTCTATTTCCACGTGTTGGAGCAAGATGGCGGCCGACGTCTGCGAGGACTCAGGCTTCCTGGGTTCCTCCCTTCATGGAGCTTGCTTTTCTCTGGGTTCAGGGTTCCTCACTTCCCAGGGCTCCAGCTTCAGGATCAAACTCCAACATCAAAATTCCAACATCAAAAACCCCCAATTCTGTCCTTTGCCATGCCTTTTATCTGTGAGCCCTCACCCACCAAGGGGCAGGGACTCTATGCCCTCCTAACACAAGACGTTTACTTGATTAAGTAATCAGGTGAACTTCTGAATCCAATATAATCTAATATGCCCAGAGGAAAAGATGAGTTTACAAACATAATCTAATATTTCTTTTTGGAATTCATCAATAATATCAAACTGCTACCTGAGTACGACTCAACAATATAAAGGAACAAACTGTGGATACAGTTTGACTCTCCAGAAAAGTTGGCTGAGTGAATAAAACCAACCCAAATGGTACACACTGTATGAGTCCATTTGTATGACATTCTTGAAACGACAAATGATGAAACTATACAGATGGAGAAGTGGTTCGTGGTTAGGGGTCAGGGATGAGTGTGGGGGCAGGGAAGAGGGCGTGCTGTAGAAGGGCAAGACAAGTGACCCTTGGGTAAAGGGACCTTCCGTGTCTTATCTGTGGTGGTGACACATGGACCTCCACAGGTGATGCATTTGCACAGAACTAAATGCTCTCAGATAGGCCTGGGGAAATCCGAGTAAGGTCAGTGAATTCTACCAATGTCAGTATTCTGCTTGGGATGTTGTACCACAGCTTTGCAGGGTGTCACTATTAGAGGGTAGTGGGCAAAGGGGCATGGGATCTGTGTGCTATTTCTTACAGCTCCTCAGGAATCTACAAGTATTCGAAATTAAAAGTTGGAATAAATTTTTAAGTTATTCAAAAAGAAAGTGTTTTTTGGTGAATAATGAAATAAAGAATGAGAAGAAAGAATGAGAGAAGAAAAAGAAAGAGAGAGAGAAGGAAGGGAGGGAGGGAGGGAGGGAGAGAGAGAGAGAGAGAAAGAAAGAAAGAAAGAAAGAAAGAAAGAAAGAAAGAAAGAAAGAAAGAAAGAAAGAAGGAAGGAAGGAAGGAAGGAAGGAAGGAAGGAAGGAAGGAAGGAAGGAAGGAAGGAAGGAAGGAAGGAAGGAAAGGAGAGAGGAAGGAAAGAAAGGAGGGATGGAGGGAGGGAAAGGAAGGAAGGAAGTGAGGAAGGGAGAGAGGAAGGAAGGAGGAGGGAGGAGAGAAATAGAGATAAAGGAGGGAGAGATGGAGGAAGGGGAAAGAAAGGAAGAAAGAGATAGAAAACTAAGAGAGAGAGGAGAGAGAGGAGGTAAGGGAAGGGAAAAGAAAACTAGAGTGTGGATCTACTGCCTGTGGAGATGGTGTAAATTGGTGGGAACTGGTTACAGGGCAGATGAAAAGTCATCTTTGGGAACTACACTGTTGAATTATTTACACTCTTCTGCTCCATGCTCAACCAAGTGGCTGCACGGAGTGTGGATTTCTGAGACCACATGGGCAGGCTCAGCAGATTGCAGTCCTTTTGATGACACCTGCAGCCTCCCAATCGTGCTTAGCATGTTCTGAACGTCAGCTCCATGCCCTCGTTCCTGTTGCGAAAGAAGGGCCTACCTCGCGTCCACGACTGTGGAAGTTAGAGGAAACCCACGTGTGGCCGTGGAAAGTCTCTGCACTTCCCTTCATCTGCAGGCTCAGCACCGAGCCAGCAGCCCTGGGAGGGCAGGTGATAATAGACACAAAAGCTGGGGCCGGCTGCCTATTAGGCGGCGTGGAATTAATTCCTCGCGTGCCCCCGGAGAATAGTTCATTTGTGTTAGTAATTACACGTTACTCTATTAGTCCTCTCTTTTAGAGAGGAGCCGCTGCACCTTTTTACGATTCCGCCAAATACCGAAGCAACGGCAGCAGAGATTCATCTCAGACCTAATATGAATAAATGAATATAAATCACCAGGAAAGATTTATTAGTGAAAAGCCCGTGCATCTAACAGGGCATCCCAGTGCAGTAAAACCCATCTTAAATTCTGCATTTTTATCCGGCTACAACCTTTCCTCAGATACAGCCTTTAGAGTTATTTACGGCACAGGGTCTGGGGCCACGATAAACTCACGGTAAATAGTCGGCATTATTATTATCATTCAGCCTGGCAAAAATTAGAACCGAAAGGAAACCTTCGCCTCGATTTTAAACTGCTCGGAGAGGGAAGGTTTTGAAAATTAAACAAGCAACCACGAAAGTGGCCGGTGTTTGACCCACTCAGGGGTCCAGGGCAGCTGGCTGAACACTCTGACGTCACTGTCTTGAGATGCTCAATGGCTTTTGAGCACAGGGCCCCCGTTTTCCTGTTGTCTTGAACCCCGAAAATCATGGTGCCTGACCTGGCGACAAATGGCTGCTGTGATTTGCCACTTACTCTGGGGAGATGGGAACCGAGAAAGCACCCTTGCAACGTGGTGCCGCGTGTTTAAGAGATGAAATTCTGTGCTTCTAGGAGCTCAGAGCCCCCCCAAAATAGGTCGGAGGAGCAGTGGTCGCTTTGCACAGGGATTCAGAGGCTGGGAGACAGGGATGGAAAACTCTTTTTCCACCGTTTATCCTTTTGTCACGTAACTTTGTAACCATACGTATGCATGCGTTGCCCAAAGTATCTGTCCATTGTCGTAGCAAGCACACACCCCTTTCACAAGGATGCAAGTGCAAGCGATTTATTGGGGAGGGGGTCACAGAAAGCTTTAGCAGGGCAATGGGGAAATGAGCTGGGAGGGAAGGGGCAAAGGTAGGGGGTGATCTAGGGGAAGCTGAGAGCAGCTGGGGCAGTTGAGAGAAGCCAGGGAGTTGGGGCACCTGGGGTAGTGGGGCAGCTGAGAGCAGCTGGGGCAGTTGAGAGAAGCCAGGGAGCTGGAGCACCTGGAGCAGTGGGGCAGCTGAGAGCAGCTGGGGCAGTTGAGAGAAGCCAGGGAGCTGGGGCACCTGGGGCAGTGGGGCAGCTGAGAGCAGCTGGGGCAGCTGAGAGAAGCCAGGGAGCTGGGGCACCTGGGGCAGTGGGGCAGCTGAGAGCAGCTGGGGCAGTTGAGAGAAGCCAGGGAGCTGGGGCACCTGGGGCAGTGGGGCAGCTGAGAGCAGCTGGGGCAGCTGAGAGAAGCCAGGGAGTGGGGGATGGGAGCAGCAGGGGCAGCTGAGAGCAGCTGGGGCAGCTGAGAGAAGCCAGGGAGCTGGGGCACCTGGGGCAGTGGGAACAGCATGGGGGCAGTGGGGGCAGTGGGGGCAGTGGGGGCAGCGGGGATGGGGTCCCCTGGGAACATCCCAGCGATGATGCAGAAGGCACCTCAGGGTCAGCCCCCCGGAGGCTCATGAGAGCGTGAGCTCCGGGCGGTCGATGTGCCACCTGCTAGCCTTACGGGGGCTGCTGACTGAGGAAGGGGCAACAACCCTACCCTACAGGGGTGCCCTCCCGCCCCCACAGAGGGAGGGTCCCAGGCGCTGACAGTCTCCCCTACGCCTTCCACAGGGTGTGCTGGCAGCACCGAGCCCTCTGCTACCTGGACTTATTACGTATGTTTAGAAAGGGCAGGGGAGTGGGCTGCACGCAGTAGGTGCCTTACCTCCCTGGGGCTGCCCCGGCAGTGCCGTAAAGCAGGGGCTTCAAACAACAAACCGTCTCACCATTCTGGAGCCCAGAAGTCCGAAATCGAGGTGTGGCCAAGGGCCCACTCCCTCCAGAGGGTCCCTCCTGCCTCTTCCATCTTCCCGTGGCTCCAGGTGCTCTGTGGCCTACAGCTGCCCCACTCCAAGCTCCGCTCCGTCTTCCCATGGCTTGTGGCTGCCCCACTCCAGACTCCGCTCTGTCTTCCCGTGGCTTGTGGTTGCCTCACTCCAGCTCTGCTCCATCTTCCCATGGCTCCAAGTGGTCTGTGGCCCATGGCTGCCCCACTCCAGGCTCTCTTCCATCTTCCCGTGGCTCTGGGTGCTCTGTGGCCTGTGGCTGCCCCACTCCAGGCTCTACTCTATCTTCCCATGGCTCTGGGTGCTCCGTGGCCTGTGGCTGCCCCCACTTCAGGCTCTGCTCTATCTTCCCATGGCTCTAGGTGCTCCGTGGCCTGTGGCTGCCCCACCCTGGTTCTGCTCCATCTTCTCGTGGCTCCAGGAGCTCCATGGCCTGTGGCCACCCCACTCCAGGCTCCGCTCCATCTTCCCGTGGCTTGTGGTTGCCTCACTCTAGCTCTGTTCCATCTTCCCATGTCTCCAGGTGCTCCATGGCCCATGGCTGCCCCACTCCAGGCTCTGTTCCATCTTCCCATGGCTTGTGGCTGCCCCACTCCAGGCTCTTCTCCACCTTCCCGTGGCTTGTGATTGCCTCACTCCAGCTCTCCTCCATCTTCCTGTGGCTCTGGGTGCTCCATGGCCTGTGGCTGCCCCACTCCAGGCTCTGCTCTATCTTCCTGTGGCTCTGGGTGCTCCATGGCTTGTGGCTGCCCCACTCCAGGCTCTGCTCTGTCTTCCTGTGGCTTGTGTTTGCCTCACTCCAGCTCTCCTCCATCTTCCAGTGGCTCTGAGTGCTCTGTGGCCTGTGGCTGCCCCACTCCAGGCTCTGCTCTATCTTCCTGTGGCTCTGGGTGCTCCATGGCCTGTGGCCGCCCCACTCCAGGCTCTGCTCCATCTTCCTGTGGCTTGTGGTTGCCTCACTCCAGCTCTGCTCCATCTTCCTGTGGCTCTGAGTGCTCTGTGGCCTGTGGCTGCCCCACTCCAGGCTCTGCTCTATCTTCCCGTGGCTCTGGGTGCTCCGTGGCCTGTGGCTGCCCCACCCTGGTTCCGCTCCATCTTCCCGTGGCTCCAGGAGCTCCATGGCCTGTGGCCACCCCACTCCAGGCTCCGCTCCATCTTCCCGTGGCTTGTGGTTGCCTCACTTCAGCTCTGTTCCATCTTCCCATGTCTCCAGGTGCTCCATGGCCCATGGCTGCCCCACTCCAGGCTCTTCTCCACCTTCCCGTGGCTTGTGATTGCCTCACTCCAGCTCTCCTCCATCTTCCTGTGGCTCTAGGTGCTCCATGGCCCATGGCTGCCCCACTCCAGGCTCTCTTTCATCTTCCCATGGCCTGTGGCTGCCCCACTCCAGGCTCTGCTCATCTTCCTGTGGCTTGTGGTTGCCTCACTCCAGCTCTGCTCCATCTTCTCATGGCTCCAAGTGCTCCGTGGCCCATGGCTCCCCACTCCAGTTTCTCTTCCATCTCCCTGTGGCTGCCCCACTCCAGGCTCTGCTCCATCTTCCCGTGGCCTGTGCCTGCCTCACTCCAGGCTGCTCCCTCTTCCCGTGGCTCCAGGTGCTCCATGGCCTGTGGCTGCCCCACTCTGGCTCTGCTCGTCTTCCCGTGGCTCCTCTCTGTGCCCTGCCCCTTTTCTTACCAGATCACCAGATACATCAGGGCCCACTCCATCTCTCTCTTTCTTGTTTTCTTTATGTTTCTTCCTTTCTTTCCTCCTGACTCCTTCTTTTCTCTTTTTCTCTCTTTCTTATTTCTTTCTCTTTTCCTCTCTTTCTTGCTTTCTTTCTCTTATTCCTTTCTCTTTTCTCTCTCTCCTTATTTTTCTATTTTTCTCTTTCTTATTCTCTTTCTTTTCCTTTTTGTTTTCTTTCCTCTTTCTTCCTTTCATCCTTCCCTCCCTCCCTTCCTTCCTTTCTTGTTTATATCTCTCATTCTTTCTTTCATTGTTCACCACAAATGCTTTCTCTAGAATCATTCAAAGAATTTAATCCAACTTTTAATTTTTTTGTACAGGATGACCTCACCTTAATTCTACCAGTTCCTTTGGCATGACTCTATTTCCAAATAAGGTCACATTCTGAGGTACTGGGGCTTAGAACCTGGATGCATCTTTGGGGGGGACACAATTTAATTGGGGGGCACAATTTAGTTGATAACAGATGCTCTTTCATTACAGACTCAACAGCTACCCTCAAACTCAGTTAAAAAGTAGAAAGAAATAAGAAGAAAGCCTAAATACATGAGAGCCAACTGAAAATTAGCAGCCCTAGAGGAAAGCAAAAGCTCTAGTGTGCTTTCCCTCGGGGAGTGGGAATCCCAAGCACCAGCCGCCTCTTTCTGAACAGAAAACGTCTCTCGGTTTTAGGGTCCCCCTGGTGTGTTGGCTGCCCAGCCCGGGACTCTTGGTCAAAGGTCCACTGACCACTGCAGAGGTCAAGCCTGAAGAGGATTGGCGAGCAAGGGGCTTGGCCGTGCCCAGTGGAGGTGACAACCCACAGAGAAACAAGAGCCCCCCCAGGAAAAAAGAGTCAGTCAGGGAGGAACTCAGAGGGAAAGGAAGGGTGAGCTGCAGAGGCGTGCTTTTAGATGCTCGTTCTCCTTTCTTTTTCACATTTTTTTCTTTATTTTCTCTTAAATGTTACATTCAAAAAATACGTAGATGCTCATTCTTAAGGCTGCACATCCCAGATCGCCTGGATGTAAATCCATTATCTTTGCACACCTAGGCATGGCCTTCGCTACAGCATTCCTTCATCTGTTACCAGCAAAGAGGGCATGTGGATGCATCTCTCTTTTTTTTGTATTTTTTGTCTTTATTTATTTTTTTAATATTACATTCAAAAAATATGAGGTCCCCATATACCCCCACCCCCCTCACCCCACTCCTCCCCCCATAACAACAACCTCCTCCATCCTCATGAGACATTCATTGCATTTGGTGAATACATCTCTGAGCACCGCTGCACCTCATGGTCAATGGTCCACACCGTAGCCCACACTCTCCCCCAGTCCACCCAGTGGGCCATGGTGAACTATTGTGATTCGTAATTGAAGAAAATGTGGCCTTGGTGTGGAGAAAGTAGCCACGGTGGCTGCTGGGGGTAGGGAGTGGGAGGAAGAGATGTGATGTGGGGGCATTTTCAGGACTTGGAGTTGTCCTGAGTAATATTGCAGGGTCAGACACTGGACTTTATATATCCTGCTATAACCCACTGAATGGACTGGGGGAGAGTGTAAACTACAGTATAAACTATTATCCATGTGGTGCAGCAGTGCTCCAAAATGTGTTCACCAAATGCAATGACTGTGCCACAATGATGGAAGAGGTTGTTGATGTGGGAGGAGTGTGTGGGGGGGTATATGGGAACCTCATATTTTTAATGTAACATTTTTTGTGATCTATGTATCTTCAAAGAAAAAACAACTTAAAAAATCAACTGACAAGGGAAGCAGATGTGATTCAAGCAGCTGGGCACCCACCTACCACATGGGGGGTCCTGGGTTTGGTTCCTGGTGCCTCCTAAAGAAGACGAACAAGACAGCAAGCTGATATGATGGACTGGTGCAGTAAGCTGATGCAACAAGATGACAAAATGAGGTGATACAATGAGGAGACACAATGAGCAAACAATGAGTGTCAAAACAAGCAGGGAGCAGAGGTGGCTGAAGTGATTGGGTCCCTCTCTCCCACATGGGAGGTCCCAGGTTCGGTTCCCAGTGCCTCCTAAAGAGAAGATGAGCAGACACAGAGAGTGCACAGCAAATGGACACAGAGAGCAGAGACAGGCGGCGGACTTGGCCCAGTGGTTAGGGCGTCCGTCTACCACATGGGAGGTCTGCGGTTCAAACCCCAGGCCTTCTTGACCCATGTGCAGCTGGCCCATGCGCGCAAGGAGTGCCGTGCCATGCAGGGGTGTCCCCCACGTAGGGGGGCCCCACGCACAAGGAGTGCCCCCCGTAAGGAGAGCCACCCAGTGCAAAAGAAAAAGTACAGCCTGCCCAGGAATGGTGCCACCCACACGGAGAGCTGACACAGCAAGATGATGCAACAAAGAGAAACACAGATTCCCGTGCCTCTGACAACAACAGAAGTGGACAAAGAAGATGCAGCAAATAGACACAGAGAACAGACAACCGGGGTGGAGGAGAGGGGAAATAAATAAATAAATAAATAAATAAATAAATAAATAAATAAAAATTAATCTTAAGAGAGCAGAGACAGTGAGCGCAAACAACGGGCAAGGGTGGGAGAAATAATTAATCTTCTTAAAAAATCAACTGACAACAGAATAAAATAAAAAAATTTTAAAAACTGAAAATTCAAGGGAAAATCTGGATTCTGATTTTAGACCTCAAAAGTCCTTGGGAGGCTCAATCCTTCCATTGATTTCTGCTGGCAAAGAGCCTTTTCCAAAGACTCCTCCCATTGCTTCACCATCGAAAGTTTCTTCTGAAGTATTGTTTGAATGATGATAATGGGAAGGTATCAAAAGCTATGAAGGCTAAGTTCTCCCCTTAAATTCACAGGATTTCAAAAATCAAGAAGAAAAACTAGGTGGAGGGGAAATGTGCTTGGAAGCTCTTGCGGCCAAAAATAATTGAAAACAGTGAGAGGGAAGTGGATGTGGCTCAAGGGATAGAGATTCCGCCTACCATAGGGGAGGACCCGGGTTCGATCCCTGGGGCCTCCTGGTGAAAAAGAAGAAGAGAAAGCGTGCCTGCACAGTGAGCCAGTGCCCACGTGGTGAGCCAGTACCCGTGTGGCAAGAGTGCTCGCACGGCGAGATTGCCCACATGGTGAGGCAGCGCCCGTGCAAGCGAGTCACGCAGCAAGATGATGACGCATCAAAAGAGAGACAAAGGGGAGAGTCAAGGTGAAGCGCAGCAGAGACCAGGAACTGAGGTGGTGCAATTGACAGGGAACCTCTCTCCACAGCAGAGGGCCCCGGGATCGAATCCCAGGGAATCCTAGAGGAGAAAAAATGAGAAGAGAAGACAAAAAGAGAAATAGATCCAGAAGATCACACAGCGAATGGACACAGACAGCAAAAGACAGCAGAGTGGGGGGGTTAATTAATTAATTAATTAATTTTAAAAAAGAAAAAGAGAACAGTGAGAGATGGGGCAGGGAAGGATGTGGCCAGCGCACCATTCCCTCGACAGTGGAAAGAGACTTTGAGCTGCTAACCTCTTTTGGCATAAAGGTGTGTTAACAGGAGATCCGTCACTTAAAGAGCCACCGTTTCAATGGTTTGCCTGGCTGTTGTCCCTCCTAGGGGCAGGTGTGCAGGGCCCCTGGCGCTCCCTGCTTCTTAATTCTCTGTAAAAGCGCCAGCCACACGGGGAAACGGACGGGAGCAATATCCGACAGCGGGAAAGCCCCTGAAGTGACGCCGTCCAGCCGGAGTCCTCTGCATTGTAGCAAAGCCCACAGGCCAGGTGGCTTAAGGCCACGGGAGCTCATTCTCCCCCAGCTCTGGAGCTGAGGAGCCTGAAGTCAAGATGCACAGGGATGTGCTTCCCTGAAGGCTCCTGGGCAGGACTTTCCTGCCTCTTCCCGCTGCTTGGCGGCCTGTGGCTTCCAGAAACCTCACCTCCATCTCTGCAGCTTCCGTCCTTGCATGGTTTCCATTCCTGCATCTCTTTTCTCCTTTCAAGGGCAGAATCTATTCTGGATCAGGACTCGCTGCTCTGCAAATTAACAGGGTCCCAAGTGCAAAGACTTGAGGCCCCATTCACAGGTGCTAGGGATTAGGGCTTGAACATATCTTTTTGGGGGGCACAGTTCAGCCAGGAGAGTCAGGAGGCTTATAAAATTCCCCCCACAGAGTCTGACCCAATGTTTCAGCCACAGCTCAACAAACGGTTATGGAAAGGTACCGATCTGTGTGCGCAGATCAGCCTGAGGATTTGGCCATATTTATTAAAACAAACTTGATGATGGAATAGCGCCACCCTGGACCCATCTGAGCCTGGGTACGGTACACCCGTGGGCTGCTATGAAAACACCTCAAGATACAGCATTAGATGTCACTGCTCTGGGCAGGTGCCGTGCCTCGCCGAAGCAGACCGTGTCACCAAAGTCAAATGTAAATGATGTGCCTGCAGAGAAAATTGGCAAAAGTGGCTTCGACTGGTTCCAATAGTTTCCTTCAACCTCATCATAAATTTGCAGTTGCCCAGAAGCTGTCAATCAATAGGAAAAATCCTATTAATAAATCTTTCTTCTGGCTCTTCCAGAATTCACACCATGAAGTGCCCTCAGCACTTGAGCCTGGATGGGACCACACTCGATTTTCCACTCACATTAAGCCATCTCGGGACATTATTTTCTTTTCGCCCAGTAGACTTTCCTTGTTAAAGAACTAATGTTTTTATTGGCCAACACAAGTATTTATGTCGATTTGCCAGTCATATTTCTTAATATAAATTAACATCCCCCTACCTCATGCTTGTAGGCTATAAGGGAAAAGAAAAGTGAAAAATTGCATAAAGTATTATTATAACTGTAAAACGTATGTCCAAAGCCTGGAAAGAAAGTAGAAAAATTGAAACAGATGGTTCACTAAAAGTGTTGAGTCAGGGGTTATTTTTCCATCACTACGTCCTGTTTCTCTCTCTCTTCTTCTTCTCCTTCTCCTTCTCCTTCTTCTGTCTCTCTCCTCCCCTCTCCCCTTTTCTCCCTCTCTCACTCTGTCTCTTCTTTTTCTCTCCCCTCTCCTCTCTCTGTCTTTCTCCTATCTCTTTCTTTCTCTCTCTCCCTCTCTTTTTTCCTCTCTCTCCCTCTCTCCTACCCCATCCCTCCACCTCTTTAATTTTACCCCACGTGCTAACAATCTTCAATGCCATGCAAGCATCCATGCAGCCTTGCTCATGGTTTCCCAATCGCTCAGTGAAAGCGTGCACTGGGATGAGCGATTTTTTAAAAAAACACGACTCACAGAGTAGCTCCTCCCCTGCCTGTGCATTGCAGAGTCAAGTTGGGTTTGCAGATGGCGAGGGTACCAGTTTCCAGTTCAATCTCAACAGTACTTCAAAGCACACAGGTCCTTTACATCCTCTTTATCTTATCGACGACCCAAAAAAGCCTGGAAATCCCTTAAAACTCAGCCCATGCTCCCCTTTTCTTCCTTCCTTTTGAACAAATATTTAAATCTTACAAAATGTGTGATGTGTGTGTTGTGTGTGCTATGGTTGTCCATGTGTGTGGTATGTGGGTGTAGGTACTGGGGGGTTGGATTTTTGCGGGGGGACTCTGTGTTGTGTAGATTTTCTCTGTGTATCTTGTGTGGGGACATATGTGAGTATGGAGTGTGTCGTGTGTTTCTGTTATGCATGCCAGCGGGTGCATTGTGTATCATATTCTGTGTGTTGTGTATCTATGTGTGCTGTGTATGTGTTGTGCGTCTGTGTTGGGTGTGTCCCTGCATGTTGCATGTGCTGTGTTGTGTGTGTTATGTATGCCAGTGGGTGCATTGTGTGTCATATTCTGTGTGTTCTGCAATGTCCCAGGTATGCCCCTGCACATTGCATGTGGTGTGTTGTGTGTATGTGTTATGCATGCCAGTGGGTGCATTGTGTGTCATATTCTGTGTGTTGTGTATCTATATGTGTTGTGTGTGTTGTGCATATGTCCTAGGTGTGTCCCTGCATGTTGCATGTGTTGTGTTGTGTGTATGTATTATGCATTCCAGTGGGCATCTTGTGTATCATATTCTGTGTGCTGTGCATCTATGTGTGTTGTGTGTGCTGTGTGTATGTGTTATGCATGCCAGTGGGTGCATTGTGGATCATATTCTGTGTTTTGTGTATCTACGTATGTTGTGTGTATGTGCTGAGCATGTCCCTGCACATTGCAGGTAGTGTGTTGTGTGTATGTGTTCTATGTGTCAACACTGTGGTGTGTAGTGTGCCCCCATCTGTATTGCATGGTTGCATTTGTTGTGTTGTGATGTGTACATGTGCTGTGTGTCCTTACGACCGTTGTATGCTGCATGTCATATGTGAATTGTGTGCATGGGTCATGCACATCTGTGTGCGCTGTGGGTGGTGAGCTCCTGTGCTGTGTGTTGCATGCGTTGTGTGTCCATGTGTGAGTGTGAGTATTTTGAGTTTTAAGTGTACATCAGTGAACTCAGCTGAGGGCCATTCCCACCCCAGGGATGGCCGATGTTTGCTCACCCTTGAATCTTGAAGAGAAGGAAGGAAAGGAAAGGGCAGGGTCTCCCATTTCCTGGAACTCGCCAGGGCTCGGCCCACCCACGCCGGCCCCACACCATAGCGTGAGCTGCAGAGGGCAGAGTCCCTGGCCTCGGTCACTTCAGCAAGGCCCTCCCTCGGTCAGCCCTTACCACACAGACACCTTCTACAAGGAGAGAGTGGGACGGTTTCTGGGGCCTCCAAGGCCTGAGGCCGAGTGTCCTTCACACCACAGTGGGACAGGGCGGGCAGGTGCGGGGGCATGTGGGTCCACGTCACGGCCTCAGCCGCTGCGGTCGGTGGTGCTTGTTCAACCTCTGGATAACCACAAGGTCCCGGGACTTGAGGCCAACTTTGGGAAGGTCGTGTTGTCAGGAGCAGTAAGGCTTCCAGAGGAGAACAAAGCTATAGGCGAGGAGGAGATGAAGAAGGGAAATGAGACAAGAGGGGGTGGGGGGAGGAGGGAGATGAGAAGAGAGAGGAGAAGGTAGAGAAGAGATGACAAGAGAGAGAAGGAAGTGGAGAAGAGAGAAGAGAGGAGGAGAAGGAGGAGATAGAGAAGAGATGAGAAGAGAGAGAAGAAAGAGATGGAGAAGAGATGACAAGAGAGAGGAGAAGAAGGAGATGGAAAAGAGATGAGAAGAGAGAGAAGAAAAAGAAAAGAGATGAGAAGAGGGGAGGAGAAGGAGGTGGAGAAGAGTTGAGGAGAGAGAGGAGAAGAGAGGAGGAGAAGGAGATGGAGAAGAGCAATAAGAGAGGAGGAGAAGAAGGTGGAGAAGAGATTAGAAGAGAGAAGGAGGTGGAGAAGAGATGAGAAGAGAGAGGAAAAGGAGGTGGAGAAGAGAGGAGAAGGAGGTGGAGAAGAGACAAGGAGAGAGGAGGAGAAGGAGGTGGAGAAGAGCCATAAGAAGAGAGGAGGATGGCGGTGGACTTGGCCCAGTGATTAGGGCGTCCGTCTACCACATGGGAGGTCCACGGTTCAAACCCCGGGCCTCCTTGACCCGTGTGCAGCTGGCCCATGTGCAGTGCTGATGCGCACAAGGAGTGCCCTGCCATGCAGGGGTGTCCCCTGCGTAGGGGAGCCCCATGCGCAAGGAGTACGCACTGTAAGGTGAGCCGCTTGGTGCCAAAGAAAGTGCAGCCTGCCCAGGAATGGTGCCGCCCACACGGAGAGCTGACACAACAAGATGATGCAACAGAAAAAGAAACACAGATTCCCATGCTGCTGACAACAACAGAAGCGGACAAAGAAGATGCAGCAAAAAGACACAAAGAACGGACAACTGGGGTGGGGAGAGGGAAGGGGAGAGAAATAAGTAAATAAATCTTTAAAAAAAAAAAAGAAAGAAGAGAAGAGGAGAAATAGGTGCAGAAAAGATGAGAAGAGAGGAGGAGGAGGTGGAGAAGAGATGAGGAGATGAGAAGGAGGTGGAAAAAGACACAAGAGAAGGAGAATGAGGTGGGAGAGGAAGGAAAAAGGAAGAAAGGGTCAAAAGAAAGAAGTGGAGAAAGAAAAAGGGGAAGCAGAGAAAGGAGAAGAGGGGAGGAGTAAAGAAATCTAAACAGACCTAAATAAATCAAAAGATATCCTATGTTCATAGATTGGAAGATTTAATATCATTAGGGTAGCAATATCCCCTAACAATCTACCAATTCAGTGCAATCCCTGTCAAAATTCCCATTGCTTTTTTATGAAAAAGTACAAACAGATTCTAAAATTCACGGGTAAATGAATGCAAGGGACCCAAAGCAGACAAAAAATCTTGAAAAGAAAAATGTTTCTGATTTCAAAACTGACTACAGAAAGTAGATGGGGCTCAAGCAATTGAGCTCCTGCCTACCACATGGGAGGTCCCAGAGTCAGTTCCCAGCACCTCCTGGGGAAGGTGAGCTGGCAGGGCAAGCTGCTGCAGCAAGATGACTCAAGAAAGGAGACACAAAGAGGAAAGACAATGAGAGACACAATAAACCATAGAGCAGGTGTGGCTCTAGTGATTGAACATCTCTGTCCCAAATGGGAAGTCCCAGGTTCAATTCCCGGTGCCTCCTAAAGAAAAGAGCAGGCAAAAAGTGCTACCAATGAGACAACAAATGGGGGGGTAGGGAATAAATAAAAATAAAATAAATCGTTTTTTAAAAAAACTGACTACAGAACCAGAGTCATCAAAACTGTGCTTTGGAGAAGAAAAAGCCCCAGGGAAGGCAAAGGTAGTTGTGGGAGTGGAGGGCCGAGTAGGTGGAGCTAGTTGAAGATAAGAGTGAGACAATGTGTCAAGACCAGATGGCAAGTAGAGGGCTGGACATCCGCAGGATCCGCCAATTTTCAGGATGGAAACTTAGATCTCTGGAGATCTGACAGGAGGGGAAGTAGGAATTGAAAATTAGACGCACTCACTAGGATGGTTCCTAGTTCCCACGTCATGAAGGCGGTGCCAGAAATGACAGGTTAAATGGTAAGACAGGTTGTGAAAGAGGCAGCAATCACATGAGACTCGGGGCTTTAATTTTAGATGTAGCCAGTGTATAACACTTGCAACTTCAAGGACATGATCTGGTTTTGTAACCTGTAGCCGCGTAACTGCGTATTTGTTACTTATTCATGAAAGACTTTCTGTGAGCACAAAAGAAGCTGGTTTCCCCCCTCCCTTTTGTGTAAACCTAGCAAGTTTCCACTTTCCCTTTCTCTTTTTTGTTTTATATTCTCAGGAGCCACTATCGTTTTTTTTTAATTTGAGAAGTTGGGCAGTTACAGGACAATCATGCATAAACTATGAAATCTCATATACCATCCTATTACTTTGGAGCCTAGAGAAGCAGGCGTCAGCCAAAGGCACAAAATGCGCTGAGAAGCATCATGTCAGGGGGGTGGAAAAAGAAATACCAGACCACTGGACCGGGGTGAGAACAAAGAGCTTTGGCATACAGCTAGAAGCCCACCCCTCAAATGACAAAATTCATCAACCTGTGGCAAAACGGCCCAACTTGCCAGCCTCGTTTGCAAGTAAGCCCAGGCAGTAATTATTGGACACAATTTAGAGACGCCCATCTCCACGTGAGCACAGCCAATCACGTCCCTTTCCCCACCGCTCTTTGTCTAAATCTAATAAAAATCCCTCACCTCCTTTCTTCTAGGGGGAAGATTTGAAACTTGCTTTCCCAACCCGATTTTAAAAAAATAATAACTGTCCTTTTGGCACAAGGACAGACATACAGACCTACGGACTAGAATTGAAAGTCCAGATATAAACCACACATCTATGGCCAATTGGTTTTCACACGCGAGTGCCAAATCCATTCAGTAGGGAAAGAAGAGTCTCTTAAACAAATGGTGCTGGGACAAATTGCTGTCCACATGCAAGAAGGAGGAGAAAGAGAAGAGGGGGAAGGGAGGATGGAGAGAAGAGAGAAGTTGGAGTCCTCATTCATACCATTCAGAAAATTAAACTCAAAATGGATCGAAGACCTAAATGTAAGAGCTGAAACTATCAAACTCTTAGAAGAAAATGGGTAAATATTCAAGAACTTCAATTTTGGAATGGCTTCTTAGATATGACACCAATAGTACAAGCAACTGAAGGAAAAAATAAAGTTAAATTGGACTTCATCAAAATTAAAAACTTTTGTGCATCAAAGAATACTATCAAGAACATGAAAACACTACTCACATAATTGGAGATAATATTTGCAAGTCATATCCATGATTAGGGTCTAGTGTCGGGAATTCGTTAAGAACTACAACTCAGAGAGTGGATGTGGCTCAAGCAGTTGGGTGCCTGCCTACCACAAGGAAGGTTCTGGGTTTGGTTCCTGGTGCCTCTTAAAGAAAACAATATCTTTAAATAAAAAAAAAAAAAGAATTTTAAAAATGGCTAAAAAAAAAAGAAGATGAGCAAGGTGGTAAGCTGATGCAACAAGCTGACACAACGAGATGATGCAATGAAGAGACACAACAAGGAAACCCAATGACAGGCACAACAAGCAGGGAGCAGAGGTGGCTCAAGAGATTGGGCGCCTCCCTCCCACATGGGACGTCCTGAGTTCGGTTCACGCAACAACGGACACAGAGAGCCAACAGTGAGTGCAAATAATGAAGGGAGGGGGGGTGAAATAAATAAAACAAATATTTTACAGAAAAGAACTACAACTCAACAACAAGAAGACACACAACCCAATTCAAAAATGGGCAAAGCATTGGAACAGCCGTTTCTCCAAGAACATATACAAACAGCCAATAAGCACATGAACAGATGTGCAACATCCTTGGCCATTGGGAAAATGTAAATCAAAACCACAATGAGATTCTATCTCCCACCCACTAGGACGGCAAGACCCAAAAAGATGGACAAGAACAAGTGTTGCCGAGGGGATGAAGAATCAGAGTCCTCATGTATTTCTGGTGGGAATGTCTAATGGTACAGCCGCTTTGGAAAACAAAATTTGGCTGTCCCTCAAAACATTCAACATAGAATTACCGTAAGAGCCTGCAATGCCGCTCCTAGGTATATATTCGAGAAAACTTCAGAAATTTGTATAATGGTCATAGCAACATTATCCATAATAGCCACAGAGTAGAAACAGCACAAATGTCTGTCAACCGATGCATGGATCAACAAAAGGGAACGGGATTCAGAGATTTTTAATAAAGGATGGAACTCTGATTCACTCTACAGCTGGGATGAACCTTGGAAACAAGTTGGGAAGGGCAAGAAACCAGATACAAAAGGAAAAAAATTGTATGGCTCCTTTCTCATGAAATGTCCAGAAGGGGCAAATCTAAAGACAAAAGCAGGAGGAAAGGGTGGGGCAGCAGCTGCTAATTGCTACAGTGTGGTGAAAAGATTCTAGGATTAAATAGTGCTGGGAAGCAGACGTGGCTCAACGGATAGAGCGTCCATCTACCATATGGAGGGTCCATGGCTGGACACCCAGGGCCTCCTGACCAGTGTGGTAATCTGGCCGATGCACAGTGCTGCTGCGCGCAAGGAGCGCTGTGCCATGCAGGGGGGCCCCAGTGTGGGGGTGCCCCATGCACAAGGTGTGTGCCCCTCAAGGAGAACCCCTCCGTGTGAAAAAAAACTGCAGCCCGCCCAGGAATGGCACTGCACGCCCGCAGAGCTGATGCAGCAAAATGATGCAGCAAACAAAAGAGACGCAGATTCCCAGTGCCACCTGCTAATGCAAGCGGATGCAGAAGAACACACAGTGAATGGACACAGAGAGCAGACAATGGGGGAGGGGGGAATAAATAAAATAAATATTTAAAATTTTTTTAAATAAAAAAAAAGATAGTCGTGATAATTGCACAACATTGTAAATATACCCCAAACCACTGAATTGTATACTTTAAAAGGGTGCATTTTATGGTCTGTGAATTACTCTGCCTTACAAATTTAAAAATGAAGTTTAAAATGGGTTTTTTTAAAAAGCCACATAAGCATGTCTGCCTGCAAATGGAATTAGTGAGGTCATTAGCACAGAGTGCCCCCCAAAAATGGAAATCATCCTGAAAGTGCCACAGATTTCTCAATCCATACCCAGAAGAGGAGGTGGTGTAACACACGGGGAGCTCAGGGAAGGTTCAGGAGAGCTGCGGTTCAAATACCTGCCCAGACAGGACCCTCAGGTCAGCAGAGAGTGTCCGGAAGATTGAAAAGCAAGGACCTAAAGTCAAGGCATCGGCCCCAGGCTGACAGCAGGCATTGCCCCAATGGTTATTTAAAACAAATAACCAGAGCACAAGTGGCTCAAGCAGTTGGGCTCCCGCCTCCCACATTCAAGGTCTAGGGTTCGGTTCCCAGTGCCTCCTAAAGAAGATGAGCAAGACACTGAATTGACGTGATGGGCTGGTGACGTGATGCAACAAGATGATGCGGCAAGATGATGCAAGGAAGAGACACAACAAGCAGGGAGTGGAGGTGGCTAGAGCAGTTGGGCACCTCCCTCACACACGGGGGCTCCCAGCCTCGATTCCCAGTGCCTCCTAAAAGAAGACAAGCATACACGGAGAACATGATCAACAGATACAGAGAACAGACAGTGAGTGCAAACAAAGGAGGGGGAGGGGGTAAAGAAATAAAATTAATCTTTTAAAAAAATAAAACAAGTAACCATCTGTTTATGCATCCAGAAAAATGACTTCTTGGATAAGATGGTTGCAAGAGAGTCCCAGAACCCCCATGTCCCCCCAAGAGGAGCTGAACCTTGCTTTGTGAAAATTGTTCTCTATGGAAATGCATGTCTTCTGAACGTAGCACTTCTCTGCTGTGCATTTTCCTGAAACAGTTTTTAAGCAAAAATTGTAGAGAAATGAGCCGAGACTCCCCCCCACCCATTCAGACCATCCAGCAAATCTGCCTGTCCTTTCTCTTTTAGAGTTTCTAATGAGCAGGGCAGAGCTTGAGCAAGTGTCCTCCTCACGAGGATCAGATGGGGAGAAGAGAATGACAACTTACATTTCCCTGTGACTCAATCCCTTTCAAGGCAGCCACAGCACGCAGCCACTCTCCCTCCTCGAAGATCCAAGAGGTAAAATCTCAGGGGTTCTGTGGCCTCGGCTCCCCGCCCCCCAGCCCTCCTGAATATCTGCCCCGGATCTCACGAGAGGGCTGACGCGAGCAGCCCCGAGAGAATCCATTCCTGTTGTTTCACGTCCGGTTTGTGGCGATTCATTACAGTGGCCCTGGAAACCTCCCGCGGTGTCCAGGGGAAAGCGGGCACGTTGGCCAAGGGCAGCGATGCCGCCTCTTCTCTCGGCTTAGTGTCCAGTGACTCTCACATATCTAGGTTGGAAGGAAGAAGGGACCCACAACGTAGCATTTGCAGGTAAAGGCAGTGCCTGGTGAGCAGGTGCCACGTCCAGGTGTGGATTAGAATGGCCTTGTTAGTAATGCCTTTATAAATCGAAGCAAAGGTCCCCGCGCATCTTCGGTCAGTGTTCACTATTTAATGATGCTTGCCTCGAGCGTCCGGAGGCCCTTGGAGAGCTGCAGATACATCGTCAACCGTCACTTGGAAATCCTGTTTGCAGCCCAGCAAACCTGCCAAGAGCTGCAGAAAATCTGGCAGTGCACGCTTCAGTCCTTCTGTCCATCCCCCGTATCGGTTAGGTCACTCCCGAAAGGAGACATGTTACAGCCAAGAAGTGCGTTTTGCTCCCCCAGGCACTGATTTTCCACCTGCTTCTGTGGAATTCTTCCCTTCCCTCCATTGCTCAGAGGTTACCCACTTTCTAATTCCCTAGGAAAGGACCTCACACCATCGAATATTCTCCGACACACAAAGAAAACCGTCCAAAGAAAAAATACAAATGGTGAAGCAACACATGAGAAAATACTCAATATCACTAGAGATTAGGAAAACGCAAATCAAAACTATAGCGAGATATCATTTCACACTTATTAGATGGGTCTCTATTAAAAAGCCAGAAAACTAACTCCTGGAGAGGATATGGATAGATAGGAAAGTTTATTCACTGGTGGTGGGAAGGTAGAATGGTACAACCACTGTGGAAGACAGGCAGTTTCTAAGAAAGTTGCATCTAGACTTACCACGGGACCTGATTATACCGTTGCTAGGTATATACCCAGAAGTACTGAGTGAACACAAATGGACATCTGCACACCTATGCTCATAGAAGCATTATTCACAATAGCCAAAGTGGGAAAAGACTCAGGTGTCCATCAATTGATGAATGTATATAAATTTTTTAATTAGCTTGACTGTAAAAGTGTGGAAATGGATACAGTTGATTAGAGAATATTGTGTTAGGGTGTATTTTTTTTTTATTTCTTTTTTTCAATTTTTTTATTATCTTTTGTTTTAAAAGATGCATAGATCACACAAAATGTTACACTAAAACATGTAAGAGGGGGAAGCGGATTTCTCTCAACCGATAGAGCTTCCGCCTACCATATAGGAGGTCCAGGGTTCAAACCCAGGGTCTCCTTGACCCGTGTGGAGCTGGCCCACGCACAGTGCTGATGCGCGCAAGGAGTGCCGTGCCACGCGGGGGTGTCTCCCGCGTAGGGGAGCCCCACGTGCAAGGAGTGCGCCCCGTAAGGAGAGCCGCCCCACGTGAAAAAAGTGCAGCCCGCCCAGGAGCGGTGCCGCATACACGGAGAGCTGACGCAGCAAGACAACGCAACCAAATAAAGTGACACAGTTTCCTGGTGCCGCATGACAAGAATACAAGCGGACACAGAAGAACACAGAGCGAATGGACACAGAGAGCAGACAACAGGGGAAAAGGGGAGAGAAATAAATAAAATAAATCTTTAAATAATAATAATAAGAGGTTTGTATTTCTAATGGTAGAGGGAAACACCCTGTATTCTCTGAAAAAGAATCAGGTCACACATTGGGAGGGTGGGAAATTAAAACGAGTTCTCCTTGAATCTAAAATCATGCGGCGCCCAGGCGGTCACTGGGGTGGGGTGGAGTCAGAAGGAGCTGTAAAATTCCCTCCTCAGTCTCCTCCCCCTTCTTCTCACCCACCTCTCTACCCCAATATTCAAGGCGCAGAGGCGCAGGCCCTTTTTCCACAGGTCGGACCTCCCCTTGTCATCCTTTCTGACCCCTACTGGTGCCTCTTCAACTCATCCAGCTTCCAGCCGCCTTCTTGAACCTATCACCTAATTTGAACTGAGTTGAGTTTTTGTACAGGTTGTGTGTGCGCACGTGTGACGCACATCTTCTGACCTTCGCTAAACCGTTTGCACATCCAAGCATTTTCCCCAACTCCTTAGAGAAAGAGGATGTTTTGTGCATCTTGGATTGCCCCACCACAGAAAAGATTCTTCAGATAGTACCTAAGCAATAAATACTTGTTGTTAGTGCAAAGCGTTTCATAGCCTTTTGCATCACCTGTTAGGGGGGGAAAAAAACATACACTTCCCTGAAAGAACTGGCTGCTGCAGGCTGCCCTCGTCATCCTGCTGTTCTTGTGAAACGTGTGCCTTCTCTCACCACGAGGCAAGTCTCTGTAAAGGTGCAGCCTCCCTGAATGGTGGACTCGAATTCTCATAGCGTGCGCTGTTTCTAGAAGCCCTCTTGTAAAGAATTCCGTGAAAAACTCTACCCCAAAGAGACAACGGCTTATTCTCCTAAATGTGACTCAGAAACATGCTTGCACAACCAGCAAGGAGCCCTGTTAGCGCTTTGAATGGGTCAATTTTAAGGCATAAATGCACACTGCTTTCTATTTGAATTACTCTCTTATGCTTCAGTTCCTATATCATTTTGCGGTGCATTTTTCTGTAATAGTACAAATATACCATGTCTGTTTAAACACGGACAGATTTAGTTCTTATCCCTTTTTTTTTTTTCTTTTGGTTTGCTTTATAGCAAGAATTAAGATGGATCACCCAGTAGAGCCTCCTTTGAATTCTTTGGCTCATGACGACTTTTAAATCTCAGAAGAAAAATAGGAATAGATGAGCTGGCCAAGGAACAAACTTTGTAACATGAGTTTATTGAGTCTCCTGTTCAACCCATTTGGCTTCCACCAGAAGAACGGTGAATTTTAACCCAAAATGCTACTTGAAGTCAATGAAGTGACTTTTAGAATTTAAAGCAAGTTCCCCATGATTTTAGGTAAATAACATACATAAATATGCCAGGGGGGGGTGAAGCCTAATACCTTCAGGCAACCTAAAAATAAGTCTCTGCCTGTTAATGCAAAAAATTAAAAAAAAAAAAAACGGGTAATAGACACTTTGTATTTTTCTTTATTCCCAAACCCTCAAAGTTTAAGGAGAGTCATTTTTGAAAAGTCTGTGGGAGCAGGAAGCAACGATGCAACTTCAACGCAGACGACCGACATCGATTTTCCCTGTTCCCTTTTCTTACATTTTGAGGATAGAGCTGATTGTGAACTTTAAAATGACCGTTTCCTTTAACTGCTCGACAGACATTTCACTTTCAGGCACTCATCTCCTTGCATGTGTAACAAACGGGCGGTTGGCTCCTGTTTTGCTTTCTCTGTGTTTTCTTTAAATTCCTATGTTTCCTATCATTCAACGTGGAAGTCAGCAACAGAAGCCTCTGAAATCCAGAAAGAGAAAGACTGTCTGCCTTTCGGCAGCACAGCAAATGTGTTTCCATGCTTAACTGAGGAAATTGGTCCTAAGAAATGTTATCTAACATTCCCCACGTCCAGTCTTCTGAAGGCACGTACCTAGGCATGATTTAAAATAACTTACTTATTTTAACTTATTTTAACAGGACTTAACTGTCCTGTTCCAAGACAGCCCATGGGGGTAAAAGAAAAAAAAAATCAAGGCTGGAAAACTGATTTTTCAGGTTCAAGCATGCAAAGAACATCTTGCAGGGTGAGAGCCGACCAGACTCTGTCTTTTCTGAAATGGTTTGCGAACCCCTGACCAAAACGTGACTTGCCGCTTCTCAGGCAAAGATCCCTTCAACAATCGTAATATTATCAGATTTGCTGAACGCCCTCTAAAAGAGCTTCCTTCATTAAATTCTCACTAAGGCCAGGAAGCCAAAGGATCTGAAAGCAAGTCCACACATTCCAGAGCTGCTTTCACTTGTCCCAAAAAAGACAGCGCTTTCTCGGGACGGAGGACCGACAAGCCGGAGGTTGCCTGCAGTTAACTTAGACCCCAGAGGAGAAACTTTTTCCTCAAGACCCCCTGCCCTGGTCCCGTGATCTTAACAGCTGCCAGCCACCAATTTCTTCCATCCAGTGAGTCCAGCGCACTCACGGACAGGGGTCAGTTTTGTGGAAGGCAGGTCCAGAATGAAAAAGAAATCTCAAGGTCATCTCAGAAGCAAGGACTCAAGCCCTGAAAATCTCTTTCTCTGGCAGGCCCTGACACTGAACCAGGAGGGAAAACTCAGACTGGTTGACGGCAGAAGAGCCCACCTCCCAGCTAGGGAGAGTATCTCACGCGTGGGTTCCTTTCCAACCCCTTCACTGTTTTTCCCGCATGTGATTTTTATTGAAGCTGGGAAGCAGGTAAGGGGAGCCCAATTCCATCATTAGCTTTCCTTTATGTGAGAAGATAAAAGCATGTGCCCCCCCCAAAAAAAAAACTGTCATTTTAAAAGTCGGTTTATTTTCATTTATTCTAATTTTTTCAGAGGGACTCGACCATCACGGCAAAGCCGTGGTGGACAATCTGTAAGCTCTAGGAAAATGGAACGAAACGAAAATTTCAAACTGAAAGTTCAAAATCAGAGTGCGCGGCTTCTCACAAAGGCCCCGATTGTGACCCCAAAACATGGACAGGATCCGAGTCGGGGATTTTTCTCTTCTTTTCGCCACGTCCCGGGAGGCCGTCCACCTCGAAGGCTGGAAAGCCGAAACGTATGCCCAAGAAAGGGGTTGGAATAGGGGTACAAGTAAAAGGGGGGGGGCCTCTGAAAACCCAAAAAGTGCCCGCTTCCACCCAAAAATGCGTGCAGACACTTGTGTGTCGGTAAAACAGCTGCAGCCGCAGCCCCCGCCGCCTCCTCCGCGGAGAGGTGAGGATTTTTTTTAACACTCGAATACAAATATTTATAAGTTTATTTATATCTCACTTTTACAAGATGTACATTCATACCATATGATTTGACAAAATACACTCTGTAACTAGAAGTAAATGTGTTGGGGTGGGTTTGTGTTCAGAACATGCGAGCGTGGCCAAAAAAAAAACCTCGAGAATGTTTTCCCCCACAATAGAAGAGGGATCGGAGTCCGCTGGTTTGGGGGAAGGTTGTGTTATTTCTTTTCATTTCAGCAATCCCTGAAAATGCCTGTGGGCTCAGACACACCTTGTACGCATACGCCAAACAGTGCCGTGATGTTGAAACTCATCTGGCTGCTCATAAATTGGAGTGAGGGGGGGGGGGGGGAGCAACAGGTTTAAAAAATATAAAAATAAATGCAAGGCAATGTCAAATTTACACTCAACATAATTAAAATAGCACATATTTATGAACTTTCAACCAAAAAAAATAAATAACACACCCACATCCACGTACTTCAAACACGGAGACTCAGAGAGTCTTGCAGCTCTCTGATGAAACTGCCACACACAAGGGGGCCTGGATTCCCAAAACTATCACCTTTCAATAAATAGCACGTTAATAGCTTGAAACTTGATATTTTCTACATTCCTCCACTGATTTCTCATTAAATATCAAATTTCAATAAAACATA